>NC_086447.1:848701205-849301205 GCF_028390025.1 Pseudophryne corroboree
TGGACTTATGTGCATGATTGTAATTGTGTTCAGCAGGGGTATCAGGTCGGGACAATGGAGTTAGAAGCCAAGAGAAACAGCCATATCCTCCATCACCTAAAAGACAGATATAGTAACGTGATTCATGTTAAGATACAGCAACACATAAGTAACACACTGTGGGGCAGATGTATTAACCTGGAGAAGGCATAAGGAAGTGATAAACCAGTGATATGTGCAAGGTAATAAAGGCAGCGGGCAATCTGTCCCTAAATGATAATTTACATATTGGAGCTGATTGGCTGGTGCCTTTATCACCTTGCACATATCACTGGTTTATCACTTCCTTATGCCTTCTCCAGGTTAATACATCTGCCCCTGTATTTGGACAAAGTAGACGCAGGCCTACACATATCAAATTACATACCCAGCAGCCACCCATCTGGCATTTGTCCGTCCTCAAACTTATCAAAGAGGGATGACTGACTGAGGATGAAGGAGTCATGGCAGCCCCCAGGGTAACCAGCAACAACACTCATTATTTTGAGATTTGCATCACAAACCACCTGCACATTTGTGGAGTGCTCTAGATGTCGATTAGTATAGAGGTACTGCCTGCCCCTAGGTGGTCTCAGCTGAATGTGTGTGCAATCTATGGCTCCCAGCACATTGGGCATGCCAGCCAGCTCATAGAAATCTACCCTGATGGCATGCCACTGAGACTCCTGGGTAGGGAAGCAGATTGAGGCATCGATGTGTGGCTGCAAAACAGCCAACACCTGTGTGTATATTTGAAAGAAAATTAAACATGAGATTTTAGGACAGAACTGGCCACCGAGAAATTAAAACAAACAAAAAACAGAGGAGGTAGTTAGGTATACATCACCTGTGTTAATATTCTCGAAAATGAGGGCTGTGAGATTCCTATGACATCCCCAGACACAGCTTGAAAGCTGCCAGTAGCCATTAAGTGCAACACAGCCAGGAGTTTGTGCAGGCCTGAGACAGAGCGAGAGCGTGGAGTCTCAGGGTCTAGGCCCAGTTTGACAAGGTCATACAGACGGAAAATGTTGTTACGATTTAGACGGAACATCTGTATGACCGTATCATCGGACAATGCGTTCAAGTTTTAACGCCCCCTAAAAAAACGAGGCCTGCGCATCCTCCGCAGAACCTGTACAACCTGCTGACCATGTTCAGTTTGTTGGCCCTGGTTACTTACAGGCTGATGTCTGAGTCTGATGAATCCCACAGCACACAAAATATCACTGGCCCACAGTCCTGCTGCCATTTCTGAGTGTAGGTGGATTGAAATGGGCCTAAGATCCTTTTATAGGCATCCTTATTCAGGTGTGAGTGATTTGTTAGTTGCAGGTCTATTTTTTGCCGCTTTTTTTAACGAATCGCAAAAAAATACGACCGCAATTGAGCACTCAGAGACTAACACCCAAATACGAATGAATAGTGAATACCCGTGTTGTATGAAATAACAGCCGCGTTTGACCGATGGTCTATTCATTTGTATTTCTGAACTTTGTCATTCAAACCATTACGAATAGTCCAAACACTGCCGAGATTTGTGCTTAGTGAATTCCCGTGTTGGGACTTAGAAAAAAAAAACACAAATCGGACAAACTCGATTTTTTAGTAAATATTGGCCCATGACTGTTGTTTTAAGGGTTCTTGAATAAGCCAGCTTTGAGGGCCTAACTGGAACAAGGTCGTTTTCAATATTGCTTCTAACTTTCCCTACCGCTACTTGTCTCAGGGCTCAATAGTATCACAGGGAAATAGATTCCACTGAGAAATCGGGCGCTATAAACACTTAAAAATAATTTTGCAATTAAAAAAGTACCTTTGTATAATTGATTTTATTTTATAGCTGCTCCTATATGGCAAACTGGATGCCTGAACATAGAAATAGCGTAATGTTTGTATAGACTCAACAAACAAGGAGCGCTTATAAAATAACACAAAGCAATTTATTAAGAATACATATAAAATAGCAATAATTACTGCATAAACATTTGTAACCAAAAATAAAAAACAATAAAAACAATCTAAGATGGCAGTGAATGAAGCACAGCAATTTAGATGTAATATAAAATGAAGCTTAAATGAAATTAGCAGAGTTGAGGTCCGTATATTGATGGTATAAAGCTGGTAAATCCAGAATCAGTGGGAAGGATTTTTTCCTAAAAACATGGGGGTATATTTACTAAGCTCCCGATTTTGACCGAGATGCCGTTTTTTCATCAAAGTGTCATCTCGGTAATTTACTAAACTCAAATCACGGCAGAGATGAGGGCATTCGTATTTTTTTGGAAGTAGTTGTAAAAAATTACGAATGAATACACCATCGGTCAAAATACGCCTGTTTAGATATGAATCTCGGTCATTTACTAACCATTCGTAATTGTAATATCTGCCGTGAAAATGCATTTGCGGCCGTGAAAAAATACAAATCGTAAAAAAGTCCTAAAAAAAAACGCACCTGCTTTTGAAAAGCGTGTTTACATGTGTACTCAATTATCCATTACTCACACCTGAATGTTTGGCCCTATAAAAGTGTTCCAGGCACATTTAGAAATTCTCTCACTCTGAAATGGCGGCTGTGGTGTGTGCCAATGAATTTATGTTTGCTGTGGGATACCTTAGACTGCTCCATGAGGCTTCCAGAAATCAGGGCCAGGTAAGTGAACATGGTCAGCAGGTTGTCCAGGTGCCGCGGAGGCTGCGCAAGCCACGTTTTTTTCGGGGTCGTTTAAACTTAAACGCATTGTCCGATGATAGGGTCATACAGATGTTCCGCCTAAATAGAACCAACATTTTCCGCCTGTATGACCTTGTCAAACTGGGACTAGACCCTGAGACAGCACGCTCTCGCTCTGTCTCAGGCCTACACAAACTTCTGGCTGTGTTACACTTTATGGCTACTGGGAGCTTCCAGGCTGTGGCAGGCGACGTTATTGGTATCTCACAGCCAACCTTTTCAAAATATTTGAATCAGGTGAGTCAAAAAATACATAGCCGGTTATGTCTAAGTGTTGCTTCTGTAAGCTCTTACAACACAGTATTGTATAGAATACCTAACATGACACTCACCTTAGATTGTTTAATGTCCACTCAGGTTTTGGATGTCTTGGATCCACATATTAATGCCTCAATCTGCTTCTCTACCCAGGAGTCGGAGTGGCGTGCTGTCAGGGTAGCTTTCTATGAGCTTGCAAGCATGCCCAATGTGCTGGGGGCCATAGATTGCACACACGTTCAGCTGAGATCACCTAGGGGCCGTCAATATATATATACGAATAGACATATGGCCCAATCCACTAATGTCCAGGTGGTCTGTGATGCAAATTTAAAAATTATGAGTGTTGTTGCAGGTTACCCTGGTGGCTGCCATGACTCCTTCATCCTCAGTCAGTCATCGCTCTTCGATAAATTTGAGGACGGACAAATGCCTGATGGCTGGCTGCTGGGTATGTTTAAAATGTGTTGTGTGTATGTCTTTTAACCACAAACTAAATTTTTGACTAGGGGAATTAATAATCTTACACATGTACTAATGTTGACTATATCTGTTTTTCAGGTGATGGGGGTTACGGCTGCTACTCTTGGCTCCTTACTCCATTGTCCCAACCTGATTCTCCTGCTGAACACAGTTACAATCATGCACATAAGGCTACGCGGAATGTGATAGAAAGATGTTTTGGTGTGCTGAAATCACGGTTTCGGTGTCTGGATAAATCTGCAGGCCTTTTGTTGTATAGTCCCTCAAAGGTGACTAGAATTGTGTTCTGCTGCTGTTTTCTCCATAATCTGTGTTTAAGTCAACATCTGGCACATGATGAGGGAGAAAGCAGTCAGCAAGCAGAGGAGTTAGAAACATCTGGTGACAGTGTGAGTACATATGTAGGGAGGCAGGTACGGCAAGAAGTGATTCTGCGGTATTTTTCGGGTACGTTTTTGTAGGATGTAATTATCCATGACTAAACACTTTGCAATACAAACAATTGTGTGTTTTGTTACTTACTGTTTGTTGTTTATAGTGGTGTGTACATTGTACTTAGTTTATGTTATCATTACATTTTCATTCATTACCCCTGAAAAACATACATACATACATAGCAGCTTCTACAATGTTTGAGACGGACACAGGAAGTTGTGTGTTTGTCAAAACTAATTTTTTTTTATTGCGTTACACACATTTTTGTGAAGTATTATTTTTTCCGCTTGTGTGTGCTGGGTGCTGTGCTTTGTGCTGGCTCACTGGCACATGCTCGGGAGGATCGCCGAACAGGGGAGGTTACTGGCGTTTGGATAGGGGTCGTGGTTCCAGAGCTGGAGGTCACTTGTTGAGCTGCCGTCAATGTTATGTTGTTGCTCAAATTATTTATGTTGGCATTCAGTTGTGTGTTGGTTGCAGTGTGGCTGGCTACAATCTGGGATAAAGATTCATTCACAACCTGGTTGTGCTGTATTAGTTGGATGAGTGTTTGTTGTTGGCGCTGTTGCTCATCAATGATGCGCGTTAAATGAGCCAGCATTTGGTTGTTGTCTGCCCGTATTTGCTCCATCGATGTTGCGATTCGGCCTACTTGGACAATCAGTCTGCCCGAGTTGCGACTAATGCGCGGTAGATGATGGGGCAGACTGGCAAGGTGTTGTGTATGTGCGGTCAGGCTGGCATTGCTTTGGGTCTGTTGGCTTGTCCAACTGGACCAAAAGTCATCTGGAATTTGTGGCTGGGGTGGAGCTTGTACCAGTTGTGGACTCATGGAGGCTTGGGGGATATCCTGCGCCTGTATTGGCTGGCTCGGGTCAACAGGTGTTAGTTGCAGTGTGAATGTTGCCTGTTGGTCTTGTCCCTGCTGGTCCACGTCGGGCATCAAGCTTGGCTCTGTATGGGGTGGGCAACATGCAATGTTTACTTTACAAATAATATATTTGCTAGTTCTAAACATTTCTACATTCATAATACTCCATTGATTAAGTATTTTGAGTTATGTTTTTCAAATTAGAATTTATTTGGTTTTCAAACACATATATACCATCACAGGCGTGCACATAGACAGACTTGCGGAATCCTCACCTAACTACCTCCCCTCCACAGCATTACAGTGTTCTGTCACCTCCCCTGAACAGGATATAGACTGCTTACCTGGATAGTCCAGAGGAGCGGAGCAAGTAAGCAGTCTACATACAGGACAGGGGAGGTGTGTGAACACTATAATGGTGTGGAGGGGGTGGTGGTTTTTTTCTTTCAGTTAGTCTTTTTGTTTATTTTTAATGTGCACGTGTGTTGCAGAAATATTTACAAATGTCTGTTCATTTTTAAAATTGATGTTGGCGATATCAACCACTAAGACATTGAAAAATTAAGCATTTGCACCTTTAACAATTTAACACGTAACATCACATTGGTTGTTATGGCAAACATGTAATCTCAACTACAACTCACAACATAGTAACTGTACTGTGTAGATTATTTGCTATGTGTTTAGTTTCTGTTTTGACTCACCAGATAACTGAGGTGATCTGGGCTCATCACTCTGTGGACTCGCCAATAGTGCCTGTGGTCGCTGGGGTGACACTGCAGAAATGCGCCGCCTGGGTGCGGAAGATGGATCCGCAGATTCCGAGGCAAGACGCCGTGTCTTACTTGGCCTCCTGGGTAAGTGACCCGAGCCCTGTGATGGGCGCCTTACAGGAGGGCGGCTTACAGAAGCAGAACCTATGAGAATATATAAACATTAATATTTTGTACTTCTATGTGTTTGCAGAATATGTGACTACAGTGAATTCTTACCTGCAATACCAGCATAATCCTGAGTAGTCTGTGGCCTGTCTGGCCGGCTGGTCTGTCGGACTGTTGAAAAAGTGGAGAAAACATTATTACCATACTTTGTGAAAAATTGCTAACTGCAAAGCCTTAGTGTACTGTAACCATCTAGTACGTATTGTAAATTAAAATAATTTCTGCTTAAGATCTTCGTGATTCCTTAATTTGTTGTGTATATAAAAATGTACATGGTGTTGCCCAAAATAAATCTGTAACTTTGGAGAATTATGTGTCAGATATTGCATAGATTGAATGCTTGCAACTTGAACCAAAATGTAAATTAGAAGTTGGTTTAACCTTTTTTCTTTTTAAAATAAACATCATAACAAGCTGCTATTCGATACAACAGCTATGTCCAAGCAAGATCTCATAATAATTATTGCAACTACACATACCAGCATGCACTGCACCTGATTTTGCATTATAAATTATAAAAGCTACAGCCAAGGCAAGATGGGAAATGCAGTTTCAAAACACAAACCCAGCTTAAGGGTGCATAGGCCTGCAATACATGACCAACAATGTATGCATCCTTTAACCTTTAAAAATACACACCATTATCATTTTGCACAATTTTAAATATAATTTTAAATTAACAAACTCACCATCCTGCGTGGGTCGGTCTGAATCCCGGACATGAGTTGCAGACACCACTTCTGCTGGAATCAGTGCCCGCACAGGCTCCTCCCACTCCCGATAGGTTGCCCGGAAAGGGGGGCCACCCCCGGTTTTGCGTGCTGATTTTGCCTCTTTGGCCATCTTGGCCTTGACACGCCGCTTTATGTCATAGAACCTCTTGCGACACGTGTCCTCAGTCCGCCTCACCACACCCTCACTATTGACGGCAACTATTACTTGCCCCCACAGGACAGACTTCCTGCGGGAGGACACCTTGGCAGCATCCTGCCCAAACAATTGGCGATGGTGCTTCATCAGCTCTCGCACCAACGCCATGTTTTCAGCATAGCTGAACTTAATATTCCTGCCAGTCTTGGTAGTGGTGCGTGGCTGCGGAGCAACAGCACCATCACTATCACTGGAGAATGCAGCAACAGGCACCCCCTCCTCCTCCTCACTAACCTCCTCCCTCTCACTAACCCCCTCCACCTCACTAACAGCCTCCACCTCACTAACAGCCTCCACCTCACTAACCTCCTCCACCACACTGACCTCTGAGTCAGACATGAGGACAAACGACACAAAACACAGAAAAATCAATACAAAAACACACTCCTCCACTACTACTACTACTACTACTACTACTACACACCACACAGCCAACACACACGCTCACTCACTCACAAACAATGACAAAAGACTATAAAAAAAACAAGGACAAAAAAGTTGACAAACTGAAAAAACAATACTACAAATATGACAAGACTACTTACACACACAGTACAGCACTCAACAATCACAAAACTCCTCTCCAAATCCACCAAAAAATCCACCAAACTCACCAACTCCAAATACACCTTCCTCTCTCCTCTCCACTAGCTAAACCCACGAGGTGCGGTGTGTTTGGGGCGGTTTTAAAGTAATGTGCACAGACACTCCTCCTTCACGAATACAACCAATCACGGACGCGTGACAAAAACGAAACTTAGGACTAAAAACGCGGCAGCAAAATCAAAATCACTGCCGTAACAGACATGTGACGCAGTCGTAAAAAAACTTAAAAACACGGCCGCAAAACAACAAAATCGGCCGCATTCTACACTAGAAAACCACGAATGACATCGACATCGGATCAAACAAAAAATACGAATACGACAGCTTAGTAAATCCATCGTAAAAAATTCAAAAAGTTGCAGTTTTACACTTTCGATGTCATTCGTGATTATTCTCACACCAAATCGGGAGACTTACGAATCTTAGTAAATTTACCCCATGAAGTCCACAGCTGTAAATGAGAGTGGAATGGAGACGTTATGCTCACCCCTGACCAAAGATTTCCCTACCGCTACTTGTCTCAGGGCTGCAGGCGTAGATCTCAGGAGCTGCTCCTTCTCCTATGAGCAGCTTTATGTGGCTTGCTCACACATTAGTAGCTCCATGCATCTTTTTGTGTTAATCCCTGAAGGAAAAACTGCAAACATCGCTTACAAAGACATTTTGTGATCAGTGTGTACAGTAAAAGATATACATCACAATATTAGATGGCACTACTGCCGCTGAGCAACAACACATCCATGTGAGCGAAGCCATGAGCAAATGCTATTGTATGTGTGTATGTATATATATATATATATATATATCTATATATATATATATATATATGTATATATATATATAGTACGTGTGTGTGTGTGTGTGTGTGTGTGTGTGTAAACTGTATTTATATATACAGTATACACACATATATATCTCTATCTAATCTATCTATCTATCTATCTATCCAGGGTCGGAATGGCACACAGGGGAACAGGGGAAACCACCGGTGGGCCCCACTGCCTGTTGGCCCTCCTCCTCCTCCTCCTCCTGTAGGGATCAGGCTCCAGACTCTTTCCTAGTGCACTTGAATTATGCATTATACTTATGTTACATTATACTTCACAAGAATATGGTTTATTATACATTTACCAAAGGTAAAAGAACATGTACTCTGTTATGGTTAGCCAAACCTCTGTGGTGGCTGGCCCTGCCCCAGTGGAGTCTGTCCACACCCTTAAGCATGGGACCCTACAACAGCATCCCCCCAGTGGGCCCTTCATGCCCCAGTCCGACACTGTATCTGTCTATCTATTTATCTATCTGAAAAGCTAAGTGGGTGGTGCATAGGGCGTACGCGTCAAGGTGGCCCGTCCCCGACTATACAGTGACACAGTTGTCGACATTGTAATGTGTGGGTGGGGCCACAGTAACGCAGTTCTGGGCCCATTGTTCATCAAGCCTGCACTGTTCATGTGGGAAGTGGGCTTAGGCTACAGGAAGGCTCTGGGAGACTTTCCCACTTTTCCGGGCATCGGGGAGACCCTCCTGAGATTTGGGAGTTTCCCGGACGTTCCAATAGACAGTAGAGTAGGTATGGTAAAATACACAATATGATTCAGGTTTTTCGGCAGGACTGGATTATCTGCTTGAAGCCTAAACCCAGGATGGGGTCTTTGAAGTGTACCTGACACCCAGATTTCCTTTTTGTATTTTTGTATTTTTTATTTTAATATTACATTTAGGTCCTCCCTCATACTGAGTGACATCTCAGACTGTGGGAGGGAGGAGTGTGTGTCCTTGTCTGAGTTGGTTTCAATTTTATTTGGGGTTAATGTAGGGTATTATTTCTATGTAGTCTGGCCTTGATGGGCTATTACTGGGAGCTGATGTGGGGTTATTAATGTTATGTAGTGGTGGGTTACTGATGTTATATGGGGCCTGGCATAGTTATTAATGCTATGTTGTGACTATTTATTAAACATGTTGATTAAAGCAATGTGGGGATGATTACATGGGCTTACCGTCATTAGGTCGACAAGACTTAGGTTGACAGTCATTAGGCCGACCACTATTGGTCAACATGCACTAGGTCGACATGGTCATTAGGTCGACCTGAACAAGGTCGACATGAGTTTTGTTTTGGTTTTTTAATCTTCATTTTTGAGCTTTTTCATACTTTACGATCCACGTGGACTACAATTGGGAGCGGTAACCTGTAAGAACACGTGGGGGAGAGCAAGAGTCTGTTAACTGCTGGATTCTGGCAATACAGTCCCGGATTTGGGGGACTGACTTTTGTTCTGATTACAGAAACGTCATGTGGTATGTCCCACTTCAGGGGGCTATGGTGGTAAAGGGGAGCTGAATGCACCCAAACCAAACCTGCCACTTCATGGGGGAGTAATTTATAGTCAGATCAATGAGGCTCGTACTATGGGGGTCATTCCGAGTTGATCGCTCGCTAGCTGTTTTTAGCAGCCGTGCAAACTCTATGCCGCCGCCCACTGGGAGTGTATCTTAGCTTAGCAGAAGTGCGAACGAAAGGATCGCATAGCGGCTACAAAATAATTTTGTGCAGTTTCAGAGTAGCTTCAGACCTACTCAGTGCTTGCGATGACTTCAGATTGTTCAGTTCCTGTTTTGACGTCACGAACACGCCCTGCGTTCGCCCTGCCACGCCTGCATTTTTCCTGGCACGCCTGCGTTTTTTCGAACACTGCCTGAAAATGGTCAGTTGACACCCAGAAACGCTCACTTCATGTCAATCACTCTGCGGCCAGCAGTGCGACTGAAAAGCTTCGCTAGACCTTGTGTGAAACTACATCGGCCGTTGTGAAAGTGTGCATTGCGCCGCATACGCATGCGCAGAAGTGCCATTTTTTGGCGTCATTGCTGCACAGCGAACATTTTCATCTAGCGATCAACTCGGAATGACCCCCTATGAAACCTGTTGCCTTCCAGTTGTTATGCAACAACAATACCCAGCAGCATGTCTGATTAACTACTGGGGCATGCACAGTCTTTACCAAAGGAGTTCTCTTTGGCAATATATGTTTGAGTGGAAGCAAGTGGACAGCCTAGAGTTAATTTATGTAAACGGGCATAACTACTCCATCTTGGGGCATAACTGAAGGTGTGTTATATCCCTGGAATTGCACTAACATACTTACCTACTGTTCTTGGGGGTCATTCCGACCTGATCGCACGCTAGCTATGTTTTGCAACCGCTGCGATCAGGTCAAAACCTGACAAAACTGTGCATGCGTATGCACCGCAATGCGCAGGCGCGTCGTACGGTTACAAAGTGGATCGGTGCTGGGCGATGGATTTAACAAAGAATCCATTCGAACAGCCGATCGCAAGAAGATTGACAGGGAGACGGCATTTATGGGTGTCAACTGACCGTTTTCAGGGAGTGGTTGGAAAAACGCAGGCGTGTCTAAGCGTTTCCAGGGCGGGTGTCTGACCTCAATTCTGGGAGCGGACAGGCTGAAGTGATCGCAGCGGCTGAGTAAGTTCAGACCTACTCAGAAACTGCACAAACTGTTTTGGTACTGCTTGGCTGCACAAGCGTTCGCACACTTGCAAAGCGAAAATAAACTCCCCCCGTAGGCGGCGACTATCTGATCGCAGCGCTGCAAAAAATAGCTAGCGAGCGATCAACTTAGAATGACCCCCCTTGTCTCCTCTCTGGGAGAAGCCTGGAGACTAGGAGATGCAGCAGGCCACTTTGGGGGGCGGGGCTGACTGTCATGTCATTAGGTCCCGCCCCAAGGCAGGATTCACGGGTCTGCAGCTATAAGTTTCATTTGTAGCATTTTTGTGTGATTTCTTTTATTGTTAGCTACAAATGTTTCAATTATACACATCTTTTCTGGGTATATGTAAAGAATTCCAGAATTTACTACCGCACATGTCCTACCGGCTAGCATGGTAAAATATTCTGTTTTGCTAATAATTTCCATTGTCCGAAATCACAGCCTGTCTGGCATTATATAAGTGTACTGTATTACAACCCCCAACCCCTTGCTCTTGGAAGAGGTACTGTTTATTCATTGTGGAATGACAAGGTACTAATTGTACCTCTACATTAGGAAAAAGTGACGCAATTAAGTACAAACCTTTGCTTGTGCCAGAGCTGACTGGTGTAGCTAGTTTTATATCCACTTCATTATGTTTTTCTTCTAAGCAATAGACAATCATAAACTTTGTAAAAAACAAAACTATTTTTGACAAAAACTCAAACTCAATGAAGTGATCATAAAACAAAATTCCCATTTTTCCAGTCATTTCTTATCAATGAGTTTTATAGTTGTATTGTTAGGGTCTCCATTAAGGTTAAAATGTATAAAAATAAGATTATTATTCAACACTTTTCAATAGCAAATTATATTTAAAACAAAACCAGGGTGTTTTGTATTTAATATTATTGCACCTTTAAAGTCAGCAGGCAGAAGCGCGAAGACGCTACACTTTTGAAAATTGCCACATAGTAGATTGACACCATATGCTGCAAAATGCTTGACTAGAACCATACAAGTACTGGGCAGTCACACCAAGAGAGGGGGGAGCAGGAACTCTTTACCCCGCCCAGGACTGTTGTAGGGGCCCGAGTTCCGCTGCCCCCCCCCCCCTTTTCCATGTTGTAGGCAGCAGCACCTGGGGTGGAGGGAGAGAGAACTAGCTGCAGATACTGTGTGCTGCACTGGGGAGAGAGGCAACTGCAGGAGCAGTGTCTTCTCTCTCCCTGTGTGATGTGCAGGGGGGGGGGGGGCGATCGTCCCACCCCTTTAGCGTCCGTTCCCGCCGCCCATTGAGCACCACCTGGCATTTCCCTTTGCGGCGCACGCAGCTGCACATAAACTATTTTTATTTAATGTTTCCTAAGTAGGGGTGGCTGGCCACACCTCCCTACATTGGCCACACCCCTTCCGAGTACCTGGGCACGACACAGCTGTCGGTGATCCTGGTACTGGTATGTGCTATCTACCCGTCATGTGCCTTGAGTTAGAGGGGTCCATGCATCAAGCAGAGAAAAGAGTGGAAAAGTGAGACGGGAGAAGTTGCCCATGGCAAAGAGTCAGATTTTAAGTAACATTTGTCAAATGCACTCTATAAAATTATAAGTAGCAGCTGATTGGTTACCATGGGCAACTTCTCCCCTGGCTCACTTCTCTACTCTTTTCACTGCTTCATGCATAGACCCCAAAATCCATTGCTTTCTTTTTTGTCCACTCGGTGTTATATGCCACTGGCTGCAATGGCAACTCATCATAACAGGTTAATAATCATGATGGCACAGCACTGTTCCCACACTGTAGGTCAGTGGTTTCCAAACATTTTTGAGTCACGGCGCCCTAGAGTATCCGAATTTTTTTCACGGCACCCCTAGGTTAAAAGTTTCTTATTGAGAAATTTTGTAAAAAATATAAAATTAAGTAAAATGTGCTTATATGTCATCCTTAGGTTCAGTTATGTGGTGAGGAACAGGATCCACTTCTGGTTGTCCACATAATTTATGATTGGAAGGCACCAGCGCTGGTTTTGCCAATTACATTGACCATAAATATTTGAATTGGTTCTTGACCACCAAGCCAAGGCACCCCTGCAAGTGTCCCGAGGCACCCCAGGGTGCCTAGGCACACAGTTTGGGAACCACTGCTGTAGGCTAAATAACTACGCGTTTCACTGGAAAAGGCATTTAGCTCTGAAGTTTCTGTTGTTTTCATGTATCATTGATATTCCTGTCAATAAAATATTGTGGCAAGGACAGCATGGTTCCACATGGAGGTAATGTGGAACATCAGGTTTAGCAGAGCAGCAGGAGCAGGACTGAAGGGTCTAGTCCAGGTTTTGCCTCAATCAGTTGTCAGCCAGAAGCTAGGCTAATTAATTAACAGCACCTGTAATCTGCCTTTAAGTATGTGTTCAGTGACATTGCTCCTGACGGCAGTTAGTGCCCAAGTGATAGGTGGAAGTGTGGGGTTACATTAGGAGCCATTTGGAACCTGCACTGTTTGTGATTACAAGTATTTGGACTGTTATCTGCTATTGTAAGAACTGACCTGTATATCCTCATATGAAGCTGTATCCTGCCTGAGGTGAAAATAAAAGTGTGTTGGATTTTACCCCATCTATGTGATTTCTGTCACAATATTTATCATTCCTATATGCTTACATTGGAGTTTGGATTTGTTACATTTTCACTTGATGTTGATTTTATGTGTCTTATTATTTTTTATTTATTTTTTTGTTACTATACAAAACACTTTCCCATCATAACAGTTTATTGCCAGTACTTAACCAGAGTTAGGTGATGTTGTTAAACTAGGGCTAGTGGTGAATTTCCCATTAGGCACATGACATGCCTAGGGGTGGTACTTGTTGGGGGGCGGCACTTGGATTCTTGTGTTGGTACCCAGAGCCGGCCCTAACTAATATGATGCCCTAGGCAAGATTTTGGCTGGTGCCCCCTAGTACTGCCGCTAGTTCTGCAGGAGATGCCTGGCATGAGTCAGCTGACAGCTCTGCTAACGTCGGGCGCCTTTTGTTTATGAAAATGCATCTTATTTGCATTACTTTGTGGCTAGGATGCACAAGCAGCTTCTGCTGATTAAAATGATATGCGGCATGCCTATATTCTGTGTGCGACTGCGGCGGTATCTGCATACAAAATGCTACATTACAGTGATTTCCAGGAATACACTGCAACGTATGCAGATACAGCCGCAGTCACACACAGAATATAGGCATGCTGCATATCATTTTAATCAGCAGAAGCTGCTGGTGCCCCTAAGCATTCCAAATGCCCTAGGCATTTGCCTAGTTTGCCTATGCCCAAGGCCGGCTCTGTTGGTACCTTCAAACCTAAAAGTACCAGTAACTGCAAAATATGTCCACTGTGCTGTACCTTTTGCCATCTAGAATGGAGTGTAAATGGGTAAGACATACACACAGGGTTGGACTGGCCCACAGGGGTACAGGGGAAACCACCGGTGAGCCCCACTGCCTGGGGGCCCACCTTCCCCTCTTGAGATCAGGTTCTAGACTGTGCAATCGAATTGTACATCATACATATGTTACATTATGCTGCACAGGACTGTGGTGTATTCTCTACAGTGCATTGCTTGTATTAATCTGGTATATTATCATGCATGGACTAGCATTATTTACTATGTATATTTATCAAGAGGCCCAGACCTTGCACGCTAATGGTTAGCCAAGCCTCTGTGATGGCAGGCCACACCCATTCTTGAGACTAGCCATACCCTTAAATATGGGCCCCTACCATTGCATTCCCCCGTTGGGCCCTACATGCTCCAGTCCGACACTGCATACACATACTGCTCCTGTAAGCCGTCCTTCTCAGTAAATATGTATATACTAGGTGAATCATCGCGCCCTACGGGCGCTCTTCACACCGTCATAAGCGGCTACGCCCCTTTAACTCTTGCATGCCCTTGTGGCATGCAATATTTTTAGTATATGGAGTATTACCTCCAATCATAATTGTGTGAGTGGTTAAATATTGCACGGACAAAGGGCATGTGATGGTTAAGGGGTCGTAGCCCCTTGCAATGGCGTGAACAGTGGTTGGGGGAGTGGCGGATACGGGGGAGATGCGGATGGAGGAGGGGCGGTTTGCGGGGGTGCCGCGGGTGGGAGGGGGGTTGGTGCCGTACTGCCGTTGGTGGAAGAGGGGGTCCGGAGCCACCGCGGGTGGGGGAGGTGCGGTTGCGGGGGTGCTGCGGGTGGGGGAGGGGTGGGTGCAGGGGTGCCGCGGGTGGGATAGGGGGTTAGGAGCCACCGCGGGTGGTGGAGGGGGGTGTGGGGGTGCTGCGGATGGGGCCTGGAGGTACTGCGAGTGGGGGAGGGTAATGCTTCTCCTCCTGGAAGCAGCTAAGCTGCTGTTCTCCCTTTGGCAGTGACTCTCCCAGAGACTCGCACAGCAGCCAAGCAGCCAATCACTATTGTTAGCGCCGGTGTCCCAACCCGCCACATTACAGGGAAGAAAATGCTTCGGCGCTAAAGGCTACTGGGAGCTGGACGCCATGTTTCTGGACACCTGTGCATGCGCAGTAGAGTCCCGCACAATGCCAGAGACTACTGCACCGTACAGAGGAGGGGGTTCACCCGGAGTCTGCACAGGGGCCCCCTCCTCTATTAAAATGCCCCAACATTGGATGCAAAAAGAGGGGATGTGGTGAATATGCCAGCTGTAGGGATCCTGGCAGCCGTAATTCCAACACCGGAATCCCAACAACCTTTGGAATCCCGGCGCTGGAACTTTGGAAGGGGCAGAAGACCGATGCAGAATCCCGACAGCTGGCATCCCAACCATTACAACAACCAGCAGGTTAGGTTGAGGGACGGGAAGGGGGTTAGGTATAGGTGCCCCCTGGGCGGTTAGGGTTAGGCTGTGGGGGAAGGGGGAGAGGTTAGAGTTAGGCAGCAGGGAGGGAGGGTTAGGGTTAGGCACCCCCGGGGATGCTAGGGTTAGGCTGCCGGGGAGGGAGGGTTAGATTTAGGCAGTGGGGATGGGGGGGTTAGGTTTTAGCACCTCCGGAGGGGGGGGGGGGTTTAGGGTCAGACACTAAAGGGGGAGGTTAGGTATAGGCTGCAGGACCAGAGGGCTAGGGAGTAGGGTGAAGGGGAAATACTCTTTACTCACCCGTGTTGGGATTTTATACATTGGGATCCCACCGTTGGTATTATGAACACCGGGATCCCGTCCACCAGCATTTAATACTGATTCCAAAGAGAGTAGTGCCCCAATTTGCCAGCAAAACTTTCTCTGTCCATGTTCTGAAAGGGACACATGGAAATGCGGCCATGCAGAGCCACCAGCGTTTTGAGCATACCAAAACTTAAGGCTGGAAATGAGGGAGGAGAGAGGGATGAGGCGTTCCCACACAGGGGTGCAGATGGCGGTAGCCCATTGTAGGCTATGGGCTACAGAACCACAATACTTTTTGGAGAGAGTACCTTCAGACCTCTCTTGGTCAGCATGTGGACGCACATGAGCGGAACTCTGTCCCAATCCTTCTTATCTAAGCCTGTCCCGTCTCCCTCGTAGTGAGATCTGCCGGGGTGTCTGTTCTGCTTTCATTGCATTGAGGAGATGGGACAGACCTTATACATTTATTATGTAGATAATATATACAGTATATATAACATTAATTAATCTCCCTATGGCATAGTTGAGTGAGGACATGTTTACGCAAATGTGGTCCATACAGACCTGTAAATATATGCAATTGCGCCTACACGGAAGTGCACCTTATGCACCAGCTATAAGGAGGTGCATAAACTTGCTGATGATGACTTATAATAGCAGAATATGCTGCAAGGGTGTGCTAAAATGCATCAGTTATGCAAATGTATATCTTTTCATTTATTTAATTCTATTTCGCATCCAACTTTATATGAGCCCTAGTCAGGAGCGGATTTAGGGATGGGCACAATAGTAATCAGCCCTAGGCACAATAGTAAACACCGCCCCACCCCACCCGCCTTATTTTATTTTTTTCGTTGAATGTATATAAGCCCTCATTTAATTTAATAGAATATTAAAAAAGCCACTTACCATGACTTTTTAAAAAATATTATTATTATTATTATTATTATTATTATTATTATTATTAGTAGTAGTAGTAGTAGTAGTAGTAGTAGTAGTAGTAGTAGTAGTATCTCCGACCTATATAATCGCCCAGATCTGTGACTCTGGTAGTTGCTAGAGCCACCAGTGGGAGGAGCTAGGCCAGCGGGATAGTTCCTCTACTATCCACGCCACCAACTACTACCTTTAGTAACCCGGTGGCGAGCAAAGCGGAGCGGAGCTAGCCACCGAGCCCAAAGCGATGCAAGCGTACATTTCGGGTACCCTGTTCGGCCATGGCTCCTCCTCCTGGTGATGTGGCTCCGCCCCCTTGTGACGTCAGAGGTCCCTTACCCAACTTGGATTTAGAACCAACCGATTAACAATGCGGCGGATGGAGCTGCAGCTCCAGGTCCACCCCCCAAAATAGGCCCACTGCATCTGCAGCAACATACCCTCCAACAATTTACACATAAACATCGGTACAAATTCCTTTTTCTATACTTTCAATGGAAGTTTGGAGAGCCAAAAATCCGCACAGACCATAAAAAAAGGGACTGTACCTGCCAAAAAGGTACAGTTGGAGGGTATGCCACTGCATCTGCAGCAAGTCTCTGTGCTGTAGATGGGGGAAGGGGGGGGGGGGAATGTCCTATGTTCTGCTGCCAGTCCGCCTGCCCCCTCCAGAATCAACAATCCCCACTCCCTTGCCGTGCCACAAGAACTGCTGCGGCCACTGCCATAGATGTGTATGAAAGCAGCGCAGCCGAAGGCTTTCATAGCCCTCCCTGCACCGCATATTCTCTGAGCCCCGGAGCCTCCTCTGCGCTTTATTATTATTATTATGCTTTATTTATATGGCACCACAAGGGATCTTGCCTCCCCGCCACAGCCGCGCCCAGATCCCCAGAGGCCCTGACTCCGCAACACAGCACCTGGGCTGCCGGCTTGGAAGCCCCGAGATGGCTAATGTAACGGATAGAGTGGGTGATATCGCGGAGGGTAATGTCTGGACACTGAATCAATGTAAAAGGTGACAGTGCTGTGTAGAGCAGTGGGTGTGCAGTGTCACTGACACTGCACAGCACTCACCTTTTACATTGATTCAGCTAGTCAGTCAGTTCTGCCAGCCAGTCACTATTGTTAGCGCCGTGTCCCAACGCGCGGCATTACAGGGAAGTGGACGCCCATAGCCTACAGGGAAGTGTAGCCCATAGCCTACAATGGGCTACCGCCATCTGCACCCCTGTGTGGGAACGCATCATCCCTCTCTCCTCCCTCATTTCCAGCCTTAAGTTTTGGTATGCTCAAAACGCTGGTGGCTCTGCATGGCCGCATTTCCATGTGTCCCTTTCAGAACATGGACAGAGAAAGTTTTGCTGGCAAATTGGGGCACTACTCTCTTTGGAATCAGTATTAAATGCTGGTGGACGGGATCCCGGTGTTCATAATACCAACGGTGGGATCCCAATGTATAAAATCCCAACACGGGTGAGTAGAGAGTATTTCCCCCTCACCCTACTCCCTAGCCCTCTGGTCCTGCAGCCTATACCTAACCTCCCCCTTTAGTGTCTGACCCTAACCCCCCCCGCCCCTCCGGAGGTGCTAAAACCTAACCCCCCCATCCCCGCTGCCTAAATCTAACCCTCCCTCCCCGGCAGCCTAACCCTAGCATCCCCGGGGGTGCCTAACCCTAACCCTCCCTCCCTGCTGCCTAACTCTAACCTCTCCCCCTTCCCCCACAGCCTATCCCTAACCGCCCAGGGGGCACCTATACCTAACCCCCTTCCCGTCCCTCAACCTAACCTGCTGGTTGTTGTAATGGTTGGGGTGCCAGCTGTCGGGATTCCGCATCGGTCTTCTGCCCCTTCCAAAGTTCCAGCGTCGGGATTCCAAAGGTTGTTGGGATTCCGGTGTTGGAATTACGGCTGCCAGGATCCCTACAGCTGGCATATTCACCACATCCCCTCTTTTTGCATCCAATGTTGGGGCATTTTAACAGAGGAGGGGGCCCCTGTGCAGACTCCGGGTGAACCCCCTCCTCTGTACGGTGCAGTAGTCTCTGGCATTGTGCGGGACTCTACTGCGCATGCACAGGTGTCCAGAAACATGGCGCCCGCCATGTTCTGTAGACTAATTTCAATACTGCGCATGTGCGGTGGCCATTGTCAGGAATTGACTTACTGCAGCTGCACCTGTCCGCCGGTGCAACCTCTGTCTGAAGCTCCCATGTCTCGCTGCCACTGGTCACCTTGTCACTAAATGCCATTCTGGGCCTAAGGACACTCCTGTCGTCAGCAGGCGTGCACGCACGCTGCATTCCCTCCAAACCACGGCATGGGCGCCGCCATGACAGTCCCCATCAGCTCTTCCGCATCAGCCAATCCAGAGCCTGGCTGCACCTCCCATTCACTCCCAACTAATACCTGCAGAACGGGGGGTATATCAGGAGCAGCAGGGTGAGTCAGTCCTTGCCTTGGACTTCGTGTCATTCCTCTGACCTGTGCCTCTGGCTCCGTTCTCCAGTTCCTCTTGGTACCTGCTCTGCCTTCCAGTCTGGTCCTGCACTGCCGTGGAACCACAAGCACCAGCAACCCGGGTACCTGTGATCAGCTTCACACCTTATCCACCTACAGTGTGCTCCAGCCCTCTGCAGTAGAGACTCTCCTCCAGGTGCATCTCGTTAACCTTCACCTGTTCGTCAGCCTGCAAGCTGCCAGTGTTATTCCAACCTGAGGATTTAAACCACTTGTTCCTGTCTCCTGCAACAGTTACCTGGCTCGCTATTCCCACCATCATCCCTGCTGTGCTCCACGATCCAGGAACCATCGGTTCCCATACCGATACATCGGCCCCCTGATCGATTGTTACCCACGTCACAGACTTTGCCATAGACTTTCAGCTTCCACGCTGTTCCACCCACAATTGCATATCTTCTATTGTCATCAGTATTCCTGCTGCCATATTGTTTAAATCAATTGCTAAATAAACAACACAGCGCACAAATCTTATCCAGCCTCCTCGTTTTCTCCATCCCATCTATTCTCCACTGACCCACTAGTGCCCTCTCCAGGAACACAAACTAGACAGAGCCTGACAGCCATTGTGGGTGAGATTTTTGTCGCGGCTGCAGTGCTCGACGCTGGACTCTGGAAAGGTAAGTATTCAAATATGGGTGCAATGTGTGCAGTGTGGGCCCCCTGGACCCAGGGACCCATGCTAATGTGCCCACCCCTGGACCCAGAAGCCCACGCCAATGATCCAATGCCAAAATCCAGATTGTAAGCATTTGGTGTCCTTGCCTGCCAAGGCCCAGTGACCGCAGTGTCCGCTGGAAAACACAGTTGAAATCTTTGCTTGTTATATATAGTAATTGTCCAAAGAGACTGAGAATCTGCCTGCCACATAATCATATTGATAATATGCTATTTTTACTGTGAGCTCCGTGTTCTATTTGAATATACTTCCCGGACTCCTGCTGTTTTCCCTACTCTCAAAAACATTTTCTCCTGCACATGAACGTCTTCAAGACTGCTCTGGGATTCATCCTCACCTCTGGAGCTCCCAAAACCAAAACCTTAATTGGCCATCATGCACTGCAGTCATGGAACACAGAGATTGCGCGAGTGGTCATTGGGTGAAGTCTCTCATTATCATGCCTCAGTTATAATTCATGTAGAACAAGCAGTAAGGTGCGTAATATGCTTTCTGGAGCACAATTAGGAAGAGACAGAATATAAATAGCAAGGCTACAGCTGCATAATCTGTTCATGTAAACAATAAAACATCCATAAAGCCACAGCAGAATGGAGGAAGCTAAGTTCCTGGCATTACTGCATAAAAATAAAGCGACATGTGCTTAGCAAACAAGGTCATAGGAGTTAATGATCACTGTATCCCTGAGGCTTTCTCAATGGCCATGAGCACTTGAATTGCATGGGAAGGAGGACAAGGCTTGTAGTGCGACTACTTTACATTCCTCCCTCCCCCTACCCCTTCCTGATATGTACTGTTCCCAACAAATGTTCCTCGCCTGGACATTTTTTTTTTCTTCTTGAAGTTTTAAAATATACACATACTTCAGTAAATTCTTTTCTTCCTCTTGGGATCCGATGAAAGTAATCCTACCCCTTCTTCTCCCCCAGCACAGACAAATCTCTTATCTAGGTCTCCATGCCTGGTAGTTGTCTTCTTGAGAAGATTGGCTTAGGGACCTGATAAGTTCACGTATCCTGCTGCATTAATGAGTAGCTGCAATTTAAAGTAAGCAGAGGAAAACACTCATAAGCACGTAGCTGGATGTATACTGGGCCTAATTCAGACTTGATCGCTAGGCTGCATTTTCGTACAGCCAGCGATCAGGTCTAAACTGCGCATGCCAATGTACCTCAATGCGCAGGCGCGACGCACCTGTACAAAGCGGATCGCCGCTCAGCGAAGGGTTTGTGTGAGAAATCCATTCGCACGGGCGATCGCAAGGAGATTGACAGGAAGAGGGCGTTTGTGGGAGGCAACTGACCGTTTTTTGGGAGTGGTTGGAAAAACGCAGGCGTGTCCAGGCGTTTGCAGGGCAGGTGTCTGACGTCAATTCCGGTCCTGAACAGGCTGAAGTGATGGAAGCGGCTGAGTAAGTCCTGGGCTACTCAGAGACTGCACAAGACCTGTTTGTACAGCTCTGCTACACATGCGATCACACACTTGCAAAGCGAAAATACACTCCCCTATGGGCGGCGACTATCTGTTCGCAGCAGTGCAAATAAACCCTAGCGAGCGATCAGGTCTGAATTAGGCCCACTGGCAGTCAGTGACGGCAGGAATGATACGCAATCTGTACTGTTTCATATTTAACTCTCCGGAACATGGCGCTGGCTAAAATTTAATTGCATTTTGTTCCTATTATGACCTTGGAATGTCCAAGAATACTTAACTATGTTTTGGAAACGTCACTGAATTAGAAAAGGCATTAAGGTGAACATTGAGACATTTATAGAAAACTAATATTTAAGCAGAAGAAAAAATAAGATTTTACTTACCGATAAATCTATTTCTCGTAGTCCGTAGTGGATGCTGGGACTCCGTCAGGACCATGGGGATTAGCGGCTCCGCAGGAGACAGGGCACAAAAATAAAGCTTTAGGATCAGGTGGTGTGCACTGGCTCCTCCCCCTATGACCCTCCTCCAAGCCTCAGTTAGGATACTGTGCCCGGACGAGCGTACACAATAAGGAAGGATTTTGAATCCCGGGTAAGACTCATACCAGCCACACCAATCACACCGTACAACTTGTGATCTGAACCCAGTTAACAGTATGACAAACGTAGGAGCCTCTGAACAGACGGCTCACAACAATAACAACCCGATTTTTTTGTAACAATAACTATGTACAAGTATTGCAGACAATCCGCACTTGGGATGGGCGCCCAGCATCCACTACGGACTACGAGAAATAGATTTATCGGTAAGTAAAATCTTATTTTCTCTGACGTCCTAGTGGATGCTGGGACTCCGTCAGGACCATGGGGATTATACCAAAGCTCCCAAACGGGCGGGCGAGTGCGGATGACTCTGCAGCACCGAATGAGAGAACTCCAGGTCCTCTTTAGCCAGGGTATCAAATTTGTAGAATTTTACAAACGTGTTCTCCCCCGACCACGTAGCTGCTCGGCAGAGTTGTAATGCCGAGACCCCTCGGGCAGCCGCCCAGGATGAGCCCACCTTCCTTGTGGAATGGGCCTTGACAGATTTAGGCTGTGGCAGGCCTGCCACAGAATGTGCAAGTTGAATTGTGCTACAAATCCAACGAGCAATAGTCTGCTTAGAAGCAGGAGCACCCAGCTTGTTGGGTGCATACAGTATAAACAGCGAGTCAGATTTTCTGACTCCAGCCGTCCTTGAAATATATATTTTCAATGCCCGGACAACGTCCAGCAACTTGGAATCCTCCAAATCGCTAGTAGCCGCAGGCACCACAATAGGCTGGTTCAGGTGAAACGCTGACACCACCTTAGGCAGAAACTGAGGACGCGTCCGCAGTTCTGCCCTGTCCGAATGGAAAATCAGATATGGGCTTTTATACGATAAAGCCGCCAATTCTGATACTCTCCTGGCTGAAGCCAGGGCCAGTAGCATGGTTACTTTCCACGTAAGATATTTCAAATCCACCGATTTGAGTGGCTCAAACCAAAGGGATTTGAGAAAATCCAAAACTACATTAAGGTCCCACGGAGCCACTGGGGGCACAACCGGGGGCTGTATATGTAGTACACCTTTTACAAAAGTCTGGACTTCAGGAACTGAAGCCAATTCTTTCTGGAAGAAAATCGACAGGGCCGAAATTTGAACCTTAATGGACCCCAATTTGAGGCCCATAGACAATCCTGTTTGCAGGAAATGTAGGAATCGACCCAGTTAAAATTTCTCCGTGGGGGCCTTCCTGGCCTCACACCACGCAACATATTTTCTCCAAATGCGGTGATAATGTTGTGCAGTCACCTCCTTCCTGGCTTTTACCAGTGTAGGAATGACCTCTTCCGGAATGCCTTTTTCCCTTAGAATTCGGCGTTCAACCGCCATGCCGTCAAACGCAGCCGCGGTAAGTCTTGGAATAGACACGGTCCCTGCTGAAGCAGGTCCCGTCTTAGAGGTAGAGGCCACGGATCTTCCGTGAGCATCTCCTGAAGTTCCGGGTACCAAGTTCTTCTTGGCCAATCCGGAGCCACGAGTATCGTTCTTACTCCCCTTTGCCGTATAATTCTCAGTACTTTTGGTATGAGAGGCAGAGGAGGAAACACATCCACTGACTGGAACACCCACGGTGTTACCAGAGCGTCCACAGCTATTGCCTGAGGGTCTCTTGACCTGGCGCAATACCTCTTCCCAGTTGTCCACTCCCGGAATGAACACTGCTGACAGTGCTATCACATGATCTTCCGCCCAGCGAAGAATCCTTGCAGCTTCTGCCATTGCTCTCCTGCTTCTTGTGCCGCCCTGTCTGTTTACGTGGGCGACTGCCGTGATGTTGTCCGACTGGATCAACACCGGCTGACCCTGAAGCAGGGGTTTTGCCAGGCTTAGAGCATTGTAAATCGCTCTTAGCTCCAGTATATTTATGTGAAGAGACATCTCCAGGCTTGACCATACTCCCTGGAAGTTTCTTCCCTGTGTGACCGCTCCCCAGCCTCTCAGACTGGCATCCGTGGTCACCAGGACCCAGTCCTGTATGCCGAATCTGCGGCCCTCTAACAGATGAGCACTCTGCAACCACCACAGAAGAGACACCCTTGTCCGTGGCGATAAGGTTATCCGCTGATGCATCTGCAGATGCGATCCGGACCATTTGTCCAGCAGATCCCACTGAAAAGTTTGTGCGTGGAATCTGCCGAATGGAATCGCTTCGTAAGAAGCCACCATCTTTCCCAGGACTCTTGTGCATTGATGCACAGACACTTTTCCTGGTTTTAGGAGGTTCCTGACAAGTTCGGATAATTCCCTGGCTTTCTCCTCCGGAAGAAACACCTTTTTCTGAACCGTGTCCAGAATCATTCCCAGGAACAGCAGACGTGTCGTCGGGTTCAATTGAGATTTTGGAAAATTCAGAATCCACCCGTGCTGTTGCAGCACTACTTGGGTTAGTGCTACTACGTCTTCCAGCTGTTCTCTGGACCTTGCCCTTATCAGGAGATTGTCCAAGTAAGGGATAATTAATACGCCTTTTCTTCGCAGAAGAAACATCATCTCGGCCATTACCTTGGTAAAGACCCGAGGTGCCGTGGACAATCCAAACGGCAGCGTCTGAAACTGATAATGACAGTTTTGCACCACGAACCTGAGGTACCCTTGGTGTGAAGGGCAAATTGGGACATGCAGGTAAGCATCCTTGATGTCCAGGGACACCATAAAGTCCCCTTCTTCCAGATTCGCTATCACTGCTCTGAGTGACTCCATCTTGAACTTGAATTTTTGTATGTACAGGTTCAAAGATTTCAGATTTAGAATAGGTCTTACCGAGCCGTCCGGCTTCGGTACCACAAATAGCGTGGAGTAATACCCCTTTCCCTGTTGTAGGAGGGGTACCTTGACTATCACCTGCTGAGAAAACAGCTTGTGAATGGCTTCCAATACCGTCGCCCTGTCTGAGGGAGACGTTGGCAAAGCAGACTTTAGGAACCGGCGAGGGGGAGACTTCTCGAATTCCAACCTGTAACCCTGAGATACTACCTGCAGGATCCAGGGGTCCACCTGTGAGCAAGCCCACTGCGCGCTGAAATTCTTGAGTCGACCCCCCACCGCTCCTGAGTCCGCTTGTAAAGCCCCAGCGTCATGCTGAGGGCTTTGCAGAACCCGGGGAGGGCTTCTGTTCCTGGGAAGGAGCTGCTTGCTGCCCTCTCTTACCCTTTCCTCTGCCTCGGGGCAGATATGACTGTCCTTTTGCCCGCTTGTTCTTATAGGACCGAAAGGACTGCGGCTGAAAAGACGGTGTCTTTTTCTGTTGGGAGGGGGTCTGAGGTAAAAAGGTGGATTTCCCGGCAGTTGCCGTGGCCACCAGATCCGATAGACCCACGCCAAATAATTCCTCCCCTTTATACGGCAATACTTCCATATGCCGTTTGGAATCCGCATCACCTGACCACTGTCGCGTCCATAAACTTCTTCTGGCAGATATGGACATCGCACTTACTCTCGATGCCAGAGTGCAAATATCCCTCTGAGCATCTCGCATATAAAGAAAAGCATCCTTTAATTGCTCTAAAGTCAATAAAATACTGTCCCTATCCAGGGTATCAATATTTTCAGTCAGGGAATCCGACCAGACACACCCCAGCACTGCACATCCAGGCTGAGGCGATGGCTGGTCGCAGTATAACACCAGTATGTGTGTATATACTTTTTAGGGTAGTTTCCAGCCTCCTATCAGCTGGATCCTTGAGGGCGGCCGTATCTTTGATAAGCGTGTGAGCGCCTTATCCACCCTAGGGGGTGTTTCCCAGCGCGCCCTAACCTCTGGCGGGAAAGGGTATAATGCCAATAACTTTTTTGAAATTAGCACTTTTCTATCTTTCAATTCCTCTGATTCAGGAAAAACTACAGGTAGTTTTTTCACACCCCACATAATACCCCTTTTTGTGGTACTTGGAGTATCAGAGATATGTAAAGCCTCCTTCATTGCCGTGATCATATAACGTGTGGCCCTACTGGAAAATACGTTTGTTTCTTCACCGTCGACACTAGATTCAGTGTCCGTGTCTGGGTCTGTGTCGACCGACTGAGGTAAAGGGCGTTTTACAGCCCCTGACGGTGTCTGAGACGCCTGGGCAGGTACTAACTGGTTTGCCGGCCGTCTCATGTCGTCAACTGATTTTTGTAATGTGCTGACATTATCACGTAATTCCATAAACAAAGCCATCCATTCCGGTGTCGACTCCCTGGGGGGTGACATCATCATTACCGGCAATTGCTCTGCCTCCACACCAACATCGTCCTCATACATGTCGACACACACGTACCGACACACAGCAGACACACAGGGAATGCTCTATTGAAGACAGGACCCCACTAGCCCTTTGGGGAGACAGAGGGAGAGTTTGCCAGCACACACCCAAGCGCTATAATATATATGGGAACAACCCTATATAAGTGTTGTATCCTTATAGCAGCTTAAATATAGTAATATCGCCAAAAAAAGTGCCCCCCCTCTCTGTTTTACCCTGTTTCTGTAGTGCAGTGCAGGGGAGAGTCCTGGGAGCCTTCCTCACAGCGGAGCTGAGCAGGAAAATGGCGCTGTGTGCTGAGGAGAATAAGCCCCGCCCCCTATTTCGGCGGGCTCTTCTCCCGGAGTTTGTGAGATCTGGCAGGGGTTAAATACATCCATATAGCCTCAAGGGCTATATGTGATGTATTTTTAGTTATAAGAAAGGTATTATACATTGCTGCCCAGGGCGCCCCCCCCAGCGCCCTGCACCCTCAGTGACCGCTGTGTGAAGTGTGCTGACAACAATGGCGCACAGCTGCAGTGCTGTGCGCTACCTCATGAAGACTGAAAAGTCTTCTGCCGCCTGTTTCTGGACCTCTTCAATCTTCGGCATCTGCAAGGGGGGGTCGGCGGCGCGGCTCCGGGACCGGACTCCATGGCTGGGCCTGTGTTCGATCCCTCTGGAGCTAATGGTGTCCAGTAGCCTAAGAAACCAATCCATCCTGCACGCAGGTGAGTTCACTTCTCTCCCCTAAGTCCCTCGATGCAGTGAGCCTGTTGCCAGCAGGACTCACTGAAAATAAAAAACCTAAAAACTTTTTCTAAGCAGCTCTTTAGGAGAGCCACCTAGATTGCACCCTGCTCGGACGGGCACAAAAACCTAACTGAGGCTTGGAGGAGGGTCATAGGGGGAGGAGCCAGTGCACACCACCTGATCCTAAAGCTTTATTTTTGTGCCCTGTCTCCTGCGGAGCCGCTAATCCCCATGGTCCTGACGGAGTCCCAGCATCCACTAGGACGTCAGAGAAAAAGAAAAAGAAACCAGCATATTCCCCATATGCACATACTAGCATTGTGACATTTAATAGAAGCCATAGGGAACCTTGAGTGATGGGCTGGGATTGTTAAAATGATGCAAGACATTTTTTAGCTTGTGAAATAACTCTAATACCCCGTTCACATCGCAGTGCCGGGTCCCACCCGGGAATTGTAAACGGGTCCTTACCGGTTGGAACCCGGCTTGACCCTTACAGACTTCCACCTGCCGGGTCAGGTTGCTATCGCGGGCGGAGCAGCCAGTGGGGGTGGTGTGGAGGCGGCGCCGCCTCTCCGTATGCAGTGTAAGGGTCCCGGGACGCATCATCTCGGCAACCCGTTCACACTGCACCTGACCCGGTATTTAACCCTGAAATAACACTGCTTTATTCACGGGTGGAATTACCGGGTTAGGCGACCTGGGAATTTGACCATGGCCACTTTCACACCACACAGTGACCTGTGTCGACCCGGCAATATACCGGGTCGATACCGGGCTATGTTTGCGGTGTGAAAGGGGTATAAGTGTTGCCCTATTTCTGGGATGTAACTAGTTGTGTATTTTACCTAGGAGCTGCAGTGCTGAAACCCCCCCCCCCCCCAATAAAATCTATTACTCCTAATGACCCAGAAAGTGCTACCTGCTAATTATACACCAGGGAAATGTTTTCTATTCCTGGGACTGCCAGCCCAGACTGCAATTAAAAAGCAGAGCTTCCAATATGAAGCCACTCTCCTGCCTGTCTGTCAGTCCTACCCAGCTTCTAGGGGCTGCAGCTGATGCATTTCAAAGAAGCTGATCCCAGCACCTGTCAGACCCATTCTCGGCATTGCTGGATTTCCCACTTCTACCTAAGGGTACCAGTGGCTGGGGTTGGGAAGGAGGGGGCGGTTGGCGGGTGCAAGTTCCCCCTGCTATAGATCTTTTCAGTGCCCCAATTAAGCTGTAGCTATTTGAACAAAGACTAGATCCCCATAATGCATCGGGGGAGTCTCAGAAGCAGGCGCATATGCAGTTCAGGAGCCCGGAAGACATGGTTCTTATCCGGTGGTCTGACCAGAGTCTGGGGGGGGGGAGGGGCAAATAATAATGTGCCTAGGGGCAGCCTAACGCCTAAATCCGTCTCTGGGTCCTGGCAGCTGCCAGACAGCACGGGCAGTCCAGACTGCACCAATGGAGCCACCGTAACCACATTTGCACTAAACCAACTGCTGTAGTTTTCTACTGTACATCAAACTATTCTTACTACTATTATTGTTGTTGTTGTTGTTGATTTATAAGGTGCCACACAGTGCTTTGATGATCCAAACCTCAGCCAACACACACCACACAGGCCCGCTACCTGCAAAGTTTTTGCCACACAGGTGACTACATCTAAGTGACATTTGTTCTTTAACTTTGGCGGGCCCCGACAGATAAGTAAACGGATTATGCCTTAAGAAGCCAGGATTCATCGTCTACCCAGAGTCTGGCAAAAGGAAAGAATGCGTCTGTATGCTCTGGGTCCTGTATGTTGGTAGGAGTACTCTGCAGGAGGTGTGCTTGTGCCGTCTTCGCATCTTAACTCAAGGTTTTCTGCAAGTCCAGATCAATTGAGAGATTGATTTTTGCAGCAAGTCAAAGAGTGAAGATAGAACATGATCTGGAATGGTCTGGGAAAGTAAAGTAGACGTGGCAGGATGCTTATTTTAATAATTGATATACGCCATGTACATTTTATTTTTTGAGAACTCTGTCTTGATTGAACTCAGCAATTGACCTCAAAGAGATTAATTTAGTGTTATGTAATCAGTATAGCTTAATATCTAATTTTGAATTTTTGCCATTTGAAGTTAAAATAAAGTTTAGCAGTTTTTGGACGATTGGGAATAGTTAAATCCAATACTTCTGTTTGATGTGAGCTAATAGGTCACCCAAATCATCTTGGGGGTCACAATATTCAACCTTAATCAATGAGATGAAGACGGTTAGTGACGGCACCACTCTTCAGCCAAGCCAAATCACAAGTACTTTAGTGAATATTTTTAGATTTTTAGTGATGATTATTATAGAGATTGGACATTCTGGACTTGGTAAATACTACTGATTTAATCAATCACAAAATGTTAGTCTGGTTGACAAAATATTTAAGTGCTAAAACAGATTGTGGCTTTAACGGTAAATCCCAGCCATGACCATCAAAGGTACAAAGTCGTTTTGGCGGTGTCTGGACAAATGGTTGACAGTAACTATGTTGACGTTCACAAGATTGACACTACTATGTCGACATCAACATGGTTCAGACTGTTGACAAGCACCAGGTCAACATCCGCAAACTGTCGACAAGTTCACAATGTCGACATGTCAAATGTCAACATGAAATATCACCATTATGAGGATGACACGGTTAGGGTTTGTTGCCACTGCTTGGAGGGTTAGGGTTAGACTGCTGTTTGAGACTCTGAGGAGAGGGTTAAATTGTTTCAGCAAACTGTGTCATTTCAGATGCTGTGAAATTAGAGAAGGATAATACCAGTAGATACTCAACGCTAGACAATACTAAAACCCAAAAGAGTACATCCTACCGGAGTTTCCTTAAAGGGGAAATTTGCAAAAACCCACAAGTACTAATAAGAAAAGGAGGATAAGAAGCTGCGCTGGGTGCACAGTGATTTAATTGGGACCAATTAGTGATGTGCACCGGAAATTTTTTGGGTTTTGTGTTTTGGTTTGGGATTCGGTTCCGCGGCCGTGTGTTGGATTCGGATGCGTTTTGGCAAAACCTCCCTTAAATTTTTTTGTCGGATTCGGGTGTGTTTTGGATTCGGGTGTTTTTTTTTTCAAAAACCCCTCAAAAACAGCTTAAATCATAGAATTTGGGGGTCATTTTGATCCCATGGTATTATTAACCTCAATAACCATAATTTCCACTCATTTCCAGTCTATTCTGAACACCTCACACCTCACAATATTATTTTTAGTCCTAAAATTTGCACCGAGGTCGCTGGATGACTAAGCTAAGCGACCCAAGTGGCCGGCACAAACACCTGGCCCATTTAGGAGTGGCACTGCAGTGTCAGACATGATGGCACTTAAAAAAATTGGCCCCAAACAGCACATGATGCAAAGAAAAGAGAAAAAGAGGTGCACTGTGGTCGCTGGATGGCTAAGCTAAGCGACACAAACACCTCAATATCACAGCAATTATTAGTTCTAATCAATGGTATTATTGGTCCAAATCACTGGAAGAAAATGACAAAATCACAGGAATTATTCGTTCTAATCAATGGTATTATTGGTCCAAATCACTGGAAGAAAATGACAAATCACTGGAATTAAATGGCAGTAATGTCGGGAATTATATCAAATGGCAGTACCACTGGACATATACTGAAGTGTCAGACAGGATGGCACTTAAAAAAATAGTTCCCAAACAGCACATGATGCAAAGAAAAGAGAAAAAGAGGTGCACTGTGGTCGCTGGATGGCTAAGATAAGCGACACAAACACCTCAATATCACAGGAATTATTCATTCTAATCAATGGTATTATTGGTCCAAATCACTGGAAGAAAATGACAAAATCCCAGGAATTATTAGTTCTAATCAATGGTATTATTGGTCCAAATCACTGGAAGAAAATGACAAAATCACAGGAATTATTTGTTCTAATCAATGGTATTATTGGTCCAAATCACTGGAAGAAAATGACAAAATCACTGGAATTATTTGGCAAGATCACTGTAATTAATAATTATAAATCACTGATATTAATTGGTAAAATCTCGCTATCGCCTGCCTAGTGAAGTGGAATCTAGATGGGATTTTGTACCGGGGACACAATAACTTCATCAATTGTCTAAATCCCAATGCACTAATGGCGGAAAACGGGCACACGTCTAACAGCGCACTGATTATACTGATCACCGATGATACTACGGAGAACTGACACTGAGCAGCGAGAACAGCACTGTACTATTGTACTGTAGTATACTGGTCACCACAATGCAGCACTGACATTGAGCACAGATATTAAGCACTGATCAGGATACTAGAAGTGACACGGTGCAGCAAGATAACGCTATGACCTATTGTACTGTACTACTATATACTGGTGGTCACCACAATGCAGCACTGTACTACTATATACTGGTGGTAACCACAATGCAGCGCAGATATTGAGCATTGATCAGGATACTAGAAGTGACACAGAGCAGCAAGATACAGCAATGACCTACTGCACTGTACTACTATATACTGGTGGTCACCACAATGCAGCACTGTACTACTATATACTGGTGGTCACCACAATGCAGCACAGATATTGAGCACTGATCAGGATACTAGAACTGAGTCTGACACGGAGCTGCAAGATACAGCAATGGTCTACTGTACTGTACTACTATATACTGGTGGTTACCACAATGCAGCACTGTACTACTATATACTGCTCACAACAATGCAGCAGATATTGAGCACTGATAAGGATACTAGAACTGAGTCTGACACGGAGCTGCAAGATACAGCAATGGCCTACTGTACTGTACTACTATATACTGGTGGTCACCACAATGCAGCACTGTACTACTATATACTGGTCACAACAATGCAGCAGATATTGAGCACTGATCAGGATACTAGAACTGAGTCTGACACAGAGCTGCAAGATACAGCAATGGCCTACTGTACTACTATATACTGGTGGTCACCACAATGCAGCACTGTACTACTATATACTGGTCACAACAATGCAGCAGATATTGAGCACTGATCAGGATACTGGAACCGAGTCTGACACGGAGCTGCAAGATACAGCAATGGCCTACTGTACTGTACTACTATATACTGGTGGTCACCACAATGCAGCACAGTGAGCACAGATATTGAGCTTTTCAGTCAGAGAACGTAGCCACGTCCTCTCCGCTCAATCGACAATGCACGAGTGAAAATGGCGGTTTATATGGAATCCGAATCTCGGGAGAATCCGACAGCGTGATGATGACGTTTTCCCCCGTTTGAGTTTTGTGTGTTAGGCGGGAAGAACCGAGGCTGCCTCGGACCCGTGTAAACCACGTGAAGTTCGGGGGGGGGGGCACTTTAGGGAGTCATACGGCTTTGATAAAACATCAGCGTCTTGCCTTTGTCAGAACTTGGTGCAATTATTACTTTTAATGTACTGATACGGAACCATTCTAAAGAATTACATAGAACATAATATGTTTAAAGCATAAATTAACTTTACTGTGGCCTTGATGTAGAAAAATAAGCCTATATGTATTTGTTTCTATCTATCTATATTTAGTTTGAAATGTTGCCAGCCTCTATTACATCTTCATTATTATTATTATTATTATTATTATTATTGGTCTATAGCCCCCATATTACGCAGTGCTTCCCAGAGAAGATGTATTGAGGGATGGCCATCAGTGGGTTAAACATCAATGGTCACCACTTGCATTGTTGACATAAAACCATCGGCAAGCAACCATTGATGGTTTCATCGCATTCCTACTGTGGACAGCTGGCCAGTCAATGAAGGGTGGCAGGACTGAATGGAAGAGGGCTAGGGGGGACATGTACTAAGCAGTGATAAAAATGGAGAAGTTGGCCATGGCAACCAATCAGCTGCTCTGTATACTTTTATAGTATGCAAATTATGAATGTTACGTCAATGCTGATTGGTTGTCATGGGCAACTTCTCCACTGGCTCACTTCTCCACTTTTATCACTGCTTAGTACATGTCCCCCTAAATGCAGCGTAATCACAAAAGAGGGTGGGACTTCACATGCTGGGGGGTGGAGCTAAGCTCCATTCCCCTGTGCCTAAAAGAAAGAATAAAACATAGCCTTCTCTGCCCTCAATGGTGGAGAATCATCAGATCTCTGCCATCGATGGCAAAAACATTGAACAAACCATATACGCAGGGCCGGCGATACCATTAAGCAGCATTAAGTTGCTTCTTAGGGTGGCGGTCCGTAGAGGGTGCTGCTGAATCAGCCAACCCCCCCCCCCCCCCCCAAAAAAAAAAAAAAATGATGGATATCGTCCCTGCTGGGCCATCCGTGACTTTGATAGAACAACATATGGCAGTACAAGTGGGCATCTATTCAACATGTGCCTGTCTTTCATTTATACCGGCCCTGCATAGATGGTTGCTAACCATCAATGGCCGATAGCTATCCCTATATATAATCACTCACATCAATCCATGTCCCATTATCAGAGATGATAGATTCCGGTCCTACAGTCACTGTCATAGTCATGGGGCAAATGGCACCTATTTTGGAGAGATATTGCAGCTAACTGTATTACGCTGTCATCTTCAGGTGTGGCCATGCAATACATGACTTTGGGCCTAATTCAGAGACAATGGGGCTGAATTCGAGGTGGTTACAGGGAAGCCATTGGGTGCAAGTAGCCAATAGTTTCCCTCTGTGCATGCATCCTGGCCACACTGGCCCTCATTCATTTCCCAAAGGATCTGAGGCGCATTTCGTAAAGTATTGATGTTAGGTCCTTTGTGCATGTGCCAGATCCGTATAGGTCTGTGACGGCGGACACCAGACACCACCAGACTGTCAGCGTGATGTTTGGGGGAGGGGAAGGGGCGGTGACGGTCTCCATTTCTTAAAACATAGATTTGACGTCGGCGTTGAGGGGAAGGGAAGAGGCCAGGATCTCAGTCAGTGGACGAAGACTTCCTGGCCTCTGTGTAGCAAACGCAGCAGCCGGCTGGTGGGTTCCATGGGTCACACAGCCAGACGATGGTGTCGGAGATGACCCGATGCTCCGTCCTAGGATGTGCTCGGATCACTAGTGTATGGTGGAGGCGTGACACCGCCTGCTGCATTACCATATTAGAGTTATCGCTGCTGCTTTTATGTAAGGGATAGCAACTCCAACCACATCTGAATGAGGGACACTGCGCATGCATGGCGGTGGTTATCACACAGGCGCAGGTCCATATTGCATGGGGATCCATGCAGTTTTATCTGGCAGGTCTTGGAGGTAACTGATAGGGTGGCTAGCAGAAGCGGGCGTGTTGGTGTCAAGTACTGCATGTAAAGACGCAGTTGCACTGAAACCAGTAGTCCTTGTCAGTCGGACTTTCTGCATCTGCCATAGGGCAGGTGCAGTGTCCGATGGCGCGCCAATTGTATGCCAATAGCCAATCACCTGCAGCATTACTATAAAGACACAGTAGCATCTGCTGCAAAATTCACAACAGTCACTGGAAACTGCGTCCAGCTCTGAACCACCCCCAATATTGTTAGATTATAGTCTACATTCAGCTGAATAAACTTCTTCAGAACCATTGACAGCAATTCCAAAATCCAAGTTTGAGTTTCTAATGAATTTTATCTGACTAACCAAACTGTACTTCAGAGGTTCCCAAACTCCTCCATTACAGTCCAGGTTTTAAGGATATTATGCTTGAGCACAGGTGACTTAGGGGGACATTTACTAAGCAGTGATAAGAGCGGAGAAGTGAGCCAGTGGAGAAGTTGCTCCATCAACCAATCAGCAGCTCTGTATAATTTTATAGTAGCAATTATAGATGTTACTTCAGTGCTGATTGGTTGCCATGCTCACTTCTCCACTGGCTCACTTCTCCGCTCTTATCACTGCTTAGTAAATGTCCCCCTTAATTAGAACCTCAGTCAATTCAAGTATGGATATCCATATTACCTGGACTGTAATGGCGGAGTTTGGGAACCTCTGCCGTAGGCTAATGATCAGAATCAGCCTATCATAACGACAAGCTCCAGACACAACAGCTGCATATAAAAGTACATGAAAAAGTTTATGCCGGAGACCAGCTGTCAGACTGGTATGATGGGAATTTAATCATGCACCTTCTGAAACTCTGCCATCGTTCTACACACTGCTCACTGTGCACTGAAGTGTTAGTGTAGAACAAGATTAAAATAGCTTTAGATTTCTGGGGAAAAACAACTCTGTAGTTACTGAACAGTGGCAAGAAAGAATAAAGACTGATATGCGCCATAGAAGACCCCTACTGTTAGCGTCTCATCTGAAGGATCCTGGCATAAACTGGCTACAATGATGTCTATTCAGAATGAGGATAAGGAACCATAATGAGCACATTTTCCCTGTGCATCTCCTTTGAATAATTCTGTTCAGTTCATTTTGCCGCCACACTACCTGAGTGCTGTTCTAGGTGCCGGTTTAATTACCCTGGTGGTGGCAGCGTCACCCGCCCACTGGAGTCAGTAACAAACGGCAAGAGAGAATCATCTAATACCCCATATCCAATGGGAACAAAATAATCTGTGATCGCCTGGCAGAGTGAGGTCAACCAGTGTGTGTCTCCCCCGTAGCCTAACCCTAACCGACCCCTAGTGACTAGCCCTCTCATCCCACAGCCTAACCCTAAAATCGACCTTCTGATATGCCATGAACTTTCTTAGCTCTCTCATGTTGGCTGCAGGCCGAGCTGGATTAAGACTTTAGGGTGGCACAGAGCACTTATGGTCTATAATTAAAAACACAGAGCATTATAGGTAGGTGGTAAATATTAAAGAGGCAGTCAGACTAATTCCACAGCAAAATAAGAATTTAACATACAGTATACCCAAATACAAGACAAATACATAGAGCATTCTAGTGATCACCATACGATTCAGAAAGCACCCCAGTTGCCACCATGCAAAACTCACAGCATCCTAGTGACTGCCATACCGTACACAGATCATCATAGTGAATGCCGTACAATACAAAGAGCATTCTAGTGACTGTAATATAATACACAGCACATGCCACTAGTGTTACCACAATAGAGCATTTTTATGTATGCCATATCATCTCAACATTAATTCATTAATAATTAATTAACCCCTCCTCAAAAATCATTCAGTTCTACAGCATTATTGGAACATAATTATTAAGCTGCTAAATGTTGGGTAAGATAAAGGTAATGGTGGGACCTGTAATATATAAGGTAGAAACTGGAAATAATGTATGGCCTACTCTTGTATACCAAATCATAGATGTTCAAGGGAAGGAAATTGCTGGTCCGAAGCTAGAACCACTTCCAGAACAGGGTACAGGGACCTCTGGACACCCAGAAGTTGTTACACCACAAACTTTATCTCAACAGAAGAGAGAGAGATTGATACTATGATGAAAATAGAAGAGCATGTAGTCCGAAACCAAGTGTAGACAGATGAGGACGATGCATCTTCACTTATGACTGTAGGTGGTGGTGGTGGTGGGGGGGGGGGGGGGGGGGGGGTGTAACTATAGCCGGCAATAGGTCTACTAGCACCGTGTGTGAGAAATGTTGGAGCACCCCAACCAATCCAACTGTATCTTTAATTAATACATTTATGATAATTGTTTCTATTATAAAACACACACACGCACACACACACACACACACACACACACACACACACACACACACACACACACACACACACACACACACACACACACACACACACACACACACATTGGCCCCACTAGGGAAATAAAATACCACATATTGATTCCAACAGCAAAAAAAACACATTGGCCCACATAGGAAAAACACATAGACCCCCACAGGAAAACACTAAAACATACATTAATTGATACCAGACCAGCAAGTCTACTTGTTCAGTTTGGGGCCCTGGCACTGGCAACACTGTGCCCCTGTTTGGCTGCAATTGCCCTCAAGCCAGTCCTGGGTGTAACTGGGCAATGTTCATTGTGCGCATATAAATAGAACTGCGGGCAATACAGAGTTGGACAGAAGTATACGTAACTACTCCTGGTGTCATTCCATGTGGGTGATAATTACTAGTAGAAAACCAAGCATATGGGTGTGTGTACATATTTCTTTCTGCATGTAATGTGAGAGCATCTTATAGTTTCACACTTTACTGATGGGGTTTTGGAGACTGCAGGATCAGATCTGTTAAAGGAGTCATGTAAATTTGGGAGCCACAAGCATTAACTAGCGAGGCATCAAAGACAGCTTCTAAGACTAAAACATAGAAACATAGAAACATAGAATTTGACGGCAGATAAGAACCACTTGGCCCATCTAGTCTGCCCCTTTTTTTTTTATCCTTTAGGTAATCTCAACCCTTTTTGAACCTTAATTCTTTGTAAGGATATTCATATGCCTATCCCAAGCATGTTTAAATTGCTCTACAGTCTTAGCCTCTACCACCTCTGATGGGAGACTATTCCACTTATCCACTACCCTTTCTGTGAAGTAATTTTTCCTTAAATTTCCCCTGAACCTGCCTCCCTCCTGTTTCAGTGTATGTCCTCGAGTTCTAATACTTCTCTTCCTTTGAAGAATGTTTCCCTCCTGAACTTTGTTAAAACCTTTGGTATATTTGAAAGTTTCTATCATGTCTCCCCTTTCCCTTCTCTCCTCCATACTATACATGTTAAGAACTTTTAGCCTTTCCGGGTAAGTTTTGTGATGTAGGCCATGCACCATTTTAGTTGCCCTTCTTTGTACACTCTCTAATGTATTTATGTCTTTCTGGAGATATGGTCTCCAGAACTGGACACAGTATTCCAGATGAGGCTGCACCAATGACCTATACAGTGGCATTATTACTTCTCTTTTCCTGCTACTGATTCCTCTTCCTATGCAACCAAGCATCTGACTTGCCTTTCTCATTGCTTTGTTGCATTGCTTTCCTGCCTTTAAGTCACTTGAAATAGTGACTCCTAAATCCCTTTCCTCCTCAGTAGTTTCCATTATAGTACCCTTGATTCTATATTTAGCCTTTGGGTTTTTGAGACCCAAGTGCATGATTTTGCATTTTTTAGCATTAAACTGTAGTTGCCATGTTCTTGACCATTTTTCAAGTCTAACTAGGTCATCAATCATTTGTTTTACCCCTCCTGGTGTGTCTACCCTGTTGCATATCTTTGTATCATCTGCAAAAAGGCATACTTTCCCTTCAATACCATTTGCAATGTCACCAACAAAGATATTAAAGAGAACTGGTCCGAGTACAGATCCCTGGGGTACTCCACTGGTAACATTTCCCTCCATAGATTGCACTCCATTTACTACAACTGTCTGTTTCCTATCCTGCAACCAGTTTCTTATCCATTTAACTATTTTATAATCCACCCCCACACTTTCAAGTTTATTTATCAGTCTGCGATGTGGGACAGTGTCAAATGCCTTACTAAAGTCTAGATATGCTACATCTACAGCTCCCCCTTGATCTATTATTTTCATTACAGAGTCAAAAAAGTCAATAAGATTTGTTTGGCATGATCTCCCACCAGTAAATCCATGCTGTTTGGGATCCTGTAAGTTGTTTGATTTAAGATATTCCACAACTCTTTATTTTAGTAGTTTTTCCATTACTTTCCCTACTACTGATGTAAGGCTTACTGGTCTGTAGTTACTTGCTTCTTTCTTGCTTCCACTTTTTTTACAGTGGAACTACATTTGGTCTTTTCCAGTCCTCTGGAATGGCACCTGTATTTAGTGACTGGTTAAATAATTCTGTTAATGGTGCCACCAGCACATCTTTTAGCTCTTTTAGTATCCTTGGGTGTATTCCATCTGGCCCCATTGATTTATCCACTTTTAGTTTTGAAAGTTCAGTTAGGACCTTCTCCTCTGTAAATGTACTTTCATCTACCTTATTTTTATGAATGTCCTTGCAACTTAAATCTGGCCCCTTCCCTTCTCCTTCTGTAGTAAATACTGAGCAAAAATAATGATTTAGGTGATCTGCTATTGCCTTGTCTCCCTCCACCAAATTCTCACTCTCTGTCTTAAGTCTTATTATTCCTCCATTTGATTTTCTCCTTTCATTTATATACTTAAAAAAAGTTTTGCCCCCTTTATCTACTGACTGGGCCATTTTCTCCTCGGCTTCTGCCTTTGCACGTCTGATCACTTTCTTAGCATCCTTCCTTCTGTCAAGATACACCTCTTTGTCATTATTATTTTGAGTCTGTTTGTATTTCCTAAAAGCCATCTTTTTTGCTTTCACACTAGTTGATACTTCTTTTGTGAACCACACTGGCTTCCTTTTCCTGGTGCTTTTCCTCACCCTTTTGATACAAAGGTATGTTGCCCTTAGTATTGCACTTTTCAGTTTTTCCCACCTCTCCTGCACCCCTTCCAAGTTCCTCCAGTCCGCCAATGAATCACTTAAACATCTCCCCATTTTTGCAAAGTCAGCATTTCTAAAATCCAACACCTTTGTTTTTGTGACAGGAGTTGGATCATGTCTTTATACTAACCATACTGCTTGATGATCACTGGATCCCAGGTGCTCACCCACATATATGTCTGATATCCTGTCACCATTTGCAAGAATTAAATCTAATATTGAGTCTTTGTGAGTGGGCTCCCTCACCAATTGCTTGAGAGATGCTCCCTGTAAGGAATTTAGAAATTTGCCACTTGTAGCTAAACTTGCAAAGGACCCCTCCCAATTTACATCAGGTAAATTAAAGTCTCCCATGATTATGACTTCTCCCTTTAAAGCCATTTTAGTGATGTCCAACAATAGGTTCTTGTCCAAATCCTGCCCCTGGCCTGGTGGTCTATAGATCACCCCAATGCGAATAATGTCCTTCTCCCCAGTTTCTGTGGTGACCGAAAGGGCCTCAGTTTTCTCCTCAACATTTTTTATTAAAGTAGCATTTATGCTTTTTTTCCACATACATTGCTACCCCTCCTCATATTCTTCCCATTCTATCCTTCCTAAATAAATTGTATCCTGGTATAGCTATGTCCCATTCATGATTCTCATTGCCCCATGACTTAGTAATTGCGACAATATCCAGGTTATCCCTTGTCATTATCGCAATTAGCTCTGGAATTTTGTCTCCAAAGCTCCTAGCATTTGCACACATAGCTTTAAGAATTTTGTCTGTGCATCTGTTATTAGTAGCCATGTCCAGACATTACAAAATAAATGTCAAGTTTAAAGTTGAAATTACCTGTTTGGTGATGTTGTTCAGTGTTTGTTTGTTTTTTGTTTTTTTTCACTAATCAGGAATCACACTCTGTCCTTTACACCACGACTACACCTCACTAAATGTAAAGATATAGTACACCTGTCCACAATGGCCAAATGGTGAAAGGAGGTAAACACCAGACAGCATGCAGTAATAAACTGTTTCACTGAACAACTTCCCCACACATGCAATGCCAATTACAAGCAAATCATTACATCAAAAACTTACATGAGTTTGCATAAGAGAGGACTGTAGTGAGCAGATTAGGGCTGTCTTTTCTTGGTTTTAAAGACAGATAATATGCATAAGATGAATTACATACTTTTGAGGCATTAAGGCAGTCCATATGTCATAGTTTTGGTGTGTTGTTGTTTCCCCTCTGTTTTCCTTCGGTTTAACGCAGGTATAATGCTAATATTATAATAACACTTTTATGTCAGCACTTTTATGGAAGCACTCCCAGCCGACGGCTTCCAGCCGTATACTAGACTTTAAATAGGAAAAATTGACATGTGAATGCAATGATTGCTAACTCCACCCAAACAATCCCCCTTTAAAGCTAAGGCCATAAATTAGCTAAGACAAACAGGCATTACATTCCAATAAGGCAGCCAACTAAATCTTTACAAATAACAAAAAAAAAATTTTTTCAATGTACCTATATAATACAACTGCTATGCCACACAATCCTATTTCATTTGCATTCGATGGTAGTAATGATAGTTCAATGTACCTATATAATACAACACTGCTATGCCACACAATCCTATTTCATTTGCATTCGATGGTAGTAATGATAGTTCAATGTACCTATATAATACAACACTGCCATGCCACACAATCCTATTTCATTTGCATTCGATGGTAGTAATGATAGTTCAATGTACCTATATAATACAACACTGCTATGCCACACAATCCTATTTCATTTGCATTCGATGGTAGTAATGATAGTTCAATGTACCTATATAATACAACACTGCTATGCCACACAATCCTATTTCATTTGCATTCGATGGTAGTAATGATAGTTCAATGTACCTATATAATACAACACTGCTATGCCACACAATCCTATTTCATTTGCATTCGATGGTAGTAATGATAGTTCAATGTACCTATATAATACAACACTGCTATGCCACACAATCCTATTTCATTTGCATTCGATGGTAGTAATGATAGTTCAATGTACCTATATAATACAACACTGCTATGCCACACAATCCTATTTCATTTGCATTCGATGGTAGTAATGATAGTTCAATGTACCTATATAATACAACACTGCTATGCCACACAATCCTATTTCATTTGCATTCGATGGTAGTAATGATAGTTCAATGTACCTATATAATACAACACTAGACTTGTAAATTCCAGTTATTGTTATTTTATATGTACAGTATATGGACCTGATTTTGAGTTACTGAATGGCTGTTACTCCCGGGCCATGACTGGGTGTCCATTGGGAGGGAATAGGAGGTATGCATGGAAGAGAACCATCTCAAGGACATGTAGTCAGAGTTATACCAAATTAATTGTATGCATGCTGGGGAACAGGGCCGTAACTATGTGTGTGCCAAGTGGGCCTGGCACACAGCGCAGTTGCCATGAGGGCGCACGGCCAGCAGCATGTAATGAGTCAAATTGACTCATTACATGCCGCCTCTGCCGTGTGCGCCGCCGCGCTGTGGAGGGAGAAGAGAGCAGCGCCGGGCAGCGGAGAAGGAGGAGGAGGGAGGGGGACTGGAGCCGCAGCAGCGCTATTTCATTGGTAGTAAGCGCCGCCGCAGCTGTCCCCTCTCCTTCCGTATTGACTGTCCGGCGCTGCTGTGGATGCTGAGATGTGGTTCCTCCATCCCAGCATCCACAGCAGCGCCGGGCAGCCAATACGGAAGGAGAGGGGACAGCTGCAGCGGCGCTTACTACCAATGAAATAGCGCTGCTGCAGCTCCAGTCCCCCTCCCTCCTCCTCCTTGTCCGATGCCTGCACGAGGGAGCTACCAGCACGAGGAGCCTGTCAGCGGGGAGATGGTAAGTATCTCTCTCCCTCTCTCTCTCTCTCTCTCTCTCTCTCTCTCTTTCTTCTCTCTCTCTCTCTCTCTCTCTCTCTCTCTCTCTCTCTCTCTCTCAGGGGGACACCGTCTGCCATAATGTGTAAAAAGGGGGACTGGCTGCCGCAATGTGTAAAAAGGGGTACACCGTCTGCCGTAATATGTAAAAAGGGGGCCTGGCTGCCGCAATGTGTAAAAAGGGGGACTGGCTGCCGTAATGTGTAAAAAGGGGTACTGGCTGCCGTAATGTGTAAAAAGGGGTACACCGTCTGCCGTAATATGTAAAAAGGGGGCCTGGCTGCCGCAATGTGTAAAAAGGGGGACTAGCTGCCGTAATGTGTAAAAAGGGGGACTGGTTGCCGTAATGTGTAAAAAGGGGTACTGGCTGCCGCAATGTATAAAAAGGAGTACTGGCTGCCGTAATGTGTAAAAAGGGGGCCTGGTTGCTGCAATGTGTAAAAAGGGGGACTGGCTGCCGTAATGTGTAAAAAGGGGGATTGGCTGCCGCAATGTGTAAAAAGGGGGACACCGTCTGCCGTAATATGTAAAAAGGGGGCCTGGCTGCCGCAATGTGTAAAAATGGGGACTGGCTGACGTAATGTGTAAAAAGGAGGACGCTGGCTGCTGCAATGTGTATAAAGGGGGACACCGTCTGCTGTAATGTGTAAAAAGGGGACGCTGTCTGCCGTAATGTTAAAAAAGGGGACGCTGTCTGCTGTAATGTGTAAAAAAGGGGGACGCTGTCTGCCGTAATGTGTAAAAAAGGGCACGCTGTCTGCCGTAATGTGTAAAAAGGGGACGCTGTCTGCCGTAATGTGTAAAAAGGGGGACTGTCTGCCGTAATGTGTAAAAAGGGGACGCTGTCTGCCGTAATGTGTAAAAAGGGGGACTGTCTGCTGTAATGTGTAAAAAGGGGGACGCTGTCTGCTGTAATGTATAAAAGGGGCTCTACCTGGTGTAGTGGTGCTACTGTGCAGCGTAATTTGAATAATGGAGACTACTGTGCACCGTAGTATGAATTGCTATTATTTTGTGGCCACGCCCCTTCCCCATGAAGCCACACCCTATATATTTTTTGCGCGCCTACGGCGCGCACTGCCACTATCTTACGTGGGGGGGGGCGCCAATGTTGTTTCTTGCACACAGCGCTAAAATGCCTAGTTACGGCACTGCTGGGGAAACGCCTATTTCAGTCAAATCTCTTGCACCTAGAATGGGGTAGGTGCAAGTTGGAGTTAACTCTCTAATACATCAAGGTTCTGACTTCTTTGTTAAGTGACAATTACCAATTCAGACCACACCTTAGCAGGGGATCCGGTCTGAAGATCGACAGTGTCTAGGTCGACCACTATAGGCCGACAGTCACTAGGTCGACATGGATGGAAGGTCAACAGGGTTTCTAGGTCGACATGTGCTAGGTCGACAGGTCTAAAGGTCGACATGAGTTTTTCACATTTTTTTCTTTTTTTGAATTTTTTCATACTTAACGATCCACGTGGACTACGATTGGAATGGTAAAGTGTGCCGAGCGAAGCGGTAGCGGAGCGAAGGCACCATTCCCGAAGCATGGCGAGCGAAGCGAGCCATGCGAGGGGACGCGGTGCACTAATTTGGGATCCCGGTCACTCTACGAAGAAAACGACACAAAAAAATATAAAAATCCTCATGTTGACCTTTAGACCTGTCGACCTAGCACATGTCGACCTAGAAACCCTGTCGACCTTCTATCCATGTCGACCTAGTGACTGTCGACCTATAGTGGTCGACCTAAACATTGTCGACCTAGACACTGTCGATTTGATGAACCACACCCCCTTAGCAGAGAGGCAAGGGTTCTTCCCACACACATTGTAAATGCACAACCAGGCTAGCATGCACAAGAATGGGCCATGAGGAATAGGGCAGCAAAATGCTTGTCATAAACGAAAGGAGATTGACATATACATTAATTCAGAATACATTATTTAAAATACAGTCTTACAATTACTCTTACCTTTATCACTCATGAAAAAGAAGCTGAAATAGTTATGATTTTTTTTTAAAACCTACACGAAAAACTGTATAGTCGCATACTGTAAACCTAACATGATATGCATTCTGCTAGCAGTCTGCAATTGTCCCTTCAAGTAATGGAGGGTCCTTTAACCCATGTACCAATGTCCCGAACACTATGAAATCTGATTAATGCTTTCTAAATGACAATGCTGGTAATCTGAAGGGATGCAGTCACAATGCCAGAGGTTGGGATCCTGGCATTCAGGAGACTGATGCCGGAATCCCGAGAGCCGGCCGGTATATTGGGGGTCATTCCAAGTTGTTCGCTCGCTAGCTGCTTTTAGCAGCATTGCACACGCTAGGCCGCCACCCTCTGGGAGTGTATCTTAGCTTAGCAGAATTGCGAACGAAAGATTAGCAGAATTGCGATTAAATAATTCTTAGCAGTTTCTGAGTAGCTCGAGACTTACTCCTACACTGCGATCAGCTCAGCCCGTTTCGTTCCTGGTTTGACGTCACATACACGCCCTGCATTCGGCCAGCCACTCCCCCGTTTATCCAGACACTCCCGCGTTTTATCCTGGCACGCCTGCGTTTTTCCGCACACTCCCAGAAAATGGTCAGTTTCCGCCCATAAACACCCACTTCCTGTCAATCACACTCCGATCACTTCGACGATGGAAATTCTTAGTTCGGACGTGAGTAAATCTACTAAGTTTTGTGCTAAAATACTTAGCGCATGCGCGCTGTGTACCATGCGCATGCGCATTTTTGCCTTAATCGCTCCGTTGCGAAAATTGGCAACGAGCGAACAACTCGGAATGACCCCCATTATACCAGACCCAATCTGAGTCACATCTGAGCCTTCATGTGCACATTGGGGACCTTTTAGTGTGTACATAACTAGCAGTGTTACAGTGCTGAGATGTATATAAAGATATCATAAACTATGGGCTCAGTGGTGGGTTCTATATCCTGGCGGTTTAATGGTAGTTTTCCAACCCACCAATTTACTAAGGCCAAAACCATTAAAAAAACACATTTTAGAATAGAATATCAAAGCACCATCAATGTTTTAGACCATGGAAAGAATAGACACCCCAGGGGGTATATTTACTAAAGTATGGGTTTTTAGAAATTAAGATGTTGCCCATAGCAACCAACCAGATTCTACTTATAATATATCTAGTGCCTTCTAGAAGATAATAGCTAGAATCTGATCGGTTGCTGTGGACAACATCTCCACTTCTAAAAGCCCACACTTCAGAAAAATATGCAAACACACAATCAAACCACATACACAGTATTTAAAAAACCACACTTATATGGATATTGGATAACACACCTGAAATAGACAATAAAGAACAAGAAAGAAGACACTCTACCCCTTTCTTTTAACTTTCTCCTTCTCCACTTAAACGGTGTGATAGATGATCCCGGCGGTCACATGACCGACACCGGCATCCCGACAACTAGATTGCCGACAGGGGTCATGGTAATTATTTTACCTGTCCCCTACCCTAACCTGCCTGGGGTGGCGGCTAGATCTATGATAGTGGGGGTGACGACAAGGGCTAAGTCACAGGGGGCGGTGACTAGGGCAGCTACGGCACCCCCCCTCTAGTGCCTAACCCCCGCCCTCCCCCTGCACCTAAACCTAACCGCCACCCCGATACCCTCAGGGTTTCGAGTTGTGCCGGGATTCCGACGTTTGTCACATGACTACCTGCATCCCAACTATTGGGATGCTGACCGCATCCCACTTAAACTCTTCCCAAACCCACAATGAGAAATTAGCCAGCTGTCTAATATAGTAACATACTGTAGTAACATAGTTGATGAGATTGAAAAAAAGACAAAATGTCCATCAAGTTCAACCTGTATTATAAAATTTTACTTCATGTAAATGGTGTATCTTGGGTATTTCTTTCAGTTAGGAATTTATCTAATCCATTTTTAAAATTATTGACTGAGTCCACCATTACTATCTTCTCTGGCAAATAATTCCAAATCCTTACTGCCCTTACTGTGAAGAACCTTTTCCGTCGTTGCATATGAAATTTTTCTCTTCTTACCTCAGGGGGTGTCCACGTGTCCTGTGTAGCATTTTGTTGATAAACAAATCATCTGATAAATCCTTGTATTGTCCCTTTATGTATTTATAAATATTAATAATGTCCCCTCTCAGCCGTCTTTTTTCCAGTGTAAACATATCTAACCTTGTAAGTCTTTCCTCATAATTCAGTGCCTCTAACCCCTTCACCAGTTTGATGGCTCGACTCTGAACCCTTTCGAGTTCCAAGATATCTTTTTTATAGTGTGGTGCCCAGATCTGTACACAATGGCCCTCATTCCGAGTTGTTCGCTCGCTAGCTGATTTTAGCAGCATTGCACACGCTAGGCCCCCGCCCTCTGGGAGTGTATCTTAGCTTAGCAGAATTGCGAACGAAAGATTAGCAGAACTGCTACTAAATAATTCTTAGCAGTTTCTGAGTAGCTCCGGACCTACTCACAGATTGCGATCAGCTCAGTCCGTTTAGTTCCTGGTTTGACGTCACAAACACGCCCTGCGTTCGGCCAGCCACTCCCCCGTTTCTCCAGACACTCCCGCGTTTTTCCCTGACACGCCTGCGTTTTTTTGCAAACGCCGGGAAAACGCTGAGTTGCCGCCCATAAACGCATTTTTCCTGTCAATCATTTACCGAACAGCAGTGCGACTGAAAAGCGCCACAGAAGCCACAGCAAATCTGCTACGTTTTGTGTTAAATAACTAAGCGCATGCGTCCTGCGTGCCTTGCTCATGCGCAATTTGCAACAAATCGCAGCATAGCGAAAATCGGCAACGGGCGAACAACTCGGAATGACCCCTAATATTCCAGGTGTGGCCGTACCAATGATTTATACAGTGGCAGGATTACACTCTCATCCCTTGCCTCCATTCCCCATTTTATGCATGCTAACACCTTATTTGCTTTTGTTGTTGCACTTTGACATTGTGTAAAGCTACTAAGTCTATTATCGATGAGCACTCCCAAATCTTTTTCAACTACTGTTTCCCCTACATTTTACCCATTTAATTTATAGGTTGCCCGATTGTTCTTAGGTGGTCATTCCGAGTTGATCGCTCGCTAGCAGTTTTTAGCAGCCGTGCAAATGCTATGCCGCCACCCACTGGGAGTGTATTTTAGCTTAGCAGAAGTGCGAACGAAAGGATCGCAGAGCGGCTACAAAGTTTTTTTGTGCAGTTTTAGAGTAGCTCAAAACCTACTTAGCGCTTGCGATCACTTCAGGTTATTCAGCTCCTGTTTTGATGTCACAAACACGCCCTGCGTTCGCCCAGCCACGCCTGTGTTTTTCCTGGCACGCCTGCATTTTTTCGAACACTCCTTGAAAACGGTCAGTTGACACCCAGAAACGCCCACTTCATGTCAATCACTCTGCGGTCAGCAGTGCGATTGAAAAGCTTCGCTAGACCCTGTGTGAAACTACAGCGTTCGTTGTAATAGTACATCGCGCGTGCGCATTGTGCCGCATACGCATGCGCAGAAGTGCCGTTTGTTTGCCTCATCGCTGCACAGCGAACGAATGCAGCTAGCGAACAACTCGGAATGACCACCTTAGTCCCAAAGTGCATAACTTTACATTTTTCTATATTGAACCTCATTCTCCATTTGTCTGCCCAACCTCCAATTTAGATAAATCATTCCGTAGAGACTCAACATCCTTGTCTGAATTAATGACTATACACAGTTTAGTATCGTCTGCGAAAATTGACACATTGCTTTCCAATCCCACTCCTATTAATGAATATGTTAAACAGCAGTGGCCCGAGTACTGAACCCTGCGGTATTCCACTAAGAACTGAGGCCCATTCAGAGAACATCCCATTAATCACCATTCGCTGTTCCCTGTTGTACAGCCAATTACTCACCCATGTACAAATAGTATTTCCTACCCCCAAGCTCTCTTAATTTGAAAATCAGTCTCTTGTGTGGGACTTTGTCAGAGGCCTTAGCGAAGTCCAGAAAGATCACATCCACTGCTTTACCCTGATTAATATTATTGCTCACATTCTCATAGAAGCTTATTAAGTTAGTTTGACATGACCTGTCCTTCACAAAACCATGCTGAGTCCTAGTAATAACCTTGGAGGTATCCAAATACTCTCTTTCTAATGTAAATGGAATGGTGCTTACTATATCAAAATGTAGTAGCACAAGTGAATTAATGTGAATAGGACAGCTTCTGTTCCACATTGGTCTGTTTCTATGATATCATTTGAATACTGTTTCTATAAAAGCTCCATACAATGAATATGAATAGAATTGTTTCTAATCCGTAGTGGTTTCACTAGACACCGCAACCATACAGAACACACCACGTTGGGTTGTCATTTAGAACCTGACAGGGATCTACAGCAGTTTGAGTTTAGACAGAAAAAAATCCTGTTTAGTAAATACTACCTACTGGACTTAAAATCCGCCGTCAATCTGCGCCGGTTTCGAAATGGCACCAAACCCACTGCTTGTCTGTTTCATAACAATGGCGCTATGTCTGTTCCATAATAATGGACGCCTATGGACATAATATTTTTTTTTTCACCAACTTATTCTACACCAAATCAACACAGGTTTAAGACTGACCGTTTCAGATTGTGATTAAATTTGGTATAATAAATACTGCCATGGGTTTAAAGAAAACCCTCAAATCTTAGTCTGATATGTTCAACGCTTTCGAAATTATATGTCTTTAAAGCTGCATTTTTTTATGAAAAGTGTGATACAAACTTTTTTTACATTGCACTTGCAGCTCACCTAATTGAGGCCCTCATTCCGAGTTGTTCGCTCGCAAGCTGCTTTTAGCAGCATTGCACACGCTAAGCCGCCGCCAACTGGGAGTGAATCTTAGCTTAGCAAAATTGCGAACGAAAGATTCTCAAAATTGCGAATAGAAATTTCTAAGCAGTTTCTGAGTAGCTCGACACTTACTCTGCCACTGCGATCAGTTCAGTCAGTTTCGTTCCTGGTTTGACGTCACAAACACACCCAGCGTTCGCCCAGAAACTCCCCCGTTTCTCCAGCCACTCCCGCGTTTTTCCCAGAAACGGCAGCGTTTTTTCACACACTCCCATAAAACGGCCAGTTTCCGCCCAGAAACACCCACTTCCTGTCAATCACACTACGATCACCAGAACGAAGAAAAAACCTTGTAATGCCGTGAGTAAAATACCAAACTTCTTAGCAAATTTACTTGGCGCAGTCGCAGTGCAAACATTGCGCATGCGCAGTTTGCGGAAAATCGCTGCGATGCGATGAAAAAGAACGAGCGAACAACTCGGAATGAGGGCCTGAGTTAGAGAGTTGGGCAAGGTCTCATTTTAAGCCTGTTTTTATGGGCTTTCATATGATGTATAACACAGCTGTATGTTTCCATAAAAATGAAAAATGATAAAATTTTCAAAAACAACATTTTGATTTTCTCAAAAAGCCAGTATTTAAAAAAAAAAAAAATCAAAAATTGTTCATACTGTTACATTAGGTAGCAATGTAACTCTGGGGGCCAATATGCTACGATCTCTTCAAGAATTTTTAGAAATGGGTTGTTTCCGCCACATAAATACTCATAGGTAGGTAGGAATGCAACATGCTCCTATGAGTGTCCCAATGGGTGTTATTCTTAAATTGCTCCTTTCTCCACATGGATTACACTGACTGCATGTAGGCACCAGTGTTCAGATTTACAAAGTTCAGTAAATGACTAAATCGCAAATGTAAATAATCTCCATCATATAGCCATTTGCCAGATATTACTGTAGGACCAGGCCGAATATACTGTTTAATAATGGTGTATAAAAATTTGGCTTCTTCATTCTGGAAGAGCGATAAGTAAGCACTCATAAGTTTCTCTGCAAATTCCTCCGAAAGACATAGTGCTTTGGAAAAATATACGGCAATGTTATTTTTCCTTTTAGAAAATAAACTTGTGACTGTTTTTGCTGTCAGTACTGGTTGTCCTATCAACGAAAGATTCCTTAGAAAGCAGCTGCACAAACCTCTTTCATGTAATTATTCCAGTCCACAGAAGTGTTCTCGTTTATACGCAGATCAGGCTCACAAAATTAAATTGTTGTGTACTCGTGACTCCATGAATACACAAAAAATGTAAGCCATTTTGAACTGTAATTTGGAAGCTGTAAACCATGTGCTGTATTAAAATGTAAAGGTATTTCTTGTCGGCATCCTCGTTTATAACCTCTTCACCTCCCTCTGCTTTGGGTGTGGGATGCCGGCCGCCAGGATCCCGGTGGTTAGCATACCAACGCTGGGATCCCGGATGCTTGTATGCCAGCAGGGGGGAGAGCGCAACGAATCCCTGCGCATGCTTGGTGGCTTCCTGCGCTCGCCACAGTTTCTATTCCCACTCTATGGGTATCGCGGACACGAGTGGGAATAGGCCCTGTTAGCCGGGATTCCAGCTGGCGGCATTGTCAGTGGTCGGGATTTCGGCATCGGTATCCTGACCGCCGTGATCATGACTGCCGGCAATGTAAGTACATCCCCCTCCCTCTACCTGTTAATGCAATGTTATCTCTTGACCTGAAGAGCAATTTCTTTGCGCATGTACAACTCCTTTGTCTTGTAGGAAAGTATGGCCATTTCTCGGTCTTGTTGTCGATAAACCAAGGAAATTCATTACAGAGATGGGTTATAGGAACACTACGGATTAAATCATGTTAATAATACGAGAATAACTGGAGAAGCGGGCATGAAAGATAAAATGGCGGCCACATAACAGGAGAAGCGTGCAGTGGACAGATAACAATAGTGTAATAACTGAATGAAATTGTTGGAAATTTTTCTGTCAGAAATGTGTATGCGGTCACTGGCAAACAATGCACGGTCATGTGATCTAATGTGTCCAATCAAGTTACTGAGTTTTCTGTCATTATACCACTGGCTTATTTATAATGGGTGCAGTGTGTGCAGTGCACATGGGTCCCCCAGGGTCCAGGTGGGCCCACACCGGACACCATGCACCCATTATTTTCAACACTTACCCTCTGGAGTCCCATGGCACAGCAGCAGCTTTGTAGAAATCACTTGGAAAATGGCTGCCATGCCATTTTCCCGAAGACCTGCGCATGCGCGCTAGATGCTGGGGCAGCGTTATACAGGTTCAAAATGTATTACAAATGGAATAAAAATATATTTTGCTACCTAAAGTGTCATGTTATATACCACAATAGTGGAAAGCAGACAACAGGAGAGATCTGAGATTTCTACTAGAAGCCATAAAGTCCCTGGCCTGTGTCATTCTGTTCCTGTGCATTACGGATGTGGCAGGTACAGTATATAAAATATATATATATTTTTTCCCCACATAATATCCCTAAAGGTGGTCTACAATTTTATCAATATATGTATAAATGCTTTTTATAAATATCAGTAACACTACAAAGCACCCAGCAATAAGCTTCTGCTATTTAATGCACTCAATCCCGTATGACACATGGCAATGATAAAATGTTTAATCTAGGAGTCACAGGTAGCGTTTGAAGTTATATTAAATAACAGATTTTTTTATGCCTTTGATGAAAGATCCACTTTAATCTTTTTCATTTAATTTAAAATAAGTACTTCATTGAAATCTAGTCAACTAATGAATGCAATCTGCTGTGTTAGAGCACAAAACGTGCTTAGTTTCGTACATTTTAAAAACTGCTTATTTCAGGCAAAAACCATCTAAATTTAAATATATTTAAATGATCTGGATTTATATAAAAAATAAAATAAAATCTGTCCGCTACATTACCAGGCAGGGCTGGCTTTTGTCCCCACTCCTTGCCAAACTATATAACCTTTAGCTGACAAGATTAGAGCCACCCGTGACATTTGATTCCTACTAACTACAAGATCACTCTCAAGGGCCCAGTCATCTCATATTTGCAGCAACTTCCCTGAAAACACCCGTTTTGGGGTGTTATCCGCAAATATTAGGTAACACCCGAATGTAAGATGGGAGGACCGCAGTAGTTATCTCCATTACATGTTGTGATCCCTCTATTCACGCAGCAGTCACATCCCCCATAGTTTTCTATGGGGGTATGCGATGCTGACCGATTTACCAACTACAGGGGTTTTGCTAGTTGATGTGTTAAGAGTAGGAGCATTGGAAAAGCAAGCATCTCCTTAAATGCCAAGAAGACTTGTAACGTCCATGGCTTTACACATTGCAGATTTGCTGAAATCAAGCAACTTGAAATCCAGCAACACATCATGCAGTGTTGTACGGAAAATAAATAAAAAATAAAGTGTCCAATTATTATTTTTAATAGAACAAGCTTTTAATGCTCTTATATTGCATAAAATATGCACATTTTCAGATGACACATTGCAATCCATTCCAACAGAAAATAATTAAGATTACTTAATTTATAAAGTTGCTTAGATAATTGCAGTGAGTAAGTGTGTGTGGAAGTATATGTGGGTACATATTTCAATAATTGCTTGAAAAACAGAATGACAGTGTTGAATGGGGAAAATGTGAAACGTTGAAAGGTCACAGCTCTGCATGATGCGTCAGCTACATTATATATCCACCTGCATGAGGTGTCAGCTACATTATATATACACCTGCATGATGCATCAGCTGCATTATAAATATATCCACCTGCATGATGCGTCAGCAGCATTATATATATATTTATACACTAGTGATGTGCACAGGACATTTTTCGGGTTTTGTGTTTTGGTTTTGGATTCGGTTCCGCGGCCGTGTTTTGGATTCGGACGCGTTTTGGCAAAACCTCCCTGAAATTTTTTTGTCGGATTCGGGTGTGTTTTGGATTCGGGTGTTTTTTTACAAAAAACCCTCAAAAACAGCTTAAATCATAGAATTTGGGGGACATTTTGATCCCATAGTATTATTAACCTCAATAACCATAATTTACACTCATTTTCAGTCTATTCTGAACACCTCACAATATTATTTTTAGTCCTAAAATTTGCACCGAGGTCGCTGGATGGCTAAACTAAACTGGAGGGAGGGCAATTTAGGTAGAATAAAGCCAGTTTGTGCAAGGGCCTCCAAATTGCCTCTTTTTCCTGCCAGTATACGTACGGACTGTCTGACGTGCCTACTTGGATGCGGTCATTCATATAATCCTCCACCATTCTTTCAATGGTGAGAGAATCATATGCAGTGACAGTAGACGACATGTCAGTAATCGGCAGGTCCTTCAGTCCGGACCAGATGTCAGCACTCGCTCCACACTGCCCTGCATCACCGCCAGCGGGTGGGCTTGGAATTCTTAGCCTTTTCCTCGCACCCCCAGTTGCGGGAGAATGTGAAGGAGGAGATGTTGATGGGTCACGTTCCGCTTGACTTGACAATTTTCTCACCAGCAGGTCTTTGAACCTCTGCAGACTTGTGTCTGCCGGAAAGAGAGATACAATGTAGGTTTTAAATCTAGGATCGAGCACGGTGGCCAAAATGTAGTGCTCTGATTTCAACAGATTGACCACCCGTGAATCCTGGTTAAGCGAATTAAGGGCTCCATCCACAAGTCCCACATGCCTAGCGGAATCGCTCTGTTTAGCTCCTCCTTCAATGTCTCCAGCTTCTTCTGCAAAAGCCTGATGAGGGGAATGACCTGACTCAGGCTGGCAGTGTCTGAACTGACTTCACGTGTGGCAAGTTCAAAGGGTTGCAAAACCTTGCACAATGTTGAAATCATTCTCCACTGCGCTTGAGTCAGGTGCATTCACCCTCCTTTGCCTATATCGTGGGCAGATGTATAGGCTTGAATGGCCTTTTGCTGCTCCTCCATCCTCTGAAGCATATAGAGGGTTGAATTCCACCTCGTTACCACCTCTTGCTTCAGATGATGGCAGGGTAGGTTCAGGAATGTTTGGTGGTGCTCCAGTCTTCGGCACGCGGTGGCTGAATGCCGAATGTGGCCCGCAATTCTTCGGGCCACCGACAGCATCTCTTGCACGCCCCTGTCGTTTTTTAAATAATTCTGCACCACCAAATTCAATGTATGTGCAAAACATGGGACATGCTGGAATTTGCCCAGATGTAATGCACGCACAATATTGGTGGCGTTGTCCAATGTCACAAATCCCCAGGAGAGTCCAATTGGGGTAAGCCATTCTGCGATGATGTTCCTCAGTTTCCGTAAGAGGTTGTCAGCTGTGTGCCTTTTCTGGAAAGCGGTGATACAAAGCGTAGCCTGCCTAGGAACGAGTTGGCGTTTGCGAGATGCTGCTACTGGTGCCGCCGCTGCTGTTCTTGCTGCGGGAGGCAATACATCTACCCAGTGGGCTGTCACAGTCATATAGTCCTGAGTCTGCCCTGCTCCACTTGTCCACATGTCCGTGGTTAAGTGAACATTGGGTACAACTGCATTTTTTAGGACACTGGTGACTCTTTTTCTGAGGTCTGTGTACATTTTCGGTATCGCCTGCCTAGAGAAATGGAACCTAGATGGTATTTGGTACCGGGGACACAGTACCTCAATCAAGTCTCTAGTTGCCTCTGAATTAACGGTGGATACCGGAACCACGTTTCTCACCGCCCAGGCTGCCAAGGCCTGAGTTATCCGCTTTGCAGCAGGATGACTGCTGTGATATTTCATCTTCCTCGCAAAGGACTGTTGGACAGTCAATTGCTTACTGGAAGTAGTACAAGTGGTCTTCCGACTTCCCCTCTGGGATGACGATCGACTCCCAGCAGCAACAACAGCAGCGCCAGCAGCAGTAGGCGTTACACTCAAGGATGCATCGGAGGAATCCCAGGCAGGAGAGGACTCGTCAGACTTGCCAGTGACATGGCCTGCAGGACTATTGGCTTTCCTGGGTAAGGAGGAAATTGACACTGAGGGAGTTGGTGGTGTGGTTTGCAGGAGCTTGGTTACAAGAGGAAGGGATTTAGTTGTCAGTGGACTCCTTCCGCTGTCACCCAAAGTTTTTGAACTTGTCACTGACTTCTGATGAATGCGGTCCAGGTGACGTATAAGGGAGGATGTTCCTAGGTGGTTAACGTCCTTACCCCTACTTATTACAGCTTGACAAAGGCAACACACGGCTTGACACCTGTTGTCCGCATTTGTGTTGAAATTATTCCACACCGAAGAGCTGATTTTTTTTGTATTTTGACCAGGCATGTCAATGGCCATATTCGTCCCACGGACAACAGGTGTCTCCCGGGTGCCAGACTTAAACAAACCACCTCACCATCAGAATCCTCCTTGTCAATTTCCTCCCCAGCACCAGCAACACCCATATCCTCATCCTGGTGTACTTCAACAGTGACATCTTCAATTTGACTATCAGGAACTGGACTGCGGGTGCTCCTTCCAGCACTTGCAGGGGGCGTGCAAATGGTGGAAGGCGCAAGCTCTTCCCGTTCAGTGTTGGGAAGGTCAGGCATCGCAACCGACACAATTGGACTTTCCTTGGGGATTTGTGATTTAGAAGAACGCACAGTTCTTTGCTGTGCTTTTGCCAGCTTAAGTCTTTTCATTTTTCTAGCGAGAGGATGAGTGCTTCCATCCTCATGTGAATCTGAACCACTAGCCATGAACATAGGCCAGGGCCTCAGCCGTTCCTTGCCACTCCGTGTCGTAAATGGCATATTGGCAAGTTTACGCTTCTCATCAGACGCTTTCAATTTTGATTTTTGGGTAATTTTACTGAACTTTTGTTTTTTGGATTTTACATGCTCTCTACTATGACATTGGGCATCGGCCTTGGCAGACGACGTTGATGGCATTTCATCGTCTCGGCCATGACTAGTGGCAGCAGCTTCAGCACGAGGTGGAAGTGGATCTTGATCTTTCCCTATTTTAACCTCCACATTTTTGTTCTCCATTTTTTAATGTGTGGAATTATATGCCAGTATCAATAGCAATGGCCTACTACTATATATACTGCGCACAACTGAAATGCACCACAGGTATGGATGGATAGTATACTTGACGACACAGAGGTAGGTACAGCAGTGGCCTACTGTACCGTACTGCTATATATTATATACTGGTGGTCAGCAAACTGTGCAAAACTGAAATGCACCACAGGTATGGATGGATAGTATACTTGACGACACAGAGGTAGGTACAGCAGTGGCCTACTGTACCGTACTGCTATATATTATATACTGGTGGTCAGCAAACTGTGCAAAACTGAAATGCACCACAGGTATGGATGGATAGTATGCTTGACAACACAGAGGTGGGTACAGCAGTGGCCTACTGTACCGTACTGCTATATATTATATACTGGTGGTCAGCAAACTGTGCAAAACTGAAATGCACCACAGGTATGGATGGATAGTATACTTGACGACACAGAGGTAGGTACAGCAGTGGCCTACTGTACCTTACTGCTATATATTATATACTGGTGGTCAGCAAACTGTGCAAAACTGAAATGCACCACAGGTATGGATGGATAGTATACTTGACGACACAGAGGTAGGTACAGCAGTAGCCTTCTGTACCGTACTCCTATATATTATATACTGGTGGTCAGCAAAATTATGCACTGTACTCCTACTATATACTGTCTACAATGCAGCACAGATATGGAGTGTTTTTCAGGCAGACAACATATACTGGTGGTCACTGGTCAGCAAAACTCTGCACTGTACTCCTGCTATATAATACAGCTGCTCCCCAGTCCCCACAATTAAACAGTGTGAGCACAGATATATGCAGCACACTGAGCACAGATAAGGAGCGTTTTTTTCAGGCAGAGAACGGATAAAACTGGTGGTCACTGATCAGCAAAACTCTGCACTGTACTCCTCCTATAATATACAGCTGCTCCCCAGTCCCCACAATTAAGCAATAAGTAAAGCAAGCACAAATATTTGCATCAACAATACACGGAGAGGACGCCAGCCACGTCCTCTCCCTAACATTTCCAATGCACGAGTGAAAATGGCGGCGACGCGCGGCTGCTTATATAGAATCCGTATCTCGCGAGAATCCGACAGCGGGATGATGACGTTCAGGCACGCTCGGGTTAACCGAGCCATACGGGAGAATCCGAGTATGCCTCGGACCCGTGTAAAATGGGTGAAGTTCGGGGGGGTTCGGTTTCTGAGGAACCGAACCCGCTCATCACTAATATCCACCTGCATGATGCATCAGCAGCATTATATATATACTAGGTGATTTATCGTGCCCTACGGGCGCTCTTCACACCGTCGTTAGGGGCTACGCCCCGTTAACCCCTGCACGCCTTTGAACATACGCAGTCCAGTAGATAACAGATCCAGAAACGCAGGGCAGTATAGAGGGCATACAGAAATGGTGTCCGGTTGAGAAAAAATAGAGAGACGTAGGGGGGGGGGGGGGGGGGGGAAGGGAATGTACAGAAACGCTGTGCGATGGGTAAAGGATAGGGAGAGGCAGGGTGGTAGGTAGAGGATAAAGAGAGGGAAGGTGTTAGACAGAAATACTGTTGCAAGAGGCTACGACCTGTTAACCCCTGCACGGGCTTCAGCTGTGCTATAATTGTTATTATATGGAGTATTACCTGCAAAAAAGTTTATGCTATTGGGTAAATATTGCAAGGGGGAAGGGCGTGCAATTGTCAAGGGGTCGTAGCCCTTTGTGAGGGCGTGAAGAGTGGCCGCAGGGCACAATGAATAACATAGTATAGTATATACTGCTAGTGTATGCAGCGCAGCTTATACACACAGTGGCCACAGGTATCAGAGCCGCGTATACACACAATGGACACAGGTAGCTGAGCCGCTTATACACACAATGTCCACAGGTAACGGAGCCGCGTATCCACACAGTGGCCTGAGGTAGCAGGGCAGCTTATACACACACACACACAATACCCACAGGTAGCAGAGCCGCTTATACACACAATACCCACAGTTAGCAGAGCCGCTTATACACACAATACCTACAGGTAGCAGAGCCGCTTATACACACACAGCGCCCACAGGTAGCAGTGCAGCTTATACACACAATTGCCACAAGTATCAGAGCCACGTATCCACACAGTGGCCAAAGGTAGAAGGGCAGCTTATACACACAATACCCAACGGTAGCAGAGCCGCTTATACACACAGCACCCACAGGTAGCAGAGACGCTTATACACACAGTGCCCACAGGTAGCAGAGCCGCTTATACATACATTGCCCACAGTTAGCAGAACCGCTTATACACACAGTGCCCACAGTTAGCAGAGCTGCTTATACACACAGTGCCCACAGGAAGCAGAGATGCTTATACACACAGTGCCCACAGGTAGCAGAGATGCTTATACACACAGTGCCCACAGGTAGCAGAGCCGCTTATACACAACGTGCCCACAGGTAGCAAAGCAGTTTAGACACACAATGACCACAGGTAGCAGTGGTGCTTATACACACAATGGCCCCCGGTAGCAGTGCCACTTCTACACACAATTCCCATAGGTAACAGAGGTGCTTATACACACAGTGGCCACAGGTAGCTGAGCCGCTTATACACACAATGGCCACAGGTAGCAGCACCACTTATACACACAATGGCCACTTTTAGCAGCACCGCTTATACACACAATGGCCACTGGTAGCAGTGTCACTTATACACACAATGGCCACAGGTAGCAGCACCACTTATACACACAATGGCCTCAGGTAGCAGTGGCGCTTATACACACAATGGCCACAGGTAGCAGAGCCGCGTATACACACAGTGCCCACAGGTAGCAGTGTCGCTTAGACACATAATGGCCACAGTATTACTTTTTTTTATTAATCCAATGTCCACTGGTAGCAACTATACTCACAGAACTTCAGTGTGTGTGAGGGGTGTTTGGAAAGGGGTGGGTTCAGTGAGGTGGGGGTGCCTATCCGTGCCGCTGATCACCCCGATTCAGGGAATCACTTGTAGGGGCTGCGGATGGTGTCCGAGGTGCTACGTGTGGTGGAGGGGTGGGTGCAGGAGGGGGTCCAGAGGTGTTGCGGGTGGTGGAGGGGTGGGTGCAGTGGCATGGATGGCGGAAAGGGTGCAGAGGTGCTGTGGGTGGTGGAGGGGTAGGTGTGGAGGGGGCGCGGATGGGGGAGGGGGTGCGGGTGGGGCAGGTGGGGGTGTGGAAGGGGAGTGTAGATGCTGTTGCTGGGAGAGGGGTGGGTGCGGGGGGCTGTGGATGAAGGAGGGGGTCTGGAGGTGGTGTGCGTGGGGGAGGGGTGATGTAGTTGGGGGGGTGTTTGGGGAGGTGGGGTTGCAGGGGGGAATGAGATTGGGTGATAGGTTCTAGAAGTGCTGCGGGTGGAGGAGGGGTGGCTGCAGGGGAGCCATGGATGGTGTCCGGAGGTGCTATGGGAGGTGGTCCAGAGGTGCTGCGGGTGGGGGAGGTGTGGTAGGTCCACGAATGGGGGAAAATGATGTGGGTGGGGGAGGTGGCCGGAGGTGCTGTGGTTTGGGGAGTGGTGGGGGGTGCTGCAGGTGTGGGTGCAACGGGTGGGGGAGGGGCGGGAGTGGCGCGGGTGGGGGAGGGGCGGGGGGGGTTCTGCAGGTGTGGGTGCCGTGAGGAGCGGGGCGTGTGCCGCGGGTGGGGGGCAGATGTGGTGGAGGCTGTGGGTGCCGCGGGTGGGAGGGGGGCGGGTGCGGCAATCAGTGGTCGTCCATGGCATTCTCCTCCGGACTGTGCGGCAGCCGCAAGACTCACCAGCTGCAGTGTCACCAGGGTGCAGGGAGTGTACGGGGAGGAGGGAGAGAGGGGAGTGGGCGGAGATGGGGAGGGGACTGGGTGGGGATGGGTGGACCGAGGGAGGGGACTGTTCCTGGCCTGCATCCAGCCACCCAGATCTGTGCCTGTGACTCCGCCCAGCGTTAGAAATGCAGGCACAGAGTCACAGGGCTAATATATAGGAGATACCTGCATGATGCATCAGCTGCATAATATATCCACCTGCATGATGCATCAGCAGCATTATACATCTACCTGCATGATGCAGCAGCTACATTATATATCCACCTGCATGATGCATCAGCAGCATTATACCGGTATATCTACCTGCATGATGCATCAGCTGCAATATATATCCATCTGCATGATGCGTCAGCGACATTATATATCCACCTGCATGATGCATCAGCTGCAATATATATTCATCTGCATGATGCGTCAGCGACATTATATATCCACCTGCATGAAGAATCAGCTGCATTATATATCCACCTGCATTATATATCCATCTGCATGATGCACTAGCTGCATTATATATCCATTTGCATGATGCATCAGCTGCATTATGTATACACCTACGTGATGTATCAGCTGCATCATGATGCATCAGCTGCATTATATATCCACCTGCATGATGCATCAGCTGCTTTATATGGGATGCGGTTATGTGACCGGTGGTCGAGAGACGGCCGGTCACTATACCGATGCCGGGATCACGAACAGTTAACAGCCCGTCGGTCGGCATGCTGACCAACAGGGACTATTCCCACTCGTGTGTGTCCACGACCGCCGGTATAAAACGCTTGATATATCCACCTGCATGATGCATCAGCTGCATACAGTGACGGCTCCAGAGGTGGGTCTGCAGCACAGTCCAATTTCAAATAAGGGAGACACACCTAACAGCCAGTGAGTCAGTTTGTAAGGACAGTTGGTGGCAGTCGGTGTGGCTTCCCTATTTGAAATTTGGATTGCGCTGCAGCCCCACCTCTGGAGCTGCCACTGGCTGCATATATATCCATGGTACTCAGAAGCCCCCCTGTATGCGCCACTGCACAGGTCTGTTGCTGCACCCAATCCGCCATCCTTGGGGGTCATTCAGGTCTGATCGCTGCTGTACGTTTTCGCACAGTGGGCGATCAGATCCGAACTGCGCATACCTATGCACCACAATGCGGAGGCTGCAAAGGGGATCGACGGACAGCGATGGGTGTTCACAAGGAGATTGACAGGAAGAGGGCATTTGTGGGTGCAGGGCCGGCTCCAGGCATACTAGCACCCTGTGTGAGAAAATTTTGAAGCACCCCCCATATGCGCGCATGCTCCTGGAAAATTGGGCATGGCCTTGCAACTTCATATTATCAAACTATAAATAAATATATTTTCTCTATCGTCCTAAGTGGATGCTGGGGTTCCTGAAAGGACCATGGGGAATAGCGGCTCCGCAGGAGACAGGGCACAAAAAAGTAAAGCTTTACTAGGTCAGGTGGTGTGCACTGGCTCCTCCCCCTATGACCCTCCTCCAGACTCCAGTTAGATTTTGTGCCCGAACGAGAAGGGTGCAATCTAGGTGGCTCTCCTAAAGAGCTGCTTAGAGAAAGTTTAGTTTAGGTTTTTTTTCTTTACAGTGAGTCCTGCTGGCAACAGGATCACTGCAACGTGGGACTTAGGGGGAAAGTAGTAAACTCACCTGCATGCAGAGTGGATTTGCTGCTTGGCTACTGGACACCATTAGCTCCAGAGGGATCGAACACAGGCCCAGCCGTGGAGTCCGGTCCCGGAGCCGCGCCGCCGACCCCCTTGCAGATGCTGAAGCGTGAAGAGGTCCGGAAACCGGCGGCTGAAGACTCCTCAGTCTTCATAAGGTAGCGCACAGCACTGCAGCTGTGCGCCATTTTCCTCTCAGCACACTTCACTGGGCAGTCACTGAGGGTGCAGAGCGCTGGGGGGGGGCGCTCTGAGAGGCAAATATAAACCTTATACAAGGCTAAAAATACCTCACATATAGCCCATAGGGGCTATATGGAGATATTTAACCCCTGCCTGACTGGAAAAATAGCGGGAGAAGAACCCGCCGAAAAAGGGGCGGGGCCTATCTCCTCAGCACACGGCGCCATTTTCTGTCACAGCTCCGCTGGTCAGGACGGCTCCCAGGTCTCTCCCCTGCACTGCACTACAGAAACAGGGTAAAACAGAGAGGGGGGGCACATTAATGGCTATATATATATATATTATATATTAAAGCAGCTATAAGGGAGCACTTAATATAAGGATATCCCTTGTATATATAGCGCTTTGTGGTGTGTGCTGGCAGACTCTCCCTCTGTCTCCCCAAAAGGGCTAGTGGGTCCTGTCTTCATTAGAGCATTCCCTGTGAGTTTGCGGTGTGTGTCGGTACGGGGTGTCGACATGTATGAGGACGATATTGGTGTGGAGGCGGAGCAATTGCCAAATATGCAGATGTCACCCCCCAGGGGGTCGACACCAGAATGGATGCCTTTATTTGTGGAATTACGTGATGGTTTATCTTCCCTTAAACAGTCAGTTGAGGACATGAGGCGGCCGGACAATCAATTAATGCCTGTCCAGGCGCCTCAAACACCGTCAGGGGCTGTAAAACGCCCTTTGCCTCAGTCGGTCGACACAGACCCAGACACAGGCACTGATTCCAGTGACGACGGTAGAAATTCAAACGTATTTTCCAGTAGGGCCACACGTTATATGATTTTGGCAATGAAGGAGACGTTACATTTAGCTGATACTACAGATACCGTAAAACAGGGTATTATGTATGGTGTGAAAAAACTACAAACAGTTTTTCCTGAATCAGAAAAATTAAATGACGTGTGTGATGAAGCGTGGGTTGCTCCTGATAAAAAGTTGATAATTTCAAAAAAGTTATTGGCATTATACCCTTTCCCGCCAGAGGTTAGGGCGCGCTGGGAAACACCCCCTAAGGTGGACAAGGCGCTCACACGCTTATCTAAACAAGTGGCGTTACCCTCTCCTGAGACGGCCGCACTTAAGGATCCATCAGATAGAAAGATGGAAGTTATTCAAAAGAATATATACACACATGCAGGTGTTATACTACGACCAGCTATAGCAACTGCCTGGATGTGCAGTGCTGGAGTAGTTTGGTCAGAATCCCTGATTGAAAATATTGATACCCTAGATAGGGACAATGTTTTACTGTCGTTAGAACAAATAAAGGATGCATTTATCTATATGCGTGATGCACAGAGGGATATTTGCACACTGGCATCTCGGGTGAGTGCTATGTCCATTTCAGCCAGAAGAGCCTTATGGACACGACAGTGGACAGGCGATGCGGATTCAAAACGTCACATGGAGGTTTTGCCGTATAAAGGGGAGGAGTTATTTGGAGTTGGTCTATCAGACTTGGTGGCCACGGCTACTGCCGGGAAATCCACTTTTTTACCTCAAGTCACTCCCCAACAGAGAAAGGCACCGACCTTTCAACCGCAGCCTTTTCGCTCCTACAAAAATAAGAGAGCAAAGGGTTTGTCGTACCTGCCACGAGGCAGAGGAAGAGGGAAGAGACACCAACAGGCAGCTCCTTCCCAGGAACAGAAGCCCTCCCCGGCTCCTGCAAAAACCTCAGCATGACGCTGGGGCCTCTCAAGCGGACTCGGGGACAGTGGGCGGCCGTCTCAAAAATTACAGCGCGCAGTGGGCTCACTCGCAGGTAGACCCCTGGATCCTGCAGATAATATCTCAGGGGTACAGGTTGGAATTAGAGACGGATCCTCCTCATCGTTTCCTGAAGTCTGCTTTACCAACCGTCTCTTCCGAAAGGGAGAGGGTGTTGGAAGCCATTCACAAGCTGTACGCTCAGCAGGTGATAGTCAAAGTACCCCTATTACAACAAGGAAAGGGGTATTATTCCACTCTATTTGTGGTACCGAAGCCGGATGGCTCGGTAAGGCCTATTCTAAATCTGAAGTCCTTGAACCTCTACATAAAAAAGTTCAAGTTCAAGATGGAGTCACTCAGAGCAGTGATAGCGAACCTGGAAGAAGGGGACTTTATGGTATCCTTGGACATCAAGGATGCGTATCTACACGTTCCGATTTACCCCGCACACCAGGGGTACCTCAGGTTCATTGTTCAAAACTGTCACTATCAGTTTCAGACGCTGCCGTTCGGATTGTCCACGGCGCCTCGGGTCTTTACCAAGGTAATGGCCGAGATGATGATTCTTCTTCGAAGAAAAGGCGTATTAGTTATCCCATACTTGGACGATCTCCTAATAAGGGCAAGGTCCAGAGAACAGCTGGAGACAGCTTTAGCACTATCTCAAGAGGTGCTAAGACAACACGGGTGGATTCTGAATATTCCAAAATCCCATTTAATCCCGACAACTCGTCTGCTGTTCCTAGGAATGATTCTGGACACGGTTCAGAAAAAGGTTTTCCTTCCAGAGGAAAAAGCCAAGGAGTTATCCGATCTGGTCAGGAACCTCCTAAAACCAGGAAAGGTGTCAGTACATCAATGCACAAGAGTCCTGGGAAAAATGGTGGCTTCTTACGAAGCAATTCCATTCGGCAGATTCCATGCAAGAATATTCCAAAGGGATCTGTTGGACAAATGGTCAGGGTCGCATCTGCAGATGCACCTGCGAATAACCCTGTCACCAAAGACAAGGGTGTCACTTCTGTGGTGGTTGCAGAAGGCTCACCTATTAGAAGGCCGCAGATTCGGCATTCAGGATTGGATCCTGGTGACCACGGACGCCAGCCTGAGAGGCTGGGGAGCAGTCACACAAGGAAGAAACTTCCAGGGAGTATGGACGAGTCTGGAAAAGTCTCTTCACATAAACATTCTGGAACTAAGAGCAATCTACAATGCTCTAAGCCAGGCGGAACTTCTCCTGAAAGGAAAGCCGGTGTTGATTCAGTCGGACAACATCACGGCGGTCGCCCATGTAAACAGGCAGGGCGGCACAAGAAGCAGGAGTGCAATGGCAGAAGCTGCCAAGATTCTTCGCTGGGCGGAGAATCACGTGATAGCACTGTCAGCAGTGTTCATCCCGGGCGTGGACAACTGGGAAGCAGACTTCCTCAGCAGACACGATCTTCATCCGGGAGAGTGGGGTCTACATCCAGAAGTCTTCAACATGTTAATAGACCGTTGGGAAAGACCAATTGTAGACATGATGGCGTCTCGCCTCAACAAGAAACTGGACAAATATTGCGCCAGGTCAAGAGATCCACAGGCAATAGCTGTGGACGCACTGGTAACTCTTTGGGTGTACCAGTCAGTGTATGTGTTTCCTCCTCTGCCGCTCATACCAAAGGTATTGAAGATCATACGGCAAAGAAGAGTAAGAACAATACTAGTGGTTCCGGATTGGCCGAGAAGGACTTGGTATCCGGAACTTCAAGAGATGCTCACGGACGAACCGTGGCCTCTACCTCTGAGAAGGGACCTGCTACAGCAGGGTCCCTGTCTTTTTCAAGACTTACCGCGGCTGCGTTTGACGGCATGGCGGTTGAACGCCAGATCCTAAAAGGGAAAGGCATTCCAGAAGAAGTCATTCCTACCTTGATTAAGGCACGGAAGGAAGTCACCGTGAAACATTATCACCGCATTTGGCGAAAATATGTAGCGTGGTGCGAGGATCGGAGTGTTCCGACGGAGGAATTCCAACTGGGTCGTTTCCTACATTTCCTGCAATCAGGATTATCTATGGGTCTCAAATTGGGATCCATTAAGGTTCAAATTTCGGCCCTGTCAATATTCTTCCAAAAAGAATTGGCCTCTGTCCCTGAGGTCCAGACTTTTGTCAAGGGAGTACTGCATATACAGCCTCCTGTGGTGCCTCCGGTGGCACCGTGGGATCTAAATGTAGTTTTAGATTTCCTCAAATCCCATTGGTTTGAACCATTGAAAAAGGTGGATTTGAAATATCTCACATTGAAAGTGACTATGTTACTAGCCCTGGCCTCTGCCAGGAGAGTATCTGAATTGGCGGCTTTATCTTATAAAAGTCCTTATCTAATCTTCCATTCGGATAGGGCAGAACTGCGGACTCGTCCGCATTTTCTCCCTAAAGTGGTATCAGCATTTCATCTGAACCAACCTATTGTGGTGCCTGCGGCCACTAGCGACTTGGAGGACTCCAAGTTGTTGGACGTTGTCAGAGCCTTAAAAATATACATTTCAAGGACGGCTGGAGTCAGAAAATCTGACTCGCTGTTTATATTGTATGCACCCAACAAGTTGGGCGCACCTGCTTCTAAGCAGTCGATTGCTCGTTGGATTTGTAACACAATTCAACTTGCACATTCTGTGGCAGGCCTGCCACAGCCTAAAACTGTAAAAGCCCACTCCACAAGGAAGGTGGGCTCATCTTGGGCGGCTGCCCGAGGGGTCTCGGCATTACAACTCTGCCGAGCAGCTACGTGGTCGGGGGAGAACACGTTTGTAAAATTTTACAAATTTGATACCCTGGCAAAGGAGGACATGGAGTTCTCTCATTCGGTGCTGCAGAGTCATCCGCACTCTCCCGCCCGTTTGGGAGCTTTGGTATAATCCCCATGGTCCTTTCAGGAACCCCAGCATCCACTTAGGACGATAGAGAAAATAAGAATTTACTTACCGATAATTCTATTTCTCGGAGTCCGTAGTGGATGCTGGGCGCCCATCCCAAGTGCGGATTATCTGCAATACTTGTACATAGTTATTGTTAACTAATTCGGGTTATTGTTAAGGAGCCATCTTTAAGAGGCCCTTTCTGTTATCATACTGTTAACTGGGTTTAGATCACAAGTTGTACGGTGTGATTGGTGTGGCTGGTATGAGTCTTACCCGGGATTCAAAATGCCTCCCTTATTGTGTATGCTCGTCCGGGCACAGTACCTAACTGGAGTCTGGAGGAGGGTCATAGGGGGAGGAGCCAGTGCACACCACCTGACCTAGTAAAGCTTTACTTTTTTGTGCCCTGTCTCCTGCGGAGCCGCTATTCCCCATGGTCCTTTCAGGAACCCCAGCATCCACTACGGACTCCGAGAAATAGAATTATCGGTAAGTAAATTCTTATTTTCCCACGCCCTCTACACACACAATTAGCAGCCTTACACATAACAGCCACAGTAGTGTTCCTTACACCTAATTTTCCCAGTATACTGCCAGATACACATAATGTCTCCAGTATAGTGCCAGATACACATAATGTCTCCAGTATAGTGCCAGATACACATAATGTCTCCTGTATAGTGCCAGATACACATAATGTCTCCAGTATAGTGCCAGATACACATAATGTCTCCAGTATAGTGCCAGATACACATAATGACCCCAGTAGTGCAGTGCCAGATACACATGATATGCCCCTCAGCAGTGCCAGATACACATGATATGCCCCTCAGCAGTGCCAGATACACATGATATGCCCCTCAGCAGTGCCAGATACACAAGATATGCCCCCAAGGAGTGCCAGATACACATGATATGCCCCCCAGTAGTGCCAGATACACATGATATGCCCCCCAGTAGTGCCAGATAGACATGATATGCCCCCAGCAGTGTCAGATACACATGATATGCCCCACAGCAGTGCCAGATACACATATGCCCCCAGCAGTGCCAGATACACATGGTATGCCCCCCAGCAGTGCCAGATGCACATGATATGCCCTGCAGCAGTGCCAGATACACATGATATGCCCCCCAGCAGTGCCAGATACACATGATGTGCCCCCCAGCAGTGCCAGATACACATGATGTGCCCCCCAGCAGTGTCAGATACATATATGCCCCCAGTGCCAGATACACATGTCCCCACAGTGCCAGATATGCCCCCAGTGCCAGATACACATGTCCCCACCCATACCAGATATGCCCCAATGCCCCCCCCCCCCAAGTGCTGCTCACCACGCTGCTGCCTGTTCTTGAGGGCAGGGATGAGAGCGCAGCGTGCCCCTCTTCTGCCCCTAAGTCTCCATCAGCCACGGCGGTATCTAGCTGCAATTAGGCGCCGGTCCGTGAGCCAATCAAAGCTCGCAGTCTGGCAGCCAATCAAGAGCCTCAGCTGCCGGACCGCGAGCTCTGATTGGCTCACGGGCCGGCACCGGTTAGCGGGGAAGGGGAGTTACTTACATGGAGGTCTGTGATGCAGTGTGACTGTGCACACGTCTCTGCTAGGAGGTGGACGCTGCTGCTGCTGTAGGGACGGCTCCAATATGACGGCGAGAGCTAGCGGCACCTATTAAGTGTGGCGCCCTGTTCGGCCGTTCTATTGGAACGTGCCCTGTGTGGGTTTCAACTGACCATTTTCAGGGAGTGCCTAGAAAAATGCAGGCGTGTCCAAGCGTTTGAAGGGAGGGTGTCTGATGTCAAATCCGGTCCCGAACAGGCTGATGTGATCGTAGCGGTTGAGTAAGTCCTGGGCTGCGCAGAGACTGCACAAAATCAGTTTGTACAGCTCTGCTACACATGCGATCGCACACTTGCAAAGCGCAAATACACTCCCCCTGTAGGCGGCGACTATCTCAATGCAGTACTGCAAAATCGCTACCTAGCGATCAGATCTGAAAGACTCCCCTAGTTCTTTCAAGAGTACATATGGGGCTTTTGCGTAAAACAGTCCTAAATTTGGTATAAGCATGATTAAACCTGTATAAAGAGATTTACAGCGAAATCATTAGCAAAACATGTTTATATCATACATGGTTGTAGCCTATCTACCCTCTACATATCTCCCTATATATGACTTCACCTGAATCTCCAGCACATTTTATACAAAGGCTTTGCCTTCCTGTTTATTAAATGAAATTATTTTGCCACTGAAAAATCCTATACAGTTAAGTCTTGTTATGGTGTAAATGTTACAGCTTGCGACTTGCAGCCGTCTGGGAGTTCCTGGTGAGTTTATCCAATGTTTTAAAGGGGCAGTCAGTTAAAAGGCAAAACCAGCTTGGCTTTTACACGATTGCCCCTTTAAAACATGACTAATGCCTGCAAGTGACAGGCTATTACATTTACCCCTACATGTTTCCCTCAGATACTAGTTACAGTGAGGCAGCAGACTCTGACCTAACGCTGTCTCATTTTTCCATGTGTTAGCAATTTACTGTATTTTTCCCACACACACAGCGACCCCCAGAGCCCTAAATCACAGCCGCCCCACCAATTTGTTTATTCATTGTTTGGATTACTATCGGTTGTAATCTTCATTCATTTGGTTCACGCCCTAAAACGCTTACTGCAACTTTGAAATATTAGTATAATAGTATTTTAAAGGTGAACTAATAATAATGGCCCAAATGTATTAAGCCTTAAAAAGTGATAAAGTGGAGACGACTAAATAGTGATACATGATCAGCCAATCAGCTTCCTAACTGCCATGTAACGGGATGTGTTTGAAAAATGACAGTTAAGAGGTGATTGGCTGGTCATTTATCACTCTCTATTTATGAAGTAGTGAAAAGTGTGGAGAAGTGAGCCAGCATTGAAGTAACATTTATAATTTGCATACTATACAATTGTATGGAGCAGCTGATTGGTTGCCATGGCCAACTTCTCCACAGGCTCACTTCTCCACTTTTTTCACTGCTTCATGAATAGACCCCTCTGTCTCCACTTTATCACTTTATCTGGCATCCATAAGGGATATTGGGGAGATCTAGTACAATGCAGTTAAGACGGGGCCCAACGGAGCCGATGCACTTTAAATTTCTTCAACTGGATGTGCTGGCTCCTCCCCTCTATGCCCCCTCCCACAGGCAGTTTAGAAAAAAGTGCCCTCAGGAGAGGATGCACACTCTGGAGCTCCAGAGAGTTTTCTTCAGTTTATTTTTAATTTTAAATCTTTATTTGTTTGGGCAACAGCATACCTGCACCGTGGGAGTAAGGGGGGGGGGGGGGACGGGGGGCGAGGGGGGGGGCGGTCACCGGCCTTGCGAGGTGTCAGTGCCGCTTCCCTGCTGCAGGACCACCGTCCTGAGAGGTTGTTGTACAGCGGGGCTCTGCGCCTTTGCGGTCACAATCGCAGCAAGCCACACACCCCTAACGATAGCCTGAAGGTGACATCAGTGGTGAGTACAAACCGGGGGTCCACGGTTCATGGTGCGGCAGAACGCGGGGGTGGCATACGGGACACTCCTGGGGGGGACTCGCTATAGCCCTCCTGTGAACACTGGCAGTGGTGGGTAAAACTAGCACTTGTGTGATGTTTTATACTCATGGGGAGACTTTTGCCAGTATAAAGATTACTGAAACTCCGGCACTATTACCGGGGGCGGAGCTTCCTCAGAGCAGAACCAGCAGTATTTTGGCGCCTTCCTCTGCTTACAGCTGCAGCAGCAGGCACAAACAGCTACTCCATATGCTCAGGATATGCAGGAAAACTGGTACAGGGGTGTAGCAAAGGGGGAGAGCTGCTATTGTACACTAATCGGTGTCCTGAAAAGGACAAAACACCGGTGTTTCACAGTGATATATCAGCTAGCTGCCTCACTGGGGCTGTTTAGCTTGGGTGTGCTCAGGGCCGGTGCTAGGGTGTTCAGCTCCCTCCTGCAAACAATAAATTTGCGCCCTTCCATACTTTACAAAGTTATAGCGCACGCGCCTAAGACGCGTGTCAGGAAAAGGGGTGAGAGAAAGACAGAGAGGAGTGAGAGAGAGGGTTTCAGGGAGAAAAAGAAAGGGAGAGAGAAAGAAGGCATCAGGGAGCGAGAGGGTGCCAGAGAGAGAGGGGGTGGAGCAAAAGAGAGAGGGAGGGGAGTGAGAGTGATAGAATGTCAGGGAGAGAGAGGGGGGAGCAAGAGAGAGTAAGAGAATGTCATGGAGAGAAAGAGGGAGAGACGAAGAGAAAGCAAGAGAGAGAGGGTGTCATGGAGAGAAAAATTGAGAGTGTCAGAGAGAGGGAGAGAGAGACAGTGTCAGAGAGAGAAACAGTGTCAGGGAGAGGGAGAGATACAGTGTCATGGAGAGAGGGAGAGACAGGGTCAGAGAGAGCGAGAGGGAGGCAGTGTCAGGGAGAGAGAGATGCAGTGTCAAGGAGAGAGGGAGAGAAAGACAATGTCTGCGAGAGAGAGAGCCGGGGAGGGGAAGATAGGGAGACTGTCTCAGGGAGAGAGAGAAAGACAGTATCAGGGAGAGAGAGGGAGTGGGAAGGAAGAATGAGGTAGGAGACAGCATTGTCAGGGAGCGAGAAAGAGAGAGAAAGTAGCAAGAGAGTGTCAGGGAGAGAGTGAGGGAGGGGGAAGCGAGCACTACCTGACTCCAGCAGAGGTCTCTGATGTGGGTGGGCACTTTCCGGCATTAGGCACAGGTTTATACTAACGGCGGCGGTCGTTCTTAGCTGGGGTGAAGGGGGGCTACGGGCCTTGGAGGAAACCCATGACTGAGTGCAGGGGGAGCAACGGGTCATTAAATAAGTCCTGGCCACAGAGCAGCTGCACCCCTGCACCCACAGTTGTTATGCCACTGATGGAGAGGGAGACAGATGGAAAGGGAGAGGTACTGTAAAGATAAAGAGAGAGGAAGGGAGATGGAGAAAGAGAGAGAGGGAAAGGGAGGGGGGAGAGAGGGAGACAGATGGAAAGTTCAGGGCCGTAACTAGGGGGGGGGGCTAAGGGGGCATGTGCCCCGGGTGCAGGATTTGAGGGGGCGCCAAGGAGTTACAGAGAAACAGTTTTTTTGGGTTTTTTTTTACTGGTAGTGCTGTGCTGCTCCAGTGAGACAGCAGACAGCTCCCAGGGCAATGTATCTAAACCACCTGTCTGCCCGCAGCTGGCTTTGACGCTGTGCGGGTGAGCTCCAGTATCTGGGATCTCTCCAATGCCGGCTACTGTCTTAAACTCTCTTCTTTGCCATGCTGTGCTGCGACTAGCGTACGGTGCACCATGCAAGCTATAGAAGCGCACTGTGCTCCCAGTTAGCAATATCAACCCCCGCTTTGCCTCCCAGATGGGAGAATTTGGTGTAGCTTATAGGGGGATGTAGTGCAGTGATGTAGTGTACCATATAGGGTATGTAGTGTAGTAATGTATTGCAGTATATAGGGGGGTGTAGTGCACTGATGTAGTGTAGCATATAATGGGATGTAGTGTAATGATATAGTGTAGCATATAGGATATGTAGTGCAGTGCATAAGGGAATGTAGTGTAGTGATGTAGTTCAGCATGTAGGGGAAGTAGTATAGCAATGTAGTGCAGTGCAGGGCCGTAACTACGTGTGTGCCAAGTGGGCTTGGCACACAGCGCAGTTGCCCTGAGGGCGCACGGCCAGCGGCATGTAATGAGTCAAATTGACTCATTACATGCCGCCTCTGAAGTCCGCGCCGTGTGCCGCAGCCGCGCTGGAGGAGAGAGAAGCGCCGGAGGCAGCTGAGAAGGAGGAGGAGGGAGGGGGACTGGAGCCGCAGCAGCACTATTTCATTGGTAGTAAGCGCCGCTACAGCATCCCCCTCTCCTTCCGTATAGGCTGCCCGGCGCTGCTGTGGATGCTGGGATGCGGTTCCTCCATCCCAGCATCCACAGCAGCGCCAGGCAACCAATACGGAAGGAGAGGGGGATGGTGCAGTGGCGCTTACTACCAATGACATAGCGCTGCTGCGGCTCCAGTCCCCCTCCCTCCTCCTCCTTGTCCGATGCACAGAGGGAGATGCCAGCACCGAGGAGCCTGTCAGCGGGGAGAAGGTAAGTATATCCCTCTCTCTCTCTCTCTCTCTCTCTTTCTCTCTCTTTCTCTCTCTCTCTCTCTCTCTGGGGGACACCGTCTGCCATAATGTGTAAAAAGGGGGCCTGGCTGCTGCAATGTGTAAAAAGGGGTCCTGGCTGCGCAATGTGTAAAAAGGGGGCCTGGCTGCCGCAATGTGTAAAAAGGGGGTGTAAAAAGGGGGCCTGGCTGCCGCAATGTGTAAAAAGGGGGCCTGGCTGCCGCAATGTGTAAAAAGGGGGACTGTCAGCTGTAATGTGTAAAAAGGGGGACGCTGTCTGCTGTAATGTATAAAAGGGGCTCTACCTGGTGTAGTGGCGCTACTGTGCAGCGTAATTTGAATAATGGAGACTACTGTGCACCGTAGTATGAATTGCTATTATTTTGTGGCCACGCCCCTTCCCCATGAAGCCACGCCCCTATATATATTTTGCGCGACTACGGCGCGCACTGCCCCTATCTTGCATGGGGGGGGGGCGCCAATGTCGTTTCTTGCACACAGCGCTAAAATGCCTAGTTACGGCACTGGTGCAGTGGATAGGGGAATGTAGTGCAGTGATAAAGTGTTATTTATGATATAGTGTAATGTATGGGGACACACAGAGGAGCATGTAGTTAAACACGCTGGTGGTGCATGTGACGCATAGGGCATTGATTTGAGGCACATAGGGGAATATTGTCCAATAGTATCCCCTTTTTTCAAAACTTTTGATAATCTGATTATTTTAGTGTGATAGGGTTTGATTGTCGGTTTTTGATTGTTTTGTGGGGGGGGTTTTGAGGGGGGGGGGTCAAATTACTGCCTTGCCCCGGGTGACGAAAATCCTAGTTTCGGCACTGATGGAAAGGGAGAGGAAAGATGAGAGAGAGGAATGGAGATGGAGAAAGAGAGAGACACAGGGGGAGGGGTGAGAGAGAGGGAAAGGGAGAGGGAGACAGTAGGAAAGGGAGAGAAAGATGGAGAGGGAGGGAGAGACTGAATGAGTGTGCCCGGGAGTTAAATTTTTTTACATTTTCAGAACAGAAACAAACATACTTTAATACTAACATGGCCTGGCTTTTGGCTTGCTCTCTACAGCAGCTGAGGTTCCGCAGCGGCCCTCCCTGCAGCTGTTCATGCCTTCAATGTGTCCCTCCTCTAAGCATGCAGTGTGTGTGAGCGGCCAGCTGAGAGAGGTGAAGTGGCGCTGACTTGTCTTGAAGGCTGATAAGGGGTGTGATCATCCTCTCATTACCCTTCATGTGAAGTGATAACAGCGCTGCGGCTCACATCCCACCACCACCACTCCTCTCCTTCGGCTCCGGCATACTCTTTTTTTGCGGCCAGTGGCACAGTGATGGGCGGCATGTCATGAGTCAATCTGACTCATTGTAATGCCGCTGGTAATGGGCCCCTTCATGGTGTTGGGCCCTGGTGCATTGCACTGGCGCTAGTTCCGCCATTGTCCCACACACGCACAAACATAGATATAATAGCACATACATACATACATACACACACATACTCTTTTCTTTCTTTCTTTCTTTCTTTCTTTCTTTCTTTCTTTCTTTCTTTCTTTCTTTCTTTCTTTCTTTCTTTCTTTCTTTCTTTCTTTCTCTAACTCACTTTTCATTCACTTACCGAGCTGTCTGGCAGGCAGGATCTGTGCTGTAGCAGCCTGGTCCCGTGTAGCTCTGCCCCTTAAGTCCTGTGTAGCTCCGCCCACTCAGCTCAGTGTAGCTCCTCCCCTTTTTGGCCAAACACTTCCGCTGTAACAGGGGAGGGAGAGGAGGAGGATAGAAGTTGCCGGCGCCGCTGCCTGTCAGTGTGACAGACACAGTAGCCGGCAGCAGCAGGAGGACAGGCGGCGCAGCAGCTGAGCAGTGGGGATGCAGGGCAGGCAGATTGCCTCTCCTACCTGGCGCCTACCTGCACTGCATCCCTTTGCTGAGCGGGTCGCGCCGGGCCTGGGTGTGCTGTTCCCTTCTCTCTGTCCCCCTCCCACAGTAAGGACAGGCTTGCTAGTGTATTACTTGTCTGTGTGTGTGTGTGTGTGTGTGTGTGTGTGTGTGTGTGTGTGTGTATGTATGTATGTGTATGTGTATGAAAGTGTTGTTACTGTAAACATGGTAAAACACCAATTATGCAGTGTATGTCACAGCAGAATCTCTCCTACTAAGTCTGGTTCATTATCATGTGAACAATGTAGTCAGTCCTCACAGCTCAGTGAGGGGACTGGGGAGGGGGGGGGGGGGGGGGGGCTCAAGAGCCTTCCTGGCTAGTTGCCATAAAGAACATGCTGTCAGATATGTCATCTCAGCTCACTGCTTGTGCTAAAAAAAATCAACAATTTCAGCAGCCTGTTGCAGACCTAGCTGCAAGGGCAGAGCAGCCCCCCCTCTCTAACTCTGGACCATAAAAACATGGGTTCCTGCTTTACTCTCAGATTCAGATGAGGAAGTACTGGAGGAGAGGGAGGAATTGGAACCTATTACTGGGGATTCTCCTTCTGCACAGGGTATTAAACCCCTCATTTTAGCTATACGGAATGTGTTAAAACTCCCTCTAGAGGATGCTGCGACACAGCAGTCGTTTTTCTTCACACAGAACAAGCCCAATGTCACTTTCTCTGATTCTGCAGAGTTAGATGACCTATTAAAGTTATCCTGGAAAAATCCAGATAAAAAATACCAAGTGTCATAACGGTTTTTGCACACTTTCCCATTTGCTTCTGAAGGCACAAAATTCTGGGAAGAACCCCCGGCTGTGAACGTATCATAGTCTCACGCCTATCCAAACAGGCATTACTGCCGGCCCCTGGCTCCTTCACCATGAAGTACCCTGGGGATAGAAAGATAGAGACTACACTAAAGTCTATCTACACAGCAGCGGGAATGTCTCAAAGACCGGTCATAGCAGGTTGTTGGATGACTCATGCCATTCATACCTGGGCTACTCAGATTCAGGAGGGCCTCCCAGGGGATATGCCCCTGGTCACTACAGTGACTCTCCTGAAGCACATTCAGGACGCTGCACGTGTCCTGTGTGACTCTCTCAAGGAGATAGGCAATATTAATGCTAGGACCACTGCTATGGCAGTGTCGGTGCGCAGGGCTTTGTAGTTGCGTCAGTGGATAGCGGACGCAGAATCTAAGCGCAGTGTCAAGTCTCTCCCTCTTTTGGGGGAATGGCTCTTCAGAGTAGAATTGGATACGTGGATTTCTAAAGTTACTGTTGGCAAATCCCCGTTTTTCCCCCCTGGGCCCTGCCGGCTAGGCGTTCCTACCTGGGGCGTCACTTCAGCCGCATCTGGGAAAGTTCCTGCCAGGATACCTGGGTCAAGGTCCTCATTTCTCAGGGCTACAAGCTGGAGTTCGACAGTGCTCCTCCCCAACAATTTTTCAAATCAAGCTTACTAGCTTTGGAGGATACGCGTGTTACGCTGTAGCAGGCCATCCTAAAGTTGGTCTAATCCCAAGTCATTGTTCCAGTGCCCTTGCAACAACAGGGAAAGGTTTACTACTCCAACCTGTTCATGGTACCAAAACCGGACGGTTCGGTAAGGCCCATTTTGAATCTCAAATCCTTGAACCCTTACCTAAAGGTTTTCAAGTTCAAGATGGAATCCTTGTTTGCAGTGATTGCGGGCCTCGAAGAACGGGAGTTAATGGTCTCCCTGGATATCAAAGACGCCTATCTCCATATCCCAATTTGGCCACCTCATCCGGCCTACATGAGGTTTGCCCTGCTGAACGATCACTACCAGTTCCAGGCGCTACCCTTCAGCTTGTCCACAGCTCCGAGGGTATTCACGAAGGTGATGGTGGAGATGATGTTCCAACTCCGGGTTCAGGGGGTCAATGTTGTTCCTTACCTGGACGATCTTCTGATAAAAGCAAGATCCAGGGAGTTTTTATTGCTCCATATAGACTGCACTATCCAGCTTCTGTCTCACCATGGGTGGATCCTCAATTTACAGAAGTCCCACCTGGAGCCAACTCAGAGGCTCCTGTTCCTGGGAATGTTGCTGGATACTGAGGCCTAAAAGGTGTTTCTCCCAGAGGACAAGGCAAGAACACTTCAGGAGATGGTTCGCATGGTTCTCCGGCCTTCTCGGGTATCCATCCATCTTTCCATAAGATTGTTGGGAAAAATGGTTGCCTTGTATGAGGCGATCCAGTATAGAAGGTTCCCTGCAAGACCTTTTCAGTTGGACCTCCTGAGCAATTGGTACGGATCACATCTTCAGATGCACCGGATAATTCGGCTGTCACCTCAGGCTAGGATTTATCTCCTGCGGTGGCTGCAGTCCTCCGATCTACTGGAAGGCCGAAGTTTCGGGATCCTCCTCGCGATGGATGCGAGTCTGAGAGGATGAGGAGCTGTTACCCAGGGTGCTCAGTTCCAGTGCAGGTGGTCAGCCCATGAAGCCCTTCTTCCGATCAACATTCTAGAACTTCGGGCGATCTACAATGTTCTGCTTCAGGCCTCTCCTCTGCTCAGGGATAACACGATCCAGGTACAGTCGCACAACACCATGGCAGTGGCGTACATCAATCGACAAGGAGGGACAAAAAGCTGGGCCTGTATGTGAGACATATCAAAGATACTCCTCGGGGCAGAAAGGAATGCAAGAGCAATGTCCGCAATATTCATTCCGGGAGTGGACAACTGGGAAATGGACTTCCTGAGTCATCATGATCCCCACCCAGGAGAGTGGGAGCTCCACCATCAGGTGTTTCAGCAGATCATCGACAAGTGGGACTGCCCACAGATAGAAATGATGGCTTCTCGACTCAACAAGAAGCTTCGCTGGTATTGCTCATGAACCAGAGACCCTCAGGCGAGGGCAGTAGATGCACTGATTTCGCCTTGGTTTTACCGGCTGGTCTACCTGTATCCTCCGATTCCATTGCTCCCAAGGGTGCTCAATCAATCCAGAATCAAAGAGTCCAGGAAATTCTGATTGCCCCGGATGGCATCATACGCGGATCTTCTGGACATGTTCGTCGAAGACCCTTGGCCTCTGCCACTGAGAAGAGATCTTCTTCAACAAGGACCGTTAGTCTATCCGGGCTTACGGCGGCTTTGTTTGATGGCTTAGAGGTAGAGTGGAACATCCTAGCTCACAAAGGCCTTTCCAAAAAGGTTATTGATACCATGGTTCAGGCCAGGAAACCTGTGACGTCAAAACACTATCATCATATCTGGAGGAGATATGTCTCTTGGTGCAAGGATGTTTTCTCCGTTTCCTGCAAGTTGGTGTGGATAAGGGCTTACGTCTGGGTTTTATTAAGGTCCAGATTTCAGCCTTCTACATTTTCTTCCAGAAGAAAATGGCGGTATTGCCAGAAGTTCAGACCTTCTTGCAAGGGGTGCTTCACATTCAACCCCCTTTTGTGCCACCCACGGCACCCTGGGATTTGAATGTAGTGTTGGAATTTCTACAGTCCTCCTGGTTTTAACCTCTGATGATGGTAGAAGACAAATACCTCACATGGAAGATGGTGATGTTACCGGCCCTGGCTTCTGTTAGGCGTGTCTCTGAATTGGGGGCCTTATTGTGTAAAAGCTCTTACTTCGTCTTTTATGAGGACAGAGCAGAGCTCAGGACTAGGCAGCAGTTCCTGACGAAGGTTGTCTCTGCGTTCCACTTGAATCAACCTATTGTGGTTCCATCAAGTTCTGGCACTTTTGCTCCTCTGGAGGCATTGGATGCTGTGCAAGCCTTGAAGATCTATGTCAAGAGAACGTCTCGGATCAGAAAGACGGATTCCTTGTTCGTGCTATTTGATGTGCAGAAAAAGCGTTGCCCTGCTTCAAAGCAGTCCATTGCTCGTTGGCTTAGACTTACTATCCAACAGACCTATGTGTCAGTAGCCTTACCTGTTCCTAAGTCTCTGAAGGCCCACTCTACAAGATCAGTGGGCTCTTCCTGGGTTGCCCGTGGAGTCTCTGCCTTGTAACTATGTTGAGCTGCTGCCTGGTTGGGGAAGAACACTTTTGTAAAGTTTTACAGGTTTGATACCCTGACCAAAGAGGATTCCCAGTTTGGGCAGGTGGTGCTGCAGACGTCTCCGCACATTCCCGCTCGTTCTGGAAGCTTTGGGACGTCTCCATCGTACTAGATTCCCCCAATATCCTTCATGGATGCTAGAGAAAATAGGATTTGAATTACCTACCGGTAAATCCTTTTCTCATAGTCCGTAAGGGATATTGGGCGCCCGCCTCAGTGCGTTGACTTTTCTGCAGGTTCTCTTTTATATGGTTACCTGTTCAACTGTTGCTGTTTTAGTGGCAGCTGTTGCTGGTCGTTTTAGGTTGGTGGCGGTCTTGTGTGTAAACCACTCCTTGTTGTTATGTTCCTTCTCTCAAGTATGTCCGTTCTCCTTCGGGCAGTGTTTTACCTATAACTGCCAGTGTGTGTGTGTGTGGGGGGGGGGGGGGGGGGGGGAGGGGAGGAGCCAGCACACCCAGTTGAAGAAATTTAAAGTGCACCAGCTCCTTTGGACCGCATCGTACTAGATTCCCCCAATATCCCTTATAGACTACGAGAAAAGGATTTACCGGTAGGTAATTAAAATCCTATTTTCGAAAGCTTAATACCAATGTTAGCTAGGCCAGTCACAATGAAGACAGAGGCTAGGAAACATTGGCGTTTCTATAATGGGTGCTGTGTGTGCGGTGCACACAGGCCCCTTAGTCCAAGGGGGCCCACACTGCACCCATATATTATACTTATCACTCCAGAGTCCGGCGGCGGCCCTCCAGTGGGCATAAATCACTCAGAAAATGGCCACCAGGTCATTTCCGAGTGATTAGCGCATGCGCATTAGAGATGTCCCCGGGAACGAGGCGCGGGCGCCATGTTCCTGGAGACCTGCGCATGTGCAGTAGACTCTGTCATTTTTCCAGAGTCTATTTGCTGCTGGAGAGGAGGGGGCCCGCAACGGAAGCTGCATGCGGGTCCCCTCCTCTCTTAAAACGCCCCTGCTAGGATATGTTCTTTATAATTTTACTGGGGGCCTGGGTCATATGCAAAATGGCCGCAAGGATGGACGGCTGCGACAGCCAAACTTACTACCTTGTTCTAATGCTAGTATGCATACGGCTTCATGCGTAAAACCACACCAACCACTGTTTTTCCAACCACAACTGTCATCAGGGCCATTTCTTGGGTCGTGTGCACCATGCAATTGCGCAGGGTGCCGCGGACACTGTTTTCATCAGTATTCTCTGCGGTCTAGCCTACTGGACCTCTAGCATCTGTCAGAGACGAGGACGCCGATACGCTGGGAGCCGCTTCCACCTGTCAGGGACGTGCAGGGAGATGCTGCAGTGAGGCAGCCCCGGGAGGCAGCCCGCGATGTGAAACCCCTAGACAACAATCAAAAAGGTATCTATTATTGGGCAGGCCAGGGCATAACTGGGGCATAATAAATTATGCTGGGCAGTGCTGTGTGGGGCATAATAAATTGTCATGGGCATTACTGTGTATCATACACAGTACTGCCCCTGACACTTTATTAGTCACCACACAGTACTGCCCAGGACAACTTATTATGCCCCACAGTGTACAGATAATTATGGTGAAGGGGGAATTACTGTGTAGGGCATATTATTGTGCTGGGGGCATTATTGTATGGTGCATATTATGGTATGGGGGCATATTATTGTGCAAGTGGCATTATTGTGTGGGGCATATTATGGTGCAGGGGGCATTATTGTGTGGGGCATATTATGGTACAGGGGGCATTACTGTGTGGGGCATATTATGGTGCAGGGGGCATTACTGTGTGGGGCATATTATGGTGCAGGGGGCATTACTGTGGGGCATAATTTGGTGGAATGTTTTTCTTTCCTGGAAGACCACGCACACTTTAACGAGGCCACACCCCCTATGTGCGCAAAAAAACAACCCTTTTTAGAATGTCTATGGGGTGAGGCACATTTTTTCACTGTTCGCACTGGGAGCCAAAATGTCTAGAAACGGCTCTGACTGTCATCATTAGTATAACACTTACCCCGATGTCCTGCAGGTCCGGGCATCCTGATAGCATACGCACGGAGCACTGGCTACACGTCAACAACACTCGTTGGCAGCTGGCACATGTACAGGCGTATGTATAGTTTGCAGTTTGTTAAAAAAACGCTAGATACAGTGTCCACTGATACAGCAGGAAATCCAAACATAAAATACACTCCACGGTATAATTTAAAGGAATTGCCACCCACCCATTTGCAATGCCCCAGCTCATCTATTCATGCTGGGACATACAGGTCACAGTTATCCGTTACAGCAGGGAAAGGCCTTACTGAGAGGGGTTTGCAGTAATGCTCTGACAGACACGACTGTGGATTAGCAAAAGTCTTCATGGAAACAGTCCTCTTGTCTCCTTGTCCTCAGTCGCTCTCTGCTAAGGAGGATGCACTTTGCTGATGGAAATAGAAACGCCATGGAACTACGGCACTCAGCGGATGGGATATAATGTCCTCAGCTTTCAGAGAGTCCGTTCTGCCTCCCCAGAGCATCGCAACTCCTTGGTTAGACTGCTCCTTGCATAGGATTTTGTGCCCTGTCATTTATATTATTTCTCTTTGTAGTTTGTGCTAAAGTTTTGTAGGAAAGGGATTCAGGTATCATTATTGAAGAGGCAGTAAATAGAAAATAGTACCATAAAGGGCCCTGCCTTTTGTCTGGGAATGTAAAAGTTATCCTTGCCCTGGCCAACAGTCTAATACAAAGTTAAAACTGTGTCACCTGAAAAATGAAGTGGTCAGTGCAACGTGCTGTGCTAAGTGCAAAGGTGTGCCCCATCAACATTGTCTTTTCAGGCACCCCTGACTGAGGTGGCACCTGAGGCATAAAGCACCTTGTGCTTCAGGTAGCCAGCTACAGGTGATGGCCCATCAAGGCACCTGTAAGCCCCATGTCCCAACTGCGGGTGTTAGGCTCCAAGCTAGTCCCCGTTTCCTACCTGTCTGACCCCTTGTGTGTGCCCAGTGGTTTCAGTCACTCTGGTGACGTGCTGCCCGCAAGGCCACAGGAGGTTCATGGGGACAGCGGAGAATGTGGAGCAGGAGGTATGTCTCTGTGGTGGGACTGTGGACACAAGCTGCGGCGTTCCACAGGTGAGGTTCCTGCAGGGTCAGTAGCATGTGCAGTGCCATCTTGGTTGTTGTCATCTGATCGGTTAGCCTCAGAGTCAGCTGATACATCCAACCAATCCAGAGACAACCAGGAATATAAAGCCTCCAACCTTTCAGTGTGCAAGTTGCCAGTTCCATATGTCACACAGCTCTTTGTGTGAGTCTTGTAGCTGCACTCCCCAGTGTTCCTAGTTGTTACTTTGAATCAGCAGTCTTCAGCTCTACCCCATTTCCTGTCTAGTCAGCATAACAGTCTGGTTCTAGCTTAGGTCATTCCAGTGGCGCAATCCGGATCCAGCCCGGTCAGCACTCCAGTCCGGTTCCAGTCTGGTCGTCATTCCAGTCCGGTTCTATTCCGGTTCCAACCTAAGTAGTTTGTGTCATCATTATGGATCCAGACTTAGTAATTCCAGTGTCATCATTCCGGATACAGCCCAGTTAGCACTCCAGTTCGGTTCCTGCCAATGATATCAGATTCCTCATTTCCAGTTTGGCTAATTCTGCACTACAGTTCAATCATAATATAACAGCTAATTACTTCAAGACCAAGTTTACACTTATTCCAACTCTAGGCCAGGTGACCCAGTCAGCTGGCCTGCCGGATGGAGCGTAACCCAAATCCCCTTGCGGGGTTTCCTGGAGAAGACCACAGGTGGGGTAAGACTCGTTCCAACTTTCTAGTGACTACCATTGTCTTGTGCTGTCATATATCCTATGAGTAGAAACGTCCTCAAGCCACCTTAGTTCTTACACAATACAACCCAAAGCACCAGTTCTACACCCCATAGCATACATGGGCATCAACACCTGATCTTAGTCAAAATGAAAATGTGCAGCAATAGAAGGTAAACTAATCCAGACCAGTGGTATTGCCACATCAAGTAGGGGCATGTCTGGATAATGGTGGAATGTGCCTGTATGGTTACATCCCTGTCACGGAGGGGTGGTGTCTGTGTCCCAGGACTTGCCTAGAAGCACTGGATTGCCACTAATACCTCTTTTGTCCACCTCCAATGCCAAATGCACCAGTGAAAGATGATTGCGGCACCCATTCACTGCTACTCTACATGGCATGAATAGATCGTATCTCCCAACTAATGGGCAGTTTAGGACAGTACAGTCCTAATTGTGACAGTGGGACAGAGCCCTCAAATAGGGACTGTGTCACTGAAATCGGAATGGTTGGTAGGTATTGGAAATAAATCCATGAAACTATCATCTTATACAGGTTGAGTATCCCATATCCAAATATTCCGAGATACGGAATATTCCGAAATACAGAATGTTTTGAGTGAGACTGAGACAGTCCAACCTTTGTTTTCTGATGGCTCAATGTACACAAACTTTGTTTCGTTCACAAAGTTATTAAAATATTGTATTAAATGACCTTCAGGCTGTGTGTAAGGTCAGTATGAAACATAAATGAATTGTGCGAATGTACACAAACTTTGTTTAATGCACACAGTTATTACAAATATTGGCTAAAATTACATTCAGGCTGTGTGTATAAAGTGTAAACATAAATGCATTCTGTGCTTATACTTGGGTCCCATCACCATGATATCTCATTATGGTATGCAATTATTCCAAAATACGGAAAAATCCTATATCCAAAAAACTTCTGGTCCCAAGCATTTTGGATATTGGATACTCAATCTGCATATAAAATTAATTGGTCTGTTTGTCTGTCCGTTTATGTATTCGGACACCCCTGCACCGATTAGGATTAAACCAATGCAAGGTGGTCCAGATGGTTCCTGGTCAGGTTTTAGAGATGTTGGGGTCCCGATCAGACATCATGGCGGAATGCGCTGGGAGGAACATTGAACTCAGGGAGCCTCTTCTGGACCATCCACTGGATGGATTTGGATGATAACTTTACAGAGGGGTGGCAACTGGTGTGAGATGCCTAATTAAGTGGTTGGGGTCCCGGTCGAATCTTATGGCAGAGTTCTGGGCCTTCCAACTGGATGGATTTGGACAAAAACGTAATAGAGAAGTGGCAATTGATGTAAGATGCCTAATGGAGCAGTTGGGGTACCAGTCGGATCTCACGGTGGAGTGCTCCAGGCAGAATTTTGACATGGGGAGCCTGTTCTGGGCTTTCCACTGGATGGATTTGGACAAAAACTTCACAGAGTGATAACATTGGGTCCAAGAAGACATACTAAGTGTTGAGGTCCTGGTCATACCTCCCTTTGGTGTACGCCAGACCAAACTTTGACACAGGGAGCCTGGATTTGGATGAAAACTTTAATGAACTGTAATAAATGACACAAATAACATAATTTTATGATCCAAAATAACTGACTGAAATAACCATAAAGCAATGAACTAAAAGAACTGACAGAAATAGAGGTGGGAAGAAAAAAACATATTGTGCACCAAAGAGCCTTGAAATAGGACCACTGATAACAGGAGGAAAACTTTAAACCCATCTTGCAATGTACAAGTGATTATAAAACTGAACAGAAAGAAAAGCTGGGGATCAGGGCTACTGGTGACACTCAAAAACAAAAATGATACTGGGCAGCCACCTCATGGGTGTGTTGAAAGAGCTGCTAAGCCGCTAATTACTTTAAAAATGTTGACAGTTACATCCAACTCATTAATAACATTTAAACACGGGCAACGCCGGATACTTCAGCTATTGAATATATAAATATGATGTCACCTAGATGTGTTGCATACGTGCACACATCAGCATCACACGTTGGAGATTATGTTGGGTTGGGCATAAGCCTGTTTGCTTAACAAATTTGTACTGAACATGCTCACAAACAAAAAGCTGATGCTACGTCAGTATGCGGATCCTTACACTTGGGAGAGGCAAAGTGAGGGAGGAAGGTGTGTGCATACTTACCTACTTCCCCGGAAGAGTAGGTGTCCCTCCTGCAACCTCCCCACAGCCTAGTGACATGAGCGGAACTAGGTAGCATAATACAGCTATTTACGGGTCATTGATGAGGTAGCAGGGCAAATATGATGCGATTCTGACCTCTTCATAGACCTACAATGCTGGTGGGGCCAAATAATGCCCAGCACATATTTACCTACTCTCCCAGATCCTGTGGAGACATCCGATTTTTGGGGTAGACCCCACAGCCCTGGAAGAGTAGGCACTCCTCCTGCATCTCATCCACTTCCTAGTGAAGTGGGCAGAATGGGGAGATTAATGCAGGGAATCCTGAGCTGATGTGGTCTAGAGACTTATTACTATGTAACTGCCTAATTTTGGCCCTGCCCCTATGCAAATGTGCTCCAATAGCAGGAATTTTTGCTGCATTGGCTGGGGCTTAATGACACAACTAACACGACCATAACCACCTGCATCTCCTCTCCAGGCTTTACCCGGTAGGACAAAAGCAAAGTAGGCAAGTATGGCCCGGCATGGAGCCCATCAGCAGTCATCTGAGTTTGCAAGTGTGTCACAGCAGTTATACGCATTTACAAATTAGAGATGTGCGGCTGCCACTTTTCGTTTTGTGTTTTGGTTCTAATTCCACTTTCGTGTTTTGGTTTTGGCTTGGTTTTGCCAAAACCACCCTTTCGTGTTTTGGTTTTGGATCTGGATGATTTTTGAAAAAAACATAAAAACAGCTAAAATCACAGAATTTGGGGGTAATTTTGCTCCTACGGTATTATTAACCTCAATAACATTCATTTCCACTCATTTCCAGTCTATTCTGAACACCTCACACCTCCCAATATTGTTTTTAGGCCTAAAAGTTGCACCGAGGTGGCTGGATGACTAAGCTAAGCGACACAAGTGTGCGGCACAAACACCTGGCCCATCTAGGAGTGGCACTGCAGTTGCAGACAAGATGGCACTATTCAAAAACTAGTCCCCAAACAGCACATGATGCAAAGAAGAAAAAGAGGTGCAATTAGGTAGCTGGATGGCCAAGCTAAGTGACACAAGTGTGCGGTACAAACACCTGGCCCATTTAGGAGTGGCACTGCAGTGGCAGACAGGATGGCAGATTTAAAAAATAGGCCCCAAACAGCACATGATGCAAAGAAGAAAAAGAGGTGCAATGAGGTAGCTGTATGACTAAGCTAAGCAACACAAGTGTGCGGTACAAACACCTGGCCCATCTAGGAGTGGCACTGCAGTGGCAGACAGGATGGCAGATTTAAAAAATAGGCCCCAAACAGCACATGATGCAAAGAAGAAAAAGAGGTGCAATGAGGTAGCTGGATGGCCAAGCTAAGCGAAACAAGTGTGCGGCACAAACACCTGGCCCATCTAGGAGTGGTACTGCAGTTACAGACAGGATGGCACTTATAAAAACTAGTCCCCAAACAGCACATGATGCAAAGAAGAAAAAGAGGTGCAAGATGGAATTATCCTTTGGCCCTCCCACCCACCCACCCTTATGTTGTATAATCAGGACATGCACACTTTAACAAACCAATCATTTCAGCGACAGGGTCTGCCACACGACTGTGGCTGAAATGACTGGTTGGTTTGGGCCCCCACCAAAAAAGAAGCAACCAATCTCTCCTTGCACAAACTGGCTCTACAGAGGCAAGATGTCGACCTCATCCTCATCCCCCGATTTCTCACCCCTTTCACTGTGTACATCCTCCTCCTCACAGAGTATTAATTCATCCCCACTGGAATCCACCATGACAGGTCCCTGTGTACTTTCTGAAGGCAATTGCTGGTAAAGGTCTTCCTGGAGGAATTTATAATTAATTTTGATGAACATCATCTTCTCCACATTTAGTGGAAGTAACCTCCTACGCCGATCGCTGACAAGGTTACCAGCTGCACTAAACACTCTTTCGGAGTACACACTGGAGGGGGGGGGGGGGGGGGGGCAACTTAGGTAAAATAAATCCATTTTGTGCAAGGGCCTCCAAATTGCCTCTTTTTCCTGCCAGTATACATACGGACTGTATGACATGCCTACTTGGATGCTGTCACTCATATAATCCTCCACCATTCTTTCAATGGTGATAGAATCATATGCAGTGACAGTAGACATGTCAGTAATCGTTGACAGGTCCTTCAGTCTGGACCAGATGTCAGCTTTCGCTCCTGACTGCCCTGCACCACCGCCAGCGGGTGGGCTAGGAAATCTTATCCTTTTCCTGGCAGCCCCAGTGGTGGGAGAAATTGAAGGACGAGCTGTTGACGGGTCATGTTCCGTTTGAGTTGACAATTTACTAACCAGCGGGTCTTTGCACCTCTGCACACTTGTGTCTGCTGGAAAGAGAGATACAACGTAGGCTTTAAACCTAGGATCGAGCACGGTGGCCAAAATGTAGTGCTCTGATTTCAACAGATTGACCTCCCTTGAATCCTGGCAAAGCGAATGAAGGGCTCCATCCACAAGTCCCACATACTTTGCGGAATCGCTCTGTCTTAGCTCCTCCTTCAATTTCTCAAGCTGCTTCTGCAAAAGCCTGATGAGGGGAATGACTTGACTCATGCTGGCAGTGTCTGAACTGACTTCACATGTGGCAAGTTCAAAGGGTTGGAGAACCTTGCACAAGACGGAAATCATTCTCCACTGCGCTTGTGTCAGGTGTATTACCCCTCCTTTGCCTATATCATAGGTGGATGTATAGGCTTGAATGGCCTTTTGCTGCTCCTCCATCCTCTGAAGCATATAGAGTGTTGAATTCCACCTCGTTACCACCTCTTGCTTCAGTAGATGGCAGGGCAGGTTCAGGAGTGTTTGCTGGCACTCCAGTCTTCGGCACGCAGTGGCAGAATGCCGAAAGTGGCCCGCAATTTTTCGGGCCACCGACAGCATCTCCTGCACACCCCTGTCATTTTTCAAAAAATTCTGCACCACCAAATTAATTGTATGTGCAAAACAAGGGACATGCTGGAATTTGCCCAGATGTAATGCACACACAATATTGCTGGCGTTGTCCGATATCACAAATCCCTAGGAGAGTCCAATTGGGGTAAGCCATTCTACAATGATGTTCCTCAGTTTCTGTAAAAGGTTATCAGCTGTGTGCCTCTTTTTTTTTTTTTTTTTTTACACATTTTATTGGGTGGATTACAGAGTTGTTACAGAAAACAAAACATACCAAGCAAATTAGGTAGGCAAAGTACAGATGTAACTGCAATGAATTGTAACATCAACAGGTTGGATCCAATTTTGAAATTTAAGGTAATTTAAAGGGTTACTCTCGGCAACGGAGTGGAAGTCCGTCAAAGAGAGCTGGTAGTAGAGATTAGAAGAAAGAGTAGTAGTCGAAGAGCAAATAGAAGGAGGCAAGAAAACAGGGGAGAAAGAACAAGTCAAGTCAAAATAATAGAAAAGGAAGAGAGAGAAGTGAGAAGTGAGAAGTGAAGGGGTGGCCTCCAGAGACATAAGGTTGGGGGAGCAGCAATGTTGGGTATCAAGTTACAAATGGGAAGGAAGCCTGTTGGGAGGCTACCCAGGGAGACCATATTTTATCAAATTGTTTAGAGGAGTTACGAATAACAGCAGTCATGTATTCCATTTTATGTACATACCAAATTCGGGAGATTATCACCGGCATGGGGGAGGGAGTTGGGCTCTTCAGTTCGTTACTATTTGGCATGTCATAGCCAAAACTACATGTCGAAACAGCTTGTTTTGGTGTCGATTAAGAATAGGGAGAGTCATAGGGAGCAGAAAGTATTGGGGGTCATGAGAAATAGAGGTTTCGAATAGGCGCGAGAGCAGGACAATAAGCTCACTCCAGATTTTAAAAATTTTTGGGCAGGTCCACCAGATGTGTATAAACGAGCCTACATCTGCACAACCCCTCCAGCATCTATGCGAGGTGTCGGGGAACATAGTATGTAAGCGGGAAGGGACATAATACCAGTGGTAGAGCAATTTGTAAATATTTTCTTTAATTTTAACACATATGGAACTGGAAGTTGCATTATCCCAGATATCTACCCAGTCTTCATTGTCTATTGTAAATCCCAGCTCCTTTTCCCATGCCAGTTCGTGAGGAGCCCGGGATGAAGTAGATTTGTCGCTAAGCAAAGCAAAGATATCGGAAATGAGGCCCTTAGTGTTGGTGCGTTTTCAGCTAATGTATTCGAAGGGGGATAGTTTTCTATTGAGAAGGGTGGCAGTAATGGTGGAGTGGAAGTTTCTAATTTGCAGATAGCAAAAGAAGTCCGAAGCAGGAATTATTGTTCCGTCCCGGATATCTGCAAATTGAGGGAAGGAAGCGTCACGAGTAATGTCATTAATATACAATATGTTGCCCGAGCACCAGGTTGCGTACGAGGATAGACACGTACCCGGGGGGAAGGCTGGATTATGGAACAATGGAATCAGAGGAGACAGGTGTGGGGCCAAAGTAAATCGTCTATTTGCCAAGTCCCATGTCGCTAATGAACGACATACTACGGGATGTGAAAGGACCGCACGGGGGCGCTGGTTCCGGCGAAGCCATAATAGGGAGGATGTGTGGCCAGACCCATCTGCTCCGCCTCAATCCTCACCCAAACCTTCCCCGCTCCGCCCTCATTGCAGCGGTGTGCCTCTTACAGAAAGCAGTGATACAAAGCGTAGCCTGCCTAGGAACGAGTTGGTGTTTGCAAGATGCTGCTACTGGTGCCGCAGCTTTTGTTGTTGCTGCGGAAGGCAATACATCTACCCAGTGGGCTGTCACAGTCATATAGTCATTAGTCTGCCCTGTTCCACTTGTCCACATGTCCGTGACTAAGTGGACACTGGATACAACCGCATTTTGTAGGACACTGGTGACTTTTTTTCTGACGTCTGTGTACATTCTCGGTATCGCCTGCCTACAGAAGTGGAACCTAGATGGGATTTGATACCGGGGACACAGTACCTCAAACAATTCTCTAAGTCCCACTGAACTAATGGCGGATACCGGACGCACGTCTAACACCAACATAGCTGTCAAGGCCTCAGTTATCCGCTTTGCAAAAGGATGACTGTTGTTATATTTCATCTTCCTCACAAAGGACTGTTGGACAGTCAATTGCTTACTGGAAGTAGTACAAGTGGTCTTCCGACTTCACCTCTGGGATGATGATCGACTCCCAGCAGCCAGAGCCGGATTAACAATGGGGCGGATGGAGCTGCAGCTCCAGGCCACCCCATCAAAATAGGCCCACAGCATCCCCTGCTGCTGGAAACAGAAAAAATGTTTTTCCTGTTCCAGCATGTCAGTAGCACCAGAAAGCCTCCCTGCGCTGAAACAGTTCTCTTCTCCTCCCCTTGCTTGCCGGGATGCAGGGTGATTTAGCAACTTGTCTGGTCCCGTGACCCCTGTGCAGGGCGGCTAGTGATCCTTGCTCAATGATAAAGGTAAGGTAGTTTTCCCTCAAAGGGGGCGTGGCCACGGGTCCGTGATTAGGCCACGCCCCCGGTCTTTCTAGTGCTCATGCTGTGTCCGGATTCCGGAAGGCTCAGTGTCTGGGGGAAATGGGGGAGAGTGGGAGGGCTGTGGGAACAGGGATTTTGTGTTGGAAAGGACAGGCTGTGGGTGGGGAGGAGGGGGGGGGGTTGCTGGGTGGAACAGGCTTTGTGTGTATGTACAGTATGTATGTATGTATGTACTGTATGTGTGTGTAGGGACAGGTGGAACAGGATTTGTGTGTATGTACAGTATGTATGTATGTATGTATGTACTGTATGTGTGTGGTGTGTGTAGGGACAGGGGAAACAGGCTGTGTGTGTGTGTAGGGAGGCGAAGGGGGCAGACTTTGTGCGTCTGTTGTCCTTGTGCATTTGGCTGCACTATGGTGGTCATTCCGAGTTGTTCGCTCGCAAGCGGATTTTAGCAGATTTGCTCATGCTAAGCCGCCGCCTACTGGGAGTGAATCTTAGCATCTTAAAATTGCGAACGACGTATTCGCAATTTTGCGATTACAAACTTCTTAGCAGTTTCTGAGTAGCTTCAGACTTACTCGGCATCTGCGATCATTTCAGTGCTTGTCGTTCCTGGTTTGTCACAAACACACCCAGCGTTCGCCCAGACACTCCCCCGTTTCTCCAGCCACTCCCGCGTTTTTCCCAGAAACGGTAGCGTTTTTTCCCACACGCCCATAAAACGGCCAGTTTCCGCCCAGAAACACCCACTTCCTGTCAATCACATTACGATCGCCTGAGCGAAGAAAAAGCCGTGAGTAAAAATCCTAACTTCATAGCAAATTTACTTGGTGCAGTCGCAGTGTGGACATTGCGCATGCGCACTAAGCGGAAAATCGCTGCGATGCGAAGAAAACTACAGAGCGAACAACTCGGAATGACCCCCCATGTGCACTGGGGGGGGCTTTGTTGTCGACAGAGTGTTGGCTGCGCGGGGGGGGGGATACGTGGAGGGTCGCTGGTCATCCAGCTCAGGGGATCCCGCCAGTGGCGGTTTTAGGTGCGGGTTAGCAGTGCGTTCGCCCAGGGCGCTTTGGCCTGAGGCTGCAGTTACCCCACCAGCGCCATCAGCACCCGTCTGCTGCCTGCACCGCAATACCCCCCACCACTTCCTGCTGCCGGCCAGCTGGCCCCTGTCCTGTCAACTTCACTCTGCCCGCACCTCACCGCTTCCTCCTGCCGACTACCCCCCTCTCCTGGACGCTTCCTGCTGGCCACCTCCTGCCACTACTTACTCCCCTTCAGCTTCACGCTTGGCGGATGTATGAGGAGAGCATAGAGCCACGGGACCACAGGCGCCAAATGGTGAGTGACGGCTAGCTGGTGCAATTTGTATAATGGGCTACCTGGCGCAATGTGTATAAGGGGTTACCTGGTGCAATGTGTATAAGGGGCTACCTGGCACAGTGTATAAAAGGGGCTACCTGGCGCAGTTTGTATAACAGACTCTACCTGGTACAGTGTGTAAAAGAGGCTACCCGGCGCAGTTTGTATAACAGACTCTACCTGGTACAGTGTGTAAAAGAGGCTACCCGGCGCAGTTTGTATAACAGACTCTACCTGGTACAGTGTGTAAAAGAGGCTACCTGGTGCAGTTTGTATAACAGACTCTACCTGGTACAGTGTGTAAAAGAGGCTACCCGGCGCAGTTTGTATAACGGGCTCTACCTGGCACAGATTGTATAACGGCTCTACCTTACGCAGTGTGTATATCTGGCTCTACCTGGCGCAACATGTATAAAAGGGACTCTACCTGGTGAAACGTGTATAAAAGTGGCTCTACCTGGCATAACGTGAATAAAAGGGGCTCCATGAAGATGGCCCAGGAAGATCGTGACAGCTCTCTGGCTGCTGCTTATTGCTAAGGGAAGCCGGGATAAATAGCAGCTGCACAGACAGAGGCATGCACCTCCAACCAACCGTAAGTTATACCACCTGTCAGCCGGCATATAACACCAGCAAGGCACCACAACACCGCAAGCCCACACTCAGACGTCTAGCTATTATCTCAAGGACAGTGCTATACAAGTGTTCCCCTAGTGAACTTCTACTTAGCGCTGGTGCTCCCCATGCCCATATCTGTCTTCATACACTTCCCTTACACATCCACCCTGAATACTGGCAAATATTTCATGTTGTATGTGTTGTACACATTACATTCTACACACTTCTATTAGACACTGGCCAGCACCTATATCACCATCCTTAATATGTTTTTAGATTGTTTTGATACTCACTTCTGGGCCAATACATTGATTGAACTGTATCGATTTATTACTAATAAAATATACCAGCGTATATATATATATATATATATATATATATATATACACATACACTGTATGTATATATATATATATATATATATATATATATAGCTATAGATATATATAGATATATATGGGATGTAGTTATGTGACCACCAGTCACAATACCTCCCCCTGCATCCCGAAGCCTGACAATCCCGACAGTTGGCATGTCGACTAAAAGGGACTATTCCCACTCGTGGGTATCCACGACACCCATAGAGTGGAAATTGAACCTGTGGTGAGCGTAGCCGGGATCCCGGCCGCCGGTAACACATACCCAACCCTATTATGTAGAGATAGATAGACAGACAGACAGACAGACAGACAGACAGACAGATAGATAGATAGATAGATAGATATAGAAGAAAGAATGGAAATATAATACCACCAGAAACAGTATAACCTGCATCACATGCTGTAGTAACGGTTGTCAATGCTTCGGTCCCCTTCCGGACCAATTTTAAGACCACCAACAATTACAGCAGCTGCTCTCAAGCCAAAAAGAACCTGCAGTTAGTTACTTGTTGGCTTGAGACTGGCTGCTGTAATTATTGGCAGACTCAAGGGACAATGGGGGTCATTCCGAGTTGATCGCTCGCTGCAGATTTTTGCAGCGCAGCGATCAGGTAAAAAAATGGCAAAACTGCGCATGCGCACGCGCGTCGTACGGGTACAAAGAGCATCGTTGCTGTGCAATGGATCTAGTGAAGAATTCATTCGCACAGCCAATCGCAAGGAGATTGACAGGAAGAGGGCGTTTATGGGTGGCAACTGACCGTTTTCTGGGAGTGGTAGGGAAAACGCAGGCGTGTCCGTGTTTTTGCAGGGTGGATGTTTGATGTCAATTCCGGCACCAAAAAGACTGAAGTGATCGCAAGCGCTGAGTAAGTCCAGAGCTACTCAGAAACTGCTCAAAATGTTTTTGCAGAGCTCGGCTGCAAAGGCGTTCGCACACTTGCAAAGCGAAAATACACTCCCCCATGGGCGGCAACTATGCGTTTGCACGGCTGCTAAAAGTAACTAGCGAGCGATCAATGTGTGGCGGACCCTGGTGACACAACCCCTAGTCACAATCCTGCTGTTGCTGGTCACTCCCACTGTGACGGTATACAATAGGCCCTTCATAAATTTCAGCTCCAGGCCCATTTGGTCCTTAATCTGGCACTGCCAGCAGCAACAACAGCAACGGCAGGTGTACCACTCAAGGATCCTCCGGAGGAATCCCGGTTAGGAGAGGACTCCTCAGTCTTGACAGTGACATGGCCTGCAGGACTACTGATGTTCCTGACTGAGGAGGAAGTTGACGTTGAGGGAGTTGGTGGTGTGGCTTGCAGAAGCTTAGGTACAGGAGGAAGAATGGATTTAGGTGTCAGTGGACTGCTTACGCTCTTACCCAAAGTTTCACAACTTGACACTGACTTATGATGAATGCGCTGCAGGTGACGTATAAGGTGGGATGTTCCTAGGTGGTTAACATCCTTACCCCTACTTATTACAGATTGACAGAGACAACAGATGGCCGGATTTGTGGAGAAATAATTCCACACCGAAGAGGTGGCTTTTTTGGTAGTTTGCCCAGGCATCACAATGGGCTTATTCATCCCATGGACAACAGGTGTCTCCCCCGGTGCCTGACTTAAACAAACCACATCACCATCAGAATCCTCATCGTCAACTTCCTCCTCAGCGCCAGCAACACCCATATTCTCATCCTGGTGTACTTCAGCAGTGACATCTTCAATTTCAATATCAGGAACTGGACTGTGGGTGCTCCTTCCAGCACTTGCAGGGGGCATGCAAATGGTGGAAGGAGCCACCTCTTCCCGTCCAGTGTTGGGAAGGTGAGGCATCGCAACCGCCGACACACTTGGACTCTCCTTGGGGATTTGTGATACCTTCTCAGAATGCACAGTTCTTTTCTGTGCTCTTTCCAGCTTAACTCTTTTAATTTTTCTAGCAGGAGGATGAGGGCTTCCATCGTCATGTGAAGCTGAGCCACTAGCCATGTGTCGTAAATGTCATATTGGCAAGTGTACATTTCTCCTCAGACCATTTAAATTTCTTCTTTTGGTTCTTTTTACTGAACTTTGGCTTTTTGGATTTTACATGCCCTCTACTATCACATTGGGCATCGGCCTTGGCAGACGACGTTGATGGCATTTCATCGTCTATGTCATGGCTAGTGGCAGCAGCTTCAGCACTAGGAGGAAGTGGTTCTTGATCTTTCCCTATTTTATCCTTCAAATTTTTGTTCTACATTATTTTTCTGGAGTTATATAACAAAATATGCGGCACAGGAATGACTGATGGCTGATGGCCTGGACACTACCACTGGTCTGATGCAGCACAACACAACAACACTGTAAGGGACTTGTGGTTGTTGTTATTATTATAATACTGTAGCAGTGGACATATAGCAGCAGCGTATACCACTGTGACTGCCTCGTCACTGGAATGACTGATGGACAGGACACTACCACTGGTCTGATGCAGCACAACACAACAACACTGTAAGGGACTTATGCAGCTACACTGGATATATGGCAGCAAAGGACACCACCACTGTGACTGGTTACTGGACTGATGCACAAGAGACTTCCCCTGGTCTAATGCAGGACAACACAGCAAAAATGCACCACTGAAAGGGACTTATACAGCTACACTGAATATATGGCAGCAGAGGACACCAACACTGTGACTGGCTGGACTGATGCAGCACAATACACTGACTACACTGGACCGGACAGCACAACAAAGCACAAGACTCGCCACCCCACTTTCCCACCCTTACACAGACACTGAACACTGAGGACATGTCCTCTCTATACACTCTCAGAGACTGGAGTGAAAATGGCAGCAACGCGCAGCACCTTATATGGAATCCAAATCCCGCGAGAATCTGACAGCGGGATGATGACGTTTTGCCTCATTCGGGTTTCTGAGTCAGGCCGGAAAACCCGAGCCTGACTCGGATCCGGGCTCGGAAGGCAAAGTCAGAGAACCGAACCCGCTCATCTCTATTACAAATACAAATATGATCAAAATACAACTTCTTTACATTTCATTTGTTCCCTTTGATAAATATTAGCTTAAACATGATGAATACAGTGGCAACAAAACAGGGAATTTAATACACAAAGGTATTTTAAATAGAGATGAGCGGGTTCATATGTAACGCCAGAATTAACGCCAGTTCGGTTTTATAGGGATGTTTCTAATTGGCTATCCAAAACACGTGACATCCGTGAGCCAATAAGATGCCGTTTTGAGAACCGAGTAAATCCGAGTAAAACCGAACCTGCTTATCTCTAATTTTAAAGGATTAGTTAAAGGAGTACACCGGTCAAAATAATTTTTGTCCTTCCAACCACCTACAGTATTCATGACTCCCCCATAATGATAATTATTTTTATTTATACATCTCTACAAATTACATAGCTACCTTGTGCACTTTTTAGCCACCTGCCCCTCCATGGAAAGATTTGAGAGGTCTACAATCCAATGTTTCCTTTCTTCTCATCTATCTCTTTAGTACACTGTATTGTGTTACATCTCTCTCTTTAGTACACTGTATTGTGTTATTTTTTGTGGCACATTATATTACAGACTTGCCTAGTTCTGCTTTCTCTCCTCTGGGAAAAGCCTGGAGGAGAGATAGAGCTAACTCTTAGTAGAGGCGTGCCTGGATGCTTTGTGTCATTTGGCCTTGCAGCGCAATGGCGAGAATCGTGAGTTCATCGAGAGGGGGCATTGACAAAATGTTTTCCTCATAGAAACATGTTACATTGGCCCTGCTTCTCCCAGTGGACCCGCAATTCCAGGAATTGTCCTCTCCTTACTGCCCACTTAGCTAAGAAGTGGGCAGGATGCAGGAGGACAAATACTCTTCCTGTGGTCCGGCATACCTCCCAGCAAATTTATAATTCTCCAGAACGTACCGGGAGAGTAGGCAGAGTATGTTATAGTGGTATCAAGCATGGGCACCAAGAGGAAGTGTGACTGTCCAGGTGCTCAGGCCTGTCAAAGAGATGCTACCATGCCCCCAGGATGTTGTGGCCGCGCCCCTTAAGACAGTGTTCCCTATTGTGGCTACAATGCACTGCAGTGGTATGTAACATCCAAATTACCCTCATATCTAGGTGTAGTGGAGTTGGTATTGAGCGTTGGTATATGTGATTATATGTGGGCAGATTGGGTGGGACATGCTATGGATGGAGGTGGGGGGGGGATTGATGAGAAGGGTAATTAATGACATGAAAATAGTGCTAGACAAACACCTAGGTTCTGCTAGTCACGTTCCTCATTGCAGAGTGACCCACTCCAGATTCCCTAGGTCAGGGTTGAACTAGCCCACAAGGGCCTCATGTCCTCCTCTGGGGATCAGGTTCCAGACTGTGCACTTGAAATACACATTACACATATGTTACCTTATACTGCACAGGACTATTTTCTACCGAGCATTGCTGTTATTAATCTGATACATTATCATGATGCTCTGGCAGTATTTACTATTTAGCAAGGGGCCCAGACCATGCACTCTCTAATGGTTAGCCAAGCCTCTGTGGTAGCTGGCTACACCCCCTCCAGAGACTGACCACACCCCTAAACATGGCCCCCTACCACTACTTTTCTCCGATGGGCCCTACATGTCCCAGTCCAACACTCCCTAGGTGCTATTTGGCCTGATTCAGATGAGGACGGAGAGGCTTACATGGAAGCAGCAGCGATAGCACTAATATGGTAATGCAGCAGGAGGTGTCACGCCTCCTGCATGCATTACTGATCCTAGCTGCATCCTAGAATACAGCATCGGATCAACCGCAGGTCAGGAAATCTCTGTCCCCTGATGGCGATTCTGGCCCCATCCCTCCCCAACAACAGCGGCAACATGCCTCCATTTTGAGAAACAGTGGCTGTCGACGCCCCCAAACTGCATCAGACTGTCGATCACGGACAGTCGGCTGCCGATCTGCGTCGGCCATCGCAGACCCATACTGCACATGCTCAGTACGGGTCCGTCTACAATTACATCGGGACCTGACTCAGTCTCATTGTGTTTGAATTGGATTTTCTGTCAGTTCGTGTAGATTTACTAACCAGCGATTGTAAGCTCGGTTTATTTATGTTGCTGCTATACAGTCATCGGTCATAGGGGGTAATTCAGAGTTGATCGCAGCAGCAAATTTGTTAGCAGTTGGGCAAAACCATGTGCACTGCAGGTGGGGCAGATATAACATTTGCAGAGAGTTAGATTTGAGTGGGTTATATTGTTTCTGTGCAGGGTAAATACTGGCTGCTTTATTTTTACACTGCAATTAAGATTTCAGTTTGAACACACCCCACCCAAATCTAACTCTCTCTGCACATGTTATATCTGCCTCCCCCTGCAGTGCACATGGTTTTGCCCAACTGCTAACAAATTTGCTGCTGCGATCAACTCTGAATTAGGCCCATAGTCAACGATCATGGACGACTTTGAAAACCAACAGATAGTAATTCTAGCTTTTAGAAAACGGGAAAGGGTATGGAGGAGGGGGGGTGTTGCGGTTTTGTGGGCACAATTACTCTTCTTTCATTGCAGGAACCTTATTCTTTTTCTGGTCTGCCAATCTCTGAACGGTGAAAGTTTAAATGATAAATAAGAAAAATAATAAGAAAAAAAATCCATGTTTACCTGTGTCAATATCTATTGAGCTCCTTCAATAAACAAAGACAGACTGTTGATATATATTGCATACTGCAGTGTAATTGTGACATTACAGAAGGCTGAGATTATATTACTGATGGCCGTAATCGTGTTATTATTCTGAGCACCTGACACTGCTTTTTCCACTTCTCACTTCAGGTCCTCTGCGTGCCCCGTCTGCTCTCTGATACCAGTGATGTCACTCGAGGCATGAGTCATGTTCCAGAAATGGGTATACCAGTGAGCGCTGGCCTAGCACCAGCAGTGAGTGGGAATAAATTAAAATATGAAGCTCTGAACGGGAGATGGGTATTGGTTCCTATGGCAGCAGTGCATAATGATGCCATTGTAACGCTCTGTTTTTAAGACAGCTTATTACTGGATAGAGCGGCTTACGGAAAAAGAAAAAAGAAAAAAATCTGCCTGCAAAATTAGAGGATGTAGTTTCAATGAGACCGTAGCTTCTGAGAGACACTTGATACACCGCAGAGTGCTCCATTGTTAAAACATTTTCACACCGTGGTCCGTGGTGGTACATAGTCAGTGTTCTCCTCACCTGTGCCACATGGTATGGTGGAAAAGTGAAGAGACTGTATAGGCTGGAAGCCTGGAGCTGCATATTATCTAAACCTACTGAGCTAAGGACTCTCATGTAAATGGGATGTAGTCAAAAGGGTGACAGTTTCAATATCTACACCACAATCTCGTTCAATGTCGACAGGTGAAATGTCAGAATGTCGACATTAGGATTATGCTGCCAGTGGGAGGGGTAGGGTTAGGCACTAGGAGGAGGGTTAGGGGAGATAGTGGGGAAATACTCAGCTGAACGCCGGAGGATTGGAGATCTGACTTCTAATACCCCTTTCAGACCGCCAGCTTGTAACATGTTATTATTGCACATGAGCACGCAGTAACCCTGGTTGCTGTGCAGTTTGAAAGGACCCAGGGAGAATATATGGGCAAAGCGACCCGGTATTTCAACCCTGGCAATGACAAGGGTTGAATACGGCTTCAATCCGGGTTGCTGTGGGGTGCGACCCATTTCCCGTTCACACTGTATGGACGGGCAGCGCTTGGAGATCATTTGTTCTGATCTCCAACCTCCGCCCCCGCATGCGTCACTGCTGACGTCACCAACCTGGCCTCAGACGGGAAGCACTATTTCAATATGGGGTTACTGTGGTACAGCATTTTGTCTCATCCAAAATCACCTCTCCATGACACCGCTATGGAAAAATAAAGGCGTTTCCACCTAGAGTTGACCCCAAACTCTCTACCTATTGGACCAGATATAAAATGATGTTTCTTCATGAGCTCTTCTCTCTACATGTATTCCCTGAGTTCTCTGACCTCAAAGATTGCCCTCTGGCGGCCCGGCTCCTCCACTCTGCCGCTGCTGCTGGAACAGCCGCTCGTCTCCCAGGCTGCTGTGAGGGAAGGAGCCAGACACCCAGGACCCACTCCTCTATGTCTGTATTTGTCCCTCTATTCCTCTATGTCTGTGTGTGCTCCTGTATGTCAGTGTGTGCTCCTCTCTATGGGCGGGATGTATCAACATATATCGCCGCCACTCGCAGCGATGTTGATCGCATATGTACTGGGCTCTCCACCTGCTCACCTGTTGGGAAGAAGGCAGCAGGCTGTCCTGGGCACCTCCTCCTCCTCCCTGCAGCTGGAAGGACCTCCGGATGTGTTGCTAAGGGGAGGAGGAGTTTACCTTCCGGGTCCAGGCTTCCTGGAGGAAGGTATGCCGGGGGGGAGGGGCAGGGGTGGAGAGGGGGGGGGGGGGCGTCTGTGGCGGCGAGTTACACGGCCGTCATTAAGAAGCTCATAGGCTTCTATAGGCAAAAACGTGGCGGCCAGGGGATAGTACATACGAAAATGCAATAAAACCCCCGAAAACAGGGGTTTTATCACATTTTCCCTTTAGTACATCCCGCACTATGTTTGTGTGCACCCCTCTTTGTCTGTGTATACCCCTCTATGTCTATGTACATTTATGTCTGTATGTCCCATCTATATGTTCAGGTTTGTGCTTCTCCAGCCCCTCATATACTTTGTATTTTGCCCCCGCAGTATGTGTTTTGCTGTGCTGCACACACACTACTCTCCCCATATGCATGTTTATTAATGCGTTCCTCACCCTCTCCACTTCTACCATTCATTGCGTGTGTGCGTGTGTGTTTTATATATATATATATATATATATATATGTAGCACAATAGAAGAATTGGTGCCCACAGTATAAATGCTTAATATTATGAACAGACCCTTTAATGGGTTTCACTCATAAAACATAGTAGTGACATGTTCCATCTAAAAACTTTTTATTATCATAAAGACATACAATCAATATTCGTACAGAGAAGGTGTGATAAATCACTTCACGCTTTTTCCAGATCAAATGACCATAGTAACAATTTTGCAGATGATATTCAATGATAACCGCTTTTTCTTTGTTACTGATTCAATAAAAGCTTCATAAGGAAACACTCCGACGCGTTTCGTCTTTTCTCCAAGACTTCATCAGGGGTGAATCTATGATTGTATAAGAACTAATTAATAAAAATATACATAATTGTATATAATACTAGACACCAGGGACATCACACATACAATATATTGTTATCAAAAACATAATTATAAATATAATTATAAAAAAAATTTGTGCAGTTGATGTCAAAGAGCAAACAGAAAAAATTAGGAGAAAAACATGAGGGGACAAAATCAATCCATCAAGGATAGTTCAGACAGTATTTAGAAACATACCTCGACTAAATGGTAAGTATGAATAATGTACGAAACCACAATCTCAATAGCTCGTTCTTGAATGCTTGATGACAAGACCCTATATATATATATATATATATATATATATATATAAATCACAGGGGCTCTGCACTCACTATATTAACTAACAATAATAAACAGTGAAGTTTTAGTTCATGTATCGAGCAATGCATTTAAGCCCCCAACATGGGACCCCACTACTATACTGCAGTTCCTACTCTATTGCTTAAAATAATTATCATGAAAATAGCTATCACATTAGTGTTAAACTTTAGGTATGCTATCTAGTCTTAAGCTCACAGCAACTTTGCTTAAATAGGTGAGACAGTTACCAACACACCTGTTGTAAAGCACCTAGGAGAACAGCTGACACTAGCTATAATTAAGTTAGAACAGGTTACATGAGAAAATTTGATTGCAAAAAGATTAATTAAATATTAATCTAATAAACAAAAAGCACTATTCCACGGCACTCACCTATTCCTAGATTTGGGGTGCAACACGGTTTGTGACAACATGTATAAATATATATTTCCTAGGATCCGTCTTAAGAGCTTTGGTTCCCAGCAATGATTGGGGTGTAAGGTTGTCTTTTCCTTCAAGGCCATGCCCCTTGCAGCAAGGCCATGCCCTTTGCAGTGAGGCCACACCCATCTAAGTGAGGCCACCCCCACCCCCACCCCCCCTTTTGCACTTAATTTTTAAATGTCCATGGGGTAGGGGGGGCCCTGTATAGCCTATGTTCTAACCCACCTCTAAACCATTCTTGTGCCAATTGTTAAATCAATTGATTCAAAGGTTTAGCCATGCTTGAGCAACAAACATTCAATGTTCAATTGTTTAAATATTAGTAAGAGAAATATTTAAATATTACGCTTTTCATGGTAGGTTGATTATACTTTTTGGCATCTATTACATGCTGCTAAATCGTGCATGACTGGAGAGAGGCCAGACCACATAATTTTATCCTCTGTGGCTACTTACAACTTCTGTTATGATTATATGAAATCCTGTGAGTTCAACATTCCACTGTTATCACTTTTACTGCGGCATTTAGATGGGTTATGTTCACTCAAATGAATGATCATAAAATGTGCGCTAATAGAAATAATAATAAATACCACCCCTCAAAAAAAGTAAAAAACACAATATAAAAAACATTCGCACCTGGAACTTCAAAACAGAATTTAGGCAACTGGTTATCTTTTTCGCTTAACTTCACAAAGGATTATGGTCTATTTACTAAGCCTTGGATGGAGGTAAAGAACCAGTCAGCTCCTACCTATCATTTTTCAAACCCAGCCTGTGACACGGCAGTTAAGAGCTGATTGGCTAGTACTTTATCTCCATTCACTTAACCTCCATCCAAGGCTTAGTAAATAGACCCCTATAAATGATATAACGGTGCAAGCAGAGCTGGTGCAACCCGCTCAGCAAGGTTATGCAGTGCAGGGAGGCGCCGGGCTGAGGAGGCGCTTTTCCCAACCTGCTAAGCTGCTGTTGTTGCCGGCTGCCGCTGCGCCTGTCACACTGTATGACAGGCAGCAGCGCCGGCAGCGGGAAGCACGGCTCTCAGTGTCAGGTCCTCCCGGCTCCATCCTCTCTCCTCCAGATTGTACTTTTCCTGCTCTCCCCTGCTCCAGGATGCACTGCGGCCAAGCAGCAGAGCAAGGGGAGAATATTGTGCTTTCCCGATCTCCCCCTGGTCCAGACTGTGCTCCGGCCAATCAGCAGAGCAAGGAGTATTCTATTTTGTTGGCCCTTGCCTTTGCCATTGAGCCCTATATATACCAATGCAACACTGACTGTAAGGGCAGCTTTGGACCTACACATTTTCATAAATATAATGACACCTCTGCCAACAACAAACTATAAAGGCTGAGCAGAAGAACTATACGGAGAAAAGGCCCTCCTAGGAATATACGGGTAGCGCACCTCAGAGCAGTGTAGAAATTAGATATTTCTGGAGCATATTTGTATTTAGAGAAAGGGTTGAAAGGGTCAGTTTTTAGATGTGTTCCTGAATTTGTGGAAGGGCGCACAGTTTTTATGACTCAGCTAAAGAACTTGTGTTGAGGACCTGAGTTTTGCCCCTAGTCAGACATGAAGGTCCTATGCTATATTTTCAATGGAATACAATTTCATGAACCCCAGGGCCCCAACTGTGCCGCCTTGGGTGTGACAGTCCCACTTTTTGGGGACTGTCCCACCTGTTGCTCACAGTGACCCGCAGGTGGGGTTGGTTGGGGGTGCACTCTACCCGCTGCTCAACATCTTCACAGTGCGGGGGTGGGTAGGGAAGCCTGGAAGCAGCCCAGCAGCTCCGACAGTGCTGGACACGCCTCCAGAGTGATAGAGACGGGGGCATTCCACAAGAATCCAGGAGTATTAACTCCCATATCCTGAGACAGAGGTATGCACTTTGTGCTTCCTGTTACATTTGCTCCCACCCCCGAGTCATACAAAGTTCCCAACACACAAAATTCTCATATATAATAAAGGCCGTCCTGATCTCCCTTCTTTCTGAAGATGAATTCAAATTTTAAATAAATGTCAGCAGTGCAGAAGATGAGAGGGTCACAGACGCACTGTGCAAAACCAAAAAGCTTTGGCGTCAGTTTCCCTTGTGCACAGTATGACGACTAATGCCAAACAGATGAGGACATTTAAAAAAAAATAATGTAATAATATTTTAAGATTCTGTAACCTTCCGATTTATTGGTGTCAGAGAATTTATAAAGGGGCCAAGGTCATCCTAAGTTTATTACGCGGTGCAGCGACTGCATTTTGCTAGCCTCCCCAGATGGGGTTCACCAATGGGAGCAGGAGTCTGGCTGTCTGAAAACTGCCTGCAGTTGTTCTTTGCGCTGGCTGTGATCTTGGGACAGGCCTTGGCTGCGCCTCTGAGTTCTGTTTTTGATAAGTGAGCTTCAGAGTTAAACATCTGCTGGGAACTGAGCACGGAGAAATGGGGTGAGGTCATGCTGCTTTCCACCAAATTTCCTCATTCTGTTTGTGGCTGTTCAAGTGCATGTGACCCCCTGGCATTTGGGAACCGACCAGATCCCTGAGGAACGGCCGAGCCACTCTGTATTTATCTCTCTCCACACAAAGCATTCATGTCGCTGGAACAGGAAACAGAGTTGACATTTTCCGTCAGAACACAGTCAGTATGAAAGCGCAGCTGCGGATGAGGCTTGAATACTGGCAAAACATCCATTTGTTTATGTGCCTCGCTCCTGGCGATCAGATGGAGGTCCAAGAGATGAGGACGATGATATAATGACCTGTCTGTGAAGTCTTTTTGCTTATGTAATTGAGACACCACAGGAAGAAAAAAGTCTGAAAGGGTTACAAAATCCATTTTGCTCCTTTGCCAGATGAATAGAAAACCATTGCTAGCTGGGGGTGTCGCAGCGTTGAACGCAACTCGGGTGTGCATGGAATTAAATGCATCTATTCAACTGTACGTTGCAGGTATCTCTGCGGCTGACCGCCAGTATCCATAGGACATGATAATTATCAGTATACACTTGCACCAGCCCTATCCTTGGAGCAGGGACTGGGGACATGAAGCAGCCCAGCTCAAAGGAGGGCGTGGCTACGGCAGAAGGGGGGGAATGACACAAGTCAGTGGGGCCTGCGGCGTGCGCACAAAAAAGGGGGTGCGGCCATGGCTGAAGGGGGCGTTTCATGTGTCAGGAGGGCCTGCGGTGCACGACAAGGGGGCCATGGACATGGCTGAAGGGGGCGTGTCACATGTCAGGGGGGCCTGGCTTCGCGGCACCCCCCCCTCTATCTGTATGCCGGATACTGATGGGTGGATAGGCAGGCAAACAGCGAGTCGGGAAGCTGTGCTGATCCTCCAACCCTGTGTGGCTGGACCAGCCCAATATGCCATTGGCCCTTATACCTTGGTGTTAAATATTTACCTGCGAGCAATGACCTGTTACCACACAGATACACACCTTCAGCCATAAGGGGATGGTTGGTTCTAAATCGGAGTGGGAGAAGGGACCTTCTGACGTCACTAGAAGAGGAGACACGTCACCAGGGGAAGGAGCTACGGCCGAACAGGGTACCTGAAAAGTACGCTCGCCGCGCTTCGGGCTGATTACTAAAGGTAATAGTTGGAGGCGTGGATAGTAGAGGAATTATCTCGCTGGCCTAGCTCCTCCCCCTTGTGTTGTGGCTCCTCCCCCTGACATAAAAGGTCCCTTAGGCCACTTGGATCTAGCATCAACCGGCAATAATAAGATGCTCTAATAGTGTTGTTTAACCCACAGGTATTTTTTTATATAAATGGGTGTGGTATGATATGTCAACATTCAGGTTGTCAAAGCTATTGTAAAATATTGACATCGTCTGAATGACAACTCTCTAAACCTGTCGACATTTTGAATGTCGGCATCCTGACCTCATCCCGTATAAATGCTACGCTGTACTTAAGGAAAATAAATAATGCAACAAATGAGTAAATATATGTCAGTGACCTTAAACAAAATGCACATAATGCTAAATGCTATGTACATATGTAACATATTCACACTTTAGTGCAGGCCTGGCCAACCTGTGGCTCTCCAGCTGTTGTAAAACTACAAGTCCCATCATGCTTTGCCACAGTTTTGCTATTAGGGAGGGCTAAAACTGTGGCAGGGCATGCTGGGATGTGTAGTTTCACAACATCTGGAGAGCCACAGGTTGGCCAGGCCTGCTTTAGTGTATTGGGATTTAGGGTGATCAGTAACGGAACATATCAACATTAGGAAAGTGCTGGGTTTTTCTGCTCTACCCTGAGAACACATAAAAGAAGTTCGAGGCAGAAACTGCAGCCAAATGAAACATCTTAAAACACTGCAGATTGCTCATTTATTTAACAAAGGTCTCATTAGTGGTGAACTTTCACGGACAATTTCCAGCACATCTTGAAACTGAGCTAATTCCAAAAGATCTCGCTCTCCAGACAGGATCATAAGTGCTTCAAGCCGGTCTTGTGCCAATGCAAGCAGCAGCCGTGTCTTTCTGACTTTCAGTTTGCCGAATGATCTTCCACATGCCACTTGCGGGAATGAGTCAGTAGACACTCACATGCCACAGGCACATTCTCATCAGCAGCTGAATAAAGATTGCACTTCTAGAGTAATCTCTCACAGCAGAGGAATCAATGTTTACATGGGTTGCACTTTCTTTTGGTACCTTCGATTTCAGCAGATTCAGCACAGTTGGCGTAGTGGTTAGCTTTACTGACTCATAGCTCTGGTGTCTTGGGTTGGATTCCGGTAAACGCCCTGTTTTTGTTGAGTTTGCATGTTCTCCCCATGTTTGCATGGGTTTCCTCTGGTTATTCCAGGTTTCTCCTGAAATCCAAAAACACATTTATAGGTTAATTGGATTCTGACCTTTGTGTATGTGTGTCTGTGTATACATGTGGTGGGGAATTCAGGGCCTAATCCAGACCTGGACGCAGCTGTGTGGTAGCAGGCAGCGGCCGCATCCAGGAGGTCTGCCCACGCGCACCGTCCATTGTGCACTTGCGCAACCTTACACAATGCCAGGAAGGATGCGGTTGCAGTGTTAGTGACAGCGGCGGCCGTCGGGGAAGGGGGCATCCTTGCGGTGTTGGGGGGCGGGGCGTTCTGAATGGGGGAGGGCCGGGACAATTTTTGGGGCGGCTGCGTTACATCACACGCAGCCGCTCCAATAAAAAAAATGACTGCCTGACAGCACGGCCAGGCTGCGCTGCCGGTGGTCAACCTTAGTTCCGATGGCTTCACAATCTAATTGCGAACCCATCATGTGAGGAGACGAACGCAGATCTGGGGCTGCGTATACAGCGATCTGCGCTCATCTCTGAATAACCCCCATAGATTGTAAGCTCCACAGGCACAGGAGCCGATGTAAACAACTAAATATGTTCTGTAAACTGCTGTGGAATGTGTTTTCCAGCAGAACATTGCCTAGACCAGATGTTCTCAAACTCGGTCCTCGGGGCACACACAGTGCATGTTTTGCAGGTCTCCTCACAGAATCGCAAGTGAAATAATTAGCTCCACCTGTGGACCTTTTAAAATGTGTCAGTGAGTAATTAATACACCTGTGCACCTGCTGGGTTACCTGCAAATCATGCACTGTGTGTGCCCCAGAGGACCGAGTTTGAGAACCTCTGGCCTAGACCATCACACTGCCTCCACCAGTGCATCCTGGTGCTATCTCTTCCCCAGGTAAACAAAGCACATCATTTCATCAGACCAGCTATCTCTTTCCATTGCCCAGTTCTGATGCTCAAGTGCCCTCGGCAGTGGACATAGCTCAGCGTGGGCACTCTTACCAGCCTCCAGCTATGCAGCCCCCATACACAGCAAGCTATGATGCACTCTGTGTTCTTTCTATCACAACTAGCATTAACTTTTCAGCAATTGTGGGAAACACCCCACAAGACCTGCCGTTTTGGAGATGCTCTGACTTAGGGGGTAATTCAGACTGGATACCGGCAGCGATCGCAGTCTGAAGCCCTTTGTGGAGTGCGCACGCGCACCTCCCTGGCGCATGCGCATCTCAGGGCTGCGAGCGCCTCTGCCTGATTGATAGGCAGAGGTGGTCACGGGGCAGTAGGGGGCGTGCCAACAGCATTAGAACAATGCAGGCGCGTCCGTACCATTGCAGGCAGCGGCGACTGTGTGACGTCACGCGCAGCCGCTGCGACCCTGGACGCGGCAAGTAGCCGCATGCCAGCACAGCTAGGCTGCGCAGGCAGGGAGTTACTCAGCCGCTGCAAAAGCATTGCCGCCGCGCAACGCTTTTGCACCCTTGCGGGGGGGGGTTGGTCCTGACATGCGGGACGGACTAGCCCTGTGCTGGGCGTCCCCCCGCATGTCAGAGAAACTGATCGTAGATGTGTTAACTTTAGCACATCTACGATCAGATCTGAATGACCCCCTTAGTTGACTAGAAATTGAAATTTGGCCCTTGTCAAAGGTTGCTCAGATCGTTAGGCTGGGTAGGCACTACAAAGCGACCGACTTGCCGTCACGCCCACCAAGCAGCAGATTAGGTGAGCCATGCACAATTACCAATCAGCTGCTTGATATGTCAGCTCAGACATCACAACTAAGCAGGCATTTGAATTTGCCAGTGTACGGACAGGCAGCGGGTCACCTGTACACACATAGGTCGGAGGGTCACCCGTACATATATGGGTTGGTGGGTCATCCATACACACAGTATCACCTGTGCTGCAGGGCTGACCTGATATATAACTACATTCACAGACATACAGTACCAGGTACACACACCCGCTGATGAACTACAGAGAACTACCACGCTCTCTATGTACCCCATCTGTGTCACCCCTGTCTGTCTGGTTCCGGTATGAATGGTCGACCATGTTATGGTCGACAGTCATTAGGTCGACAGCTATTGGTCGACATTGACATGGTCGACATGGACACATGGTCGACACATGAAAATGGTCGACACATGAAAGGTCGACATATAAAAAGGTGAGTTTTTTTAACTTTTTTTGGTGTCGTTTTTTGCGTAAAGTGACTGGGAACCCCAATTAGTGCACCGCGTCCCCTCGCATGGCTCGCTTCGCTAGCCATGCTTCGGGCATGGTGCCTTCGCTCCGCTACCGCTTCGCTCGGCACACTTTACCGTTCCAATCGTAGTCCATGTGGATCGTAAAGTATGGAAAAGTTCCCCAAAAGAAAAAAAAGTTAAAAAAAACTCATGTCGACCTTTTCATGTGTCGACTTTTCATGTGTCGACCATGTCAATGTCGACCATGTGAACGGATACCGTCTGTCTACCCCTCCCCTTAGAATGTAAGCTCTCACGAGTAGGGCCCTCTTCCCTCATGTGCTTATACTTTTCTTACTTTAATAATCATCAACTGCCCAGATCCCGCAGTTTTTTGGCCACCTGGAACTTATCTCTATGTTGTTTACTGGTGTAGTTATGCTTAGTTACCCTGTACTTGTCCTATATTGTCTTCAACTGTAAGTCACTGTTTTCCTGTTTTGATTATGTGCATATCTACTCTGTAATTGGGCACTGCGGAACCCTTGTGGCGCCATATAAATAAAGGATAATAATAATAATAATAAAAGATATCATCCATGGCTAGAACGAATGATATATCTTTCTTGTGTACACACTTGTGGCCATGTTTCCTGCTTCCAACACAACTTCCAAGTAGTGAGTGTTCACTTGCTGCCTAATTCATCCCACCCCTTGACAGGTGCCACAGTAATAAGATAATTAATGTTATTCTATTCCCCTGTCAGTGGTTTTAATGCTATGGCTGATGGGTGTATGTTTCCTTTAATGCTAGTTAAAGTGAGGCAGCAGACTCTGGCCTAATATTGCGTCATTTTAGCATGTGTTAGTAATTTGCTACTTTTCCCACACACACTGCAAGTACCGCATCACAGCCACCCACCAGTTTGTTTATTCACTATTTGGATTACTATCAACTAGAATCTTAATTGTTTCGATTCAAACACTAAAAGGACTTATCTTGGAAACATCCTTATATCTTAAATTACTATTAAAATAATTATAAATACTGACTTGGCCAGTCACAATAAAGGCAGACTTTAAGATTTCAATGTTATACTACATGTCATCTCTTTTTTTCAGAATCAATATAATTGCATTCAAACCAAACATATAAGACACTGAGGGTCATTCCGAGTTGATCACTCGCTAGCTGTTTTTAGCAGCCGTGCAAACGCTAAGCCGCCGCCCTCTGGGAGTGTATCTTAGCTTAGCAGAAGTGCGAACAGAAAGGATGGCACAGTGGCTACAAAATAATTTTGTGCAGTTTCAGGGTAGCTTCAGACCTACTCAGCGCTTGCGATCACTTCAGACGGTTCAGTTCCTGTTTTGACGTCACAAACACGCCCTGCATTCGCCCAGCCACGCCTGCGTTTTTCCTGGCATGCCTGCGTTTTTCCTGGCATGCCTGCGTTTTTCCGAACACTCCCTGAAAACGGTCAGTTGACACCCAGAAACGCCCACTTCCTGTCAATTACTCTGCGGCCAGCAGTGCGACTGAAAAGTTTCGCTAGACCTTGTGTTAAACTACATTGGCTGTTGTGAAAGTACATCGCGCGTGCGCATTGCGCTGAATACGCATGCGCAGAAGTGCCTTTTTTTGCTTCATCGCTGCGCAGCGAACATTTTCAGCTAGCGACCAACTCGGAATGACCCCCACTAGGGGGCTGATTTAGTAGAACTTCTAGACAGAATAAGTGCAGTTGTTACCCGTAGCAACCAGTTAGATTCGAAGCTATCATTATCTAGAATGTACTAGATAAATGAGCAACAAATGCACTTTTCCTCTTCAGAAGTTTAAGTAAATCTAACTGTGACCGGATGACTTTGCGCTGCCATGCGATCACAGATTGTTTGATCCCACTGGACCTGGGAATATTAAGGTGCATACACACTGGGCGATATTGTCATCAATATCGCTCATTTTTACCCTCCTGAGCTATCGCCCAGTGTGTATTCTGTGAGCGATGCCCGATGCGCGCTCCCACCCGCTGTCAGCTGTACATGCAGCTCATTCTGACAATATCGTCAGGAGCTGCATGTTCAGGCCGACTGCGGCATGATGTCACTGTGCGATATCGCATGCTATATCGCATGCACATTGTCAGCTGCCCAGGAGGGGAAGGGAAACACTAGGCGATATCACTCTTGGAGCTCATCACCTACCCACCTTTAGGAATTCCCTCTTACCATCAGTAGCCACCTGTTACTGACCACACCCACAAGCTCCTCCGAACTTGGAACCGCTTAATTCCCCCCAGGTTATCACACCTAGAACCACTTTGCCCAGGCTCCTACTTCTGGCTATATGTGGGCACACTGCTGCAATACCTCCTGATTGAGGACGTCTGATTCCCTGTGGTCCCTCACCATGGACCAGTCCCTGCAGTCTAGCTGGCAGAGGGCATTAGCTTGGAGACAATGGGCTCAATCCAGAACAGCTGAAGAACGCAACAGCATTTGCCGCTCTTTTGGTGGACACAGGATGCAGATGCAGTTGCCTTAAAGGCAAAATGTTTATTGCTCAAAAAGTCTTTAAAAAGACTAAAGCTGCCCATACGCCTAAAGATTTATTGTTCTATCTGGCTGGTTGGAACGAAAATCTGGTAATGGATGGGAGCATGCCGGCATGTGTAGAGTGGGGGAAAACTCCCTATAAAACTTACTTCCGATACCTGCTAGGCGGACCTTATCACTCTCTCTGGACAAACATTGGAGCTTCAGCGATTGGCAGAATGGATCCCCAGCCAGTAGACTTCTGCTCACCAAATGAAAGTTCTTTGGAACAACCTTAAAACACTTATCTGGTTGTGTTGGTCAGCTCTTTCTACACTTTCTCCAATCACTTTCAGGCATGACGCTTTAGAGCAGAGGTTCTCAAACTTGGTCCTCGTGGGCCCACAAAGTGCATGTTTTGCAGGTCTCCTCACAGAATCGCAAGTGAAATAATTAGCTCCACCTGTGGACCTTTTAAAATGTGTCAGTGAGTAATTAATACACCTGTGCACCTGCTGGGTTACCTGCAAAACATGCACTGTGTGGGCCCACGAGGACCGAGTTTGAGAACCTCTGCTTTAGAGAATGGCATTCCATTTACCTATGAGGGGGGTTGGGGGACCCAGCAGCCCACAGAAAGCCCCAGATCCCCATAGACCACCAGGGAGAAAGGGTGAGTGCATTTCACTTTTAAAGTACATATGAAACTTTTCTTTTTGTATATGATGCACGTGTCTAATCCTCTGCACTAGACTTAGGCAGTGCCTTATAACACATTATATTTTAATACACTTTATTTAACACATGTGCACATTAACTCTTTCAGTGGTATCGGGAGCTACTCTTGTGGTCCCCAGACTGGGGGGACCCCAGTGCTCTGCAGCATACCCAGTGCAGCTCCTTCTTCTGCAATCTATGCAGTGCCGGCACTTTCCACAGGTGCAGTACACAGGAGGTTGACCTGGCACATTGTTACCTCAACCCTGCAGCCACTGTACTCAGTCTGGTCTGCAAAGTGCTTCTTACTGTCCCCTCTTAACACTGGGAGTATGGGGAGCTGCACTGCCTGTCCCCCAGCATGCGCCGGCCAAACATTTGAAATTGGCATGTAGCTCATTTTAAAGATGACACCGCAGCACAAGGGTTACCCCCTTCAGTGTTGCAACCGCCATCTTGGCTACATGTGGGGAGTTGGCAATGGTACTGGGACCCAGCCAAACTACCATTAAAAGGCTTCACAGTATATTTTAAAGGCATTATTCTGTGCCACGCATCCATTTTATTTCTCATTTACGATATCAGACCTCTCAACGTTTCCATTACCAGAAATTTGGGACAAATTAAGCCCTATCCATAATCTTCTAACACTATATGCTCATAAACTCCCATATCTGCCTAAGACTCCACCCCTTTTGAGGTCAACCAATCAGTTTCTTGGCACCAAAATCGGGGCAGTTTAGAGGTATGCTTTGACTTGTGTAATTGTGAACTGAGGCAGAAATAATGTATACCTGTCATATCACTTGTGTATGTCTGAAGGCGGCTGATATACACTGATGATGAAGATGACAATGCCAGCACTGACTGACCACTTCTGGTTGTGTGATTGTGCATTCCCCTTTGAAGCTGGTAGGTGCTTTCTGCATTGATCGTGTTCATATCATAAGGTTTTAACTGTGTATTTTACTATGACTTTTTTGCGACTTTCATCCATACATGAGAAGGATGATTTTTACTGCACTTATTATAAGGGGGGTTTACATTGAAATCAAAACTAATAGCAACTGCATTTTCCAGTATCAAAATAAATCTAACAAACTATTCTTGTTCATATTACCTGGTTGTGTATAATAGTATTTGAGGGTAAGCACATATGAGTATAAGTTTAGGTATATGTGAACCGTGCTGCCCCCAGATATGGGGCAAAGACAGGCCCTAGACCTATACCATCTCCAAGCTGGGCCGGATTAAAGGACGCTGAAAATGCTCAATGGCCTGATCAAGGAAGGAGCTGTGACCAGTGTTGTGTGGGTGTGGCCAGAGCCATGTGGGTGTGTACACCTCCTGCACTGCCATCGTCACTGTTTCCCTAAATACATAAAATAGAAAAACTGCCTAATTTTGTGAGAAAGCTAGAAAAACTTTTTTAATACTTTTTATGTCCACCTGTCTGGCACGCTACTAGTCAATATCATGCTGCCATGATGCTGGGCCTATTTATACCTGGGGGCCTGGAGCTCCATCCACCCCATTGTTAATCTAGCCCTACGGCCCTGACCAATTTAGTGCCCTAGACAAGATTTTGTCTTGGGCCCCGCCCACCAATATGGGAGCTTTTGTGCACACTGAAGGTGCTCTCCTTCCCCTATTGTGTTGTGCTCATTCCCCTTTTGTGTCTCTCCAGCCCCAGCCCAAATACCCTCATCCCCCCCTTGTCTCCCCATCCCACACACCCTCATCCCCCCTCTTGTGTTTCTCCATCCAACACACCCTCATCCCCCCTTGTGTCTCCCCATCCCACACACCCTCATCCCCCCCTTTTGTCTCCCCATCCCACATGCCCTCATCTCCCCATCCCACACACCCTCATCCCCCCTCGTGTTTCCCCATCCAACACACCCTCATCCCCCCCTTGTGTCTCCCCATCCCACACACCCTCATCCCCCTCTTGTGTCTCCCCATCCCACACACCCTCACCCCCCCTCTTGTGTCTCCCCATCCCACACACCCTCATTCCCCCCTCTTGTGTCTACCCATCCCACACACCCTCATCTCCCCCCTTGTCTCCCCATCCCACACACCCTCATCCCCCCCTTGTGTCTAACCATCCCACACACCCTCATCCCCCCTTGTGGCTCCCCATCCCACACACTCTCTCATCACCCCTCTTGTTTCCCCATCCCACACACCCTCATCCCCCTCTTGTGTCTCCCCATCCCACATACCCTCATCCCCCCCTTGTGGCTCCCCATCCCACACACCCTCATCCCCCCCTTGTGTCTCCCCATCCCACATACCCTCATCCCCCCCTTGTGGCTCCCCATCCCACACACCCTCATCCCCCCCTTGTGGCTCCCCATCCCACACACCCTCATCCCCCTCTTGTGTCTCCCCATCCCACATACCCTCATCCCCCCCTTGTGGCTCCCCATACCACATACTCTTATCCCCCCTCTTGTGTCTCCCCATCCCACACACCGTCAGCCCCTTCTTGTGTCTCTCCATCCCACACACCCTCATCCCCCCCTTGTCTCCCCATCCCACATACCCTCATCCCCCCTTGTGTCTCCCCATCCCACACACTCTCATCCCCCCTCTTGTGTCTCCCCATCCCACACACCCTCATCCCCACCTTGTGTCTCCCCAGCCCACAAAACCTCATCCCTCCTCGTTTCTCTCCAGCCCACACAAGTGTCTCTCCAGCACCAGCTCCAGAATATTATTAAAATAGTGCACATTATTATATATACTACCTGAATGAATCCCTGCAGACTCCGGGCCCAGCACGCACAAGTGTCTCTCCACCACACTTACCTTCTTTGATGTCTGAATTTGTAGAACTTAGCGAACGTGTTCGACCCAGACCAAGTTGCCGCTCGGCAAAGTTGTAACGCTGAGACACCCCGGGCAGCCGCCCAGAAAGACCCCACCTTACGAGTAGAGTGGGCTTTAACAGATTTTGGACACGGCAATCCTGCTGTAGAATACGCATGCTGGATAGTGAATCTAATCCAGCTAGATATAGTCTGCTTTGAAGCAGGACACCCAATTTTCTTGGGATCATACAGGACAAACAGAGAGTCCGATTTCCTGTAACGAGCAGTCTTCTTCACATAGATTTTCAAAGCCCGCACAACATCCAAAAACTTTGATGAAATTGAGGAGTCAGTAGCCACTGGCACGACAATAGGTTGGTTGATATGAAATGCCGACACAACCTTCGGAAGAAACTGCTGACGTGTTCTGAGCTCAGCTCTATCTTTGTGGAAGATCAAGTAAGGGCTTTTACAGGACAAAGCCCCCAATTCTTACACACGTCTAGCAGAAGCTAAGGTCAACAACGTGACAGCCTTCCATGTAAGAAATTTGACCTCAACCTCCTGTAGAGGCTGAAACCAGTCCGACTGGAGAAACTGCAACACCACGTTAAGGTCCCAAGGCGTCGTATGATGTACAAAGGGAGGTTGGATGTGCAGAACTCCCTTCAAAAAGGTCTGAACCTCAGGGAGAGCAGCCAATTGTTTCTGGAAGAAAATGGACAGGGCCGAAATCTGGACCTTCACATATCCCAATCGCAGGCCCATATCCATACCTGCTTGCAGGAAGAGGAGAAAACATCCCAGTTGAAACTCCACCGCAGGAAATTTTTGGGATTCACACCAAGAGACATATTTCTTCCAAATACGATGGTAATGTTTAGACGTTACCCCTTTCCTAGCCTGTATCAGGGTAGGAATGAACTCTTCGGAATGCCCTTACGAGCAAGTATCAGGCGCTCAACTTCCATGCCGTCAAACGGAGCTGCGGTAAGTCTTGATAGGTGAACGGCCCCTGCTGTAGCAGGTCCTCCCGAAGAGGAAGAGGCCTCGGCTCTTCCTGCAAGAGATTCAGAAGGTCCGCGTACCAAGCCCGCCTTGGCCAGTCTGGAGCAATGAGGATCGTTAGAACTCTTGGAATGAGTGGAAGTGGTGGAAACACGTACACCGATTGGAACACCCATGGAGACACCAGGGCGTCCACTGCCACTGCTTGTGGGTCCCTCGACCTGGAACAATAGCGTTGAAGCTTCTTGTTGAGATGAGAGGCCATCATGCCTATTTGGGGTAACCCCCAAAGGTCTGTTATTTCCTTGAACACCTCCAGATGGAGACCCCACTCCCCTGGATGGAGATCGTGTCTGCTGAGGAAGTCTGCTTCCCAGTTGTCCACTACCGTAATGAAGATTGCTGAGAACGCCAACGCGTGTCTTTCTGCCCAGAGGATGATTCTTGTTACCTCTGCCATTGCAGCTCTGCTCTTCGTTCTGCCCTGTCGGTTTATGTAAGCCACCGTCGTTACACTGTCCGACTGTACTTGAATGGCCTGATTTTTTAGAAGATGGGCTGCTTGAAGAAGACCGTTGTAGACGGCTCTTAGTTCCAGGAGGTTGATCGGCAGGCCGGCCTCCAGACTTGACCACCTACATTGGAAGGTTTCCTCCTGAGTGACTGCGCCCCAGCCCCAGAGGCTCACATCCGGGGTTAGAAGGACCCAGTCCTGAATCCCGAACCTGCGGCCCTCTAGAAGGTGAGGCAATTGGAGCCACCAGAGGAGTGAAATCCTGGCCTTTGGCGACAGACGAATTCTCCATTGCATGTGGAGATGAGATCCTGAACACTTGTCCAGGAGATCCAGTTGGAAGGCCCGAGCATGGAACCTCCCGTACTGGAGAGCCTCGTGAGAGGCCACCATCTTTCCCAAAAGGCGAATGCATTGATGAACCGACACCCAGGCTAGCTTCAGGACATCCCGGACCATTGTTTGTATCACCAACGCCTTTTCCTGCGGGAGAAACACCCTCTGCACTTCTGTGTCCAGGATCATCCCCAGAAAGGACAACCTCTGGGTTGGTTCCAAATGTGATTTTGGAAGGTTCAGAATCCAACCGTGGAGTCTGAGTAGTAGGGTTGTGAGAACAATGGACTGCAACAGCCTCTCCTTGGACGATGCCTTTATTAGCAGATCGCCCAGATATGGAATGATGTTCACCCCTTGTTTGCTGAGGAGAACCATCATCTCTGCCATCACCTTGGTGAACACCCTTGGTGCTGTTGAGAGGCCGAATGGCAGGGCCTGGAACTGGAAATGACTGTCCAGTAATGCGAAATGGAGATAAGCCTGATGCGGCAGCCAAATCGGAATGTGGAGGTACGCATCCTTGATATCCAGGGATACCAGGAATTCCCCCTCTTCCAAACCTGATATCACCACCCGGAGAGACTCCATTTTGAACTTGAACTCCTTTAGAAAGGGGTTCAGTGATTTTAGGTTCAGAATTGGCATGACTGAACCATCCGGTCTCGGTACCACGAAAAGGTTCGAATAGTAACCTGTGGTTTGCAGATGAGGAGGAACCGGCACAATGACCTGTGCCTCCACCAACTTCTGGACAGCCTCTTGTAGGACAGTTCTGTCTGCCAGTAGAACTGGCAAGCCTGATTTGAAAAATCGGTGAGGAGGGAGATTTTTAAATTCCTGCCTGTAACCCTGGGACACAATATCTATCACCCAGGGATCCAAGCCGGACGATACCCAGACGTGACTGAACTGTCTGAGTCTCGCTCACACTGGCCCCACCTCCAGGCCGCGCGGTCCACTGTCATGCGGAGGACTTTGGCGTACCTGAAACAGGCCTTTGTTCCTAGGAACCTGTGGCAGCAGGTTTCCTGGATTTAACTCTACCTCCCCTAAAGAAGGTATTGGACGGTTTGGCCTTTCTAGGCTTGTTAGGCCGAAAGGACTGTGATGCTGATGAAGAAAAGGACTTCTTCGGAACAGGTGCAGCTGAGGGAGGAAACGGAGACTTACCCGCTGTAGCCGTGGATATCCACGCATCCAAAGCTTCCCCAAAGAGAGCCTGACCTGTGTAGGGTAGGGACTCCACGCTTTTTACTGGATTCCGCGTCGGCTGACCACTGGCGCAGCCACAGTCCCCGACGAGCTGAAACAGACATGGAAGAGATTCCCGCAGCCATGGAACCCATGTCTTTCATGGATTCTACCATAAAACCTGCTGAATCGTGAATGGTACGCAAAAACAATTCAACATCACCCTTATCCATCGTATCCAAATCCTCAAGTAAGGTACCTGACCACTTTACTATACCTTTTACAATCCATGCACTAGCAATAGTGGGACGTAATATGGCCTCCGAAGCGGTTTACATTGATTTAAATGTATTATCAATTTTGTGATCAGCCGGCTCCTTTAAGGCGGTAGATCCCGGAACAGTCAAAACCACCTTTTTTGAGAGTCTGGACACAGATGCGTCAACAATTGGCGGGTTTTCACATTTTTTTTTCTATCCTCCTCAGGAAAAGGGAATGCCACCTGGACCCTTTTAGGGATCTGGATTTTTTTCTCAGGGTTTACCCATGCTTTCTCAAATATAGCATTTAATTCCTTTGACGCAGGGAAGGTTAGTGAGGCTTTCTTATTTTCAGTGAAAAAAGCCTCCTCAACCTGCTCAGGTGTGGTATCATTAATATTCAACACATCCCTGATAGCCTCTATCATCAATTGCACCCCCTTTGCAAGAGAGGAAGACCCCGCAACACATCCCCATTACCGTCTGTGGTGTCAGAATCGGTATCCGTGTCATCTTGCGTGACATGAACAAGCGCACGTTTGTGGTGGTATATAGCGGAGCGTCCTGAGGTACCAAAATTGGGCCATACTGCCATAGAGTTCTGTAATACCTGGGTTGTAGATTCATTACTTGCAACCCTGTCTGAAATCTGAGAAATCCAAGATTTGATAGAGGAAAACCACTCAGGTTCCCTTGCTGGAATCTGTGCTATCCTGATTACATGGAATGGGATCATCCTGGGAGGACATATCCTCTGCAGCATATGACACAGTGTCCCTGGACATAGCTAAAGGAGACCACCAAACACTCCACACACACACAGGGGAGGGCAGACAGAGTTTCCCCCCCAAGAATGGCAAGAGAGACACAGAGATTGGAGCCAACCCACACACAGCGCTTCTAACCAAAGCGAGACCCCTTTTTAGCGCTGACTGTGCACCTTAATAGGATATACAGTCGTATTGCAGCCTCCCCCCCCTTCTACAACCCCCTGGTACCGTTTACAGATAGATGGAGTTGCTGTGGAGGGACCTGTTTCTCCTGATCAGCGCTGTGCAGGCAGGAAAATGGTGCTGAACGCTGCTGGGTCTGCTCTGAGGAGAAGCTCTGCCCCCAAAATGGCGCTGTCTTCCCGCTCTTCATAGGATTATACTGGCCGGAGGATTGAGTGCTGGCTGAGATCCGGGGACCCTGACAGGCTTTTGGACCAGTGTAGGGTGTAGCGCTGGCTCAGGGCGCCCCTCACAGCGCCAGACCATGTACCGCTGAGCCTTCCGGAGTGCAGTTAATACTGCACTTCTACCCTGCTGCCGCCATCTTCACACCGACCCCCCGCATTCTAGGGGGTCGGTGCCTCACTCGCCACCGATTCTTCAGCTCTGTAACGGGGTGGCGGCATGCTGCTGGGGCGAGTGATCCCCTGCGGTGGGGAACGATCTGACCCCTCAGGAGCTCAGTGTCCTGTCAGCGGAGTTAGTGGCTCAGACGCCGCAGGGCTGACACTACTCCCCCCCCCTTAGTCCCACGCTGCAGGGAGGCTGTTGCCAGCAGCCTCCCTGTAAAATAAAAACTTCTAAAATAACATTTTACTAGAAAAGCTCTGGAGAGCTCCCCTAGCAGTGACCGGCTCCTCCAGGCACATTTTCTAAACTGAGTCTGGTAGGAGGGGTATAGAGGGAGGAGCCAGCCCACACTCTCAAACTCTTAAAGTGCCAATGACTCCTGGTGGACCCGTCTATACCCCATGGTACTAATGTGGACCCCAGCATCCCCTGGGACGTAAAAGAGCATTTAGCACTTGATGCATCACACATAGGCCCAGATTTATCAAGTCTTGGAGAGTGATAAATTGCACGGTGATAAAGTACTAACAAACCACCTCATAACTGCCATTTTACAGGCTGTGTTTGAAAAATGACAGTTACAGTATGAGCTGATTGGCTGATACTTTATCACAGTGCAATTTATCACTTTCCAAGGCTTGATAAATCTGGGCCACAGCAGCTGCTTATCGAATGACTGTGCATGCATATGCACCGCAATGCGCAGGCATGTCCAAAACAGCGACACGATGGTGCGGAAATTTAGATCGCAAGGTGTTCACAAGGTGATTGACAGGAAGCGGATGTTTGTGGGTGGTAACTGACCGTTTTCAGGGAGTGTCAGGAAAAATGCAGGCGTTCCCAAGCGTTTTCAGGGAGGGTGTGTGACGTCAGCTCCGGCCCCGATCAGCCTGTTTGTATGGCACTGTAGGAGTAAGTCCAGGGCTACGCACAGACTGAAAAAGTCATTTAGATGGTGAGTGAGTCGAGAATGGATTTGCAGCTGTCCGCTGTCTGGCGGAATTTTCGCACAGCGTACACATGCATTCGCACAATTGCACGGGATGGGTTTTCACTCTCCCATAGTCTTTTTGAAAAAAAAAACTATGTATTTATCAAGAGAGTAACAATTTCACTTCACATTTATTTATTTTTAAAGATTTTTAATAGGTTTTATTGGATTTTTTTCCCTACAATTTATTAATTTTATGAAATTGCATTAATAGTTATCAAACCCCTCTGACTCCACTTCTGAGGTATCCATGGGGTGCGCTGTTGTTTATTTCTCTCAAGAGGAAGCATCCATGACGCTGAAAGGAAACAGAGTTGACATTAGCCAGGGGAAAACTGCTGGTTACAAAAATTTAGCTGTGGACAAGGCTTAAATACTGGCAAAACATCCCGTTGTTTGTATGCCTCGCTCACTGCGCTCAGACTGGGGTCTCCGAGCTGAAGGCGACGATTTAATGACCTGTCTGTGAAGTCTCTTTTTACTTGTGTAATTATGGCACCACAGGAGCAAAAGTCTGAAAGTGTAACACAACCCTGTTCTGCTCTTTTGCCAGATGAATAGAAACCTACCGCTCGCTGTGAGAGTCCTAGTGTTTGTTTGCACAACGCTATTCACATACCACATTCCTACAGCTTGCAATACAAAGATTACCAGGAATATGCTCACATCATCACATTTACCAGTTTGGGTCGCAGGAAAAACGGTCATGAGCAGATACCATGAGGCGTGCATGTTCTACAACTGGGATGAATTATTGTTCTTGTCTCATGTGTCAAAGTTTTGAAGTCTGACAAAACTCCAGCAACTTAGAAAGTTCCCAGGAAGTGAGGAGTACACAAGAAAATTACTGTATAAGGTTAATGTATCAAGCCGTGAAAAGAGTGGAGAAGTGGACCAGTGGAGGAGTTGCCCATAGTACCCAATCATAATCTACCTATCATTTTATAGAATGTACTTGATAAATGCTACCTCGATGATGATTGGTAACTTCTTCACTAGTCAACTTGTCCACTCTTTTCACTGATTTATACATCAACTTCTATATCTGCATATATCACACAGAGGGGCTGATTTATCAATGAGTTTTATCATATGCAATGAGTTTTAAAACTTGTGTATGATATGTTGTTCCAGCCAATCAGCTCCCAACTGTCATGTATTTGAAATATGACAACTGGGAGCTGATTGGCTGGAGCACCACTTATCATACGCAACAAAATTTGAAAACTCATTGATAAATCAGCCCTATAATATTATTTAGCTTTGACTAAATGTTGACCATAGCTGCCTACTCTCCTGAAGTTCCTGTGAGACTCCTGAATTTAGGGGCATTCTCTCAGCTCCCAAGAGAGTGGGCAACCCTTCTGCATACTGCTGTTTCTTTGGTGAAGTGGTCGGTTAACATCAAGACGCGATTCGCCATGAATTGCATCATCATGGCCCTGCCTGCAACATAATGTCTTCAATCGCAACATTATGTCACTGGGGGAAGGACTGCAATTATGCAGTTTATGACACCAGGCTCCTGTCCCTCCCGCCTTGACCTCCCTCTCACCAGGATTCCCAGAGGCAACATCTGGAAAGAAATGAAGCATGTATATGACCTGTGGTTCACAGATACTTGTGTTTCACACTCCAATATAACTGCATAGTTTGACAGAAGCCTAGTACCGCTGGAGCACCTTGCTTCTATTTTGTTATTATTTTTTATTCTTCTTCTTCTTATTCTTATTATTACATTTTATTTATTTATCATAGATTAAGGAGGAATTTATGGCAGTTTGGGGGAACGGTAGAAAAACCTAGTACAACCCCCGGACATTAATGTATACAAGCGCCTTGAGTCCTGTTGGAGAAAGAGCGCTATATAAATAAAATTATTATTATTATTATTATTATACATTGGTCTTTTTATACATTGGATACTGTATGTAATACAGTATTAATATGTACGGGATCAGTATGTAAACCTAGCGGTCGGGATCCTGGCCGTCAGTATACCAACAGCGGGATCCCAACCACGGTTAAGCCGGCAGCGGCACGAGCGCTAGCAAGCCCCTTGCGGGATCGCTGCGGGCACGGTGGCTTGCTGCGGTTGCCACAGGATTTATTCTCCCTTATTCTCCCTCTATGGGTGTCCACGACCCCCGTAGAAGGAGGTAAGGCTGTGGCGCAGGGACTCCAGCGTCCGTATTTCCCCGCTAGTCCGGATTCCGACGTCTGTATTGTGACGTCTGGGATTCCAACTAGCGGTATGGTGATCTCTTCCCATATGTCACACTCTAGTCTTTAGTATAGGCTGTATCAAACATGTTTAACTAATATAAATATAATAAGTGGTCAGGTTAAAGATTATCCATCCAATAATAAATAAATACACAAACATAATAGAATCAGGGCTCAGATCCACACACACAGCAAACTTGGTAGAAGAAGCTGCTATCTCTGGGCATGTGCAGCAGATCTGCTCTGTTACTTAAACTGCATGTTGTGGCGACACCTCTAGTAATCGTATTATATACTATTGCTATCATAATTTGAACTGTTGGCTAAGAGGATGGGGGCTTCTGGATAACTGGAACCCCCCCCCCCACATGCATTTGCCTATGAAATCCTCTCCCCACAACCCCAAATAAAGAAGTAAACAGTATTGAAGTTAGAATATTAACATATCATAAGTGTTTACTTTGCACTAAGGAGTAAATTTACTAAGATAGGAGTTCTCTTTAAGATGGGATGTTGCCCATAGCAACCAATCAGATTTCAGGTATTATTTTCTAGAAGGTGCTAAATAAATGAGAACCTGATTGGTTGCTATGGGCAACATCCTATCTTAAAAAGAACCCCAATCTTAGTAAGTATACCCCTAAATGTTTAACCACTTAAGTGGTATGGCCAGAAATCTACCAGGGCCAGCTACACTGCCGGCGCTGGCCACCACAGAAGATGTCAGGGCTACGTCACTTCTTAATTCCCTGGGGACCACAGCACTGATTGCACATCACCGGGGAATCAACATAAACCATTACAGTGTTAAGCCCGCCTCCCAGACTCCTATTGGCCGGGGGGCGGGCTTAACTGTGTAATGGTTTATGCTGATTCCTGGATGCCGTAAGACGGTTGGGAATCAGCGCTGACGCTGGCGATCCCCGCACTCCCCCAACAACAACCCACTGCCCCAAATTTAAAAACACACCCTTGGAAGAGTGTTTTAATAAAAAAAATCCACTGGGGGTTTAAACTAGAAACAGTTACATAAAGCAGTCATTTTAGGTTTGATACAAGAGGTTTTGTACCATGAAGATTTTATGGTGCCTGAAACACAGGGGTAGTAACTGACTCAGCAAAAGTCACTTAAGTTTACACCAAAAGACAAGCCTGGCTTACATAGTAAAACAGTCGGAGTGCTAATGTTTTAGGTGAACTCATTCCATATGAACATGTACCATTTTTATGTAAAGGCTCTTACTGCTAAAATCAACAAGAGGCTAATGTCTCCTGTAGTAAAAAGGGGCTATATATATCGGTCATGCAGGCTCTGTACAATTTACCTACAATAAAATTTCCCTTTAATGAAGAAAGGAAAGAACATTAAGATTTACTACAGTGTACCACTGGGGAACTAAGGGCTTAGGACTGCTTAATACATTTGTGAACAATATTTTTTACCCTTACCTTCCCCCGTATTGGTTCATTGGGAGTTACCCGTGAATTGTATTGATGCGTGAAGGAGATCTGTTCCTGAAATAATTTCGGAAGGCGATCCTGGCCTTTGGGAGATGCAAGTGGAACTAAACAAAAAGTAAATATATCAACAGGTCAGAAAATAAACGCCTATGGCTATATATATATATAAATATGAATAAATGGCTGGTTATAATCAGATCATTTAGTAGAGGATCGTTGTATAGTGGTAACATTGGTGTTTGTTATAGCCAATTCTGTGGCTATGTTCTGTATCATATATAGAAACCACACGGGTTAGTCATGAGATCTGTTCATTAGTGATCAGACATTAATGATACCAGAATTTTTATAATTATGGGTGTCAAAATAAGATAGGGGTCTATTTATGAACTCATAGGTGTTCTTATAATTAATACCCAATTAATCAATTTATTATGTTCCTTATGCTTGTGAACCAGTTAGATTCTATACACATATGAATCTTCCCCATATTCGAATATCTGAATGTCAGACTCAAGCTGATGATATATGAGGTATGTGCCGTTCCATTGGATTAATCCCAATCTCTGCCTAATTGAACAAAAAGTGTCCTTTAATTAATAAAGGTTATTACACGTTTTTTAATTAGGTATGGTCCTCGCTGTATCAATCAAGTCCCATTGAAATATTGAAACGTTGTTCATACATCTTTGAATGACCTTTTATGTGCTGACAATATGTTCTGAAATGAAGAGGTATGTTTTTCACAACCTGTGCTTTTTGGTTCTCTTTTTTCCTCTTTCTTCATGTTATTTATTCTGTTTTCCTCCTCATGTTGCTATGTCATGTTCTTTTGATACCAATATGTCATGTTATATGTGAGTGTAAGATGCTTATTGCTATGTATTTGTTTTGACTTATTATTCTACAATTGTAGATTTTACCCCTGAAGAAGTCTTGGAACAAGACGAAACGCGTTGGGTTATTTATCTATCTATCATCTGATGTTACCTCCGAATCTACAATAAGGAGAAGGAGGAAATCGTAGTGATATATCTACGCTTTTTCCTCATCACTACAAACTGATTGTTCAAATTGTGCGACAAATGTAAATGTATCAACTCTGTATACTTATGAACATTTGTGTCGGGTTTATATGTTGTTTTAATAAATTTTTATGTTAGTATTTGTTATCTGACGTAATTTATCCGGAGAGTACTGTAAGGGTCCGTTTTTAGGTAGGGCGTTGATATAACTCCCTTGGCGCCATCTCCTCTATTTCGTTTCATATTTTCACACATTTAGTTCCTCCTAACAGGGAACTTAGAGGATACAGGCAGCCATATAATTAATTAATTTTAGTGTTTTATTTGAAATAGCGCAGTGGGAGAGTAATTCTTGTCATATATATATATATATATATATATATTAGATCATATTTGCAGGTGTTGTCAATATGAGTGTTGACATCTTAAACATGTACAGTAGGCACATATTTAACAACGAGTGATATTCTTGTTATCACTCGTTACGAATGTTTAACGGTGCCCCAACCATTCGGCTCCTAACTGTCGTCGGTTTGAAAAATGACAGGAGCTGATTGGCTGGAGCACAATTTAACATTCATAATACATGATAACAAGAATATCACTCGTTATTAAATCTGCCCCATAGCATGGTAAAATTCAGTGTCAGCATAATGACTATTGACTAAGGGGGATATCCAGTTATCCCCGGTAAAACATCGGGTCTGAAAAAGGTTTTTAGACTTTTGTCGCATATTTCACCGATTTATTTATTTTTACAGGCGATCCAGATTGATCGCCTGTAAAAAAAAAAAAAAACCTTTCTCCCGAAAACACACAGGTTCAGTGAAACCTGTGTGTTTCCGTGTGAAACAGCCCCGTTTTCAGACGAAAACGGGGCTGTTTCCGGAGATCCTGCTTCGCCTGCCGGAGGCAGGTGAAACAAAATCCCCGATAAGCTGCGGCACGCGCCGGCTTATCGGGGCTAATTAGACAGCCCCCTGCGGGACAATTAGCCCCGGTAAATTACCGGGGCTAATTGGATATCCCCCTAAATCCCATCTGAGAAAGTAAAGTGTAACTTTGCCTCTCCACAACCATCTGAGCTGCTGTGACTTCCGCCATGCCCAGTGGCCTCCAGGGAGGGGGTGGGTACAAAGTAACCAAGCCCATTTTGTTTAGGGTCCTAGTTCGAGACCCAGGCCTGCCAAGGTGGTTCAGCCACAACCCTGAAGATGGCGTGGCCATATACCCTGCTGCGGCCCCCCCCCCCATTCTGCGGTGAGGTGCTATATTTACAATGATCATGGCTATGCCCCCACACTCTGGCCACACCCTATATGTACTAGGAAACAAAATTTTTCATGGTGGCCTTAGCCCTATTCAGAAATCCACCAATGTAAACATAAGAAACTGCTATAGGGTTGTAAACAAGAACATAAAAAGCAGGAGGGAAGCGGACCCCATGTAGCTCCATTTAAATAAAGGATAATATTAATAATAACAATGATAATACTACGGATAACAGTTGTTTCCTGTGTGCCTTATAATTCATTTATATACAGTACAGGTAATTCATTAGTAGTCACTGACAAAACAAGTGAGCTGGACATTCGCAGAAATATGGCAGCCTTCCATGAGTAATTTAAAACAGCTGTTTACAGTTAAAGATCGACATGGTTAAAATGCTCTAACTAACATTACAACCATATCAGAATCATGCCGTCGCCAATCTTCCGTCGACATATAAACAGTTGACATACCTGTAATTTCCGTCACCGACTATACAAAGGAGGTTCAGTATACATTTACTACAACGTGATCCGTAATGTCTGTGCGCTAAGTTACTGTATACTCTTATTATTCAAAACAGAGATTTTAAATGCAGTACAAAACTGTATTATGACTCTAGCAAGGAAAGAAAACGCTATTTTAGCCAATAAAGAGACACCCACGTATCAGATGTCACATGAGAGTAAGTTTGGAAAGCAGATTTATAGCCCTTCTGCTTAGTCCCTGATTTTTAACCCATTCAATGCTGCTGAGAACAGCATGGGTTTATTAAGTTATAGGTGACATGTTCTTCAAGGCATATAAGACGTTAACGAGGAAAGTGTAGAATATTAACAGACAGCTGTGCAAATCATAAGATGGAAAACACACCATAAAAGTAATAACTGTACAGTAGCTGTGCTCAAGTTTTAAAGCTGGTTTTAATAATCATTATGCAAATGAGCTAATGATGTAGATTCTTGTATTTTACATGACTAAAAACAAAAAAAGATGTTTTTATGAAATGGGCCTAGTTAGTTCTGTATTGCCTTCACTACTGGTTATGTATTATATTATAGAACACTTTCTAGTTAGTTCTGTATTGCCTTCACTACTTGTTATGTATTATATTATAGAACACTTTCTAGTTAGTTCTGTATTGCCTTCACTACTGGTTATGTATTATATTATAGAACACTTTCTAGTTAGTTCTGTATTGCCTTCACTACTTGTTATGTATTATATTATAGAACACTTTCAAGCAATGTGACCACCGGGGGGGCGGGGTACGAACCAGCAAACAGGTACCGTCAGGGGTGGTTAGTGTTCTGTAAACAACGGGATCCGGTCTGAAGATCGACAGTATCTAGGTCGACAATGTTTAGGTCGACCACTATAGGTCGACAGTCACTAGGTCGACATGGATGGAAGGTCGACAGGGTTTCTAGGTCGACATGTGCCAGGTCGACAGGTCTAAAGGTCGACATGAGTTTTTCACATTTTTTTCTTTTTTTGAATTTTTTCATACTTAACGATCCACGTGAACTACGATTGGAGCGGTAATCTGTGCCGAGCGAAGCGAAGGCACCATGCTCGAAGCATCGCGAGCCATGCGAGAGCTACGCGGTGCACTAATTTGGGATCCCGGTCATTCTACGAAGAAAACGACACCAAAAGAAAAAAAAATCCTCATGTCGACCTTTAGATCTGTCGACCTAGCACATGTCGACCTAGAAACCCTGTCGACCTTCCATCCATGTCGACCTAGTGACTGTCGACCTATAGTGGTCGACCTAAACATTGTCGACCTAGATACTGTCGATTTGATGAACCACACCCGTAAACAACACCTATGAACTATACATGTGAATGTATAGTAGATATTAGGAGAAATGTAGGTAATAAATCACAGTAAGTACAGACTCATTTGGCCTAATACATGTTTGTATGCAATGGCCGATGTTCACGCAACTGAGCAATTATCATTTATCGTCAGGCTGCCCTTGACGCATGCGATCCTGATTAAATGACGATTTCATGGGAAAGTGATTGACAGGAATGGAATGTTTGAAGGTGTTAAATTGCCGTTTTCGGGGACATGTATCTGCCGTCAGCTGCGAGATTGAATGTACAAAAACATGGCGCCTGCATCGCTACTGCCATGTCCAGTCTACGTATAGCCATAAGCCATCTCTTAGACCCGATGTTCCTCGTTTCTGCGTATAGGCTGCTAATGTGTACGCAATTGCGACTAAGCTTGCGTTAACTCCAGTGGGCGTCTCTGGGCGGCAGCTTCACTTGCAAACATCAGCATCTGCGAAGCCGAGAAAATTGCACTTGCTAACGCATGTATGTACAAACATGAATTAGGCCCAATGGGGCAGATGTATTAAGCATGGAGAAGTGATAAAGCAGTGATAAGGGGGCAGATGTATTAAGCCTGGAGAAGGGATAAAGAAGTGATAAAGCAGTGTTAAGTAGAAGGTGATAAGGCACCAGCCAATCATTACAGGTTTTAAAAATTACAGTTAGGAGCTGATTGTCTGGTGTGTTATCACCTTCCACTTTATCACTGCTTTCTCACTTCTTTATCCCTTCTCCAGGCTTAATACAACTGCCCCAAAGAGTGGTAAGTGGAAGGTGATAAAACACCAGCCAATCAGCTCCTAACTGTCATTTTTCAAACCTGTAATGATTGGCTGGTGCGTTATCATCTTCCACTTATCACTGCTTTATCACTTCTCCACGCTTAATACATCACTCTGCCCCATTGTATTTTTCTTTCATAGAAAGGTAAACTGAGTTTGATTATCTCACCTATTCCTTGTGGTGGTGGTGAGGATGGATTGTTACCGTGTCGTGTCTGGCGACCACAATAAGGCTGCTCGTAGAAGTCAGTCCTCTGGGTTGTCATCAGGTCATAGGGGGGCTTGTGTAGACTCACACTTGACTGCTCGGTGGGCCACCACTCTGACTTTAAGGAGCAAGAGTAAATATCTCAGAAACAAGTAGTAAAACCACCAAACTATCACACTGATTATATATACTCATTCAGTGTAACTGCTGGCTCATTTAATGGGATGCTTTCGCCAAAATAATGCATGTAACGTATATATATCAGAAATAACCATGCCATTTAAGGGTAATTCCACCTTACTAAAAAAATAAAAATAATGAAATATGTGCTTATTATGCATTCACGATTACAGGACTTTCTTCAGGCTGCTCCTATTCTGTGGAATGCCCTCCCATGCACAATAAGACTCTCCTCTAGTCTCCAAACCTTCAAGCGTTCCCTGAAAACTCAACTCTTCAGGCAAGCTTCAAATTCCGGAACCGCCCACATAACCTTCATAAATTTTCCTATCCAATTACATCCCCACTGTACAGTCCACATATATTCTCACATATGTTCTCTTTCTTCACTTTCCCTTCCTCCTGACCCTGGTTCATCATTGCTGGGTGATCATATCATACAGCCCACCAAGAACCTTTGCAATCTCGTGGACCATTATGCAATAGATAGCACCTATCCTTGTGTATCAATGCCTATTTCCCTAAAGATCGTAAGCTTGCGAGCATGGCGTTCCTACCCCTATGATGGTGTTTTATTACCCAGCCCACCAAGAACCTTTGTAATCTGGTAGATAGCACCTATTCTTGTGTATCAATGCCTATTTCCCTATAGATTGTAAGCTTGCACGCAGGGCCCCCTGCCTCTGTCTGTTATTACCCAATTTTGTTTGATCACTGTCGTTTCCATTTGTAAAGCGCAATGGAATGTGTTTCGCTATATAAAAAACTGTTAATAAATGATTATAATAATATTCACTAGATTCAGTTTGCTAATTATCTGACATTGCCAGGGGTCTCAGCTTACACAGAGAGTTACTGAATCTGGCCCTGGCTACACCTTCCGCCTGTCTTTTTCCAGGTGTGGTATGTTAGGTAGATAAGACTTAGGTCGACAGTGTCTAGGTCGACCACTATTGGTCGACAGTAAGTAGGTCGACATGGTTTCTAGGTCGACAGGGACACTAGGTCGACATTTACTAGGTCGACATGAGAAAAGGACGACATGAGTTTTTTAAAAACATGTTGGTGTTGTTTTCTCCATACAGTGAACGGGAACCCCAATTAGTGCAACGTGTCCCCTTGCATGGCTCGCCATGCTTTGGGCAAGGTGCTTTGCTCCACTACCGCTGTCCTTGGCACAGGTTACCGTTCCCAATTGTAGTCCACGTGGATCGTAAAGTATGACAAAGTTCTAAAAATTAAAAAAAATAGGATTTTAATTACCTACCGGTAAATCCTTTTCTCGTAGTCTGTAGAGGATACTGGGGATCCATTTAGTACCATGGGGTATAGACGGGTCCACTAGGAGCCATGGGCACTTTAAGAATTTGATAGTGTGGGCTGGCTCCTCCCTCTATGCCCCTCCTACCAGACTCAGTCGGACATACTTTGAGAGAAGGATATAAAAGGATAGTGGTGAGATCCCGAACCAGCACACACAAACAAGAGGAAAGCCAAGCTAACCAAACTTGAAAACAGGAACAGCAACAGCTGAACCAAACAACAATACTTAACCAAGTAACAGTGCAGGAAGTACGGAGCACTGGGCGGGCGCCCAGTATCCTCTACGGATTACGAGAAAAAGATCTACGGACTACGAGCCTGATCCAGCGTGCAAGGGACTGCTTTGAAGTAGGACACCCAATCTTATTGGGATCATAAAGTACAAACAGCGAGTCTGATTTTCTGTGACAAGCTGTTTGCTTTACATACACCTTCAAAGCCCTCACGACATCCAAAGACTTTGAAGTAGCAGAGGTGTCGGTAACAACCGGAACCACAATAGGTTGGTTGATGTGAAACACAGACACCACCTTAGGAAAAAATTGCTGACGAGTCCTGAGTTCAGCTCTATCCTCATGGAAAATTAAATAGGGGCTCTTGTAAGACAACGCTCCCAGTTCCGACACACGTCTTGCTGAAGCCAAGGCCAACAGTGTGACGGTCTTCCACGTAAGATATTTTACATCTACCTCATGTAACCGTTCAAACCAGTCGGATTGGAGGAACTGCAGCACCAAATTGAGATCCCAAGGTGCTGTGGGAGGCACAAATGGAGGTTGGATGTGCAGAACACCTTTCAAGAACGTTTGGACCTCAGGAAGAGAAGCCAATTATTTCTGAAAGAAAATGGACAAGGCCAAAATCTGGACTTTTATGGATCCCAAACGTAGGCCCACATAAAAACCCAACTGCAGAAAAAGCAGAAACATCCCAGATGAAATTCCACCGCAGAATATTTTCTGCTCTCACACCAAGAGATGTATTTTTTCCAAATAAAGTGGTAATGTTTAGACGTTACCCCGTTCCTGGGTTGGATCATAGTCGGGATGACCTTGTCAGGGATGCCTCTCATGGCTAGAATCAGCCGTTCAACTTCCATGCCATCAAACGTAGCCATGGCAAGTCTTGATAGACGAACGGGTCTTGTTGCAGAAGATCCTCGCGAAGAGGTAGAGGCCACGGATCTTCGAGGAGCATCTCCAGAAGGTCCGCATACCAGGCCCTGCTTGGCCAGTCCGGCGCAATGAGAATTGTTGAACCTTTTCCCTTTTTATTCTTTTCAGAATTCTTGGGATCAGAGGAAGTGGAGGAAACACGTACACCATCTGATAGACCCATGGAGTCGTCAGAATGTCCACTGCCACTGCCTGTGGGTCTCTCGACCTGGAACAATACCGCTTGAGCTTCTTGTTGAGACAAGAGGCCATCATGTTGATTTGCGGACATCCCCATCGACGTGTCAAGCACCTGAACACCTCCGGGTGAAGGCCCTACACCCCCGGTTGCAGGTCACGTCTGCAGAGGAAGTCTGCTTCCCAGTTGTCTAGTCCCGGAATGAAGACCGTCGACAATGCCGCAGCGTGTTTTTCTGCCCAGAGGAGAATTCCTGACACCTCTGGCATTGCTGCTCTGCTTTTCTTTCCGCCCTGTTGGTTTATGTACGTCACTGCCGTCACATTGTCCGTCTGGACCTGAATGGCCATATCTTGAAGAAGAAATGAGGCCTGCAGAAGGGCGTTGTATATAGCCCTGAGTTCCAGAATGTTGATTGGAAGGGTCACATCCTGACTTGACCCTCTTCCCCGAAACTGCACCCCTGGGTGACTGCTCCCCAACCTCTGAGGCTTGCGTCTGTGCAACAGTCAGCTCTTGATTAGGTGCAAAGTCTGTAGCCACCACAGAAGGGAGATTCTGGCCTTTGGCGACAGACGGATCCTCTGATGTATGTGAAGATGTGATCAGGACCATTTGTCCAACAGGTCGAGCTGGAAGGGTCTTGCGTGAAACCTTCCAAACTGAAGAGCCTCAGAAGAGGCCACCATTTTCCCCAGAAGGCGAATGCATAGATGCACTGATATACGGGTTGGCTTCAGGACATCCCGAACCATCGACTGGATTACCAATGCCTTTTCCACGGAAGAAAAACTTTCTGCGACTGTGTGTCCAGTATCATTCCCAGAAATGGGAGCCTCCGAGTTGGCTCTAAGTGGGATTTCGGAAGATTTAGAATCCACTCGTGATCCAGGAGTAGTTTGGTTGTGAGGCCAATGCTGTTCAACAACCTCTCCATGGATGGCGCCTTTATCAGAAGATCGTCCAGGTACGGAATTATGTTCACTCCCTGCTTGCGAAGGAGAAACATCATCTCTGCCATTACCTTGGTGAACACCCTCGGTGCCGTGGAGACACCAAAAGGCAGGGCCTGGAACTGGTAGTGACAGTGCTGTAGTGCAAAGCCTGGTGAAGCGGCCAGATTGGAATGTGACGGTACGCCTCCTTGATATCCAGAGACACTAGGAATTACGCCTCCTCCAGACCTGAGATCACCGCTCTCAGAGACTCCATCTTGAAGTATGGGTTCAACGATTTTAGATTCAAAATCTGCCTTACCGAACCGTCCGGATTCGGTACCACAAACAAGTTGGAATAATATCACTTGTTTTGCAGATGAGGTGGAACTGGAACAATGACCTGAGTTTGTACCAGTTTTTGAATGGCATCCTGTAAGGTTATACTTGCCGCTTGTGAAATTGGTAAGCCTGATTTGAAGAATCTGTGAGGTGGGAACTCCTGAAACTCCAGTCTGTAGCCCTGGGAAATAAGATCTATGACCCAGGGATCCTGGCATGATGTTGTCCAGATGTGACTGACATTTTTTAGTCGGGCTCCCACCTGCCAGTCTTCCAGGCATCACGGTCCACCGTCATGCTGAAGGCTTTGAGGAAGCAGAGCTGAAGCTCTGTTCCTGAGAACCGGCAGTTGCTGGTTTGCGTGGTTTACCTCTAGCGCCTCTGTTGGCTGTAGAATATCCTCTGGTTTGGCCCTTAAACTTGTCAGTCTGAAAGGACTGTAGAGTAAGTTCTGAGTAGGTCTTCCTGGCTGGGGGAGCTGCAGAAGAAAGATATGTGGACTTACCCACAGTAGATTTGGAGATCCATTTGTATAGTTCGTCTCCAAATAAGGCCTCTTCTGTGAAGGGTAGGCCTTCCACGCCTTTCCTGGAGTCGGCGTCCGCAGTCCACTGGCGTAACCATAAGCCCCTGCGTGCTGACACTGCCATAGCAGTGGTATGTGCATTAAGCAAACCTACTTCTTTTATGGCTTCCACCATATAGTTTGCAGAGTCCTGTATATGTTGCAGGAGTAACACAATCTCCCCACTAGATAAGGAATCCAACCCCTCAATTAGGTTACCTGACCATTTAGCAATGGCTTTAGTAATCCACGCACATGCTATAGTGTGTCTCTGGGCCACCCCAGCAGCCGTGTACAAGGATTTGAGTTTAGTCGCAATTTTACGAGCAGCCGTGTCTTTCAGGGAGGCTGCACCAGGGACAGGTAATACAATTTTTTCACTGATGCATCCACTATCGGTGGACTTTCCCATTTTTTCCTATCCTCAGGAGGAAAAGCAAAGGATGAGCGTAACCTCTTAGGGATTTGAAATGTCTTCAGGATTAACCCACGGTTCTTCAAACAGGGTATTCAATTCCTCTGACACAGAAAAAGTTACTTTTGTTTTACATTAAAATAAGATTCCTCCCACTCCTCTGCCACCTTATCAGGAATTTGCAGAACAACTCTGATAGCTTCTATAAGAGCCTCTATTCCCTGTGACAGAGCAGCATCACCCCCCCCCCCCCCCTCTGAGTCCACCTCCACCTCCTCCATGTCTGACCCCTCAGCATCAGACTGCAGGATATGGGCCAGAGATAGTTTTTTCGGACAAATGGCAGGGGACTGAGACGCTTGTTTGGGGACTGAGTCTCTATTTATAATCTCATCCATAGACTGTCGTAAGTATTGCGTCTCTTTCTCATGGCGGGACAATTTATTGGAGATATACTAAATACCTTATAAATAGGTTCAGAGCCGGTAATTAAATTCATTCAAAAATGTATTATTGATATCTGCTAAAATTAACATAAATAAATAATTAAATAATGTGGCATAATTAAAAACACCATATAAATTAATAATTTACTTGCTGGCCAGCAATATCTATTGGCAATAGTAAGAATAAAACTTCCCTCAGTGAGAGATCAGTGTACTTGGAAAGCTGGTCTGTTACACTGTCCGCGTTTAGAACTTTGTATCAGTCAGTGGCAGAAACTGTTGCACGCTAGAGAGTGTGGAGATATACGGCTGTGAGAAGCGTGTACAATGTGTCCAATTACCTCCTTTATTGATACAGCGGTGTGGTCCTGCCCCAAATGCCGAGCGTCCTCGGGTATGATTTATATGTCCACTGGGGTTGCCTTTTTCTTGTCACCAGCTGTAAAAAGATGATGTTCCACGGGAGGAGAGTACTGAATCTGACCCCTGAGGCTGACGCTTATTCCAGCAAGAGTGATTCAGCTGATGGCGGGTTGGACGGATGGCAAAGTCCAATGGCAGTCCCGCTATGCTAAGCCGTGCACCTCCATGTTTCCGAAAACACTGCTGCAGCTACAGGAAAGTGGGCGGAGACTGACACGTTTCGTCACGGAATCACGTGACTTTTTCAAAGTCACGTGACTTTGTTGTTTAACCATTGTTAAAATACAGGGGTGTATACAGCCCCTTGAGTGAAGTGAACGTGGGTTCAATTACTTTCTAAAGCAATAATCTGTTTAATATAGACACAGGCGCTTCATATATTTTTATTTTTTCAATTTATTGGAGATATTGGAAATCATTCCTTTAATGGAATCCAGCCACGCTGGTTCAGCCCCGCTAGCCTGAGAAGGTACACTACACTGAGTACATAGTAGTGAGCTCCCTGGGGAAGAGGAACACTCTGCCGTACATGAAACACACTCTTTGCCTGACATATTGTAAATGTGACAGCACACACACACACAGGAAAGGTTAAAAACACAATGAACCCACAAAGAGCCCTTCCAGGGAGACACAGAGATATTGGAGACAGCACACCGTGCCCTTATTGCTAATGCCAAGCTTAGCCAAGTCGCAGACTAAGTACCCAGATTGGGGACTTAGTACACTAATAATCGCTCCCCCCCTGCTATTACCCCCTGGTACCGCTGAGGTAATCTGGAGTCACACCGGAAGAACTGCGCGCCCCTGTCAGTCAGCGTCTGTGTCCACTGCAGAGGGAAAATGGCGCTGGTGAGCTGCTGGATCCGCTCATAGTGAAGCCCCGCCCCTTCAATGGGCCCTTTTTTATATACTGGCTGAGGTAATTTTGTGCTTAAAATGGAGACAGATCCGTTTTAAGGCTTTGATTGCCAGTCTAGGTACTGTGTACAGTGTACTGAGACGCAGTTGTGTACTGAGTCTGGAGACGCAATCCGCCCCAGTTAGAAGCCGTGCGTCTTCGTACCCTCATGCCGCCATAATGGCCGGTGATAAGGTCAATTATTATCTTAAAACATAAAGCTATACACTGCTACCGTGGAGCCGCTATGGCCGCTAGACTTATTACACACACTACGGACTAAGTACGCTATTTGCGTACTGAGTAATGTATTTGATACGCACTTAGCGTATCAGACGCCGTGCCGTGGGTACAACGTACACGCGGCACGTACGCACACTGATTGAAATACTGTAAACCTTATTAATGAAACAATGTAATGATATGCTTATACTTTAAACCTTAACAGCAAAGCACTGCAACGATGTTAATACCTTTAAACCTTAAGTAGCGCTGGTGATACAAAGTATCCGCAGTGCATACACCTTAACAATGCTTATACACTTTAAACAGGTTAAACTACTTTAAAAGCCCAGGCAGGAAAAGAGGAAACACAACACCATTTGTTTTGGTTACAACCACAGCAGCTCTAACACCGCCGTGGATTGATTCTAATAAAAGGTAAAACAATACAAGTCATACACTACAAACTAACAAGTAAATCTAAACAGAATAATGGAGAATAATGGCTACAGAGAATATACATACGTGAGAATGTTTCGCAGGCGCAACCTGAATTCAGTCCTCAGCTATCAGGGAGAAAGCCTTCAGAGTCTTGTGTGACCAAGCCTGCTGCAAGCTCTATTTATTCACTTCATCCAAAACAATACAATGGTCACTGTAATCCCTTTGTTCATTGGACACAGGGATATGGCTCTACATTACAGCAAAGGTCATAGGTGGATTTGAAAAGGTGGGCTGTGTCTTTCCCCAACTGCTCTAGTGGGTGGTATCCTCTGGATTCCCCCCCTTCGCATACACAATACACAGTAAACACAGTCAATGTTCATATTCTACTTTTGCACATAACTATACGCAGGAACATGCAATCTTCTCCTAACTAACACCGGAATGTTACTCTCAAAATACCCTACAGCTGGATACTAGACATCACCTTTCAACCTTTATCTGACCCTTCCTATCATGCAAAGAGGAATCTCTCTGTCCAGGAACTGTTTAAACTAATCATACTCGCTGACATGGTCTAGGGGAATATTAACTACAAAATGCACTATTTGGGTGAAATCTGCTATGATCGAGTCGCACGCTACACGCTCACAAACTCCGCCGTAAATACACATCTCATGCGCACGAGACGCTAGAGCGTCCCCTACGCAACTTGCGGGTATTTGTACGCACGGGGAACCAGATGCCCGAGCAGCGTGCATGTGCATTAGGGGTTAGTACAAAAAGATATGCATCATGATATTTTTCGACTTTGACACCGGCGACCCACTAACCGGGACGCCATCTTAGTACTCACCACTCTTCTTTCTTCTGGCTCTGTTAGGGGTGGCGGCGTGCTGCGGCAATGTACGCTCGCCGTGGTGGGGCCTGCAAATAGTTCCGTCAGGAGCTAGTGTCCTGTCAGCGGGGAATGGGACCATTAACCCTTTAAGAGGGTGGGACGTTTACCCCCCCCCCAAGTCCCACGAAGTAGGCAGGCTTGTGCCATCCAGTCCTGCCTGAAAATAACAAACAGAAAAATAAATGCAGAAAACTCTTCAGGAGCTTCCATAAGCGTGCCCGGCTCCTCTGGGCACATTTTCTAAACTGAGTCTGGTAGGAGGGGCACAGACGGAGGAGCCAGCCCACACTTTCAAATTCTTAAAGTGCCCATGGCTCCTAGTGGACCCCCCATGGTACTAAATGGATCCCCAGTATCCTCTAGGACGTAAGAGAAAAAATGTGAAAAACTCATGTCGACCTGCTTACTGTCGACCAATAGTAGTCAACTTAGACAGTGTCGACCTACTTACTGTCGACCTAAAGACCGGATCCCCCTATTTCCTAAGGGACAACCCTAAATCGTATATTTTTCAGACACCCTGGCCTGCATTGATTGACGGCCCCGGCTCCATAAAAGTGCAGTTGGGGCCATCAATCAGCCAGTCAAGTAGCAGAGAGTCATGTTTGTCTTTGATCTTGGAAGCTGGAATATCGCCTACATAAACTGGCTCCGGCAGAAACGCTGAAGGCAATTAGATTCTGCCCCTTTGTTTTCCCCTGTGTTTACTGGATGGACGCCAACATATACTGTAACTGTATATGGTTCACAATTAAAAGTGATGATTTTACAATCTATCGCTATAGATACAGCACAAGGCATAAACTATGCTTAGTTTCACTTGACTGGGATAAATACAGTGTTAAATTAGACTTAAAAGAAAGGGTTTATTAAATCCATAACACAGAGACATAAAAGATCTGAACATCTGGTTTAAATCCCAACGTATAATCACTTTCTAGTGGTAAATTGTAAACAGATCTACTCTAGAACACCACTGGTATCATTCCCACCAACATCTCACTAGTTATATATTTACATAGATATTAATTTTAATGAAATAAATTTCTCAGGTGTAAGCTATACGCGTGTTTGAGATTGCGGGTAATTAGACCCAGCTCTTTTCACAAACAAAATTATTCTATAGAGCGTATTATTGTAGCTCACAAAATTGGGAGCAACAAAATCTGGGGGGGGGGGGGGGGTGAAGAGAACACAGGGGTCCTCTAACAACTTTTCCTCATGCTTCCAAACTGACTTTCCTTAGCAATCTCTGTCACCAGTACATTGATTAATCCCTTGGCTAAGGGAGTTGTTAAAGATATTCAGTTCCTCACAGCTTATGGCAGCAACAGTATGTTTCTGAGACTTTGGGCGTCATTCCGAGTTGATCGCTCGCTGCTGTTTTTCGCAGCAAACAGGTTACTACTGCGCATGCGTATGCACCGCAATGCGCAGGAGCGTCGTACGGGTACAAAGCGGATCGATGCTGGGCGATGGATTTAACGAAGAATCCATTCGCACAGCCGATCGCAAGGAGACTGACAGGAAGAGGGCGTTTATGGGTGGCAACTGATCATTTTCAGGGAGTGTTTGGAAAAACACAGGCGTGTCCAAGTGTTTGCTGGGCGGGTGTCTGACGTCAATTCCGGGACCAAAAAGACTGAAGTGATCGCAGCGGCTGAGTAAGTCCAGAGCTACTCAGAAACTGCACAAAACTTTTTCGTCCCGCTCGGCTGCACACGCGTTCGCACACTTGCAAAGCGAAAATACATTCCCCTGTGGGCGGCGACTGTGCGTTTGCACGGCTGCTAAAAGTAGCCAGCGAGCGAACAACTCGGAATGACCTCCCAAGTTCTATTCAAGTACAAATTATTCCAATAATATACCGGAACCAGCATAATTTTTATGAAGCACCATAATCTCTTTAAGTGTGACCACTTGGTACAGTACAATTTTGTATAAAAAATATATGGGCCCTCATTCCGAGTTGTTCGCTCGGTAAAAATCTTCGCATCGCAGCGATTTTCCGCTTAATGCGCATGCGCAATGTCCGCACTGCGACTGCGCCAAGTAAATTTGCTATGCAGTTAGGATTTTTACTCACGGCTTTTTCTTCGTTCTGGCGATCGTAATGTGATTGACAGGAAATGGGTGTTACTGGGCGGAAACAGGCCGTTTTATGGGCGTGTGGGGAAAAACGCTACCGTTTCCGGAAAAAACGCAGGAGTGGCTGGAGAAACGGGGGAGTGTCTGGGCGAACGCTGGGTGTGTTTGTGACGTCAAACCTGGAACGACAAGCACTGAACTGATCGCAGATGCCGAGTAAGTCTGGAGCTACTCAGAAACTGCTACGAGGTGTGTAATCGCAATATTGCGAATACATCGTTCGCAATTTTAAGAAGCTAAGATTCACTCCCAGTAGGCGGCGGCTTAGCATGAGCAAATCTGCTAAAATTCACTTGCAAGCGAACAACTCGGAATGAGGGCCATGGGGTAATGCGGCTGCACTGCAAAATACAGTATGTGTATATTAGAAGTCACCAAGGAGTTTAGTGACCATATAAACCATAAGGCTATAGGCTGAGTGCTGACTTCTGATATCTGTAAACATTGGTTAGGTTAGGGCATATTGGCCCAAATGTATTAAGCCTTAAAATGTGATAAAGTAAAAAGTGATACAGGTGCTGGTTGGTTGGTACGTTATCACTCTCCGCTTTATCACTTTTTAAGACTTAATACATCTGAGCCATTATTCCTTATAGCACACACATTTTTTAAATGAAGACTGAAGTGATGACATCATCACTCACTGAGTTTATATATAAATTAACATCTGTTGTGTATTATAAGATGCTAAAGGATTCTACGGGGTTTGTCCACACTGCGAATCAGTTTGGCAACAGCCGCTCTTTATGGCTATCAACTTTGCACAAATATTTGGGCTCAAATCGGACAGTGAGGGGTATGAGATAGGGTGCCGTTGCCGGCATTGAAACGCCACAGCAACCCACAACCGTTGCATTTAATTGATTTGAACCCTCTCTGGCTTTCCAGGCCTGCATGAATACCCAGGGGTGCAGAGAGAAGAGTAGCGGGTACTAATTACCCTGGTCCAGGCTTGCTGGAGAAGTCCAATAGGGGCCCGGACCAGCTTTTGGGGAGAATGAATGCTACCCTACGCATCACTCACTTCTCTATACACTTACCCTCCAACATTTTACACATAAAAATCGGTACAGATTAGGAAAGGGGGCGTGGTCACATGTAAATGGCACGTGATCACGCCCCTTTTCCTATACTTTCAATGGAAAAATGGAGAATCAAAAATCGGTACAGACCACAGAAAAAAGGTACTGTACCTGCCAAAAAGGTACAGTTGGAGGGTATGCATATAACTGTCTCAATGGTCCTGTAAATACCTCTGGCTTAATGTTTTCCAATTATTCGGCCTTATCTCTTGTATCTTATTTGTGAGAGAATGGTTGAGCTGTAGCTTATTTACCCCCCTGCTCCCACAAACTGAGTAATTTGGAAATTATAATGCTAAAAACTTAGAAAAAAAACCCCCGTTGTGTGAGGTTGCACTGAACAGCTTACTCACCTAAAATTGTGGATTGATCGGCCCCTTTTGTTAATCTGTCGCAGTGGAGGGGCGTCATTAAAAAAATCGAAGTACATCAAGCAGAATTTAGACAGTACATTCCTTATATTATTGGTTCATGCAGTTTAATGGTTGTAAGGATCAGCGAAAACTCCTAGTTCCTTTACTTCTAATTAGTAATATAAATTCTGTGACTCACTGCAGCTGCATAATAACATTATAACAAGGAGAGAGAATAAAGGTCGTACACACGATGCAATATTTTAAACGCAATATAATTTGTAATATCGCCCAGTGTGTACGCTACGAACGATGAACAATGCATGCTCCCGTGCATCATTATTGGACACCTCCGTCGCCTGTACCAATATCTCCTACCCTCCTGGGAGACCGATATAGTGTGCGTGACGTCACTGAACGATAGTGTTTGCAATATCGTTCAGTGTGCACACACTATGGGGGTCATTCTGAGATGATCGTAGCTGTGCTAAATTTAGCACAGCTACGATCATTCACACTGACAGGCGGGGGGACGCCCAGCACAGGGCTATCCCGCCCCGCATGTCAGTGCCGCCCCCCCCCCCCCCCCCCGCAGAAGTGCAAAGGCATCGCACAGCGGCGATGCCTTTGCACTTCAAGAGTAGCTCCCGACCAGCGCAGCTTTAGCGTGCTGGCCGGGAGCTACTCATCGCTCCCCGGCTCGCAGCGGCTGCGTGTGACGTCACACAGCCGCTGCGGCCCGCCCCCATTCGGTCCGGCCACGCCTGCGTTGGCCGGACCGCGCCCACGAAACGGCAGAAATACGCCACCGTGCCAATAATTCCGCGACCGCCTCTGCCTGTCAATCAGGCAGAGGCGATCGTAGTGGCCCGAAGGCCTTCGGCTGTCTGGCATGCGCCGGTGCACTGCAGTGCCGGTGCATGCGCAGTTCTGACCCGATCGCACCGCTGCGATAAACTGCAGCGTGCGATTGGGTCAGAATGACCCCCTATATCGACCTCCCGTGAGGTTAGGAGAAACTCTAGGCAATATCGATTGCGGGCCATTTTCGCCTGTTTTGAAGGCATTATCGCCAATGCATTTTCACCTTTTTTTTTTTTTAAGTGAAAAGGCACTGGCGAAAAATGCCTCAACATCGGCGAAAACGAGAGCAGGTGCAAAAACATCCGCCAATCCACATTTTTCGTTGCTGCCTAATGTTTCGCCTAGGCGAAAATCCAGCCCTGTTATTGCATAGGGCGAATCCCCATTCGCCCTAAAAATAACGAAAAGCTATATTTTTTCACCTAGGCGAAAAAAACGGAGCTAATTGCACACCCCTCATAATAGTGTGTACGCACCTTTACAGTAGAAGTGAGGACATGCCTAAAGTGAGGAATTAAGGAATTGCCCGAAATGGGCAATTTAAGACAGAATGGACCGATTTTACTCACTGGAATACACTGATAGCGTGAAAAATATTTTATACTGTACAATAAAGGGGAAAACCAGACATACATGGTGGATACAATAGTGGATACATAGGTCAGTATTACTATTGAAGCAGAACTCCAATTGATGCCGTAAGGTAACCCAACTCTTACCTGCTTGTACTTAGTGCTTGCAGTACTCACGAAAGCAATAGGCTTATTCAGAAACCTGACATTGTTCTCAATGAACTTAATGTTGATTGGATGAGGCATATTATTGCGGTTTGGTGTTCTTGGGTGTTGCGGAGGTTTATCATAGATCATGGATGGGCCAGGGAGGCCTTGTTTATTTTCATACAAGCTGGCTTTAACTGCGTTTTCTTTATACAAACTGTATGGATCTGACCTGCCCACAGGAAAAGAAATGTGATATATGTTTAGTATCCCCCATAGCATACATCTAGGAGTGAGTCTTTGTAGGCCCTCAAGAACCAGCTCAGTGATAAAAAATGACTTTGGTTACTTTGCATGAATTATCATTTCATGTATTTCTATTGAGGAAGTTAAATCCCTGGTCACTGCTGATCTGTGTTGAGTTTGTATGTTCCCCTTGGGGTGCACCGGTTTCCTCCCACACTCCAAAAAACATAATGATAGGTTAATTGGCTTCTGATATATAAAACAAATAAACCTTGTATGTTTGTGTATCCATGTGATAGGGAATATAGATTGTAAGCTCCATTTGGGGCAGGGACTTACATTAATGAACAAATACATGTATTATTCTGTTTCTTTTATGGTTCTATGTCTGAGATGTAGTCCAAAAACGAGTATTAATGGACTGTAAAAGTAACCACGAGGCTGAAGTTAGCTTCTTATTCGGCCAGCCAGATCCATAAGTAGACTTTATAGTGCCCTGTGCCAGAGAGAGAATTGGCGCGCTTTACCCCCATTTTTCCAATAAGGACATAAGGCACATGCCTTGTGGGAAAGGGGCATGACTAGATTGGTCCCAGAGAAAGCCCACATTTTATATATATATTATAATATATAACAAAATATATTATATTATATAATACATACACATTTATAGACCACTGCAAGAGAATGGATTTGGACACAAATCCTCTTTATACCACATTCATACACTCACTTAACTTGAGAGCTCGTTTAAAAAAAAAATTCAATATACTGCCATACCCAGGATTCAAACTTATAACCTGTTGAATTCTAATCAACCACCCTACTCATTGAGCTATTTGATACTACATAAAAACTATGAACACTACATGAAGCTACTGGTACTTTGTAAAAAAAAAAAAAAAATCAACATTGTAATTGAGCAGATCTATATAGTGTGCAGCCACACATCCAATCTCTTGCAGCCACACACTACATAGATCTGCTCAGCCGCAATGCTGATAATTTTTTCACACAGTACAATGTAAGCTTCAAATAGATACAATTCTGTAGCTTAGAAATGACCTACCTTTCTATGCAAGGGCAGATAACTCAATGGGGGAGATTAAAATGTTTGAAAAGTCGGTTGGGTGTCTGTTTTTTCCTGTCTATTAGATAGGAAAAAACAGACACCCAACTGACTTTTCAAACATTTGAATCTCCCCCAATGAATAGTCTGCCTGCAGTGCCACAGGCTATGGGTTCGAATCCCGGGTATGTTAAGCATCTTGAAATGTAATAAATGACAGTGTGACTGAATAACAAAGAAATGTCTAGTTGAGATCCTGAATGTTGCATAGGTATTAGCGACAGAAGGGATCAGGGTAGGAGGCAGGGGCGGTCAGGAGATGCTGGACTTCAAAAAGGGGGGAAGCGGCCCCCTACCCTGCAGCGCTATGTGCGGTGCCCCTTCCGCACACACCTAGTTATGGCCCTGCGGCCAGCTTCTTATTCACTGAATAAGAAATGAATAAGAAGCTGGCCGAGTAAGAAGCTAACTTCAGCCTCGTAAAGTAACCTACATAACTGACCTGCTAAATTCATAACGCTTTCAGATCGCAATCCCAGGTCCTACCCGGGAATTGGTAACAGGTCCCTGGGGAAGAGGACGGAGCCAGCATCGGGGGCGGGTGCGGAGGTGGCGGTGTGAGATGACATAATCTCCTTGTCGCCTCTCCCTTTGCATTGACACGGGTAACCTGTTCACAGTGTGCCTGACCTGGTAATTACCCGGGAATAACCCTTCTTATAACCTGGGTTGAATTACCGGGTCAGGCTACCCGGGATTTCTGGTGTGACCCTTTCACACCGCATTGCGACCCGCGTCGACGCGGCAATATACCGGGTTATTTGTGCGGCGTGAAAGGGGTATTAGCGATGTGACTACCAGGGGATGGCTGTAGCCATGTACTAGTGCGCTACCTGTGGCTGCCATTATAATGTATTAGGTGCCCTGTGCTAGGATACTCTCATGCACTGCAGCCTCACCAGTTATAGATACTGCATTTCTGTCTACAGAAAGGCAATCCGCCAATAATAAATGAACCCTATACCATATGCTTACAGGTTATCTTATGACTTACTGTAGGACATTATATAGAGTACAAAGCTTCTTCCTATAACAATGCAGCATGATATTTCTACCTTACCCCCTTCCAAAGAACATTGATTTAATTTGTCCCATATATCTGTGCTATGCCCCACAGTACCCTGATCGCCGTGAATGGCTTGTAGAGGGGGACACTGGGCTCCTGGCAGTAGGACTTACGAGAAGAGAGGCGGTCTCTTCCGCTGTATCCGTAACACGTCTATGGTGGGAAACATTGCGCTGCACCCGCAGCAGCCGGGGACCGGGATCCACTGACTACCAGTCCCGGGGACAGTGACTCCCATACACGGAGGCTGGCAGGCTGAGCAGTGACTGATACAATGTTGCAGGTTGGCTTGGTCGTTGCTAGGCAACTGATTAGCACGCAGCCAACCTTTATGAGAAGTTGTCGGACACTGAGGTTTGGGAGGCACACCACTGACTGTATATACAGCATTCACTGCACTCACTGTACTGGCTGCACTCACTGTATACAGCACTGGCTGCACTCACTGTAAGTATACAGCACTGGCTGCACTCACTGTATACAGCACTGGCTGCACTCACTGTAAGTATACAGCACTGGCTGCACTCACTGTATACAGCACTGGCTGCACTCTATACAGCACTGGCTGCACTCACTGTATACAGCACTGGCTGCACTCTATACAGCACTGGCTGCACTCGCTGTATACAGCACTGACTGCACTCACTGTATACAGCACTGGCTGCACTCACTGTAAGTATACAGCACTGACTGCACTCACTGTATACAGCACTGGCTGCACTCACTGTATACAGCACTGGCTGCACTCACTGTATACAGCACTGGCTGCACTCACTGTAAGTATACAGCACTGACTGCACTCAATGTAAGTATACAGCACTGGCTGCACTCACTGTATACCTCACTGGCTGCACTCACTGTATACAGCACTGGCTGCACTCACTGTAAGTATACAGCACTGGCTGCACTCACTGTATACAGCACTGGCTGCACTCACTGTATACAGCACTGGCTGCACTCTATACAGCACTGGCTGCACTCACTGTATACAGCACTGGCTGCACTCGCTGTATACAGCACTGACTGCACTCGCTGTATACAGCACTGGCTGCACTCACTGTAAGTATACAGCACTGACTGCACTCACTGTATACAGCACTGGCTGCACTCACTGTATACAGCACTGGCTGCACTCACTGTAAGTATACAGCACTGACTGCACTCACTGTATACAGCACTGGCTGCACTCACTGTAAGTATACAGCACTGGCTGCACTCACTGTATACAGCACTGGCTGCACTCACTGTATACAGCACTGACTGCACTCACTGTATACAGCACTGGCTGCACTCACTGTAAGTATACAGCACTGACTGCACTCACTGTATACAGCACTGGCTGCACTCACTGTATACAGCACTGGCTGCACTCACTGGGGTATATTTACTAACATTCGTAATTCTCCCGATTTGGTGGGAGAATAATCACGAATGACATCGAAAGTGTAAAACTGCAACTTTTTGAATTTATTACAACTAATTTACTAAGCTGCCGTATTCTGCATTTTCGGGTTTTCCGATGTCGATGTCATTCGTTTTTTTAGGCAGTGTTTTACGGGAGTGACTTGTAAAACACTGCCGACTTTAATACAATGAATCTCGGCCGGATCTGAGAGATCCGTGCTGGGCTTCATTGTGCACTTTGTTTAAAAAAAAAAAAAAGTTTAAATGTTAAAAAAAAATTGCGTGGGGTCCCCCCTCCTAAGGCAAACCAGCCTCGGGCTCTTTGAGCCGATCCTGGTTGCAGAAATATGGGAAAAAAATGGACAGGGGTTCCCCCATATTTAAGCAACCAGCATCGGGCTCTGCGCCTGGTCCTGGTTCCAAAAATACGGGGGACAAAAAGCGTAGGGGTCCCCCGTATTTTTAAAACCAGCACCGGGCTCCACTAGCTGGACAGATAATGCCACAGCCGGGGGTCACTTTTATACCGTGCCCTGCGGCCGTGGCATCAAATATCCAACTAGTCACCACTGGCCGGGGTACCCTGGGGGAGTGGGGACCCCTTCAATCAAGGGCCCCCCCCCCCCAGCCACCCAAGGGCCAGGGGTGAAGCCCGAGGCTGTCCCCCACATCCAATGGGCTGCGGATGGGGGGCTGATAGCCTTTTTGTCAAAGTGTAAGATATTGTTTTTAGTAGCAGTACTACAAGGCCCAGCAATCCTCCCCCGCATGCTGGTACTTGGAGAACCACAAGTACCAGCATGCGGCGGAAAAACGGGCCCGCTGGTACCTGTAGTACTACTACTAAAAAAATACCCAAAAAAAGACAATACACACACACCTTGAAAGTAAAGTTTTATTACATCCATCCACACAAACATACATACATACTTACCTTATGTTCACACGAGGGTCGGTCCTCTTCTCCAGTAGAATCCATGGGGTACCTGTTGAATAAATTATACTCACCAGATCCAGGGTACCAGGCTCCTCGGATAATCCTTTTGTAATCCACGTACTTGATTAAAAAAATAAAACGGAGACCCGAGCCACGCACTGAAAGGGGACCCATGTTTTCACATGGGTCCCCTTTCCCCGAATGCCAGAAACCCACTCTGACTGATGTCTAAGTGGGTTTCTTCAGCCAATCAGGGAGCGCCACGTTGTAGCACCCTCCTGATCGGCTGTGTGCTCCTGTACTGTCTGACAGGCGGCACACGGCAGTGTTACAATGTAGCGCCTATGTGCTCCATTGTAACCAATGGTGGGAACTTTGTGGTCAGCGGTGAGGTCACTTTCGGTCAACCGCGGTAACACTGCCGTGTGCCGCCTGTCAGACAGTACAGGAGCACACAGCCGATCAGGAGGGTGCTACAACGTGGCGCTCCCTGATTGGCTGAAGAAACCCACTTAGACATCAGTCAGAGTGGGTTTCTGGCATTCGGGGAAAGGGGACCCATGTGAAAACATGGGTCCCCTTTCAGTGCGTGGCTCGGGTATCCGTTTTATTTTTTTAATCAAGTACGTGGATTACAAAAGGATTATCCGAGGAGCCTGGTACCCTGGATCTGGTGAGTATAATTTATTCAACAGGTACCCCATGGATTCTACTGGAGAAGAGGACCGACCCTCGTGTGAACATAAGGTAAGTATGTATGTATGTTTGTGTGGATGGACGTAATAAAACTTTACTTTCAAGGTGTGTGTGTGTATTGTCTTTTTTTGGGTATTTTTTTAGTAGTAGTACTACAGGTACCAGCGGGCCCGTTTTTCCGCCGCATGTTGGTACTTGTGGTTCTCCAAGTACCAGCATGTGGGGGAGGCTTGCTGGGCCTTGTAGTACTGCTACTAAAAACAATATCTTACACTTTGACAAAAAGGCTATCAGCCCCCCATCCGCAGCCCATTGGATGGGGGGGACAGCCTCGGGCTTCACCCCTGGCCCTTGGGTGGCTGGGGGGGGGACCCCTTGATTAAAGGGGTCCCCACTCCCCCAGGGTACCCCGGCCAGGGGTGACTAGTTGGATATTTGATGCCACGGCCGCAGGGCACGGTATAAAAGTGACCCCCGGCTGTGGCATTATCTGTCCAGCTAGTGGAGCCCGGTGCTGGTTTTAAAAATACGGGGGACCCCTACGCTTTTTGTCCCCCGTATTTTTGGAACCAGGACCAGGCGCAGAGCCCGATGCTGGTTGCTTAAATATGGGGGAACCCCTGTCCATTTTTTTCCCATATTTCTGCAACCAGGATCGGCTCAAAGAGCCCGAGGCTGGTTATGCTTAGGAGGGGGGACCCCACGCAATTTTTTTTCAAAAAATTAACACTTTCCCACCCCTTCCCACTGATATACATGCACGGATCTCATGGATCCGTGCATGCCTATCCAATCACGGCTCAAAAAAGCAGGTCTGTTTTTTTTTAGCACTTTTTTACGAGTTGTATTTTTTCACGGCAGTGTTTTGTTTTTTTTTGCTTTGCACTTCTTAGTAAATGACCGAGATTCATACTTAAACAGCCGCGTTTTGACCGATGGTGTATTCATTCGTATTTTTATTCTTGGACTTGCAAAAAAATACGAATGGCCTCATCACTGCCGTGATTTCTGCTTAGTAAATTCCCGAGATGCCACTTTGAAGAAAAAACGGCATCTCGGTCAAAATCGGGACCTTAGTAAATATACCCCACTGTATACAGCACTGGCTGCACTCACTGTAAGTATACAGCACTGGCTGCACTCACTGTAAGTATACAGCACTGGCTGCACTCACTGTATACAGCACTGGCTGCACTCACTGTAAGTATACAGCACTGACTGCACTCACTGTAAGTATACAGCACTGGCTGCACTCACTGTATACAGCACTGGCTGCACTCTATACAGCACAGGCTGCACTCACTGTATACAGAACTTGCTGCACTCTATACAGCACTGGCTGCACTCGCTGTATACAGCACTGGCTACGCTCACTGTATACTGCGCTGACTGCACTCACCGTATACTGCGCTGGCTGCACTCACTGTATACAGCGCTGGCTGCACTCACTGTATACAGCACTGGCTGCACTCGCTGTATACAGCAGTGGCTGCGCTCACTGTATACAGCACTGGCTACGCTCACTGTATACAGCACTGACCACTAACTGTATACAGCACTGACTGCACTCACTGTATACAGCACTGGCTGCACTCGCTGTATACAGCAGTGGCTGCGCTCAATGTATACAGCACTGGCTACGCTCACTGTATACAGCACTGACTGCACTCACTGTATACAGCACTGACTGCACTCACTGTATACAGCACTGGCTGCACTCACTGTATACAGCACTGGCTGCACTCACTGTATACAGCACTGGCTGCACTCACTGTATACAGCACTGGCTGCACTCACTGTAAGTATACAGCACTGACTGCACTCACTGTATACAGCACTGGCTGCACTCTATACAGCACTGGCTACGCTCACTGTATACTGCGCTGGCTGCACTCACCGTATACAGCACTGGCTGCACTCACTGTATACAGCACTGGCTGCACTCGCTGTATACAGCACTGGCTACGCTCACTGTATACAGCACTGACTGCACTCACTGTATACAGCACTGTCTGCACTCACTGTATACAGCACTGGCTGCATTCGCTGTATACAGCAGTGGCTGCGCTCACTGTATACAGCACTGGCTACGCTCACTGTATACAGCACTGACTGCACTCACTGTATACAGCACTGACTGCACTCACTGTATACAGCACTGACTTCACTCACTGTATACAGCACTGGCTGCACTCACTGTATACAGCACTGGCTGCACTCTATACAGCACTGGCTGCACTCACTGTATACAGAACTTGCTGCACTCTATACAGCACTGGCTGCACTCGCTGTATACAGCACTAGCTACCCTCACTGTATACTGCGCTGACTGCACTCACCGTATACTGCGCTGGCTGCACTCACTGTATACAGCACTGGCTGCACTCACTGTATACAGCAGTGGCTGCGCTCACTGTATACAGCACTGGCTACGCTCACTGTATACAGCACTGACTGCACTAACTGTATACAGCACTGACTGCACTCACTGTATACAGCACTGGCTGCACTCGCTGTATACAGCAGTGGCTGCGCTCACTGTATACAGCACTGGTTACGCTCACTGTATACAGCACTGACTGCACTCACTGTATACAGCACTGACTGCACTCACTGTATACAGCACTGACTTCACTCACTGTATACAGCACTGACTGCACTCACTGTATACAGCACTGGCTGCACTCTATACAGCACTGGCTGCACTCACTGTATACAGCACTGGCTGCACTCTATACAGCACTGGCTGTACTCACTGTATACAGCACTGGCTACGCTCACTGTATACTGCGCTGACTGCACTCACTGTATACTGCGCTGGCTGCACTCACTGTATACAGCACTGACTTCACTCACTATACATACTGACTGCACTCACTGTATACAGCATTAGCTGTGACAGCACTGAGGGATAGATGTATTAAGCCTGGAGAAGTGATAAAGCAGTGATAAGTGCAAGGTGATAACGCACCAGCCAATCAGCTCCTAACTGTAAATGTACATATTGGAGCTGATTGGCTGGTGCATTATCACCTTGTACTTATCACTGTTTTATCACTTCTCCAGGCTTAATACATCTGCCCCTCTGTTGTACCCCTTTTCCACCTGCTAGCACGGGTCGCAGCCGGGAGCCTGACACGGCTGCGACCCGTGCTAGAGCCCCCTTCTACACTGATCGCACCAACCCGGCATATTGCCGGGTTGGTGACGCTGTTGCTGACGCGGTAGGGGCAGCGCTGGGAGATCACATGATCTCCCAGCGCCGCTCTTCCATACACTGTGAATGGGATTCGCATCGACACGGCTCCCGTTTACACTACACAGCTCACCGCGTTGAACGCGTGTTCAACCCGGCAAGCTACCCGGGTAGGATTCCCGGATCACTTGATCCGGGAATTTGCAGGGGGGGCGTTTCCACTAGAAAAAAAACACAGATAAATGCGCGCCCCCGCTACCCCCCCCACCCCCCATTTAACCGTGTTTTTAGAGCTAGTGGAAAAGGGTAATCACTGTTTACAGCACTGATTATAAACAGCACTGCCATTGCATACAGCACTGGCAACACAGACTGTATACAGCACTGCCAGCACAGTCTGTATACAGCACTGGCAGCACTGAATGACTATGGACCTTATTCAGTAAGAAATTAAAAATTTGCAATTCGCAATTTGGATGATTATCGAAATAACTAGGCATGCGTTATCGAAATAACTGGGTTCCACCACCTATAATGTTCGGGGGAACTAGTTCCACCTCCTCCATTGCCCTGCACAGTAATTCCAACAGAAAATCCTGTTCCATCACCTACGTCAATAGATGATGCAGGTAGCGCTAGTGTAAAGGGGGGTACACACGGAGAGATCCATGTTTAAAATCTAAGCAATCTGACTAGATTGCTTAGATTTTAAGCACGGATCTGTTGTGTGTGTATGTCCCCAGCGATAGCAATGTGCAACCCCGCGCATCGCTATCGCCGAAGCTAGATTGAGCCTGCATGCAGGCTCAATCTAGCGAGTCGCTCACTTCACCGCTGTGCGAAGTGAGCGGCCCCCTGTCCCCCCCCCCCCCTCGCTCAGCACACATCAGTGTTAAGATCGCTCAACACACATCTCTCCCATCAGTACTGGCCTTTACTGACGAGCTGCAGCCACCTTCCCCTTCCTCAGGTCCTGGTGGCTCCATGGCCCTCCTCCATCTACAGCCCACCCCTCCTGGTACTCACACACGCTGTGCCTGTTGGACAGCAGTCATCCCCTCCTTAGGTACCATCGGCTTCCTTTTCCGGAACGGCGTATGTGATGTCACCGCAGTTGAAGTGAAGAAGAGCCATAAAAACGGAGCAGGCTCTGTGCATCCTGAAGACAAGATAAGAGGGTGCTGAAGGGACAAGAGAGGTGGGGAAGCTGCTGGAGTGACAGAGGCAGAGATGTGTACTGTATAATGGGCACTAGTGTGGGTATTAAGGGGGTGCCAAAAACACTAGCACTAGCCCAGGGCCGGATTAAGGCCCACATGGGGCCTGGAGCTGAAAATATTCAAGGGCCTATTGTGAGAAATGGGGGAGGTGTGATTAGTGCTATATGGGTGTGACCAGAGCCTTGTGGGCATGTACAACCCTACACTATCAGCTCCAATGTCTCCCTAAATATTTAGAAATATTAAAAAAAAAGCATAATTTTTTGAGAAAAATAGAAAGGCAATCTTAATTGTTATGATTTATGACTGACCTTGTGACCAGCAGATGGCTAGTGATCATGCTGCCATGATGATGGGCCTATTTTTATGTGGGGGCCTGGAGCTGGAGCTCCATCCGCCCAATGTTGATCTGGCCCTGCCTGGTTCCACTCAATGTGAGGTGAGGGGAGGAGGGGGGGGGGGGGGGGTGGAGGTGCAGCAATCCTTGCTGAATAGGCTCCTATAAACAGTATATAGCTCTGACAGCACTGACTGTATACAGCAGAGGCGTCACCGGGTATGGTGACACCCGGTGCGCACCCCTTATCTCCTGCCACGATCCCCCAGAGCCAGTCTCCGTCCGCTGTCAGCTCCTCTTCTGTGACAGGAGCCAGGTGCTGTAGGAGACTTTCTCACTGCAGCACCTGGTTCCTGTCAGTGCGGAGGAGCTGACATTTGGTGTCACCCTCCTCCAGGCGTCACACCCGGGTGCGGGCCGCACCCCCCGCACCCGCCTTGTGACGCCACTGGTATACAGCAATGGTGGAACTAATTGCATACAGCAATGGCAACACAGACTGTATACATCACTGGTGGCACTACGTAATTGCATACAGCACTGGCAATACAGATTGTATACAGCACTAGCAGCACTGAATGGCTGTATACAGTATATATATCTTGCAGCAGTGACTTTACATGCAGTGGGGGTAGTATATGGTCTGGTGCTGGGGAAGGGGGTTGGTGTGTAGCATACCCTCCACCTGTACCTTTTTGGCAGGTACAGTATCTTTTTTTTTTATGGTCTGTACCGATTTTTGGCTCTCAAAACTTCCACTGAAAGTATAGGAAAAGGGGCGTGGCCATGTCCCCTTTACCGTGGCCATGCCCCCTTTTCGAGTTTGTACCGATTTCCGTGTGTAAAATGTTGAAGGGTATGGTGCGTTATCCATCACTCTCTCTCATTCTTCTTGCTCCTTTTTTCTCCTCTCTTTCTCCCACTTTCCTTTAATCCCTTCTCCTTAATCTTACCATGCCCCCCCCCCCCCTCTTTCTCTCCCTCAGTGTCCCCTCTTTGGACCTTATTCAGGTTTGTTCGCAAAACAAAAAAGCAAGCATTTGGGAAAAACCATGTGCACTGCAGGAGAGGCAGAATACAGTCCCTAGCTAAAGTATTCACCCCCGTTAGCTTTTCACATATTTTGTTACATTACAACCTGTAATTTCATTTTTTTTATCTGAATTTTATGTGATGCATCTGCACAAAATACTCTAAATTGGTGAAGTGAAATGAGAAAGATTTATATAAAAAAATATTTTTTATAAATAAAAATCTTACAATTGGCATGTGCATATGTATTCACCCCCTTTGCTATGAAGACCCTCAAAAGTTCTGGTGCAACCAATTACCTTCAGAAGTCACATAATTAGTGAAATGAAGTCCACCTGTGTGCACTCTAAGGGGGAGATTCAAATGTTTGAAAAGTTGGTTGGGTGTCTGTTTTTTCCTGTCTATTAGGAAAAAACAGACTCCCAACTAACTTTTATAACATTTGAATCTCCCCCAATGTGTCACATGATATGTCGGTATAAACACACCTTTTCTGAAAGGCCCCAGAGGCTGCAACACCACTAAGCAAGAGGCATCACACCATGAAGATCAAGGAACTCTCCCAAACAAGTCAGGGACAAAGTTGTTGAGACGTACAAGTCAGGGTTGGGTTATAAAAAAATATCCAAATCTTTGATGATCCCCCGGAGCACCATCAAATCCATAATCTTCAAATGGATAGAACATGGTACCACAACAAACCTGTCAAGAGAGGGCCGGCCACCAAAACTCACAGACCGGGCAAGGAGGGCATTAATCAGAGAGGCAGCACAGAGACCAAAGGTAACCCTGAAGGAGCTGCAGAGTTCCACAGCAGAGACTGGTGTATCTGCGCATGTGGCCACAATAAGCCGTACACTCCATAGAGATGGGCTTTATGGAAGAGTGGCCAGAAAAAAAGCCATTCCTTAGTGTTAAAACAAGAAGGCACGTTTTGAGTTTGCCAAAAGGCATGTGGACGACTCCCCAAATGTATGGAGGAAGGTGTTCTGGTCAGATGAGACTAAAATTTGACTTTTTGGCCACCAAGGAAAACGCTATGTCTGGTGCACTGCAAACCCAACACATCCCATCACCCCAAGAACACCATCCCCACAGTGAAACATGGTGGTGGCAGCATCATGCTGTGGGAATGTTTTTCAGCAGCAGGGATTGGGAAACTGTTTCGAGTTGAGGGAAAGATGGATGTTGCTAAATACAGGGATATTCTTGAGCAAAACCTGTTTCAGTCTGCTTGTGATTTGAGACTGGCCCAAAGCATACTGCTAAAACAACACTCGAGTGGTTTAAGGGGAAACATTTAAATGTGTTGGAATGGCCTAGTCAAAACCCAGATCTCAATCCAATTGAGAATCTGTGGTCAGACTTGAAGATTGCTGTTCACAAGCGGAAACCATCCAACTTGAAGGAGCTGGAGCAGTTTTGCCTTGAGGAATGAGCAAAAATCCCAGTGGCAAGATGTGGCAATCTCATAGAGACTTATCCAAAGCGACTTGCAGCTGTAATTGCCGCAAAAGGTGGCTATACAAAGTACTGTCTTTAGGGGGGTGAATGCATGCTGAAGTTTTCTGTTGTTTTGTCCTATTTGTTGTTTGCTTCACAATAAAAAAACCAAACATCTTCAAAGTTGTAGGCATGTTCTGCGAATGAAACAATGCAAACCTTCAAACAATCCATTGTACTTCCATGTTGTGATTCAACAAAACATGAAAAATGCAAAGGGGGGTGAATACTTTAGCAAGGCACTGTATAACATGTGCAGAGAGAGCTGGATTTGGGTGGGGTGTATTCAAACTGAAATCTAAATTGCAGTGTAAAAATAAAGCAGCCAGTATTTACCCTGCACAGAAACAAAATAACACACCCAAATCTAACTCTCTCTGCAAATGTTATATCTGCCCCCCCCTGCAGTGCACATGGTTTTGCCCATTAAATAACAATTTTAATGCAGCGAAAAATGTCTGAATCAGGCCCTACATGTCATTCTATGATTTCTTATTTTGCTCTCATAATGTGAACTCTATGGAAGCATTTGATAGAAATAGAAGTGGAACAAAAGAATGTTGTTGCCTTGTGCTTTTAGTGCTTTTTTTCGTTATCATTATGAAGAAAGTGTAATTTCTGTATTTTATGGCACTGTTGTCACTTTGAAAGTGAGGTGTTTTTAAAAAATGACTCTATGTAACACAACCACCACATAACATGAAAGGATAAAGGAAATGATGTCTTATTTACATGTTCGCCTTTCTTTGTTTCACCAACATTTAATCAGCTGCAAGGAATGTTTGTCTTTCCTCTCCATCCACCACAATTAGTCTTTATCCTTGAATAAATCCACTTATTATAAAGATCTAGGCGCAGACTCAGCCGCGACGTTCCATCAGTGGCGATGTATGCCTGTGCACATTTCCGGTTATTATAATAGGAAAACCCTGCTTATTTGTTTGACTAAGGTGGAGCATGGGGGTCTTGTACTGTTATCACATTTACCAGCCACAGTGGGGGGGGTTTCTGACGTTATTAAAGGGGATGCGGTTATGTGACCGGCGGTCAGGAGACCACCAGGCACAACACCTCACCCTACATCCCACCCACTGAAATCCCGATGGTTGACATGCTGACCAACAGGGACTATTCCCACTCGTGGTTGTCAACGACACCCATAGAGTGGGAATAGAACCTGTGTCGCCACTGAGCCCACAGCCTGGCGAGCGCAGTGAGTCCGCAAGCGGCTTGCTACGCTGCCTCCCCACCGGCATTCCGCTGCCGGGATCCTGGCGGAGGTATGCTGACCGTGGTTTACTGAGCGCCGGTCACGCATACCCAACCCATTTAAAAGAGTATACTTTGGCACATTTTAAAACCCAATCCGTATAAACACCATAAGAAAGTGCCAGTACTGCCAATAGAAACTTCTAAATATCTTCTGTTCAACTCCTGACAGTGGACCTATCTGTGTGGTGTTTGCATGTTCTCCCAGTGTTAGTGTGGGTTCTCTCATCAGATTATATGCAGGAACACCGGCCATCTGTGTAACTCTCAGGTTACTCAGGGTGTCTGGTGTTTTCACACTTCCGTGGCCAGTGAAGCTGCACCACAGAACGCAGCCACTGAGCTTTGCGCGCCATCAAGCCACTGTTTTCTGTAACACTGGCCACTGGCGCACGCAGGGGGGGTTTCCGAGCACCCAGAAACCCCCCTCCACAAAAAAATATAAAAAAATATATTATTATTATTATTATTTTTGCTGCATGTGTATTATTAATGGCTTTCTACCATCCTCTGCAGCCTGCTGTCTTCCTAGTGGCACTTGTAAGTGCTTAATAAAAGTTTACTTTATTTGAATTATAGTACATATATATCCATGTGCATACATATATACACATGTATATACATACATATAAACACACACACATATGATATATACATGCGTATATACACGTGTACTGTATGTGTGTGTGTGTGTATATATATATATATATATATATATATATATATATATGTATGCATGTTTAATATGCTAAGTGTATATGTATGTATGTATGTATGTATATATATATATATATGTGTGTATAAGGTGTATATATGTGTAGATATGTATATGTATATATATATATACAACACAAAAAATGATCCTTATCTTGCGCCTAAAGGAAAAGAGCAGCACTACAGGTGAGATCTCCGTTGCCAAATCTCAAACTTACATAAACAGAAAAAACAATTCCTGAGTGCGCTAAAGTTCTTGTATAGATTGAACGGAAGTCCTTCCAAATGGATATATCTTATACTGTAGAAGATGGGGTTTTCTGGATACCTACAGTGGATAACCCCTCACCAAAAAGTCACCCAAACAAACAATTAGAATAAAATTATTTAATAACAAAATTCATAAAAAGCCTTAAACAGAAGGTCTTATGAACTATTGTACATGAAAACAAATTCTTTTATGATTCCATAAATATCCAGTAGGTGATATGGATGTACGAACTCCCTCACCTTAACAAGGTGTAAACTTGGTACAAGGGAGCGTTATCCTCAACTGGATTACTGATTTCTAGCTGATAAATCCAACGCGTTTCGTCTATTTGACTTCATCAGGGGTAGCAAAAATGTTAGGATCAAAATATTACATCAATAGTTCTACAGTAAAGATGTTTTTAAAACAACCTTTTTATAAAGGCAAGCTCTTCATATGTAAAAGGAACATGGACCTTAAAAAGTGGCTTCCCACTTTGACTCTAAACAGAGCCTTTCCATCTTTAGTACTGGATCACCCTAAAACCATGTACTGATTCAGTGCACTGGAAAAAGATTTATTTTATATATATATAGATACGGAAGCATCAAAAGGTATATCCAGAGTAAAGATAATTATTAATAAACTGGAACTTCCAAAAGGACCCACAGTTGTATCATAAAGGATCTCCTAACTTGCAACCATGAGTGTGAAGTCAAATAGACGAAACGCGTTGGATTTATCAGCTACAAATCAGTAATCCAGTTGAGGATAATGCTCCCTTGTACCAAGTTTACACCTTGTTAAGGTGAGGGAGTTCGTACATCCATATCACCTACTAGATATTTATGGAATCATAAAAGAATTTGTTTTCACGTACAATAGTTCATAAGACCTTCTGTTTAAGGCTTTTTATGAATTAATTTTGTCATTAAATAATTTTATTCTAATTGTTTGGGTGACTTTTTGGTGAGGGGTTATTCACTGTAGGTATCCAGAAAACCCCATCTTCTACAGTATAAGATATATCCATGTGTATATATATATATATATATATATATATATACATACACACACACACACAGACACACTAGTTATACGGATCTAGCCTTATACTGGGTCATCTCAGTCCCCACCCCCGTGCTTGGCTCCACCCGGTTCTGGACCCCCCCCCCCCCCCCACGCAAATCCTGCGTTTGCCACTGCTGGCCAATGCCGCCCCTTCCCCACCCCCCAAACAGATGTAACATGTCAATCTTGCTGCAGCTCACAGACAGATCCACACATTTGCAGATCGACAAACATTGGAGACATACGTACATAGGCACATAGGGGGTGATTCATTCCTGATCGCAGCTGTGCATTCTTACACAGCGGGGGATCAGGTCCTATCTACGCATACGTATGCGTTGGACAACAACAAAGGGCATCGCCGGTCAGCGACAGGATGGTGTGAAAAATCCGATCGCATGGGTGTTCGCAGGGCCGAAACTAGGATTTTCAGCACCCGGGGCAAGGCAGTAAGTTAGCGCGCCCCCCCCGAAAATAAATAAATAAATTAAAAATAATAATAATAATAATAATAATAATAATAATAATAAATAATAAATAAAAAAAATTAAAAACTTAAAATAAAATTTAAAGTAAATAAATAAGTAAATACAAAAAATTAAAAATAGATAAATAGACATGAATAAGATGATAATAAAATTAATAACTAAAAATACAGACTATGCCACACAGTAGTGGACAGACCCTTCATTTCTTAACACTGCACAATAGTACTGCATGATAATTACGAAGTTTTGGGATTGCACACACTGTCTTCAGGAAGCATACGTTTGTGCAATCCCAGAAACGTCATAATTAGCATGAAGTAATATATATATATATATATATATGAAAATAAATAAAATTATGAAATAATAAAAATATATATATATTTAGATATATATAGATAGATATATATATATATATATATATATATATATATGAAAAAAGAATAAATAACTATAGTGCATATATAAACCCCGGGCCCCTCCACTCACCACTGCAGATCAATCCAAGCCTCCGTGCAGTGAGTGAGGCCAGTGCCGGGGCTTGCAGAGGGGCGGCAGGTGACGGTGCACGCACAGCCGCGTTTCCGTCCCCTGTAAGCAGCGGCCGCCAGCCGGTAAAGATGCGGGCGGGGAGGAGGCACTACTCGGCGGGCGGGTGGCCAGGCAGGCAGAGGGAGACACAGAGACGCAGCCGCGGTGGGTCCATAACGGCACCTTTCGCTGCTGCGGGTGGCAATCGCGGGGGGGGGGGTGAAGGAGCAGCTGTCAGGGAGCCAGAAAGAGTTCCCTGCGCCCCCCTCGACTCCTGCGCCTGGGGCACGTGACCCCTTAGCCCCCCCCCCTAGTTACGGCTCTGGTGTTCGCAAGGTGATTGACAGGAGGAGGGCATTTGTGGGTGGTAACTGACCGTTTATTGGGAATGTCCGGAAAAACGCAGGCGTGTCCAAGTGTTTTCAGAGAGGGTGTCTGACGTCCGCTCCGGCCCCGATCAGCCTGTTCTCATCGCACTGTAGGAGTAAGTCCTGGGCTGCGCACACACTGCACACAGTGGATTTTTGCTGCTCAGTGTACACACAGGATTGCACACTTGCACTGCGAATTTACACTCCCCCTGGAGGCGGCGACTATCTGAACGCAGGACAGCAAAGTTAGCAGCCCAGCGATCAGGTCTGCATCACCCCATAGATTGTAAGCTCTACTGGAGCAGGGCCTGGCGAACGACTGAAATATTCTCCGTAAAGCGCTGTGTAATACTGTATGTGTGCGCTATATAAATAACTGTTCATAAATAAATAATACATAATTGGCAGATGTCCTGGACACATAGGACAGAAGTGGCCAACGTGAGACAAGCACTAATAGGACCACATTTGGCCCCTAAAACTCCGGTGTAACATGCGTGTTACAGTCTACATGCGTGATGAAGAAGCTATATAGTATACAGTGAAAGTTTATTTATTTTGGTTTGATGAGATTTTTGCTGTTTTCAACAACTTCATGAAACATTTTTGTTTCGCAATTTCTTTGAATAAACTTGCAAATAATTACATTTATCATAGCTCTAATTTTTAGTAAAAAAAAAAAAAGAAAAATACATATTTATATTACACTTTGGTGGGATATGAATTCTCAGCGATGCCTGTAAAATGCCGCTGTAAAGCCGTGCATATGACATCACGCAGCCGCCGCCGCCCGCTCCCCGCACGGTCCGCATGCCTGCGTTGCCCAGACTGTGCCCATAAAACGGCGGGCAAACGCCGCCGGCCCGCCCAGCGACCGCCTCTGCCTTTCAATCAGGCAGATGCGATCGCAGGGCTGAGACGGCCGTCGGCTGTCTGGCGTGCACGGCGCACTGCGGCACATGCGCAGTTCAGACCTGATCGGCTGGTGTGCAAAACCGCACAGCAGCGATCAGGTCTGAATTAGGCCCATTGAGCGGTATTCAATTATTTTCACCCCTTTCCACACCTGTTCTGTTTCTGCTGACAAGTATGGTATAATCATTTAAGTTTGCTACCCCCTGGGTAGGGAGGGCGCCCAACCCTTTATGCAGCTAAACCTGATTACTATGAGCGCGATATGCGCGATAACGGGGATCACTTTAGAAAGGAGATTGGGCGTGATATATCATTTGAATACCACCCATTGTGTCTGCACTTCACCGGGAATTGAATCCCCCCGCTGAATCATTTGCAGTGCTACTATATAAAATATGGCAATACTTTCTTCTAACTGAATTACTGTATTATTCGGCGCATACATTTACTAATGACTGACGTGGAGGGGGATGCATTCCTATGGCGCTGTGCTCCCTCTAAAGTCAGTGCTGCTTCCAAACCGGCAGACAACAAGGATTCTGCAGATGCAGTTGAAAAGTCCATCTAATATATTACACTGGATCTCCAAAAGACCGGCACACTGTGCTGACACTTTCAAACCAAAGTGATGACTGGTGAGTAATGTGCACTCATAACAATGAGTGATAGAGCAGATGAATAGGGCTGAAAAGCTGCATTTGTCACTGTTAATCCTCTGCCTGAATGCTGGAGTGCTGATTGCCTAAATTCATTATGCCGCCAGTATCATCCAGCATTTTATAAGGCACATGTGAGAAGGAATGCCTTTTTGCTGTGACGGTGTTAGATTTCTTGGATGTCTGACAGCCCGTTGATTAAATCACACTTCATTTTCCTCTGTTAACTGTATCATTGCAGTTTATATATTGCCGTCAGCGTTCACATTTGGACTATTTGTAATTTTATGGTACAGATTACACACTAGTCCACTGATGGCTGAATTGTAAGCATGTATTGTGTAACAATTCATTGCAATCATATTTTCCTTGATATCAGGGCAGGCTCGGTTCTAGCATTAGGTGAACCACGGGTGTAGCTGCCATACTGTAGGTGTGAGCAAGGGCGTAGCGACCATAGGTGCAGGGAGTGCAGCTTCCATGGGGCCCAGAGCTGAGAGGGGCCCACCTTCCCTGTCACAGTTACATGTGTTTTATATACAAGGGTGTAGCTACCATAGGTGCAGGGAGTGCAGCTGCTATGGGGCCCAGAGCTGAGAGGTGCCACCTTCCCTGTCACAGTTACATGTGTTTTATATACAAGGGCATAGCTACCATAGGTGCAGGGAGTGCAGCTGCTATGGGGCCCAGAGCTGAGAGGGGCCACCTTCCCTGTCACAGTTACATGTGTTTTATATACAAGGGCGTAGCTACCATAGGCAGTGCCGTAACTAGGTGTGTGCCGATGGTGCCTTGCCCACAGCGCAAATGCACTGAAGGCGCACCATCCGGCAGCACCCCCCCCACACACACACACACGTTAGCTGCAGAAAGTCATCACTGAAAGTCCCGCAGCCGCTGCTTGTCTCCCCCCCCCCTCCCCCTGCAAGGGACTGGGAGCGCTGCTATAGCCGCCAACTGGCAGCAGCACACACCATCCCCCAGTCCCTTTGCTCCACCTCTTAGTCCTGCTGCCACCGGCCCCCGCTGTCCCTGAGCCCGCTGGCCGCTGCCACTGCAAGTAACAGGGAGCTCTTCCACAGTACTCTTCATTCCCCCACTCCGCCCTTTAGTCCCGCCGCCGCTGTACCTGAGTCCCGCTTTCCGTTGCAAGCAATTGGGAGCTCTTCCGCAGCCGCCAGCTGACAGTCCCGCCGCCTGTGTCCTGCCAGCTTGTCCGCCTCTGGAGCGTTGCCACTGATGGGTGTTTCTGCCGTCTTCTGGATGCTGGATCATGCCTTCCCCCCCAGGTGCGTAACACCCACACACATTCACACTCTCTCTCTATCACACACTCTCTCTCTAGGACCCTGCTGATGTAATATGTAAAAAAGGGGGATTGCCTGCCTAATCTGGAAAAATATAGTGATCCTGCTGATGTAATGTGTAAAAAAAGCGGGAATGCCTGCCTAATCTAGAAAAATATAGGGATCCTGCTGATGTAATTTGTAAAAAAAGGGGGAATGCCTGCCTAATCTGAAAAAATATAGGGATCCTGCTGATGTAATATGTAGAAAAAGGGGGAATGCCTGCCTAATTTGAAAAAATATAGGGATCCTGCTGATGTAATGTGTAAAAAAAAAAGGGGGAATGCCTGCTTAATGTGAAAAAAATAGGGATCCTGCTGATGTAATATGTAAAAAAAAAAGAAGAAGGGGAATGCCTGCCTAATGTGTAAAAAAAAAAAAGGGGGGACTCTGCTGATGTTATGTGTAAAAAAAAAAAAAAGTGGACTCTGCTGCCTAATGTGTAAACAGGGGACTCTGCTCCCTTAATGGGTAAAAAGGGGGACTCTGCTACTGAAATGTGTAAAAAAAGGGGGACTGTCTGTCTAATGTGTAAAAAAGGGGGACTCTGCCTGCCTAATATGTAAAAAAGGGGGACTCTGCTGCCGAAATGTGTAAAAGGGGACTATACCTGCCGTACTGTGTAAAAGGGAGCTCTGCCTAACGTAATGTGTAAAAGGGAGCTCTCTGGCTATGCCCCTTCCCCATGAAGTCACACCCCTATATTTTTGGCACGTGCATTGACCCTGTTTTGTATATTGGGGGGGGCACCGATGATGTTTCTTGCACACAGCGCTAAAAATGTCTAGTTACGGCACTGACCATAGGTGCAGGGAGTGCAGCTGCTATGGGGCCCAGAGCTGAGAGGATCCCACCTTCCCTGTCACGGTTACATGTGTTATATACAAGGGCGTAGCTACCACAGGTGCAGGGAGTGCAGCTGCTATGGGGCCCAGAGCTGAGAGGGGCCCACCTTCCCTGTCACAGTTACATGTCTTATATACATTTTTCACCATTTGTAGATACATAGGGGCCCTTATAAACTTATGCCTTGGGGCCTACAATATATCATCCTTACCGACAATATTGTTTGCATCCAGTTTAGCCTAAAAAGCTGCACCGAGCTAGCTGGCTGTCCAAGATAAGCTACAGCCAGTGGTGCCAAGAGAGGGGGGGGGGGTACTAATTACCCGGGCCAAGGTCTGCTGGAGGGGCCCAGTGAGGGTCCAGTGGGGGCCCAGGCCACCTCCCCCTTACCTAGCAGCAGCAGATGCAGCTCTTTTCCTCAGCCCATCACACGCCGCTGTGTACTGGGCTGCAGTGTGGCCATGGAGGTGCTTAAAATACTTTTTTTTCCAGTATTTTTTTCTAAGGGTACATGACCACACCTCCTGTGATTAGGCCACGCCCCTTGCAAAGTACCTGGGCCCATCCTGGCTCTCGACTGCCCTGGCTACAGCAGTGGGCGACACATACACGTGGCTGTTCAACTTCAAACACGTGTTAGGCTGGATGGGAGTTTAATAAACTATATATCGGGTCGGGTTGGAAGAATTTTAATCATTGGGGATGGTATTGAACGATCTACTTGTATTGCCTTTTCTCTCCTCGGTTGCTGTAAAATGCTACAGCTCTCAAATGAGGCGTTACAAATGTTAATTTTAATTAATCAATCAATCAATTGATCATTCTGGTTTGTAATCCTACTGTGGTTTTGATCAAACCCCTGACCACACCCTTTGGGAATCAGAGGTGGTAACCCTACTTCTTTGTGAATATCTTAATGCACATACAGTACATGGCAGCAGAAACTCCTCACTGAAGAGTTATTCTGCTGGTCAGGGCCATAACTAGGTTCTTGTGCTAGCAGCAGCAGGTCTGTATTTGGTTCCGGGCCAGGAAGGCATCCATGCAGAGACTGATAGTGGAACAGTGCCACTGTAATTTCGAATTTGGCGCTGTCTGCAAGCCAATTGGAGCTTGTGGACCAGCAGCCAATCAGGAGCGTTCCCAGGGGCGTTTTAAGTAGTGATGTGCACCGGACATTTTTCGGGTTTTGTGTTTTGGTTTTGGATTCGGTTCCGCGGCCGTGTTTTGGATTCGGACGCGTTTTGGCAAAACCTCACCGAAATTTTTTTGTCGGATTCGGGTGTGTTTTGGATTCGGGTGTTTTTTACAAAAAAAAACTAAAATACAGCTTAAATCATAGAATTTGGGGGTCATTTTGATCCCATAGTATTATTAACCTCAATAACCATAATTTCCACTCATTTCCAGTCTATTCTGAACACCTCACACCTCACAATATTATTTTTAGTCCGAAAATTTACACCGAGGTCGCTGGATGGCTAAGCTAAGCGACACAAGTGGCCGACACAAACACCTGGCCCATCTAGAAGTGGCACTGCAGTGTCAGACAGGATGGCACTTCAAAAAAATTGTCCCCAAACAGCACATGATGCAAAGAAAAAAAGAGGTGCACAAAGGTCACTGTGTGACTAAGCTAAGCGACACAAGTGGCCGACACAAACACCTGGCCCATCTAGGAGTGGCACTGCAGTGTCAGACAGGATGGCACTTCAAAAAAATTGTCCCCAAACAGCACATGATGCAAAGAAAAAAAGAGGCACACCAAGGTCGCTGTGTGACTAAGCTAAGCGACACAAGTGGCCGACACAAACACCTGGCCCATCTAGGAGTGGCACTGCAGTGTCAGACAGGATGGCACTTCAAAAAAATTGTCCCCAAACAGCACGATGCAAAGAAAAAAAGAGGCGCACCACAGGTATAGAATGTAGATGGATAGTATACTTAATGACGACACAGAGGTAGGTACAGCAGTGGCCTTCCGTACTGTACTGCTATATATAGTATACTGGTGGTCACTGTGTCAGCAAACTGCAAAACTAAAATGCACCACATGTATAGAATGTAGATGGATAGTATACTTAATGACGACACAGAGGTAGGTACAGCAGTGGCCTTCCGTACCGTACTGCTATATATAGTATACTGGTGGTCACTGTGTCAGCAAACTGCAAAACTAAAATGCACCACAGGTATAGAATGTAGATGGATAGTATACTTAATGACGACACAGAGGTAGGTACAGCAGTGGCCTTCCGTACCGTACTGCTATATATAGTATACTGGTGGTCACTGTGTCAGCAAACTGCAAAACTAAAATGCACCACAGGTATAGAATGTAGATGGATAGTATACTTAATGACGACACAGAGGTAGGTACAGGAGTGGCCTTCCGTACCGTACTGCTATATATAGTATACTGGTGGTCACTGTGTCAGCAAACTGAAAAACTAAAATGCACCACAGGTATAGAATGTAGATGGATAGTATACTTAATGACGACACAGAGGTAGGTACAGCAGTGGCCTTCCGTACCGTACTGCTATATATAGTATACTGGTGATCACTGTGTCAGCAAACTGCAAAACTAAAATGCACCACAGGTATAGAATGTAGATGGATAGTATACTTAATGACGACAAAGAGGTAGGTACAGCAGTGGCCTTCCGTACCGTACTGCTATATATAGTATACTGGTGGTCACTGTGTCAGCAAACTGCAAAACTAAAATGCACCACAGGTATAGAATGTAGATGGATAGTATACTTAATGACGACACAGAGGTAGGTACAGCAGTGGCCTTCCATACCGTACTGCTATATATAGTATACTGGTGGTCACTGTGTCAGCAAACTGCAAAACTAAAATGCACCACAGGTATAGAATGTAGATGGATAGTATACTTAATGACGACACAGAGGTAGGTACAGCAGTGGCCTTCTGTACCGTACTGCTATATATAGTATACTGGTGGTCACTGTGTCAGCAAACTGCAAAACTAAAATGCACCACAGGTATAGAATGTAGATGGATAGTATACTTAATGACGACACAGAGGTAGGTACAGCAGTGGCCTTCCGTACCGTACTGCTATATATAGTATACTGGTGGTCACTGTGTCAGCAAACTGCAAAACTAAAATGCACCACAGGTATAGAATGTAGATGGATAGTATACTTAATGACGACACAGAGGTAGGTACAGCAGTGGCCTTCCGTACCGTACTGCTATATATAGTATACTGGTGGTCACTGTGTCAGCAAACTGCAAAACTAAAATGCACCACAGGTATAGAATGTAGATGGATAGTATACTTAATGACGACACAGAGGTAGGTACAGCAGTGGCCTTCCGTACCGTACTGCTATATATAGTATACTGGTGGTCACTGTGTCAGCAAACTGCACAACTGAAATGCACCACAGGTATAGAATGTAGATGGATAGTATACTTAATGACGACACAGAGGTAGGTACAGCAGTGGCCTTCCGTACCGTACTGCTACATATAGTATACTGTTGGTCACTGTGTCAGCAAACTGCACAACTGAAATGCACCACAGGTATAGAATCTAGATGGATAGTATACTTAATGACGACACAGAGGTAGGTACAGCAGTGGCCTACTGTACCGTAATGCTATATATTATATACTGGTGGTCACTGGTCAGCAAAACTCTGCACTGTACTCCTCCTTTATAATATTATACTGGTGGTCCCCAGTCCCCACAATAAAGCAGCACACTGAGCACAGATATGGAGTGTTTTTCAGGCAGACAACGTATACTGGTGGTCACTGTCAGCAAAACTCTGCACTGTACTCCTGCTATATAATACAGCTGCTCCCCAGTCCACACAATTAAGCAGTGTGAGCACAGATATATGCAGCACACTGAGCACAGATATGGAGCGTTTTTTTCAAGCAGAGAACGGATAACTGGTGGTCACTGATCAGCAAAAGTCTGCACTGTACTCCTCCTATATTATACAGCTGCTCCCCAGTCCTCCCCACAATTAAGCAATAGTGCACAGCACAATCAAGTTCAACAATAACGGAGAGGACGCCAGCCACGTCCTCTCCCTAACATTTCCAATGCACGAGTGAAAATGGCGGCGACGCGCGGCTGCTTATATAGAATCCGAATCTCGCGAGAATCCGACAGCGGGATGATGACGTTCGGGCGCGCTCGGGTTACCCGAGCCATACGAGAGAATCCGAGTATGGCTCGGACCCATGTAAAAAGGGTGAAGTTCGGGGGGGTTCGGTTTCCGAGAAACCGAACCCGCTCATCACTAGTTTTAAGAGAGGAGGAAGTCTGTGTTCAGCCTCCTCCGTCGGGCCCCCTCCTCTCTGCCCGGAGCGCTGCAGAGTCTGAGCACTAGAGGGCTCAGACTCTACTGCGCATGCGCAGATCTCCGGGAAAATGGCGTGGCGGCCATGTTCCCTGAGATTTCTCTACTGCACATGTGCAGAACTCCGTGAAAATGGCCGCTGGGCCATTTTCACTGTGTTCTAACAGCGCTCCGGATGCCGGCGCTGGACTTCGGAGGGGTGAGTATTTTAAAAATGGGTGCAGTGTGTGCGGTGAGGGCCCCCTCTGGACTCAGGGGCCCGCGTGCACCGCACACACTGCACCCATTATAGAAACGCCAGTGAGCGTTCCTTTGTTCTCAGCTTTTTCGCATGTAGCAGTGTTATCACAAATACTCAGAATTTACAAAAGGCAGTATATTCCCTGGCCTAACGTGATATTTGCAGAACCGTGCATGCAGAGAAGCCCCAGCAGCTCCTGTCCCTGTGGGTGCAGGTTAATACATTACACCAATGGGATCTGAATGAGGGCCCTAGTTACCGCCAGTTTCTGATTCTCAGGACGTAGGAGGGGTTAGCTATCTATGGTTAATGCCTTCTCATTCAACCGCATTCCTCACTAGTGTTTGGTCAGGGAGAAGGAAGACAGATGTGCAACTAATATTGCGCTTGGTTGGATTGGACACAAGTCCTGTCCCTTCAGCTACTGCCTGCATGTGTTCTCTAGTGGCAATGATAGAAACACACCATTACTCACAAGCTCCATATAATTTGTGGTTTACCTCATATTTATTTTAAACACGTCTTGTTACACACCAATCAGGGAATAACACGGTATGCAGTTAATATACTGCCTGTCTTGAGCCCGGCGTTCAGGACACCCACGCCGGAATACAGACAGCTGGAGAAATGCAGGCGATTGGAATCCCGACCGCAGTCCGGTATTCATACTCGGGTGGTGGATCCACGCCACCGCCCGAGTGGGAATATAACCTGTGGCGAACAAAGCTCGCCACCAGGCCCGAAGCGTGGCGAGAGCAGTGAACCCGCAAGAGGACTCGCTGACAGTATTCAGGCTGATGGGATGCCGCTGTCCCGTATGTATCCCAATACCACAATGTCTCTTTAGCACCCTAGCAGGGGAGAGGACCGGTGCCGTGGTGGGAACAGTGTGCCAGGGGAGTGTAACCATGAGATGCCCATGTGTAATTACCAGCCACACGCCAGAGATAGCTAGACATGACAGTTTAATAGGTGTATTTTCCAGCATGATAGTCATGTTTATGGCAATCTCTCTTATCCTGTCGTGTAGTCTTCTAATTGAATCATTTGTGAGGCTTCTTGTGGGCGCTTGGCATACATTCATTTTACATTTACAGTTATAGCACGTTGCTAAAAGGCGTGTACTAAGCAACAAGGACTCGTCACCCTGCATACAGAAGAGACCCTGAAGGCGATTGCCCTTCTGCCTACTAGCCACCCTCCCCTGTCAGTCATTAACTACAGTATGCTTATTTTTTGTGCATTGTGAATTTGGGTAAAGACAGTTGCAAACATAACTGACACTCACTTCATTCTAAACAACTAAAATGTACGTGTGGTTTCCAGTGGCATATCCTGGACACACGGGGGGCTAGTTAGTAGTAAACACCATAAAGTCCAAAACTTGCTTTTCGCATGGACACAGGGTGGGACTGGCCCATAGGGGTACAGGGGAAACCCCTGGTTGGCCCCACTGACCAAGGGCCCACCCTCTCTTCTCTGGATCAGGTTTTAGACTGAGCGCTTGAATTACACATTATACATATGCAGAGACGGATTAACGGTGGGGCGTAAGGGGTGGTCGGCCCGGGGCCCCACACACTGTCCTCACAACTGCAAAAAAAACATCAGAGTAGGAGTACAGCATTTACCTGTCTCCTCTCCCTCCTCCTCGGCAGCTGAGACGTATCATTACAGCTGCGGCCGCCGAGGAGCTTCTCTCACTGCAGTGTGAAGTCTCGCGAGATTTGACATTATCTCGCGAGACTTCACACAGCTGTGAGTGAAGCTCCTCGGCGGCCGCAGCAGTAAAGGAACAGCTCAGCTGCCGAGGAGGACGGAGAGGAGATAGGTAAATGCTGTACTCCAGTGTGTGGGGGCCCCACAAATTTGTTGCCCAGGGGCCACCACAGACCTTAATCCGGCCCTGTACATATGTCACATTATACTGCACAGGTCTATGTGTATTCATTACAGTGCGTTGCTGTTATTAATCCGCTACATTATCATGCATGCACTAGCAGTAGTTACTATATTTAACTATATTTGTTTATAAAGGGGCCTAAATCTCTAAAACAGCCCAACATGTGTTTTGCTGCCGAGGATGTTTCAGCTGATTTTATGTACAGGTGAAACTTAGAATATCATGCAAAAGTTCATTTATTTCAGTAATTCAACTTAAAAGATGAAACTAATATATTATATAGACTTATTACATTCAAAATAAGATATTTCAAATTCAATCCTTTATTTGTAATAATTTTGAAGATTGTGGCTTACAGTTTAAGAAAACCCCAAATCTCAGAAAATTAGAATATTACATAAAATCAATAAAAAAACATAAGATTTTAAACCTACCGGTAAATCTTTTTCTCCTAGTCCGTAGAGGATGCTGCGGACTCCGTAAGGACCATGGGGTATAGACGGGCTCCGCAGGAGACATGGGCACTATAAAGAACTTTTAGTATGGGTGTGCACTGGCTCCTCCCTCTATGCCCCTCCTCCAGAGCTCAGTTAGAGAACTGTGCCCAGAGGAGATGGACAATATGAGGAAAGGATTTTGTTAATCTAAGGGCAAGATTCATACCAGCCCACACCAATCATACCATATAACCTGGAATATATGCAACCAGTTAACAGTATGAACAAAAAACAGTATCAGTCAAAGACCGATTCCAACTGTAACATAACCCTTATAAAAGCAACAACTATATACAAGTCTTGCAGATGTAGTCCGCACTGGGACGGGCGCCCAGCATCCTCTACGGACTAGGAGAAAAAGATTTACCGGTAGGTTTAAAATCTTATTTTCTCTTACGTCCTAGAGGATGCTGGGGACTCCGTAAGGACCATGGGGTTTATACCAAAGCTCCCAACCAGGCGGGAGAGTGCGGATGACTCTGCAGCACCGACTGAGCAAACGCAAGGTCCTCATCGGCCAGGGTATCAAACTTGTAGAATTTTGCAAACGTGTTTGAACCCGACCAAGTAGTTGCTCGGCAAAGCTGCAATGCCGAGACGCCTCGGGCAGCCGCCCAAGAAGAGCCCACCTTCCTAGTGGAATGGGCCTTTACTGAATTTGGTAACGGCAATCCAGCCGTAGAATGAGCCTGCTGAATCGTGTTACAGATCCAGCGAGCAATAGTCTGCTTAGAAGCAGGAGCGCCAATCTTGTTGGCCGCATACAGGACAAACAGAGCCTCTGTTTTCCTAACCCTAGCCGTCCTGGCTACATAAATCTTTAAGGCCCTGACTACATCCAGGGACTTGGAGTCCTCCCAGTCCCCCGTAGCCACAGGCACCACAATAGGTTTTTTCATATGATCAACTCTGCTCTATCCACATGGAAAATCAAATAGGGGCTCTTGTGGGACAAGGCCGCCAATTCGGACACCCGCCTTGCAAATGCCAAGGCCAATAACATGACCACCTTCCACGTGAGAAATTTTAATTCCACTGTTTGAAGAGGTTCAAACCAGTGAGATTTCAGGAAACTTAACACCACGTTAAGGTCCCACGGTGCCACTGAGGGCACAAAGGGGGGCTCGATGTGCAGCACTCCCTTCACAAACGTCTGGACTTCTGGGAGAGAAGCCAATTCCCTCTGAAAGAATATAGATAGGGCCGAAATCTGTACCTTAAAGGAGCCTAACTTCAGGACCATATCCACTGCTGTCTGTAGAAAGTGGAGAAATCGGCCCAGATGGAAATCTTCCGTAGGAGCATTCTTGGCTTCACACCAAGATACATACCTCCTCCAGATACGGTGATAATGCTTTGCCGTCACCTCCTTCCTTGCCTTTATCAGAGTAGGGATGACTTCCTCCGGAATACCTTTCCCAGCTAGGATTTGGTGTTCAACCACCATGCCGTCAAACGTAGCCGCGGTAAGTCTTGGAACACACATGGCCCCTGCTGTAACAGGTCCTCCCTGAGAGGAAGAGGCCACGGATCTTCTGTGAGCATTTCCTGAAGATCTGAGTACCAGGCCCTTCGAGGCCAATCTGGAACAATGAGTATTGTCTGCACTCTTCTTTGTCTTATGATTCTCAATATTTTTGAGATGAGAGGAAGAGGAGGAATCACATAGACCGACTGAAACACGTATGGTGTCACTAGGGCGTCTACTGCTACTGCCTGAGGGTCCCGTGACCTGGCACAATACTTCCGAAGCTTCTTGTTGAGGCATGATGCCATCATGTCTATTTGAGGAATTCCCCAAAGACTTGTTATCTCTGCAAAAACTTCTTGATGAAGTCCCCACTCTCCTGGATGGAGATCGTGTCTGCTGAGAAAGTCTGCTTCCCAGTTGTCCACTCCCGGAATGAAGACAGCTGACAGAGCGCTTACGTGATTTTCCGCCCAGCGAAGAATCCTGGTGGCTTCCGCCATCGCCACTCTGCTCCTTGTCCCGCCTTGGCGGTTTACATAAGCCACGGCTGTGACGTTGTCTGATTGAATCAGAACCGGTAGGTCGCGAAGAAGAGTCTCCGCTTGTCGTAGGCCGTTGTAAATGGCCCTCAATTCCAGTATGTTGATGTGTAGACAAGCCTCCTGGCTTGACCATAGTCCCTGAAAATTTCTTCCTTGTGTGACTGCTCCCCATCCTCGGAGGCTCGCGTCCGTGGTCACCAGAAACCAGTCTTGAATGCCGAATCTGCGACCCTCTAGAAGGTGAGCACTCTGCAGCCACCACAGGAGAGACACCCTGGCCCTGGGGGACAGGAATATTTTCTGATGTATTAGTAGATGGGACCCGGACCACTTGTCCAGAAGGTCCCACTGAAAAGGCCTCGCATGAAACCTGCCGAAGGGGATGGCCTCGTAGGCTGCCACCATTTTTCCCAGAACTCGAGTGCATTGATGAACAGACACTCTTTTTGGTTTTAGCAGGTCTCTGACCATGTTCTGGAGATCCTGGGCTTTTTCCAATGGGAGAAAAACCCTCTTTTGTTCCGTGTCCAGAATCATGCCTAGGAATGATAGCCGAGTCGTTGGAACCAATTGTGACTTTGGCAGATTGAGAATCCAACCGTGCTGTTGCAGCACTTTCAGGGAGAGCGACACGCTCTTCAGCAATTGGTCTCTCGATCTCGCCTTTATCAGGAGATCGTCCAAGTATGGGATAATTGTGACTCCCTGCTTGCGCAGTATCACCATCCTCTCCGCCAATACTTTGGGCTTTCCACGGCCCCGAGGATTTTCACCAAACGGCAACGTCTGAAACTGGTAAAGACAGTCCTGTACAGCGAATCTCAGGTACTCCTGATGGGGGGGGGGGGGGTTAAATGGGGACATGAAGGTATGCATCCTTTATGTCTAGTGACACCATCAAATCCCCCCTTCCAGGCTGGATATTACAGCTCAGAGCGATTCCATCTTGAATTTGAAATTTTTCAAGTACAGGTTTAGGGATTTTAGATTTAAAATAGGTCTGACCGAACCATCTGGCTTCGGGACCACAAACAGGGTTGAATAATACCCTTTTCCCTGTTGAACCAGGGGAACCTTGACCACCACTTGCTGCTGACACAGCTTTTGAATTGCAGCTAACACTACTTCCCTCTCCGGGGTTGAAGCTGGCAAGGCCGACTTGAAAAATCGGCGAGGGGGCACCTCTTCGAATTCCAGCTTGTAGCCTTGGGAAACAATCTCCATCGCCCAAGGATCCACGTCTGAAAGAATCCAGATCTGGCTGAAAAGTCGAAGGCGTGCCCCCACTGGTGCGGACTCCCTTAGGGGAGCCCCAGCGTCATGCGGTGGATTTTGTAGAATCCGAGGAGGACTTCTGCTCCTGGGAACTAGCCGAAGCAGGTGTTCTCTTTCCTCTACCCTTACCTCTGGCAAGGAAGGAGGAGCCCCGACCTCTTCTGGACTTATGCGACCGAAAGAACTGCATCTGATACTATGGAGTTTTCTTTTGCTGTTGGGGAACAAAAGGTAGAAAGGTAGATTTACCCGCGGTAGCTGTGGCAACCAGGTCCGCGAGCCCCTCCCCAAACAACACTTCACCCTTGTAAGGTAAAACCTCCATATGCTTCTTTGAGTCTGCATCACCCGTCCATTGGCGTGTCCATAGAGCTCGTCTCGCAGAAATAGCCATGGCATTGGCTCTGGAACCCAGCAGCCCAACGTCTCTTTGAGCGTCCCTCATATATAAGACTGCGTCTTTAATGTGAGCTAAGGTTAATAAAATGGTATCCCTGTCTAGGGTATCAAGGTCAGCTGACAAGGTATCTGTCCATGCTGCAACTGCGCTACATACCCATGCCGATGCTATTGCCAGTCTGAGCAAAGCACCTGTATGCGCATAAATAGACTTTAAAGTAGTCTCCTGTCTGCGATCAGCAGGATCCTTGAGGGCTGCCGTGTCCGGAGACGGTAGCGCCACCTTCTTGGACAGGCGCGTTAAAGCCTTGTCCACCCTGGGAGAGGATTCCCAACGTACCCTGTCCTGTGCAGGGAAAGGATACGCCATAAGAACCCTTTTGGGAATCTGCAGTTTTTTATCTGGAGTTTCCCAAGCTTTTTCAAATAACTTGTTAAGCTCATGAGATGGGGGAAAGGTTACCTCAGGTTTCTTTTCCTTATACATGCGCACCCTCGTGTCAGGGACAGAGGGGTCATCTGTGATATGCAAAACATCTTTTATTGCAATAATCATACACTGAATACTTTTTGCCACCCTCGGGTGCAATTTTGCATCATCGTAGTCGACACTCGAATCAGAATCCGTGTCGGTATCAGTGTCTACTATTTGGGATAGGGGACGTTTTTGAGACCCAGAAGGGCCCTGTGACCCAGTCCAATCCGTGGATTGACTCCCTGATTTCTCCCTGGACTCTGCTTTGTCCATTCTCTTATGTAATGAGGCCACACTTGCATTTAACATATGCCACATGTCCATCCACTCATGAGTCGGCGTTGCCGACGGAGACACACCACTCATCTGCTCCACCTCCTCCTTGGACGAGCCTTCCGCTGCAGACATGCCGACACGGACGTACCGACACCCCCCACCCCCCCCACCCCCACACACAGGGATATATCTATAAGGGGACAATTCCCCAACAAGGCCCTTTGGAGAAACAGAGAGAGAGTATGCCAGCACACACCCAGCGCCAACTGACACTGGAATAAAACCCAGATAGCGCTTTTTACATATATAATCAATGTGTATACACTCACTGCGCCTTAAAAATGCCCCCCTCCCCCTCTTTTTAGCCCTCTGTCACCGAGTTCAGCAGGGGAGAGTCCGGGGAGCCAGCTTCTCTGCAGCTTCTGTGGAGAAAATGGCGCTGTTAGTGCTGAGGGATCAAGCTCCGCCCCTCCAGCGGCGGGCTTCGGTCCCGCTTCAATATTCAAAAAATGGCGGGGGAATCTCTGCATTTACTGCCCAGCAGCCTAATGTGCCCTTATATGCCAGTCCAGAGGTTTATTGCTGCCCAGGGCGCCCCCCCTGCGCCCTGCACCCATCAGTGCCTGTTCTGTGTGTGTAGCTTGTGGGAGCAATGGCTTACCTCAGTGAAGATCTGAAGTCTTCTGCCGCCTTGAAGTCTTCTTTTCTTCTTATACTCACCTGGCTTCTATCTTCCGGCTCTGCGAGGAGGACGGCGGCGCGGCTCTGGGACGAACGGCGGGGTGAGACCTGCGTTCCGACTCACTCGCTAATGGTGTCCAGTAGCCTAAGAAGCAGAGCCTATCATTTAAGTAGGTCTGCTTCTCTCTCCTCAGTCCCACGATGCAGGGAGCCTGTTGCCAGCAGTGCTCCCTGAAAATAAAAAACCTAACAAAATTATTTTTCAGAGAAACTCTGGTGAGCTCCTCTTTAATGCACCCTATCTCCTCTGGGCACAAAATCTAACTGAGGTCTGGAGGAGGGGCATAGAGGGAGGAGCCAGTGCACACCCATACTAAAAGTTCTTTATAGTGCCCATGTCTCCTGCAGAGCCCGTCTATACCCCATGGTCCTTACGGAGTCCGCAGCATCCTCTAGGACGTAAGAGAAAGGATTTTAAATCCAGAAATGTCGGCCCTCTGAAAAGTATGATCATGCATATGTACTCACTACTCAGTACTTGGTTTGGGCCCCTTTTGCATGAATTACTGCCTCAATACGGCGTGGCATGGATTCTATCAGCCTGTGGCACTGCTGAGGCGTTATGGAAGACCAGGATGCTTCAATAGCGGCCTTCAGCTCTTCTTTTTTTTTTTTTTACATAATTTTTATTCGTGGGATCACAAAAGCGAACAGAAACCAACAAATAGTGGTTATAGCATAGTACATTGCAAATACAGCTTAATAGTTGGTGACTATAAAGATGACCAAAAAAAGAACAAACAAAAACCAGTGATCCATTTTTGACCCATAGAGCGGGTAGTATAAAATAGAAAGAATGGCAGTCAGCAGAGAAGCTAGCCGACTGAGACTGAAAAGTAAAAGTAGAAAGAGGTCAAGAAGAAAGAAAGACAGAGAAAAGGAGAGAGAAAGAGAGAGACAAAATAAGGTAGGATAGAGTCCCCGGGGTGGTCCCAGCAAATATAGTGCGAGGCATCACTAATTAAAAGGTGAAGGGGCATGTTGGGTAGTCAGCCATGGGCTCCATATTTTATCGAATGACTTAGAGGAGCAATTTATAATGCTAGTCATGTAGTCCATTCGGTAAACGTACCAGATACGGGCAATTATAGACTGCATGGAAGGCGGGATAGGGTTTTTCCAATCTGCAGCCAATTGACATGTCATTGCAGAGACTATATGACGCAACAGTTTATTTTTAAATGTTGTCAGCGTTGGCAGGTTCAAGGGGAGAAGAATGTATTTAGGGTCAAAAGGAATAGGAGTCTGCAATAAGCTGTAAATAAAATTAATCACCTCCCTCCATATGTTTACTATTTTAGGGCAGGACCACCATATGTGTAGAAAAGAGCCCTCTGCTCCACATCCTCTCCAACACCTATCCGATGTATCCGGGTACATTCTGCTCAAACGAGATGGTACATAATACCATCTATATAGTAATTTATAAACATTCTCCTTGATTCTAACGCAGATGGAGCTAGATACCGCGTTACCCCAGGCTTCAGACCATTCCTCGTCATCTAAGCCCGAGCCTAGGTTCAGTTCCCATGCTTTCTCATGAGGATCACGCTGAGAGGAAGTTTCCCCAATGAGAGTAGTATATAAAAGGGAGATTAGGCCCTTGGTTGAATGACGTCTGAAACATATAGTCTCGAACATGGTCAGGGGTCTGCTAGAGAGGACGTGGCTCAGTGTGGAATGAAAGTGTCGGAGTTGTAAAAATTGGTAAAAATACCTGGAGGGAATAGCAGTACTTTCTTGAATCTGAGAAAATTGAGGAAAGCTAGTGTCCCTGGTGATATCATTCAGATATAAGATACCTCTATCCTGCCAAGGAGCAAACAATGATTTATTTGTACCAGGAGGGAATGCAGGGTTGTGTAATATTGGGATGATAGGGGATGGGGCTGGGGCCAAGCCGTATTTCCTATTGGCAAAGTCCCAAACCGTCAGTGAGCGGGAAACTATGGTGTGGATTGCCACATTTGTAGGGTTTCGGAAGCCAGAGAAGAGAAGAGAAGAGAGAGTAGAGAGACCCAGTTCGGCAGCTTCTATAGATACCCAGATCCTTCGAGATTCAGGATTGCACCATTGTACACAGTGTGAAAGCTGTGTGACTAAGTAATATCTTTTAAAGTCTGGAATGCCTAGGCTGCCACTGTGTGTGGGGCGCTGTAGAAGTTTCAATCGGACTCGGGGACGCTTATTTGCCCATATGAATTGTGACGTGTGGAATTGTAAGAATTTGAAAACAGATGGAGGAATAAATATTGGGAGGGTCTGGAATAGGTAAAGTATCCGAGGGAGCACGTTCATCTTCACTGAGTTTACCCTACCTATCCAGGAGAAAAAAAGGTTGGACCAAGAAGACAGATCTGATTTAATTCGGTCTAAAAGTCTAGGGAAATTAGCTTGATAAAGTTGATGATGGCTATGTGTTAGGAAAATGCCTAAGTATTTAATTTTTTGCTTGTGCCATTGAAATGGGAAGGAATTTTCCAAAGAGAGCTTAATCGGGCCAGGGATATAAAAATTCAATACTTCAGTTTTACCCGTGTTAAGTTTATACCCTGAATGTTTAGAATAGAGGTCTATCTCAGAGAGGAGCAGCTGTAACGACTGAGATGGGGATCCCAGGGATTTAAGGACATCATCAGCGTATAACGCAATTTTGTGTTCAGAAGGACCTACCCGCACTCCAGCTATAGCTGCATTAGCTCGAATCCTTGCTGCCAACGGCTCCATAACCAAGGCAAATAGCAATGGGGAGAGCGGGCATCCCTGTCTGGTGCCGTTAGTTAGTTATACCAAATGTGGAAGAGGTGAGGCGATTAACAGAAACCGTGGCAGTAGGGGATCTATAAAGCGCCGAGACACCATCCAGAAATTTGCCAGAATAGCCCATCCTCCGGAATACCGAGAAAGCAAAGGGCCAGGAAATCCTATCAAAAGCCTTCTCGGCATCCAGTGCTAGCAACAATGAGGGTAGTTTTTGTTTATGGATGGAGTAAATCAGATCTATGGCTCTCCTGGTATTATCGGAGGCCTGACGGCCAGAGATGAAGCCCACTTGGTCCGGGTGTATCAATTGTGTGAGTAGGGGAGCTAAGCGGTTGGCTAAGATTTTAGCATAAATCTTAAGATCAACGTTCAGCAATGAGATCGAGCGATAGTTTGAACATTGCGTTGGATCCTTCTCCGGCTTCGGAATCACAATAATGTCGGCTTGCACAGTTTCTGGAGCAAACGATGCTCCCTCCAGAACATTGTTAAAGAGTGAGGTAAGATAAGGGGCTAATTCTGTAAGGAATGTTTTGTAATAGTGAGCGGTAAAACCATCTGGGCCAGGTGCAGCCGACGACCGCATAGATTTGATAGCGGTAACCGTCTCTTCTAACGAGATATCCTCATTAAGAAGAGAAATCTGTTGCTCTGTCAGGCATGGTAATGGGGAATCTGAAAGGTATGAACGTACTCCCTCCGGACCTTCGGAGGGGAGAGGGGGGGCAGGGAGATTTTACAAGGAGCTATAAAAGTTCCGAAATTCCTCCACCATCAGTTTAGGATCATAAGTGAGTGCGTTTATTGTAGTAGAATGCAGTTTTTCTATCATTCCCATAGCTCGCTTACTTCTCAGTTTATTGGCTAAGAGACTATTTTATCCGCTTTGTCGTAAAATTTTTGACGGAGCTTCTGTAGTATAGCTGCCGCTCTTCGCAATAAAAGGGTATTTAACTGACCCCTGAGGTTATTTATCTGGGAAAGTAGGGAGTCACTCGGGGTATTTTTATGTTGGGCTAAGAGCGCAGAAATTTGAGATTCCAATGAGGAAACTTCCTGTGCTGCTTTCTTACGTATGGCTGAGGCCTTGGACATGAAATGACCACGAATGGTAGCTTTATGTGCCTCCCAATCTAGACTAGGAGAGACTTCTGGGGAGGCGTTTTCCTCAAAAAAAAATTCAGGTTTAATTTAGTGTCTGAGTGGAGGGATGCGAAAGGAGGTATCATCGAGACGCCACTTACATGTCTTGTTAGGGGTTCTATAGAGTTCTACCAGGATATAAACCCCCGCATGGTCCGTCCATGAACAGGGAGTGATGCCAGCATCAGCAATCAATGTCGTGAGTGACTGAGACACATGTATCATATCTATTCGAGAGTGATGTTGATGAGGTGCAGAAAAGTGGGTATAATCCCTAGCAGTGGAATGTTTAAGACGCCAGGTGTCTCGTAGATCAAGCTGTGTGAGGGAGGATATTAACGTAAGGGCGGCTTCCGTCAGGGATGCTTCCTTCTTATTTTTAGGGGGATTAGATTTATCTAAGAAAGGATCAATCACAGTATTAAAGTCTCCACCCAAAATGATGTGGCCCTGTGCTACTCTATTAAGACGCAAAAAGAGTTTGTGGAAAAAATGTGATTGGTCTTGATTAGGGGCATATACAGACACAAGTGTTAGAGTTTCAGTGTGGAGTGTACCAATCACTATAAGGTATCGGCCGTCAGGATCAGCTATGGTTGTGGTGTGTACAAATGGGATATTACGGTGGATCAGTATAGCTACCCCCTTTTTTTACAGTCAGCAGAGGCAAAGAAGGTCTGAGTAAACTGCTTACCTTGAAGTCGGGAATGTATACCAGTGAAATGGGTCTCCTGAAGTAAAACTATATCAGCCTTCTCTCTCCGACAGGCGGATAACATTACTGTACGTTTCTTGGGAGAATTAAGCCCATTAACATTTATAGAAAACAATTTAAGTGCCATGTGATACCAAAGAACGGAAGAGGATCAGTGGAAACCCATCCCGGGGAGGAAAGGAAAGAAAAGAAGAAGAAGAATGGCAAGAAACAAGAAGCGGAGATTTAGGAGAAGAGAAAGTAACAGAGAACCCATACGGGAAAAAACCCTGGAATATAGGGTCCCAATCAAGGACCGCTACACAGATATTAAACATTATATTTCTTAGTAACAAATAAAGGGAGCACGGGGGGTATTGGGAACAGCAAACCAACGCAGGAGAAGCAGGTCCCTCTGGACCGCAATAGTTGAGTCGGCTGGAGCCGAAGATACAATCATGTAACCTAGAATACAGAAAAACAAAAAAAAACATACTGTGGCATAACAAAACAAAAAGGGGGAGGGGAGGGGAGGGGGGGGGAATCAAGGGATAATAGGGTGAGCAAGGTAAGCCAAGCGCAACAATATAAAGCTAGTCATAACATATAACGAACATTAAAGCCTGGTAAGCAATATCAGAACAAACATTAAAGTCCGGTAAGCGATATCAAAAACCAATAACATGCTCATTAAAGAAAATAGGATGGAGGCCAGAGTCCCCGCCTGTCAACAAAGAACATAATACAAGGAGATGTATCCCTAAAACAGTGGGGACTATCTGCTTAGAGCTAAGAGTGTCCGCTAAGATCAAGGGGGGTCATTAGTGCTAATGCGATGACGAGTCACCCTCGTCCATTCAGGCGGTGGAATCTGGGGGCGTTTTTGCCCCGATGAAGAGGTATTTCCACCATCAGGTGACGATACAGGGAGAAGATCAAGGTTAGCCAACAGCTCCTGACCCTGAGTCAAAGTTTTAACGGAGTGAGTGGAGTTGTTCACCGTAACCTGTAGCATAAAAGGAAATCCCCATCTATAGCATATTTGATGTTGACGTAGTATCCTAGTAACAGGCTGGAGGTCCCGACGCTTTTGAATAGTAGAGGGGGCCAGATCTTGAAAAACCTGCAGATGCATATCTCGGAAATCGATCACTGGGGATTCTCGAACCGACATTAGGATCCGTTCCTTGGAACGATAATAATGTAAACGAATTATGATGTCTCTGGGTGGTTGAGTCGGAGCAGGCTTTGCCCAAAGTGCTCTGTGAGTGTTATGCACACCAGTGCCTGCAGGAAAGTACTGGTGTCAGGACTGTTATGCACTCCAGTGCCTGCAGGAATGTACTGGTGTTTGAACTGTTATGCAAAACAAATGGACTCACAGACAGACTAGGGAATATGACATAACGTACACAGAAGGTGGTAGGGTAACAAAATACACACAACGTGAACAGAGAAGCCCAGAGGCTAAGGAACTGGGTATCTCCCTTGTATTAGAACTGCTCAGATGTGAAAAGCAAGATGTTGTGTTTTAATACATAGAAAACCCGAAATGCTGTTGCTAAGGGCAACAGCAAAACCCTAAAGGGTTACCAACGGGTGTGGCAGTAAACTCCTTGGTCAGAGATGGAATGATAGACACAAGGAGATTCTCCACAATCCTAATTCTCACTTGCAGTGCACAGGTTCGGTTTACTGCCACTAAACTGACCCCTGACACCTAGCACAGTGAGACAGGATTAGACAGGCAAGTCTTAGAATACAGCCGCAAACTTGCTAAGTTCACAGAGTAGTAACAGAACCCCAGCAAGCTAAACGACTGACTCCAGTCTTACTGCTAGGTCTGGATTGGCAGAGTGTAATACCAAATCCCCAGGCCTATTTGCAGTAAGCAACAAACAAATACAAAGCTACACAGTACTGGCTAACTTTCAGAAACTGACTAACCAACAAAGATTCAGCAGCATCTGCTTACCCTGAAAAGAGGCCTTATAAAGCAGGTGCTGTCCACGCCCCACTCAGACCTCACAGACTGTGAGCACAAAAACCAGCACCGGATCCCCTGCCATGCACAGAGCCTATAACCACTGCACAACAAAAGACCCGAACCGGAGTATCAGCTGCGCTCAGGTTACTCCGCTAGCACTTGTCTCCCGGTTGCCATGACGACGTGGCAGCACAGGGCAGGAGACCCTAACAGTGAGCTCTATCGCAAAGACAGTCGCCTTCTGAGAGATCAGGCAATACGTGTTGGAAAAAGTCTTTCAAGAAGGATGGTAGAGCGGAGCTAAGGTTCGATTCCGCCACGTTACGTATACGCAGATTATTTCGACGGGAGCGATTCTCCTGATCTTCTTGACGTTCTTTGAGATCCTCCATCTCATCGTGGAGTCTAGAGAGTTCCGAGTCAAGACGTTGCTGAGAGCGGCAGAGGTCATCCGTCTTAGATTCAAGAGCATCCGTACGATTACCAAGGGCCGTGAGATCAGACTTGAAGTCGGCAATGGCTGTGGAGAGTTCTTGTTTAAAGGCAGATTGAACCCCCTTAAGTAAACTGGTCATAACTGCTTGGATCTGCGGGTCTATACCTGTCTCTGAAAAACCGGGGGAGGAAGGAGAGTCCGTAAGCAATGCAGGAGTTGGAGGGCCCTTAGACTTTGATCCAAAAAAAATTGTGGGGCCTGTGTATTTTTCTTATTTTTTTGCGCCATTATAGAGGACTAGTAGGGTAGGCGGGGAATCACAAACGTAAAAGGAGACACAGACGCTGCTTGTGAAATGTACGTTAAGTAGAAAAGGGAATGGTATAAAGAGTACTATTACGGTCCAGGTAGGACAAACTGCACCGCTAGGCCAGCATTCCGGGTAGCAGATAAAGGGCAGACAGTGCCCTAAGGTGGCATTCGTATGATATCAGAATAGAGCAGGCGGCTTCAGTGATGCCCCTAAGCTTGACTCCCTGCTGGCCAGGAGGAGCCAAAGTCTAGTAGCGTTAGAGGGAGAAGTTAAATAAAAGGCTAGACTAGAGACCCCACTGCTATCACTACAGGGTGGCCAATGATCAATGAGCAGTACCGAGGTCAGGCCACCGCATCGCAGCTCTAGGGCATGTTTCCCCGTAGGCTGAGGGGAGGAAGGATCATATGGCGCCAGAAGAAAAAGCTAAAGTGCCACCACCGCACCCACAGCACAGCTAGCAATTAGTGGGTGGACCAGGAGCCAGTAGTCGCAGCACAACCCCAGGGTTGAACTCCCCTCAGGGCGGCTGTTAAGTAACAGATTATGCGTTGTGCAATGGAGCCAGCAGTGTGAGCAATGTAGTCCTGGAGCCTGTCTCCCTCTAGAACGGCTGTCAGACAGCGCAAGGCTCCAGGCGCAGGCGGCGGCTGTGCGGCTCCCACGCTTCACTCTCCGCTCGTCAGGGACCAGGCAGCGCCGGAGGGGATGCTATCGCAGCCGCTGGCGTGCGGCACCGAGGTGTCCCCCCCCCCCCCCCTGCCGGCACCAGCGGTGATCTCCTCCCAAGGCAGCGGCGATTCCCCGTGCGACGCCATGCGGCCCCGCTGCTCCGTCCTCCCGCACAGAAGCGGCCGCCGTGCGCACGGGTATCTGGAGCTTCGTGAGGATTCACAGGGCCGCTCTGTTCCACAGCACAGCGCTCCTTTACAATCAGGCTAGGGAGACTCGCCGATGGCTTCCGCAGCACTTCCGGTAACAGGGGGAGGGGGGGGGAACGGTGTACTTGAGGTCCCTGCTTGGCGCTGGTGAACAGGCCGCAACCCGCAGGAGCCCGTAAACCGGCTGCTCGATTCTGCAGCCAAGGTCCACCAACACCAGCGGCATCCAGCTCTTAAAGGCACAGTCGTGGGGGCCACAAGTAGAAGCAGTGGGTGGTTGAAAAGGGGATTTAGATGTCCAACCTCAGGAGCACTCTAAGGAAGCGTCCTACCCAGGCCTTCAGCTCTTCTACATTGTTCGGTCTCATGTCTCTCATCTTTCTCTTGGCAATGCCCCATAGATAGTCTATGGGGTTCAGGTCAGGCGAGTTTGCTGGCTAATGCAGCACTGTAATCCCACAGTCATTGAACCAGGTTTTGGTACTTTTGGCAGTGTGGGCAGGTGCCAAGTCCTGCTGGAAAAGGAAGTCAGCATCTCCATAAAGCTTGTCTGCTGAACTGCTCTAAAATGTCCTGGTAGACGGCTGCGTTGACTCTGGACTTAATAAAGCACAGTGGACCAACACCAGCAGATGACATGGCTCCCCAAATCAACATAGACTGGAAACCAAGGTCCCAGAGTATGGAGGAAGAATGGAGAGGCACACAATCCAAGATGCTTGAAGTCCAGTGTGAAGTTTCCACAGTCTGTTGCAGTGTCCGCACGCTCCTTTTATGTCACATGTGCACACGGATGCCAGTCCTGCCCTGCCTGAGGGGTTTTGGAAGGGTTGTGTCCTATACATCATTTGGTTCTAGCTGTCCTTTTTACACAACCCCTGAAAGTGAAGTGTGTCACCTGTGGTGTAATACGGATTTGTAACGAAAACAGTCTGCACTATGACTTTATCCCTTTCTTTTTGAGGAACATAAGAACGACAGAGAGTGCCATTAACCAGAGTACTTTTATTTTCAGCAATAAAATATTGACATGTTAGAATGCGACATGGTGGTAAATTTAATAAGGTGGGAGTGTTTTAGAACTGATGATTCTACTTAACATTTATCTGGCTCCTTCTAGAAGATAATAGAATCTGATCACCAGTTATAAAGATCTCCCACCTCAGTAAATTTACCTCATATTGTCCCTGGTGGATCAGCAGTGACTTTCCTGCTCCCAACAGCTGCCGTGGATCCAGTGGCATCCCTAACCCTAGTTTTGATATTCTGACAATGTCAACATTTTCACATATCGACATTTTACCTGAGAATGTTGACACATTGCGTGTTCACCTTGCACGTCAACATTTTAACAATTTAACTGTTGACATTGTGGTTTTGATAATGTCATCGACGACCTTTTAACTATATGCTGTGTTAATAGTATACCCAATACTTCTTCAAAGGAAAATCACTATTGGTACCCAGCATGGTTCCGGAAACGTTGCGTGAGCCTACACACAGATGAGATAATCAAGCACTGAAATCATATTTATCGTGTCTGGTGAACGCTTTCTGCCCATAGCAACCATTTAGATTCTATCTATAATTTTCTAGAAGCAGCTAGATAAATGTTAAGTGGAATCTGACTGGTTGCTATGGGCAACATCTCAACTTCTAAAAAACTCACACCTTAATAAATATACCCCTTTGAGTCAGAGTTTGACGCAAAATATCTGTAGTTGTGTAAAACTGCTTTAGCCTGATTTACTTCCATGCGTAAATGGGAAATTCGGGTTACTGCTAAGGTGAGGATCCGTGTAACCGCCATCATTAGTGTTGGCCTTCACCAGCCGCATGCTAAGTGCAAGAGATTTGCCAGTAGCCGCTTCCCTTCCCCATACACACCACTCAGAGTAGAACAGACATGCTGTTTGTGTTGCGTTCAGTTGCCGCCCAGTTTCAGCCCATTCATGCAATGCGAGATCCGGCAGAGATCCACCTGACTCGCAATTGATCATAGGCATGCAGCTTCTGCGCATGGGCTGTATGGCAATACTTGCTATTTACATCTATGAGGCGAGATCCGTCCACTGCTTGTCACAAGTGTAGGCTTTGCTTTGCTCTGTGTCACATTTGACATTCCCTCATAAAATGTAGTGGGGTCTTTTCTGAGATCATTATGCAGTAGTGTAGCTCCAAGAGCCATTAATACTGTAACTCATACTTGCCTATTCTCATGGAACTACAGAGAGGCTCTTGAAAATTGGGTGGTCCTCCCGGCTGCCCGGAAAATTGGGCAAGTCTACTGGATTTGTCCTCCTCTCTCCGCCCACTTGCCGAGTGAAGTGGGCGGACCCATTCGTGCTTCATCACATCATTGTAGCCATGCCCCCCACTTTACAATTTCAGTTCTCCCGAAATTGTATAGCAGAGGGTGTGGCCAAAATGACGTAATCGCACAGCCATACCCCCATACAGCTTCCTTAGCTGTGTCACGCCCCGCGCCTCCTCCTATACCAAGCCACTCCCCCTGTACCATCCTCCTCTGAGCCAACCTGGCTGCCCCCTCCTGGAGTAGACAGCCATAAAGTCGGCAACTGTGCTGTAAATGTTTCTCAAAGCGCTTTCAAAGCAAAGTTGAATTTCCTTCTCTTCTGCAAACAGTTTTCTCTGACATCCTTAAAAACAAAATTTTGTATGATATAATTTTGTGTATATCACAGTTGTAACATAAATTTGCCCAAATGCTGTACATTTAAAATGTTACCTCCAATGGAAGAATAACTGAATTGCTTAAAAGTCACAAACGGAAATGTTGGTTATATATGCTGCATAATAAATATAGCAATGGAAGCATAAACACAAAAGAATAAACTGAGGAAAATTGAGCTTGTTAATCAGTCAGGCATTATACTGAGATCACCCTTAATTATATTTTTATTTATTTAATAACAGCTACTAAAAGCACCAGCATTTTCCGTTGCACTTTCAATTGGGAACAAAATAGTAATAAAACAAGACTGTGTCATAACAGACAGACAAAGAGGTCAGGGGGCCCTGCTCGCAGGCTTATATACTATTATTTACATTTTTCAAATTGTTATCAGGCACTAAAGGGGAAATTTATCAAAACTTGGAGAGAGATAAAGTAACAACTCATCAGCTTCCAACTGTCACTTTTTCAAACACAGCCTGTAACATGACAGAAGCTGATTGCTTATTTATTTCTTCAGTATTTGGTGCTGAATCCATTAAACTGAAGCTTCGGGATCTCCTTTTCATCAGAAAATATGGTCCGATCGATCCGTGAACTGGGACTGCCCACTTTGCTCAGCCACGCTTTCCTGTAAAAAGACAGCCATATTAGTGCAAAGCAAGGATGAGAGAGTTACTATAAACAATCCCCTAAAATGATATTACTATTGGTATTTTTTTATTATTGCTTGAAATTCTAGATTTTTTTAAAACATAAAAATGCACCATTTCTAGAGACAATGTTGAATATGTATCTGCAGATCATTTTACTTCTGTTTGTCGACTATTTTTACTTGTTTCCAGGGCCGGATTAACAATGGGGCGGATGGAGCTGCAGCTCTAGGCCCCTCATTGAAAATAGGCCCACCACAGTGAAGAGGCCCAAAATCGTCTGCATTACAATGAGTCACAGTGACTCATTGTATGCCGCTGCCAGACAGTGACGAATATGTGACATGAACTGCCAGGCCGGGATGGAGGAGGAGCCTCTATCCCCTCTCAGCTCCTGACTTTAGTGCTGCTGATGAGAAGGACGGCCAGGCCAGAGGGGGAGGACCGTAGGAGGGACACAGCAACGTAATGGCCGCACCAACTCCAAGCTTGTTGCCCGCACCCCACACTGCTCTGGCCGCCTCCCACAACCCGCTGGCTGCCTCACGTCCACCCACATCGTGCGGGCCACCTCCCGTACCGCACACCGCATTGACAGCCTCCCGTGCTGACCGCCTCCCGCACCGCACACTGCTTTGGCCAGCACCCCCCAGCTGCCACCTGCTGCCTGCTCCCCACACCACGCTGGCCCCCCGCCCGGCCGTCTTCCGCACCCCCGCTGCTACTCCCTTCTGCCCTGCTTCATGCTGTGTATAAGGGGCTCTGCCTGGCGCAATGTGTATAAGGGGCTCTGCCTGGCGCAATGTGTATAAGGGGCTCTGCCTGGCGCAATGTGTATAAGGGTCTCTGCCTGGCGCAATGTGTATAAAAAGGGGCTCTGCCTGGCGCAATGTATATAAGGGACTCTGCCTGGCACAATGTGTATAAGGGGCTCTGCCTGGCGCAATGTGTATAAGGGTCTCTGCCTGGCGCAATGTGTATAAGGGGCTCTGCCTGGCGCAATGTGTATAAAAAGGGTCTCTGCCTGGCGCAATGTGTATAAGGGGCTGTACCAGGCATGAATAAGGGGTACTACTGTGTGGTGTAATGTGACTGACAGACACTACTGTGCGGTGTAATGTGAATTGGTACAATTATGTGGCCATGCCTCTTTTGGTGAAGCCACGCCCCAATATATTTTACACACGCCTTAGGCGTGCACTATCCCTTTTTTCAATGGGGAGAGGGGGTCACCAAAGGAAACGTTTGCCCTGGGAGCCACAAGGTCTAGAACCAGCCCTGACTACAGCATATACAGACTAGGAGGGGGTAGGGGGGGGCACACTGACACATATACAGACTAGGAGGGGAGGGAGAGCACGCTAATACACATACAGACTAGGAGGATAGGCAGGCACACTGACGCATATACAGACTAGGAGGGGAGGGCGGCACACTAATACACATACAGACTAGGAGGGGTGGGTGGGCAAACTGACGCATATACAGATTAGGAGGAGGCACACTGATGCATATACAGACTAGGAGGGGCACATTAATTGGTAGCGCATAGATCCCCTTTGCCGAAAGGACCTTTACCATAATACACTGGGTCAACATCAACGTCTATTGGAATAGTAACCTGTGCCGAGTGAAGTGAGACTCCGGACCCAAAGTGTGGCGAGTGAAGATAGCCTGTGAAGGTACAATGGAGCCAAACTACCCCCCCCCCCCCCCCCCCTTCCCCAAGAAAGTAACTTACAACAAACCTAGATTGGAGAAAAGATTCAAATGCTGCAACGGCATAAAACAACTTCCGCCCTCAGCTGATGTCGCATCTGGGTCCTTAAGGCGCTGGTGATATAGATTCTACCCACACTAATGCATATACAGACTAGGAGGGGAGGGGGCACACTAATGCATATACTTTTAAGGACACACTCCTTTTCAGTGGCCATGCCCCCTTTTTAGTAGAGATGAGCGGGTTCGGTTTCTCTGAATCCGAACCCGCCAGAACTTCATGTTTTTTTTCACGGGTCCGAGCGACTCGGATCTTTCCGCCTTGCTCGGTTAACCCGAGCGCGCCCGAACGTCATCATGACGCTGTCGGATTCTCGCGAGGCTCGGATTCTATCGCGAGACTCGGATTCTATATAAGGAGCCGCGCGTCGCCGCCATTTTCACACGTGCATTGAGATTGATAGGGAGAGGACGTGGCTGGCGTCCTCTCCGTTTAGAATAGATTAGAGAGACACTTGATTTACTAATTTTGGGGAGCATTAGGAGTACTCAGTACAGTGCAGAGTTTTGCTGATAGTGACCAGTGACCACCAGTTTTATTTATAATCCGTTCTCTGCCTGAAAAAAGCGATACACAGCACACAGTGACTCAGTCACATACCATATCTGTGTGCACTGCTCAGGCTCAGGCCAGTGTGCTGCATCATCTATTATCTATATATAATATTATATATATCTGTCTGACTGCTCAGCTCACACAGCTTATAATTGTGGGGGAGACTGGGGAGCACTACTGCAGTGCCAGTTATAGGTTATAGCAGGAGCCAGGAGTACATAATATATTATATAGTGAGTGACCACCAGACACACAGTGCAGTTTATTTAATATATCCGTTCTCTGCCTGAAAAAAGCGATACACACAGTGACTCAGTCAGTCACATACCATATCTGTGTGCACTGCTCAGGCTCAGGCCAGTGTGCTGCATCATCTATATATATTATATATCTGTCTGACTGCTCAGCTCACACAGCTTATAATTGTGGGGGAGACTGGGGAGCACTACTGCAGTGCCAGTTATAGGTTATAGCAGGAGCCAGGAGTACATAATATTATATTAAAATTAAACAGTGCACACTTTTGCTGCAGGAGTGCCACTGCCAGTGTGACTAGTGACCAGTGACCTGACCACCAGTATATATAATATTAGTAGTATACTATCTCTTTATCAACCAGTCTATATATTAGCAGCAGACACAGTACAGTGCGGTAGTTCACGGCTGTGGCTACCTCTGTGTCGGCACTCGGCAGCCCGTCCATAGTTGTATATACCACCTAACCGTGGTTTTTTTTTCTTTCTTTATACATACATACTAGTTACAAGTATACTATCTCTTTATCAACCAGTCTATATTAGCAGCAGACACAGTACAGTGCGGTAGTTCACGGCTGTGGCTACCTCTGTGTCGGCACTCGGCAGCCCGTCCATAATTGTATATACCACCTAACCGTGGTTTTTTTTTCTTTCTTTATACATACATACTAGTTACGAGTATACTATCTCTTTATCAACCAGTCTATATTAGCAGCAGACACAGTACAGTGCGGTAGTTCACGGCTGTGGCTACCTCTGTGTCGGCACTCGGCAGCCCGTCCATAATTGTATATACCACCTAACCGTGGTTTTTTTTTCTTTCTTTATACATACATACTAGTTACGAGTATACTATCTCTTTATCAACCAGTCTATATATTAGCAGCAGACACAGTACAGTGCGGTAGTTCACGGCTGTGGCTACCTCTGTGTCGGCACTCGGCAGCCCGTCCATAATTGTATATACCACCTAACCGTGGTTTTTTTTTCTTTCTTTATACATACATACTAGTTACGAGTATACTATCTCTTTATCAACCAGTCTATATTAGCAGCAGACACAGTACAGTGCGGTAGTTCACGGCTGTGGCTACCTCTGTGTCGGCACTCGGCAGCCCGTCCATAATTGTATATACCACCTAACCGTGGTTTTTTTTTCTTTCTTTATACATACATACTAGTTACGAGTATACTATCTCTTTATCAACCAGTCTATATTAGCAGCAGACACAGTACAGTGCGGTAGTTCACGGCTGTGGCTACCTCTGTGTCGGCACTCGGCAGCCCGTCCATAATTGTATATACCACCTAACCGTGGTTTTTTTTTCTTTCTTTATACATACATACTAGTTACGAGTATACTATCTCTTTATCAACCAGTCTATATTAGCAGCAGACACAGTACAGTGCGGTAGTTCACGGCTGTGGCTACCTCTGTGTTGGCACTCGGCAGCCCGTCCATAATTGTATATACCACCTAACCGTGGTTTTTTTTTCTTTCTTTATACATACATACTAGTTACGAGTATACTATCTCTTTATCAACCAGTCTATATATTAGCAGCAGACACAGTACAGTGCGGTAGTTCACGGCTGTGGCTACCTCTGTGTCGGCACTCGGCAGCCCGTCCATAATTGTATATACCACCTAACCGTGGTTTTTTTTTCTTTCTTTATACATACATACTAGTTACGAGTATACTATCTCTTTATCAACCAGTCTATATATTAGCAGCAGACACAGTACAGTGCGGTAGTTCACGGCTGTGGCTACCTCTGTGTCGGCACTCGGCAGCCTGTCCATAATTGTATATACCACCTAACCGTGGTTTTTTTTTCTTTCTTTATACATACATACTAGTTACGAGTATACTATCTCTTTATCAACCAGTCTATATATTAGCAGCAGACACAGTACAGTGCGGTAGTTCACGGCTGTGGCTACCTCTGTGTCGGCACTCGGCAGCCCGTCCATAATTGTATACTAGTATCCAATCCATCCATCTCCATTGTTTACCTGAGGTGCCTTTTAGTTGTGCCTATTAAAATATGGAGAACAAAAATGTTGAGGTTCCAAAATTAGGGAAAGATCAAGATCCACTTCCACCTCGTGCTGAAGCTGCTGCCACTAGTCATGGCCGAGACGATGAAATGCCAGCAACGTCGTCTGCCAAGGCCGATGCCCAATGTCATAGTACAGAGCATGTCAAATCCAAAACACCAAATATCAGTAAAAAAAGGACTCCAAAACCTAAAATAAAATTGTCGGAGGAGAAGCGTAAACTTGCCAATATGCCATTTACCACACGGAGTGGCAAGGAACGGCTGAGGCCCTGGCCTATGTTCATGGCTAGTGGTTCAGGTTTTTTGGAAGGGACATCCTGCGTGACACTGCAGTGCCACTCCTAGATGGGCCCGGTGTTTGTGTCGGCCACTAGGGTCGCTAATCTTACTCACACAGCTACCTCATTGCGCCTCTTTTTTTCTTTGCGTCATGTGCTGTTTGGGGAGGGTTTTTTGGAAGGGACATCCTGCGTGACACTGCAGTGCCACTCCTAGATGGGCCCGGTGTTTGTGTCGGCCACTAGGGTCGCTTATCTTACTCACACAGCGACCTCGGTGCAAATTTTAGGACTAAAAATAATATTGTGAGGTGTGAGGTATTCAGAATAGACTGAAAATGAGTGTAAATTATGGTTTTTGAGGTTAATAATACTTTGGGATCAAAATGACCCCCAAATTCTATGATTTAAGCTGTTTTTTAGTGTTTTTTGAAAAAAACACCCGAATCCAAAACACACCCGAATCCGACAAAAAAAATTCGGTGAGGTTTTGCCAAAACGCGTTCGAACCCAAAACACGGCCGCGGAACCGAACCCAAAACCAAAACACAAAACCCGAAAAATTTCAGGCGCTCATCTCTACTTTTTAGGCACACGCAACAATAATCTTGTTTCATTTCCCATACCCCCACTTCAAAATTCCCACTTCGACGACCACTGTATGTATGGGTCTGTTGTTCTGCTCCTCTATTAAATGGTTGAAGGTAGGCACTAGCTATGACCTCCATAGAGATAGCCACACCCATGGCACAGGCCACACCCCCTATTTAGACCACCACCACCACCACCACCACCACCACCACCACCGTGCATGTCACACCTCCTGCCGAGTCGCACAATAGGCCCTTCATACATTTCAGTTCCAGGCCCATGTGGACCTTAATCTGGCACGGCTTGTTTCTACTTGTTTTTGTCTCACATTTTGCCACTATGTTGAATTAGTAGTCATATAATTTGTATGCTGACAGTAAACGATGATGATGATAATAATGATGTTCAAAATCTTTGCAATAAACAAAGCTGTGTAACCAAACAAAAGGGAAATAGTGTTGCTGCAACAAAAATACATCACAAAGCTTCAGCAACAACAAAAAAACAATAAAAAGTGATTCATAAGCTTTCCTAATTAAAGCGAAACTTCCAACTCTGATTTGTCATTCATATGGAATCAGATGCACGTGTCACAACTAGAGAGTTGCTATGCAATGTCATCTATGGCATATTTAAGGTTTGTTTTCTCCTAGATTATAAATATACTTTCAAATATTGTTTGAAAATTTATTGAATTTAATGATTTGGATATTTAGAGATTATCCTATAAATAGCAACTATTTGTCAACAAAGGACCTGATTCAGTAAGGATTGCTAATTCTGCTAAGTAGCAGAATTTGCAATCCTGTGGATCACATAGTAACATGGGGGTAATTCTGAGTTGATCGCAGTAGGAACTTTGTTAGCAGTTGGGTAAAAACATGTACACTTAGGGCGGGTTCGAGCCCTTTTTGCGCCCCGGGCAGGACATAGGGGCGTGGCTTCATACAGGGGGCGTGGTCAGTTACGCCCCCTGTACAGTAGTAGCGCCGCTGAAATGTTGAGCGGTGCGCGATGACTTCATCGCGCACCGCCCAGCAAAGATCCTCTCCACGAAGGGAAACTAGACGCGTAGCGTCTAGTTCCCTTCGTGGAGCGGACCTTTGCTGGGTGGTGCACGATGACATCATTGCGCACCGCACAGTACAGGTCCTCTCCACGAAGGGAAACTAGACACTATGCGTCTAGTTCCCTGACGTCCTTCGCAGTGGGACGCAGCGGCAGCGGGACACAGCGGGGGGCACAGCACTGCAGTAGCGGATCTTGCCATGGTGCGGCGCCCTCCGGATGGCGCCGGTGCTCCGGGCAAAAGTCCTGCTTGCCCGTGGAAAGATCCGCTACTGTGTGCACTGCAGGGGAGGCAGATATAACATGTGCAGAGAGAGTTAGATTTGGGTGGGTTATTTTGTTTTTGTCCAGGGTAAATACTGGCTGCTTTATTTTTACACTGCAATTTAGATTTTAGTTTGAATACACCCCACCCAAATGTAACTCTCTCTGCACATGTTATATCTGCCATTCCTGCAGTGCACATGGTTTTTCCCAATTGCTAACAAAATTGCTGCTGCGATCAAGTCAGAATTAGGCCCATAGTAACAAAGTATCTAAGGTTGAAAAAAGACAATTGTCCATCGAGTTCAACCTATTTGTGGTCTCCTATGCAAGATTATTTTGTATAAAAATTTGACTGATGTTGATGACTGCCGTTACGTTTTACCCCTCTTTTTTATAATAACCATAGTGCGTGACTATGCCCCGTAACCCTGGATATCCTTATCCATTAGGAATTTATGTAACCCATTCTTAAAGGTGTTGACTAAGTCGGCCATTACAACTCCCTCAGGCAGGGAATTCCAAACACGTATCGTCCTTACCGTAAAAAAGCCTTTCCGCCGTATTGTGCGGAATCTCCTCTCCTCTAACCTGAGCGAGTGTCCACGAGTTCTCTTTGTTGATCTAACCAAAAATGGGTCCTGCGCAAGATCTGTATATTGTCCCCTTTTATATTTGTAAATGTTGATCATGTCCCCTCTTAATCTCCTCTTTTCCAGTGTAAACATGCCTAGTCTTGCAAGCCTTTCCTCGTATTCCAGCGTCTCCATACCCTTAATTAGTTTGGTCGCCCGCCTCTGAACCTTTTCTAGCTCCAGGATATCCTTTTTGTAGTATGGTGCCCAGAATTGTACACAGTATTCAAGGTGTGGCCTCACAAGTGATTTATATAACGGGAGTATAATACTCTCGTCCCTAGCATCAATTCCCTGTTTTATGCATACTAATATCTTATTAGCCTTCTTTGCTGCAGTCCTACTTTGGGTACTACTGCTTAGTCCTTTTCCAGTACAGAATCCCCTAATTTTACCCCATTTAGTAGGTAGGTGTTATTTTTGTTCTTGTTACCACAGTGCATTACCTTACACTTGTCTGTATTGAAGTGCATTCTCCATTTCGCTGCCCAAGCTTCTAATTTAACTAAGTTGTTCTGAAGCGACTCAGTATCCCCCTCCGCATTTATAACTTTACACAATTTGGTATCATCTGCAAAAATTTACACCATGCTCTCTAGACCTTCTGTTAGGTTGTTAATGAAAATATTGAACAATAGCGGTCCTAATACTGAGCCTTGCGGCACACCACTTAGCACTTCAGTCCAATTTGAAAAAGATCCATTAACCACAATGCGCTGCTCCCTATTATCTAACCAGTTTTTGACCCAAGTGCATATTGTGCTTCCTAGCCCTGTTTCTTGTAGCTTGTAGATAAGTCTCATGTGTGGTACAGTGTCAAATGCTTTGGCAAAATCTAAAAAGATTACATCCACCTCTTTACCCTGATCTAGGTTTGCGCTTACTGTTTCATTAAAGCAAAGTAAGTTGGTTTGACAGGATCTGTCCTTCATAAACCCATGTTGATTCCTTTTAATGACCTTATTGACTTCAAGGAACTTCTGAATACTATCTCTTAGAATACCTTCCAATACTTTCCCCACTATAGATGTAAGACTAACTGGTCTATAATTACCTGGTTCAGCTTTACTTCCCTTTTTGAATATAGGCACTACTTCCGCTATACGCCAGTCTTTGGGAACCATACCTGATATTACTGAATCCTTAAAGATCAAAAATAGCGGTTTTGCAAGTTCAGAGTGAAGCTCCATTAGAACCCTTGGGTGAATACCATCGGGACCAGGTGACTTATTAATCTTTAAATGTTTTAATCGGTCACAGACTACTTCCTCACTTAAATAAGTACCTATCATTGGGATATTCTCATTATTAGGATTATGTGTTAGTCCCTGAATTGGGTCTTCTCTAGTAAATACTGTTGAAAAAACTCGTTTAGTGTGTCCGCTATGTCATTATCATTTTTGCTTAAGACTCCCAACTTGTCTTTTAAAGGGCCTATACTCTCCTTCTTTAATCTTTTGCTATTAATGTATTTAAATAATTTTTTGGGATTCGCTTTGCTTTCCTTTGCTACTAGTTTTTCTGTTTCTACTTTAGCCGCTCTTATTTCTTTTTTGCACATTTTGTTACATTCCTTATAGTGCTGAAATGACTCTGCTTCCCCGTCAGATTTGGATTTTTTTAAATGTTCGCCTTTTCTTGCCCATAAGTTTCTTTATCTTTTTGTTAAGCCACATTGGTTTATGATTTTTATTCCTTTTTTTGCTGCTCGTAGGAATAAATTTGAGAGTATTTTTAGCTAGCAGGAATTTTAGTACCTCCCATTTCTCCGTAGTATTTTTTCCTAAAAACAAGCCTTCCCATTCAATATCCCTGAAAAATACACTCATCTTTTCAAAATTCGCTTTGCTAAAGTTTAGAGTCCTAGTTGAGCCAGTATAGGGCTGTTTATAAAAACTGATATTGAATGTGACCATATTGTAGTCGCTGTTTCCTATGGGTTCCCCTACTATAATGCCTGATACCAAATTCCCATTGTTTGTTAATACCAGGTCTAAGATTGCATTGTACCTAGTTGGTTCCTCAATTAGTTGAACTAAGTAGTTATCATTAAGTGTGTTTAAAAACATATTGCCCCTAGCAGTATCACATGAATTGTTTTTCCAGTTTATCTCTGGATAGTTAAAATCTCCCATCACTACTATGTCTCCTACTCCAGCTGCTCTTTCAATTTGCATTAGTAACAATTCCTCATCAGATACGTTAATACCAGGCGGCCTATAGCATACACCCAATACTAACTTTTTTATTCCTTTTTCCTCGAATGCAATTTCTACCCATAATGTCTCGACAGTGTCTACAGTCCCCTCCTGAATATCTTCCCGTATATCAGGTTTTAAAAACGGCTTTACGTAAAGACACACCCCTCCACCCTTTTTATTTAGTCTGTCTCTCCTAAACAGTGTATAGCCCTCTAGATTGACTGTCCAATCATGAGATTCGTCCCACCAAGTTTCAGTAATGCCTGTAATATCATACTGTTTGCTTTCTGCAAGTATTTATAGTTCGCCCTTTTTACCAGTAATGCTTCTAGCGTTTACATACATACAACTAAGATAAGTATTTTCCCTTGCGTTAGGGACATCTTTCACCTTTATGTAGCAATGATGACCTGTAATTGTCATTGGTTAGTGTTTTGGTAAAATCTCTTTTAGTACCCATGATAGTAACCTTACCACCTGCTCTTACCCTCCCCAACTTCTCCCCCATTTCGTTTACTACCGCCATCCTTACTATTCTCACCGCATGACGTAGTTTCTAGCTAAACCCTCCCCCCAGGCTCCTAGTTTAAAATCTTCTCCAACCTTCTAACCATCCTTCCCCCCAGCACCACTGCCCCCTCCTCAGTCAGGTGCAATCCATCACGACAAAAGAGATGGCGCCTGACTGAGAAGTCCGCCCAGTGTTCCAGGAACACAAACCCCTCTTTCCTGCACCAATCCCTAAACCACACATTTACCTCCCTAATCTCCCTCTGCCTCCCTGGACTAGCGCGTGGCATGGGTAATATTTCGGAGAATATTACCTTAGATGTCCTTGCCTTAAGTTTCTTTCCTAAGTCCCTATAGTCTTTCTTAAGGACATCCCACCTTCCGCTAAATTTGTCATTGGTGCCAACGTGCACCAAGACCACCGGGTCTTTCCCAGCCCCTCCCAACAATCTATCTACCCGGTCCGCGATGTACAGACTGTACAGCGATCACGGTCCCGGTAGCAGATTGCCCTATCTGCCTTCCAGATGATAGAATCCCCTACCACCACCATCTGACTAGGTACCTCACTATCTTTTATCCCAACTGCGCCAGAGGGACCGCTCCTCTGGATGCTAGAGGGAGCAGTCTCCTCCGGCACCGTTATTTCTTCACAATCATACTCTGATTCCTCGTCCAGTCGGGCAAATTTGTTCGGGTTTGATAGTTCGGAGATGTCGAGCCTCCCCCTCTTTTTCTTCCTTCTAACTGTGACCCAGCTGGCTACCTGATCATCATCCTCTTCTACCAGTGACCCCTCCCGCAACTCCTCCACCGCTCTGTCTAAACTTCGCTCGAGGTTGTGAATCTCCCTCAGTCGCGTAACGGTTTGCTCTAGATCAGTTACCTGGACTTCCAGGGCAACCGTTCACACACACCTCGTGCAGATGTAATCACACTGGGCCGGTAGCTCCAGGTGTGCATACATCTTGCACGACATGCACTGAGTGAGGTCCCCAATCACAGCCCCTCCCATATTGTTTGTAAGGTCTAACTCCCTGTTACTCTCAAAGAAAAAGAAGCAAAAAGAAAAAGTAGAGGACAAACAATCTGGGCAAACACTCACTTATACAATAATTAAGCTGGCTTATACTTATCTATCTTTGTGCGGTTCTTGGTCCTTCACTTTTATGCAGCCGTAGTACTCCAGTGCCCCCTCTGAGTGGGACCTCTCCTGCGGCACCGATACTCCACTTAGCAGTTGCAGTTGTTCCAGCTCACTGCACTTCCTTTTCACTCGGCTTCCAGCTCCTGCTTTTTCTGTATTCTGACTCACCTGCTGCTGTTTCCAACTCACATACACTTACAAATCCAAGCTACACTTTGAAATACAAGCTCCCTTACCAATACAAGCTCATTGCAGCTCATTGCAGGGAAAGGCTGCCCAGTATGCTATTAGCCCCCCCCCCCCGACCATCCTAAAATTGCGGTCGCACCACAATTTCAACGTGCTCACTAAAAATGAGGTAGCCTACTGCTGGCGCAGCCTGGCTGTGCCCGCAGGAGGCCTGCCGCCATTTTCCTGATCGCAGCGCCTACGTGTGATGTCATGCAGCTGCCCCAATTACGGCCACCGTTTCTCCGTCGCCGCCCCCGTATCTCCGTCACCGACTCCGCAATGCTCCGTCTCTGCACTGCTTCACAGGCAGAGGCGATCGCATTTTCTGCGGGGCGCCCGCAGAAAATGCGGGCACATATGCGCATAGTATTTGAACAGTTTGTGAGTAAAGGTTATCAAAGCCACTTTAACTCCATCCAAAAAAAGGAGAAAAAAAATTGTATTATAGTATGTGGAGGTAACAAAATTTACGTGATGTGTTCTCCAAAATTTAGAGTCCTCGGTGCTTATAAAACGCCAACACTGCTAGCATTGTACGTCAACCACTATCAGTGTGGTAAAAGTAAGTATAAAATTATTCCTAGTGAGTGACCAATGTGCTTTTGTTGGCTGCCTGCCTTTAAGTTGTAATTAAGTCCAGATAAACCTAGACTGAAATGTCCACCTACAATTGCTTTATGCCATAGAGATGACAAATTGCAATCAATAAAGATTTTTTTCAATTATTTATACTTAAGTTTTCTTTTTAAATACTATGTTCCAGATTCGATTGCAAGCAATCTCTTTGCTAATATTATAATTGTATTGTCTCTGCAAGTGGCTACCCAAGAGGAAGTGACTGAGAATTGATTTCATATTCGCAAGGAAGATGGGTGGAAAGACATTCTGAGCACCTATGCAGGCCTTTATGAGTACTAAGCATGCCTTTTGGCTTAAGCCAGAGTTTCCTAAACTCTGCCATTACAGTCCAGGTTTTAAGGATATCCATGCTTGAGCACAGGTAGCTTAATTAGTACCTCAATTTGTTTTAACCATCTCTGCTAAAGCATGAATATCATTAAAACCTGGTCTGTAATGGCGGTGTTTTGGAAACTCTTGCTTAAACAATGCTCCTGCAGTATTTTAGGATTTTAAAAATTATGTCCGCAGATAATTTATAGGAAGTATGTTATGATATACATGATATAATATTCTCTAGGTTTAATATTGTCATTATCTACAAAGCAGGTTTAAAGTATTTCTAGAAGTGAAAAGATTGGGGGTCCCCTAGCTCTGTCTGTAATAAACTGGTCCCCACCCATGACCTTTTCATCTCAAATTCCTTATATCTCCTAGCCGTCACTGAAACTTGGATTACACCCAGTGGCGGTTCTTGCCACGGGCAAGCAGTACTTTTGCCCGGGGCGCCGCATTCTGCCACTGTGCCCCCCGCAGTGCCCTGCTGTGCCCCCCCGCTTTGAAGGGAACCAGACGCGTAGCGTCTAGTTTCCCTTCATTGAGAGGACCTTAGTTGTGCGGTGCGCAATGACGTCATCGCGCACCGCACAGCAAAGGTCCTCTCCATGAAGGGAAACTAGACGCTACGGTCTAGTTTCCCTTCGTGTAGAGGACCTTTGCTGTGCGATGCGCGATGACGTCATCGCGCACCGCACAGCATAGTGGCACAGACACTAGGGGTCATAATTGACCTCTAGTGTCTATGCTGTTCTATGGGAGAGACGTAATAACGTCTCTCCCATAGATCGAAGAGAAGAGAGAGGGGAGAAGAGCGGTGCCGCCGGCGGAGGGGGTCTGGATCAGGAACAGGGATGGTAAGTATTCTTTTTATTTATTTATTTTCTTGCAGCGTCGTGACCACGCCCCCAATTGAAGACACGCCCCCATATTTTGCCCGGGGCGCCACAAGTCTTAGAACCGGCCCTGATTACACCCTCTGACACCATTTCTCCCGCTGCTCTCTCTGCTGGGGGTCTCACATTCTCACACACCCAGCGACCTGGGGGTCACCACGGTGGTGGTGTTGGGATCCTACTACCCTCTAGCTACTCATACCAACTCATACCACCAGAACCATCCCTTACATTCTCTACATTTGAGGTCCATGCCATACGCCTCTTCCAACCTGTTCATCTTCGAGTAGCTGTCATTTACCGCCCCCCTGGCATGCCCTCCAAATTCCTTGACAACTTTGCTTCCTGGCTTCATCATTTCCTCTCTTCTGATATTCCCTCCATTATCCTAGGTGATTTCAACATCCCTATAGATAATCCCACAAAATCACCTGCCTCTAAACTCCTTAACCTCACCTCTTCTCTTGGTCTCTCCCAGTGGACCTCCTCCCCCTCCCATGTGAGTGGAAGCTCACTGGATCTGGTATTCACTCACCGCTGTGATCTTTCTGATTTCTCCAACTCCCTGTTCCCCCTCTCTGACCATCACCTGCTCACGTTTAACCTATCTCTATCTGCTTCTCCATCTTTACCACCTAAGACTACCATCACAAAGTGTAACATTGAGGCTATTGACACCACTTCCCTATCTTCCCTGTTTGACTCGATGCTCTCTCCTATTCTCTCTCTTTCCTGCCCTGAACAAGCTACTTCCCTATACAATGCATTCCTTACCTCTGCTCTTGACTCTGTCGCCCCACCAACCACTATTCACCCTTGCAGATCAACACCTAAACCGTGACACACCAGATATCTGCAAAAATGCTCATGTACCGCTGAGCGACAGTGGAGGAAATCATGCTCTAAGGCCAACTTCCTCCACTACAAATTTATGCTCTCATCCTACTTTGCTGCCCTTACCCTCTCTAAACAATCTTACTTCAAAAACCTCATCTCCTCCCAATCCTCAAACCCCCAGCGCCTCTTTGCCACTGTCAACTCGCTCCTCTGCCCACCCCCACCTCAAATCCCCTCTTCACTTTCTGCTCTTGACTTTGCCACCTACTTCACATCCAAAATTGACTCCATTCGTCAGGACATAACATCCCACCAGAACCTGAGCAACCCCCCTCCTCCATTTCCCGACCCCTCTCTCCTTCCCTCCTACCAACTCTGACATCTTTCTTCCCTGTATCTGGAGAGGAAGTCATGGTCCTCATCCGGTCCTCACCCCCTCCACCTCCCCACTTGTCCCTGTTCCCTCCCGCCTTCTCCGCTTCCTCTCTTCTGCCTGTTCCCATCTTGCCCATCTACTCAATCTCTCACTCTTATCAGGCACTGTCCCTTCTGACTTCAAGCATGCACTTATCTCCCCTATTCCTAAAAAACCTACCCTTGATCCAACCAATCTCTCCAACTACCGACCCATCTCTCTTCTCCCTTTTGCCTCCAAACTCCTTGAGCGTATTGTCTACAACCACCTCACTGTCTTCCTTTCTTCCCACTCACTGCTTGACCCTTTCCAGTCTGGTTTCCATCCTCAGCACTCCACTAAAACTGCCCTCACAAAAGTCTGCAATGACCTCCTAGCTGCTAAATCCAGGGGCCACTACTCTCTGCTTATTCTCCTTGACCTCTCAGCTGCTTTTGACACTGTAGACCACCCTCTCCTCCTGCAAATCCTTTACTCACTTGGTTTGTGTGATACTGCTCTCTCCTGGCTGTCCTCCTACCTTTCTGACCATTCCTTCGCTGTCTCCTCTCATGACTCCACCTCCCCCCCACTTCCTCTACCAGTAGGTGTCCCCCAAGGTTCAGTTCTTGGGCCTCTCCTTTTCTCTCTCTACATATCCTCACTAGGTGAACTCATTAGCTCTTTTGACTTAAAATATCATCTGTACACTGACGATACTCAAATCTACCTTTCCTCCCCTGACCTCTCCCCTGCTCTCCTCACTCGTATCTCCAACTGTCTCTCTGCTATCTCCTCCTGGATGTCCCAGCGCTTTCTTAAACTTAACATGTCTAAGACTGAGCTGATCATCTTCCCTCCCTCCCGCATAACCTCACCTCCCACAATGTCATTATCCATTGATGACACAACTATCTCCTCTAGCCCCCAAGTGCGATGTCTTGGAGTAATCCTTGACTCCTCCCTCTCCTTCAAACCACACATTCAGTACCTCTCACAAACCTGCCATTTCCATCTCAAAAACATCTCCAGAATCAGACCCTTTCTCACCCAGGACGCTACTAAGACCCTCATCCACTCACTGGTCATCTCCAGATTGGACTACTGCAATCTTCTCCTATCTGGCCTCCCTCAAAAATGCCTCTCTCCACTCCAATCTATCCTCAATGCTGCTGCCCGTCTCATCTTCCTCACCAAACGTACTACATCCACTTCTCTCTTGCAGGACCTTCACCGGCTATCCTTCCCATTCAGAATCCAATTCAAGCTTCTCACACTCAAAGCTCTCACCCACTCTTCTCCATCTTACATCTCTGACCTTATCTCTCTTTAAATTCCCACCTATCCTCTTCGCTCTGCTAATGCACGCTGTCTCTCCTGCCAACTGATTACCTCCTCCCACCCCTACCTACAAGATTTTGCACGTGCTGCTCCTTATCTACCTCTCCCCATCTGACTTTCCACCTCTCTACGAAACTTCAAACGGGCTCTCAAGACCCACTTCTTCACCAAACCCAGTCAACTCTCCTCCTAACCCTCTTGTCTATGCTCAATATCTTCCCCTTCTGTGTCACCCCGGTCTGTTAGCACCTCACCTTTTAGATTGTAAACTCGCAAGAGCAGGGACTTCTTTCCTCATGTGCCTTTCCTTTTCTAACTTACACTATCTTATACTCCTTACTCCCTTTGATGGCACCTAGGTGGCCATTCCGAGTTGTTCGCTCGTTGCCGATTTTCGCTATATTGCGATTAGTCGCTTACTGCGCATGCGCAAGGTTCGCAGAGCGCATGCGCTTAGTTATTTTACACAAAAGTTAGGTATTTTACTCACGGCATAATGAGGATTTTTCATCGTTCTGGTGATCGTACTGTGATTGACAGGAAGTGGGTGTTTCTGGGCGGAAACTGGCCGTTTTCTGGGCGTGTGCGAAAAAACGCTGGCGTTTCTGGGAAAAACGCGGGAGTGTCTGAAGAAACGGGGGAGTGTCTGGGCGAACGCTGGGTGTGTTTGTGACGTCAAACCAGGAACGAAACTGACTGAACTGATCGCAATGGCTGAGTAAGTCTGGAGCTACTCAGAAACTGCTAAGAAATTTCTATTCGCAATTCTGCAAATCTTTCGTTCGCAATTCTGCTAAGCTAAGATACACTCTCAGAGGGCGGCGGCTTAGCGTGTGCAATGCTGATAAAAGCAGCTAGCGAGCGAACAACTCGGAATGAGGGCCCTAACCCCTGGTTTTCTATACCTGTCCTATATTGTCTTGAACTGTAAGTGCTGTTTTCTTGTTTGCTCATTTGATTATGTACTGTGTAATGGCGCTGTGGATCCCTTGTGGCGCCATATAAATAAAGGATAATAATAATAATAATAATAATAATAATAATGCAGTAACTTGTATACTTAATAGGTAATTCACAAGATCTTTGCAGTTAAAAGTGATTTTGACAATTTATTGCTGAATTCTACATTCAATAGTTTTGGCAGCTACCCCAAAAGATGGCCCCTTGCCAATACGGGCCTAAAGTTTAGATAGGATGAATGGGGAGTGCTCTGATTATATTGTATAAAAGTGTTCCCACTAGTTGCATTCAAAAACAGATATATCTTAAGAGTGATGAGGATGAACTAATAACACCTTATGCCTGTTCCATAAGCACACCTAATAAACTTTGACATATATTATTTACAATTTAATAAAACATGATTAAAACACTTAACACGTATTAAGAATATAATTCTTTTTCACAGACATTATAGAATACCAATAGGTGTCAACATATAACCAGAGATGTTTTTTGTTTTTGCCAATTGGCTTTTGTTTATGCAACATTGATAAAAAAAAAACAACTTTCACCCAATGTGTTTTGCCTGTAGCAACTTCTTCAGGGGTGTTGATTTTTAAACCAGATGAATTTTCATGATTTGATGATAGGAATGATTCTCATAATTAGACTAAAAAAATGAATTGGTTGCACAAATGGCAAGTGCAAATAACTGTAATGAAAAGTTATGAAATGTTCTTTAATAAATTCTCCAGATTAGCCAACTTTAAATAACCTGATTTCATATCAACAGGACACTGAAGACATTGTTTTTTGTAGTAGTTTTTGGATCTCAAAATAGTCCAGCACTACTCAGTCACCTCTGTGCAGCCTGTAGTCCAAGAAGTATCTAAAAGTGTTGTTATTGTGTATCCATTAAGCATTAAACATAATTTAATACATTTTGGCCCTCATTCCAAGTTGTTCGCTAGCTGCTTTCGTTCGCAGCGCAGCAATCAGGCAAAAAATCGGCAATTCTGCGCATGCGTATGGGGCGAACTGCGCACGTGCGTCGTACTTTCACAAAAGCTGATGCAGTTTTACACAAGCTCTAGCGACGCATTTCAGTCGCACTGCTGGCCGCAGAGTGATTGACAGGAAGTGGGTGTTTCTGGGTGGTAACTGACCGTTTTCAGGGAGTGTGTGAAAAAACGCAGGTGTGTCAGATAAAAATGCAGGAGTGGCTGGGGAAACGTAGGCGTGGCTGGCCGAACGCAGGGCGAGTTCGTGACGTCAAAACATGAACTAAATAGTCTGCAGTGATCGAAAGCTAGGAGTAAGTCTGGAGCTACTCTGAAGCTGCACAAAATTATTTTGTAGCCACGCTGCGATCCTTTCGTTCGCACTTCTGCTAAAATAAGATACACTCCCAGAGGGTGGCGGCTTAGCGTTTGCACGGCTGCTAAAAGCAGCTAGCGAGCGAACAACTCGGAATGAGGGCCAATGTCTCTGTGTTCTTATGTCTTCATGTGCCCATGAATTTGATATAATCTCTACATCTGTACTACAGATTATTATTTGGCTATAGGTAATTGGGTTTGGCTTAAAGCAATAATTTAAGGTTTCAGAATTGAAATAACATTAGCAGTGATACAATTTGGAATTCATTGTGAGAGCATGATATAACAAGAATTCAGCAAACATTTATTTTTTATATTAGTTCATTGAAAAGTTTAGTAATTTTAAAATAATTTGAATATGTTCAGTATAATCAATAACACGTTTTGATTACACTGTCTTAAGGGCCCCATACACTAATGCGACATGTCGGACCCTCATATCGCAGGCGATCATCCCAGCAGCCTCCCGGAGGGCAGGGTCGCATAAGATACATCGTATGCCGTCCTTTTGCTTATGATGTATCTTGGGGGTGATTCAGAGTTGATTGTAGCCCTTGATTGCGGGGTGGCGCCCAGCACAGGACTATCCCGCCCCACATGTCAGTGCCGCCCCCCTCCCTCCGCAGAAGTGCAAAAGCATCGCACAGCGGCGATGCTTTTGCACTTTAGGAGTAGCTCCCGGCCAGCGCAGCTTTAGCGTGCTGGCCGGGAGCTACTCGTCGCTCCCTGGTCCGCAGCGGCTGCGTGTGACGTCATGCAGCCGCTGCGGCCCGCCCCCACACGGTCTGGCCACGCCTGCGTTGGCCGGACTGCGCCCACGAAACGGCAGCCAAACGCAGCCGTTCCGCCCCCCCCACCCAGCGACCGCCTCTGCCTGTCAATCAGGCAGAGGCGATCGTAGCACAGCACAGCACTGCGGCGCATGTTCAGTTCTGACCCGATAACACCGCTGCGATAAACTGCAGTGTGCGATCGGGTCAGAATGACCCCCCTTGTGTGATCCCAGCCATGCCTGCGGGGTCCGACATATCACAAGTGCAGCACAGTCAATCTAGGGGATCCGATCCTATGCTCACGGAAACGTGCATCGGATCGGATGTAAAACACATCCGAAATGTCCGATTTCATCCGATATATCGTCCTGAATGGCCGAAATTGGGTATTATTGTTCTCTAGTGTATGGGGCCCTTTACTTAAACAGATTAAATTATCTATACAACCTTTATTTTGTGTTTTATGATAAAATAAAGGTTGTATTTTTTTGTTCAACTAAAATGTGAGCTAAAGCCAAAATGCATCTTGTTGAACGTGTAACAGATATAGCTGGTTCATTCTAGAGCATTGTCTTGGTCTGCTAGCTAAATGCCTGCTTTGTATTTCAACAAATAATAAAGAGAACTAGCCCATTAACACAAGATGACCCATGGCGACTATAGACTGAGAACTGGTCTTTCCAATTTGAAAAGGTTTTACTTCTATTAGCATTGGTTGAAAATCTCCTGTTTCGCAGGACATGAGCAACACGATTGTGCTGTATTATTCTAAACGGCTGTCTCACCTGCTAATGACTTGATCAAGTTGCATTTCTGAGAAAACAGGTTCCACTTCGTTACTTTTCTCTTTGATGTGATATGCGTATAACATGGCGTGCAAAGCCTGTAAGCACATTCACCTCTCTGTGCGCAAAACATATTGGGGCTCATGAAGAGTTGGATGCAAAATCATTTTTGTCTCCCTCCCCCCACCCCACACAAATTACACTTTCTTGTACCGCGCATGAGCCCAAGAAATTCTAACACTTCTGACCTTAGCCATATCTACTGAAATGCATTTCGCCAAGAAGGCCTGGACAGGAGTTGGAGGGTGAATGCAATTGCGGCCAAAATGCAGTGAGGGCGTGTCACACAAAATGCATTCCATGCTAACCAGCAAACAGATACAGCTGAACCTCTATGGAGATGGATTGCTTGCATGTTATTTGACTCTGAGTGCAGAATGCAAACTGATGATGATGACGATTGGGTCAATGCTCTGAGGGGGTCTATTCATGAAGCAGTGAAAAGAGTGGAGAAGTGAGCCTGTGGAGAACAACCAATCAGCTGCTCCGTACAATTGTATAGTATGTAAATTATAAATGTTACTTTAATGCTGATTGGTTGCCATGGGCAACTTCTCCACTGGCTCACTTCTCCTCACTTTTCATTGCTTCATAAATAGACTACCCTGAATCCTTCCCATTTATGCTAATGCTTTAGGAATGTTTGCATTATTACAGCAATGTTACCAACTGGTCCATGGGATATAGCTAAAAATTGCGCAAGATCTGTCCTCAGTGTGTACACAGTGGAAGCCTTGGTGCACGCCCCAATGGTTCCCACTCAGAAGGAGACAGGACAGACTTGGAAGAGGAGGACCGGCTGCCATGAACAAGGTAAGTATGGGAGCTGGGTGCTGCAGGACGGAGTGATGAAGAGGAAGTGGAGGTGGGACGGAGCAATGGGGGTGTGTTATCTGTCAGGACAGAGCTAGGAGGGTCAGAACAACATACAGCATAAGAGTTGCTCTGGGTTATTTGCGAGCGCAAATGAGCCCCTTGCGGGCTGGCTGCGCTCGCCACGCTGCGGGCACAGTGGCGCGCTGTGCACGTCACGCTATCTATTCTCCCTCCAGGGGGGTGGTGGACCCCCAAGAGTGAGAAAAGGTGTCAGTGTGCCGGGTGTCGGGATTCTGGCTCCGGTATACTGTGCGCCAGGATCCCAACAGCCGGCAAACTGAAGACCACCCCTTCTTGATAATGTCCCTAGAAAGAGAACAGGATATGGAACACTAACATGGTGAAGAAAAAAAAATAATCGCTCCAAGTATTACTGGTTCAAGAAGATATGAATTACACAGTATTCCAGAAATAGTGAAATATATGCATAAATATGCTTAATAGCGTTAAACATCAAATTATCTCTTTCTTCCATTATTATTAATCTACGTGTAGTATCTCGTACTTTGATGTAACACAAACCATCTGTGTAAGCTGACGTGTTGCCTTTGTTTTATTAACGTAAGCTACAGTGTTCATTCACCGGTCTTGTGTATTCATTTACTGTCGTTGTGTGTTCAATCACTGCTAATTTCTCTATCGTCCTAAGTGGATGCTGGGGTTCCTGAAAGGACCATGGGGAATAGCGGCTCCGCAGGAGACAGGGCACAAAAGTAAAGCTTTTACAGGTCAGGTGGTGTGTACTGGCTCCTCCCCCTATGACCCTCCTCCAGACTCCTGTTAGATTTTTGTGCCCGGCCGAGAAGGGTGCAATTCTAGGTGGCTCTCATAAAGAGCTGCTTAGAGAGTTTAGCTTAGGTTTTTTTATTTTACAGTGATTCCTGCTGGCAACAGGATCACTGCAACGAGGGACAGAGGGGAGAAGAAGTGAACTCACCTGCGTGCAGGATGGATTGGCTTCTTGGCTACTGGACATGAAGCTCCAGAGGGACGATCACAGGTACAGCCTGGATGGTCACCGGAGCCACGCCGCCGGCCCCCTCACAGATGCTGAAGCAAGAAGAGGTCCAGAATCGGCGGCTGAAGACTCCTGCAGTCTTCTTAAGGTAGCGCACAGCACTGCAGCTGTGCGCCATTTTCCTCTCAGCACACTTCACACGGCAGTCACTGAGGGTGCAGGGCGCTGGGAGGGGGGCGCCCTGGGAGGCAAATGAAAACCTTTAAAAAGGCTAAAAATACCTCACATATAGCCCCAGAGGCTATATGGAGATATTTACCCCTGCCTAAATGTACTAAATAGCGGGAGACGAGCCCGCCGGAAAAGGGGCGGGGCCTATCTCCTCAGCACACGGCGCCATTTTCTGTCACAGCTCCGCTGGTCAGGAAGGCTCCCAGGTCTCTCCCCTGCACTGCACTACAGAAACAGGGTATAACAGAGAGGGGGGGCAAAATAAATGGCAATATATCAATATAAAAGCAGCTATAAGGGAGCACTTAATCATAAGGCTATCCCTGTCATATATAGCGTTTTTTGGTGTGTGCTGGCAGACTCTCCCTCTGTCTCCCCAAAGGGCTAGTGGGTCCTGTCTTCGTATAGAGCATTCCCTGTGTGTCTGCTGTGTGTCGGTACGTGTGTGTCGACATGTATGAGGACGTTATTGGTGTGGAGGCGGAGCAATTGCCAAATCTGAGGATGTCACCTCCTAGGGGGTCGACACCAGAATGGATGCCTTTATTTGTGGAATTACGGGATAGCGTCAACTCGCTTAAGCAGTCGTTTGCCGACATGAGGCGGCCGGACACTCAATTAGTGCTTGTCCAGGCGCCTCAAACACCGTCAGGGGCTGTAAAACGCCCCTTGCCTCAGTCGGTCGACACAGACCCAGACACAGGCACTGATTCCGGTGGTGAAGGTGACGAATCAACCGTATTTTCCAGTAGGGCCACACGTTATATGATTTTGGCAATAAAGGAGATGTTACATTTAACTGATACTACAGGTACCACTAAACAGGGTATTATGTGGGGTGTGAAAAAACTACCAGTAGTTTTTACCGAATCAGAAGAATTAAATGACGTGTGTGATGAAGCGTGGGGTGCCCCGATAAAAAACTGCTAATTTCAAAGAAGTTATTGGCTTTATACCCTTTCCCGCCAGAGGTTAGGGAGCGCTGGGAAACACCTCCTAGGGTGGACAAAGCGCTAACACGCTTATCAAAACAAGTGGCGTTACCCTCTCCTGAGACGGCCGCACTTAAAGATCCATCAGATAGGAGGATGGAAAATATCCAAAAAGGTATATACACACATGCAGGTGTTATACTACGACCAGCTATTGCGACTGCCTGGATGTGCAGTGCTGGGGTAGTTTGGTCAGAGTCCCTGATCGAAAATATTGATACCCTGGACGGGGACAATATTTTACTGTCGTTAGAACAAATAAAGGATGCATTTCTTTATATGCGTGATGCACAGAGAGATATCTGCACACTGGCATCACGGGTAAGTGCTATGTCCATTTCGGCCAGAAGAGCTTTATGGACACGACAGTGGACAGGCGATGCGTAGAGGAGTTATTTGGGGTCGGTCTATCGGATTTGGTGGCCACGGCTACGGCCGGGAAATCCACCTTTCTACCTCAAGTCACTCCCCAACAGAAAAAGGCACCGATTTTTCAACCGCAGCCTTTTCGTTCCTTTAAAAATAAGAGAGCAAAGGGCTATTCATATCTGCCACGAGGCAGAGGACGAGGGAAGAGACAGCAACAGGCAGCTCCTTCCCAGGAACAGAAGCCCTCCCCGGCTTCTACAAAAGCCTCAGCATGACGCTGGGGCTTCGCAAGCGGACTTGGGGGCGGTAGGCGGTCGTCTCAAAAATTACAGCGCGCAGTGGGCTCACTCGCAGGTAAATCCCTGGATCCTGCAGATAATATCTCAGGGGTACAGGTTGAAATTAGAGACAGAGCCACCTCGCCGTTTCCTGAAGTCGGCTTTACCAACGTCCTCCTCAGAAAGGGAGACGGTTTTGGAAGCCATTCACAAGCTGTACTCTCAGCAGGTGATAGTCAAGGTACCTCTTCTACAACAAGGGAAGGGGTATTATTCCACTCTTTTTGTGGTACCGAAGCCGGATGGCTCGGTAAGGCCTATTCTAAATCTGAAGTCCTTGAACCTGTACATAAAGAAGTTCAAGTTCAAGATGGAGTCACTCAGAGCAGTGATAGCGAACCTGGAAGAAGGGGACTTTATGGTATCCTTGGACATCAAGGATGCGTATCTCCACGTTCCAATTACCCCTCACACCAGGGGTACCTCAGGTTCGTTGTACAAAACTGTCACTATCAGTTTCAGACGCTGCCGTTTGGTTTGTCCACGGCACCTCGGGTCTTTACAAAGGTAATGGCCGAGATAATATTTCTTCTTCGAAGAAAAGGCGTATTAATTATCCCATACTTGGACGATCTCCTAATAAGGACAAGGTCCAGAGAACAGCTAGAGATGGGTTTAGCACTATCTCAAGAGGTGCTAAAGCAGCACGGATGGATTCTGAATATTCCAAAATCCCAATTAATGCCGACAACTCGTCTGCTGTTCCTGGGGATGATTCTGGACACAGTTCAGAAAAAGGTTTTTCTTCCCGAAGAAAAAGCCAAGGAGTTATCTGACCTGGTCAGGAACCTCCTAAAACCAGGAAAGGTGTCTGTACATCAATGCACAAGAGTCCTGGGAAAAAATGGTAGCTTCTTACGAAGCAATCCCTTTCGGCAGATTCCATGCAAAGGGATCTGTTGGACAAATGGTCAGGGTCGCATCTTCAGATGCACCTGCGGATAACCCTGTCGCCGAGGACAAGGGTATCCCTTCTGTGGTGGTTGCAGGAGGCTCATCTATTGGAGGGCCGCAGATTCGGCATGCAGGATTGGATCCTGGTGACCACGGATGCCAGCCTGAGAGGCTGGGGAGCAGTCACACAGGGAAGAAATTTCCAGGGAGTGTGGTCGAGCCTGAAAAAGTCTCTTCACATAAGCATTCTGGAACTAAGAGCAATCTACAATGCTCTAAGCCAGGCGGAACCTCTGCTTCAAGGAAGACCGGTGTTGATCCAGTCGGACAACATCACGGCAGTCGCCCATGTAAACAGACAGGGCGGCACAAGAAACAGAATGGCAGAAGCTGCCAGGATCCTTCGCTGGGCGGAGAATCACGTGATAGCACTGTCAGCAGTATTCATCCCGGGCGTGGACAACTGGGAAGCAGACTTCCTCAGCAGACACGACCTTCACCCGGGAGAGTGGGTACTTCATCCAGAAGTTTTCCACATGCTATTAAACCGTTGGGTAAAACCAATGGTGGACATGATGGCGTCTTGCCTCAACAAGACACTGGACAGTTATTGCGCCAGGTCAAGAGATCCGCAGGCAATAGCTGTGGACGCGTTGGTAACACTTTGGGTGTACCAGTCCGTATATGTGTTTCCTCCTCTGCCTCTCATACCAAAGGTATTGAGGATTATACGGCAAAGAGGAGTAAGACTAGTGGCTCCGGATTGGCCAAGAAGGACTTGGTACCCGGAACTTCAAGAGATGGTCACGGACGATCCGTGGCCTCTACTTCTGAGAAGGGACCTGCTTCAGCAGGGTCCTTGTCTTTTTCAAGACTTACCGCGGCTGCGTTTGACGGCATGGCGTTTGAATGCCAGATCCTAAAAGGAAAAGGCATTCCAGAAGAAGTCATTCCTACCTTGATAAAGGCAAGGAAGGAAGTCACCGCGAAGCATTATCGCCGTATTTGGCGAAAATATGTTGCGTGGTGCGAGCAGCGGAGTGCTCCGATGGAGGAATTTCAACTGGGTCGTTTTCCTACATTTCCTGCAATCAGGATTGTCTATGGGTCTCAAATTGGGATCTATTAAGGTTCAAATTTCGGCCCTATCAATATTCTTCCAAAAAGAATTGGCCTCAGTCCCTGAGGTCCAGATTTTTATCAAAGGAGTACTGCATATACAGCCTCCTGTGGTGCCTAAGGTGGCACCGTGGGATCTAAATGTAGTTTTAGATTTCCTCAAATCCAATTGTTTTGAACCACTAAAGAATGTGGATTTGAAATATCTCACATGGAAAGTGACTATGTTACTGGCCCTGGCTTCGGCCGGGAGAGTATCTGAACTGGCGGCTTTGTTTTATAAAAGCCCTTATTTAATTTTCCATTCGACATAGGGCAGAGCTGCGGACGCGTCCGCATTTTCTCCCTAAGGTGGTATCAGCGTTTCACCTGAACCAGCCTATTGTAGTGCCTGCGGCTACAGACGACTTGAAGGACTCCAAGTTGTTGGACGTTGTCAGAGCCTTAAAAATATACATTTAAAGGACGGCTGGAGTCAGAAAATCTGACTCGCTGTTTATACTGTATGCACCCAACAAGTTGGGTGCACCTGCTTCTAAGCAGTCGATTGCTCGTTGGATTTGTAACAAAATTCAACTTGTACATTCTGTGGCAGGCCTGCCACAGCCTAAATCTGTTAAGGCCCATTCCGCAAGGAAGGTGGGCTCATCTTGGGCGGCTGCCCGAGGGGTCTCGGCATTACAACTCTGCCGAGCAGCTACGTGGTCAGGGGAGAACACGTTTGTAAATTTTTACAAATTTGATACCCTGGCAAAGGAGGACCTGGAGTTCTCTCATTCGGTGCTGCAGAGTCATCCGCACTCTCCCGCCCGTTTGGGAGCTTTGGTATAATCCCCATGGTCCTTTCAGGAACCCCAGCATCCACTTAGGACGATAGAGAAAATAAGAATTTACTTACCGATAATTCTATTTCTCGGAGTCCGTAGTGGATGCTGGGCGCCCATCCCAAGTGCGGATTATCTGCAATACTTGTACATAGTTATTGTTAACTAATTCGGGTTATTGTTTAGGAAGCCATCTTTCAGAGGCTCCTCTGTTATCATACTGTTAACCTGGTTTAGATCACAAGTTGTACGGTGTGATTGGTGTGGCTGGTATGAGTCTTACCCGGGATTCAAAATCCTCCCTTATTGTGTACGCTCGTCCGGGCACAGTACCTAACTGGAGTCTGGAGGAGGGTCATAGGGGGAGGAGCCAGTACACACCACCTGACCTGTAAAAGCTTTACTTTTGTGCCCTGTCTCCTGCGGAGCCGCTATTCCCCATGGTCCTTTCAGGAACCCCAGCATCCACTACGGACTCCGAGAAATAGAATTATCGGTAAGTAAATTCTTATTTTCTGCCCCTCTCCGGTTTTCCTCTTTGTCTCATGGAAACATATTTCCACCTTTTTGGTGGAAGCCAGTGACGGGCTCTCTTGAAATATCCACATCTTGCCCAAATCTATGGCACATTCCCTCCATTAGCTTGTGCCACGCTTCTATTCTAAAGTCACTCATTAAATTTTTTATTTTTATAATAATTGTATTATATTTTAGCTTGCTTATCAAGAGCAACATTCCGGCCTGATCGCACGCTAGCTATTTTTTGCAGTGCTGCGATCAGGACAAAACTCTGCAAAACTGCGCATGCGTATGCACCGTAATGTGCAGGCGCATCATACGGGTACAAAGCGGATCAGTGCTGGGCGATGGATTTAACGAAGAATCCATTCGCACAGACAATCGCAAGAAGATTGACAGGAAGAAGGCGTTTATGGGTGTCAACTAATCATTTTCAGGGAGTGGTAGGAAAAACGCAGGCGTGTCCAAGCACCGGACAGGCTGAAGTAATCGCAGCGGCTGAGTAAGTTCAGACCTACTCAGAAACTGCACAAAACTTTTTTGTATCGCTCGGCTGCACATGCGTTCGCACACTTGCAAAGCGAAAATACACTCCCCCATAGGCAGCGACTATCTGGTCGCAGTGCTGCAAAAAGTAGCTAGTGAGCAACTCGGAATGACCCCCATTGACTCTATAAAGGGCTGTTTTTGTCCCTAAAGGAAAGTGAGCTTTATAATTGCCATGTGATGATAACTTGTATGTTACTCACAAAATGCATGCTAATTTCTTCACATGCTTTAATAGTGTCTTTGTCTCTGGGATTCTCTCATATCTGAGTAGCAGGGAATCTAGTCATCATTGTTCTGTGCACCTGTTAGCAGTCTGTACATACAGTTCCTGCACTGACAGTCAATGAGGGACCTTTGTCACTGCATGGGTTCTTGTGTATTATACAGTACACAGACTCTTATGTGTACAGTTACCCAGTGTAATGGAATGCTTTATGTAGGCTCTTTTCCTGGTACGGACACTGAATTATTTACCTCTATGCAATGATTTTTTTTTTTTTTCAAATTATTTCTGGAAAACACAAAAAGTTTCTACATTAATTTAATATTTTAGTTTTACCAAATAACTAATGGTTTTTAAAATAAATATATACACTGCTCAAAAAAATAAAGGGAACACTAAAATAACACATCCTAGATCTGAATGAATGAAATATTCTTGTTAAATACTTTGTTCTTTACATAGTTGAATGTGCTGACAACAAAATCACACAAAAATTATCAATGGAAATAAAATTTATTAACCCATGGAGGTCTGGATTTGGAGTCACACTCAAAATTAAAGTGGAAAAACACACTACAGGCTGATCCAACTTTGATTTAATGTCCTTGAAACAAGTCAAAATGAGGCTCAGTAGTGTGTGTGGCCTCCACGTGCCTGTATGACCTCCTACAACGCCTGGGCATGCTCCTGATGAGGTGGCGGATGGTCTCCTGAGGGATCTCCTCCCAGACCTGGACTAAAGCATCCGCCAAATCCTGGACAGTCTGTGGTGCAACGTGGCATTGGTGGATGGAGCGAGACATGATGTCCCAGATGTGCTCAATTGGATTCAGGTCTGGGGAACGGGCGGGCCAGTCCATAGCATCAATGCCTTCGTCTTGCAGGAACTGCTGACACACTCCAGCCACATGAGGTCTAGCATTGTCTTGCATTAGGAGGAACCCAGGGCCAACCGCACTAGCATATGGTCTCACAAGGGGTCTGAGAATCTCATCTCGGTACCTAATGGCAGTCAGGCTACCTCTGGCGAGCACATGTAGGGCTGTGCGGCCCCCCAAAGAAATGCCACCCTACACCATTACTGACCCACTGCCAAACCGGTCATGCTGGAGGATGTTGCAGGCAGCAGAATGTTCTCCTTGGCGTCTCCAGACTCTGTCACGTCTGTCACATGTGCTCAGTGAGAACCTGCTTTCATCTGTGAAGAGCACAGGGCGCCAGTGGCGAATTTGGCAATCTTGGTGTTCTCTGGCAAATGCCAAACGTCCTGCACGGTGTTGGGCTGTAAGCACAACCCCCACCTGTGGACGTCGGGCCCTCATACCACCCTCATGGAGTCTGTTTCTGATCGTTTGAGTAGACACATGCACATTTGTTGCTTGCTGCAGGTCATTTTGCAGGGCTCTGGCAGTGCTCCTCCTGTTCCTCCTTGCACAAAGGCGGAGGTAGCGGTCCTGCTGCTGGCTTGTTGCCCTCCTACGGCCTCCTCCACATCTCCTGATGTACTGGCCTGTCTCCTGGTAGCGCCTCCATGCTCTGGACACTACGCTGACAGACACAGCAAACCTTCTTGCAACAGCTCGCATTAATGTGCCATCCTGGATGAGCTGCACTACCTGAGCCACTTGTGTGGGTTGTAGACTCCATCTCATGCTACCACTAGAGTGAAAGCACCGCCAGCTTTCAAAAGTGACCAAAACATCAGCCAGAAAGCATAGGAGCTGAGAAGTGGTCTGTGGTCACCACCTGCAGAACAACTCCTTTATTGGGGGTGTCTTGCTAATTGCCTATAATTTCCACCTGTTGTCTATTCCATTTGCACAACAGCATGTGAAATTGATTGTCAATCAGTGTTGCTTCCTAAGTGGACAGTTTGATTTCACAGAAGTGTGATTGACTTGGAGTTACATTGTGTTGTTTAAGTGTTCCCTTTATTTTTTTGAGCAGTGTATTTGTATCATAATTATGTATATATAGCAGCTGAATACAAGTTGCCCACAATTGCTCCCATATTCTGTGCATGACAGTAAGTTATAGTTACTTACTCTTCCCGAAAATTGCGGGAGACTCCTGGTTTTTCAAGTATTCCCCGTGCCCCCGGAAGAGTGGGTACTCCTCCCGAATTTCACCTGCTTAATAGGGAAGCGGCCAGGATAGGCAGATAATGCCGGGAACCACAGGTCAAAATGGAGGGGGTGGAGCTACAATGACACAAAGCTCCATCCTTTTATGTCCACCCCTTCCTTGAGGACCCTTGATTAGCGGGATTTACCATCATGGAAGGGAGGGGGGGGGGGGGGACTGATGATGCAAATGCCCGGCCCAACCCCCTGAAGTCCACAGCTGCTTCTCTTCTCTGGGCTTCTCCCGGAGAGGAGTATTAAAATGTAAGTATGTAGTAAGTGTGTATTTATCCGTATGTAGATTTGTACGCATCTCTGCACCCAGTGCACACCCATTCACGTCTGATTGATACCTGTCAAAGTCGAAAAATATTCCAGTACATACACCACGTACTAACCACACACACATGCCCACTGCGCGTGCACTTGTTCCGCCGTGCGTGCACATATCCGCAATTTGCGTATGATCGCTCCTGCGGTCCTGCGCGTGGTATGGGTATTTACGGCGGAGTTTGTGAGCGCATAGATGGTTATCTAGACATTACATATTTAACCCAAATAGTGCACATTGTACACATAGCCCCCCTGCACCACATCAGCAAGTATCGACAGTTTAAATGATTCCAGGACTAAGGGATTCGCCTTTGCATGATAGGAAGGAACAGACTAAGGTTATAAGGTGATGTCTAGTATCCAGCTGTAGGGTATTTTAAGGGTAACATTCCGGTGTAGGTTAGAGGAAGATCAAATGTTCCTGCGTATAGTTATGTGCAGAAGTAGAATATAGATATAAACTGTATTTACTGTATATTATGTTTGCGGCGGGAATCCAGAGGAGACCACCCACAAGAGCAGTTGGGAAAGACATCGCCCACCTTTTCAAATCAACCTATGACCTCTCCTGTAATGTAAAGATGCATCTCTGTGTCCAATGGACAAAGGGATTACAGTATCCATTGTATTGTTTATGGAAGTAGTGTATAAAAAGCCTGTTGCTGCCTGGCCGGTCAGAAGACTCTGAACGCTATCTACCTGATTAGCGGAGGACTGGACCAGGTTGCGCAAGCGAATATTCTCACGTATGTACAATTGACTGTAGCCATTTTACTCTGTTGTATTTTGTAGTGTATAAATTGTATTGTTATCCCCTTCCAGATATATACGCTGAGGTTTCGGAGCCCAGTGTTTAACTACAAATCGGTGTTGTGTCCTCTTTTCCCTGCTAGGGTTTAAAGCGTATTTCATTACCTAACTGTATAAGGTTTAAGAGTGTATTGATAAGGTGTGTACGCACTGCGGGTACTTTATACCGTCAGCGCTGCATAAGGTTTGAGGTGTAACATCATTGCATTTCATTACTAATAAGGTTTAAAGTTTATCAAGAGTGTGCGCGCGCGCTGTGTGTACTTTGTACCCCCAGCGCGGCGTTTGTACGCTAAGTCCGTACAAGGTACGGGACTCTGTACGCAAATAGCGTACAAAGTGCGTAGCGTGTGTATTAAGTCTAGCAGCCGCAGCGGCTCCAAGGTAAAAGTGTATTTAGAGGTATAGCTTTATGGTTTAAGATAATATCGACATTATCAATTGGGGGCATCGTCCGGTTTTCCTCATACCCACAGCCTAGCAGGTTAAAGCAGACTTTATCTATCAGCAAAGGGCGGACAGGTATCCCACGTAAGCCTTCTCCTGGTTGATGGATACACTGGTAAAACTCTATCTCATTGGGTGGGATCCGTAAGGTAAATATGCAAAAATATTTTAAAAGTCTGTGAATTTCTGTTTGGCGCCAAATGCGTACACAACACAAGCATACACCCGTACTTTGTATACCTGCTCGCATTGTTGCCATAAGTATTGATTATTAGATTTATTTTGACCTGTACTGAGAAATTTATTGCTATTTAGTTAAGACATAGACTAGATATTAAGGAAGTAAACGTAAAACACAAATACAGTTTGGCCTAGTTAAACAGGTTTATACAGAAAGATACTGTGTTGTGTTAAGTAAACGATAATAGGTAATATCGCTTACATTTATAGAAGTGTGGGATTTGTGCTACTGCGGACGTACGGTCTTTGTACACGTGTCTCGGACAAAGTACGGGACTGCGTACGGGACTGCGTACGCAACGTAAAGACATACGCACGGTCGCGTGTTTACGCAACGTGCGTAAGAGTACGACCGCTAAGCACAAATTACACAATAGCATTGTTTAAGTTTAGGCGCGGGACGGTACGCGACAATAGCACAAATTGCTCAGTTTCCAAGATTTAGTTTAAATAATACCTTTTTTACTGTATTACCTCTGGTACTAAGGCTGTTTATCTGAATGAAAGTTAATTTTCTGTACAGAAAAACCAAAGTGTATTTGAGTGAACGAGCGTGAGTGTGCAAACATAATAAAGGTTTTGTGGACCCAGGGAATTCGGGATCCCGTAGAAGTGGTACACCGAGTGAGTGGAGGCTCGGTGGCGTGAGGCAGCTGACTCATGTTAATATAAATTGAAGTACAAAGGAGCAAGGTAACAGATACCGCAGGCCAGAAGGTCAGCGAAGGTTTAGAGTACCGCAGACCAAAGGTCAGCAAGGTTTTTGTTTAGAGTACCGCAGCCCAGGGGGTTAGCGAAGATACCCATATAGGCTTTTGATTGATACGCTCCGGCTGAGGTTTCGCAGCCTGAAAAATCGATTCCATTGGTCGTACGGAGGATAAGTAACAGTTACCTATACGCTGTGCGATTGGACCGCGCGTTCGTGGGTGCAATACTTAGCGCAACGTGATACCCTTTTTACGAGCTTTGCGTAAAATCGCGGGATCATTAGCGCTGGATATAGCAAGCGTGATTTGTGTATAATAAAGGTTAAGGGAGGTTTCGCTGGTCTCTCTCAGGAAATCTTCAACAACCAATATTTACTGGAAAGGGTAAGTCACTCCCAGATACTTCCAGTAAATAGAGGTTACGTAGGGGCCCTAGGTTGGGTACATTGCCTGCGCTATCAACAGTGTAGTACTGGTAGTACTGGCCAACGGTGGCGTGAGTGGGTAAAAGCACTCGGAGAACTTTCACCGTTGCCTTATATTGAGTATTTTGGTTTTTTGTAGGATTAGCCGGGACGGCAATACCTGCAAAATATGGGGGCCAGTTGCTCAAGTAAGGGACGTTCAACCAGGGTTCAGGTTGACATTCCGCGGCCCAGGGGGTCGGCGAGGTACATAATGTGTGAGAAGCATGGACCACACGCAGAAATTTTGTGCAATGAATGGGAACGTATGACTGCGGAAGATAGGGAACCATTCCCTAAGGTAGGCAGTTTTGAACCAGAGGTATTGCAGAATTTAAGGGTTAGGATATGTCTGATAAAATCCCTAAAGCAAAAGGTCAGACACACAAACTGTTTAAATTTATGGCAGCAAGAGGGCGATATGCAGAGGGAACTAGCTCACGCAGCAGGTTCCAAACCTAGCAGGAAAATGATGGCAACCGCACCACCACCACCGTATATTGTAGGGGAGAAAGTGGCTACAGACAATGGCATACTGGTATCTGATAAGAGTATAGTTGATAAATGTACTAATGCTAACCCGTGCAAGTTGTATCCCATTTTAAACTTTCCTCAGGACTGCGAGCAAGAAGATAGCCCAGCACGATATCGGCACTCTCTCTAGCAGCCACCATACAGAACACTCAGGTGGGCACGGCCCAACCAGTAAGATCAGTTGTAAGGCCACCCGTGTCCACAGGTAAGTACGGTACCATACATTATGCAGAGACAATAGCACCTCAGATTGTGGAGTCAACTCAGAATGATGTAATTGAATTAAATCCTGTCAGGGTGATCGCAGTCCCCAATGGGATGACTGACGCTCAGGGAGTCACTCCCATCAGGAACATTGCTATGCATTGTCCTTGGTCCCGGACAGAATTGAGGACAATTATGTCTGAATTTCCCGATCCCAGAAAGGATCTAGTCGCATGCCAGAGGTTTATTAAAGAATTAGGTAATGCCACCGAACCCACAAACAAAGATTGGCGAACAGTGCTACGGGCATGATTACCCTCCAATATTGACCCCGTGAAATTCATTACTGATTGTAAATTAGACGCAGACGTACATCTCACTGATGAGTACACTCAGGAGAACATACGACAGATCAATCTGCAATTAGGAGTATATTTCCCTATTGTTGTCAAATGGAATAAAATCTTTTCCATAAGACAAAAAGAAGGTGAAACGGCATCTGAATATTTCCATCGAGCACTGCAGGAAATGGCTAGATACACTGGGGTCGAGGACATTAAGGAAAATGTACATCAAAGGGAGTTAGCGGTGTCAGTATTAATGGACGGGTTAAAAGAGACACTGAGAACAAGGGTACAAACCTCTCTACCTAACTGGAAAGGTATCTCGGTGGCTGCATTAAGAGAGTCCGCTATCGAGCACGATCGGAACATCATTAAGCACAGGGAGTCACAGTGGGATAAGCTGATGACAGTAAGTATAAATGCCCTTACAACGAAGCCGCATCAGCCAAAACACCAGACCCCTGATGGTAAGTTACGTGTAGTGGTATGCTATAACTGTAAGAAGGAAGGACATTATGCACGGAATTGTAGGTATAAGGACACACATAAGGCATACCGACCCCCTAGACCAGGATATGAACATTATGATACACGTAATTGGGATCAGGGATCACATAGGAAAAATTATGAGCCACACGCAGGGGAAACAAGGAGGTATCCACCTAGGAGGGACTGGCAGGCCTCCGAAAATTCTCAGTTACCCCCCTCACATATTGTAGCTGCCAGCGCGCTGCGGGAGGGTCACAATATACAATAGGGGTTAGGCCACACCTGTAGTCTGCAGCCAGTAAAGTTGATTGCTAGCCTTGGTAGTGAACCCGAGGTCACAGTTGATGTAGCTGGTAGATCATTACCTTTTCTTGTAGATACAGGGGCGGCCAGGTCAGTGTTAAATTCAACGGTAGGTATGAAAACCACGGGTAAAACAATTTCAGCAATGGGAGTAACAGGAATAGTGCAACACTACCCTTTAAGTAGACCAGCAAAGATTACGATAGGGCCTTTGAAGACCAAGCATTCCTTTTTGCTGGCTGCATCGGCTCCGACTAATCTACTTGGGAGATATTTATTGTGTAAAATGGGGTGTGTCATATATTGTACTCCTGAGGATGTCTTCTCAGATATACCCGAGAATCACGTTCAGGAAGTGCAGGATATGTTAGACACCCCACAAAGGTTAATGTCACACTCTGCTGTTATAGACAAGTGTCCATCCAAGGTAGAGGCAATGATCTCCCAGATACCGGAATCCCTCTGGACCAAAGATGAACAAGACACTGGATTGATGGCGAATGTAGCTCCTGTAGTAGTGCAAGTAAAAGATGGTAGGATAGCTCCAAAAATCCCTCAGTATCCTCTGAAACCAGAGGTGGAATTAGGAGTGTACCCAGTCATAGAGCGCTTGCTACAACAGGGCATCCTAGTTAGGACGTCCAGCACTGCCAATAGTCCCATCTTCCCTGTGAAAAAGAGTGGGGGGAGGGGTTACAGACTAGTGCAGGATCTAAGGGGGATAAACAAGATAGTTGAGAGCCAATTCCCCGTAGTGCCCAATCCAGCTGTCGTCCTTATGCAAATCCCTCCCACTGCGAAATTTTTCACTGTCATTGACCTCTGTTCTGCTTTCTTTTCTGTCCCTCTGCACCCTGACAGCCAATACCTGTTTGCATTTACATACAGGGAAGTACAGTATACCTGGACTCGCCTACCCCAAGGTTTCATTGACAGCCCAAGTATTTTCTCCCAGGCTTTGCATGACTGTTTACAATCATTTCAACCTGAGAGCGGATCAGTATTAATACAGTATGTAGATGACTTACTGCTGTGTTCTGATTCACTCGAATCGTCCTTGAAAGACACGAAACAACTTCTTTTTCACCTTTCTAATACGGGACACAAGGTTTCAAAGGATAAGTTGCAGTTGTGCCAGACCAAGGTAAAATATTTGGGACATTGCTTGACACAAGGACTTAGACACCTCACCGCTGATAGAATACAGGCGATTCGCGACATGACTCTGCCACAAACCCAGCAACAGATCCGCACTTTTCTTGGAATGTGTGGGTACTGCCGAAACTGGATCCCAGGGTTCTCCATACTGGCTTTACCTTTGTAAGAAATGGTCTCCTCGAACAAACCAGATCGGATCTCTCACACAGATGAGTCTGAACTGGCATTTGAGAGACTCAAACAGTGCCTATCACAGGCACCTGCACTAGGCCTGTCAGATTATGGGAAACCCTTTGAATTGTACGGTACGGAAAGTGCTGGGTGTGCGGCAGGTGTCCTAACCCAGAGACATGGTGATGCCAGCAGGCCGGTAGCTTACTACAGTGCACAGTTGGACACCGTAGCGCGGTCTCTCCCCACATGCTTGCGAAGTGTTGCAGCGATAGCCTTGCTAGTGAGTAAAAGCGAAGACGTAGTGTTAGGACACAACCTGACCATCCATACACCTCATGCAGTGTCAGCCTTACTGAACTCTGCCCAAACCAGACATGTCTCATCTGCACGGTTTACAAGGTGGGAATTAGCACTAATGGCCCCTGTAAACATCACCACAAAGAGATGCAGCGCACTAAATCCTGCAACTTATCTGCCAGGTGTGCCTGGACAGGCACAAAGGGTGGAGGATGAGAATGATGGTGAAGGAGGATTTAGTACAGACACTGACACACATGATTGTATGGAATATCTGAACCAGACTTTCACTGCAAGACCCGACATTAGTGACAACCCACTGGAAGGCGTAGATTTTACTTTTTACACTGACGGTAGTTGCCACAGACAGACGGACTCGGGAGACCTGTGTACTGGATACGCAGTCGTAGATGACAGAGGTATCATAGAAGCTGAGCCCCTGGGCCCACCGCACTCAGCACAAGTTGCTGAGCTGGTCGCCTTAACCAGAGCGTGTGAATTGGCCAAGGGTAAGTCAGCCAATATATATATACAGATTCTAGGTATGCCTTTGGAGTAGTGCATGATTTTGGGACCCTATGGCGCCTCAGAAATTTAATTACGGCAGCTGGCACACCTGTAGCGCATGCATCCCACATAGAAAGGCTTTTAACAGCGATACAAGAACCATACAGAGTGGCTGTTATCAAGTGCAAAGCCAACACTTACAGTCAAGACCCAGTGTCACTTGGTAACAGCCGGGCAGACGAAGCTGCTAAATCAGCAGCCAGCACCCCCATACAAACAGATATCACATCACTCATGATATTCAACACCGTCAACACACAAAAATTAAGTGAAATGCAAAATTTGTGTTCCCCACAGGAAAAGGCAGTCTGGAGGTCAAAGGGGTATGGCTAGGAGTCCTCAGGACTCTGGACAGATGGACAGGGTAAGCCAGTGGCCCCCAGAGCCTATCTTCCAAGCTTAGCTGAGGCGGCACACGGTCTGACTCATCTGGGTAAAGAGGTTATGTGTAAGCTGGTGAGAGCCTACTGGTGTGCGCCAGGATTCTCTTCTCATGCGGGTAAGAGAGCAATGACATGTCTTATTTGCTTGAGGAAGAATATTGGAAAGTCAATACCAACAGAACCATCCCATATCCCGCCGACAGACGGCCCTTTTCAGGTAATACAGATTGATTTCATACAGTTACCACCCTGCAGAAATTTAAAATATGTGTTAGTCTGTATTGATGTGTTTTCCAATTGGGTAGAAGCGTTCCCTGCTGCCACAAATACTGCTACGTTCACTGCAAAGAAAATTGTGCAGGAATTTGTGTGCAGATATGGTATCCCTAGAATAATTGAAAGTGATAGGGGTACCCATTTTACAGGTGAAGTCTTTCAGGTTATGTGCAAACTGATGAGAATTAATAGCAAGCTGCATACTCCGTACCGCCCACAGGCGAGTGCAAAGGTGGAGAGAGTAAACCGCACTATTAAGAACAAGTTGAGCAAAGTGATGGCTGAAACTGGATTGTTGTGGCCAAAAGCTTTGCCACTAGTATTGTACAGCATCAGAACCACTTCCAGATCCCCACTTAATCTATCACCCTTTGAGATTCTTTTTGGTCGACAACCCCATGTAATGATAGACCCCCAGGATGATTTGAAATGCAATAACGAAGGGACTGTAAAATATTTGGTTAAGATGAGCCAGCAGCTGAGGAATCAAAACAGAAATCTAAAGCTGGTGATTCCTGACCTACCGAACAGTAATTGTCATGACATTGAACCTGGGGATTATGTAATGATTCAAAATTTTCTACGCTCAGGTTGCCTCATTGACAGGTGGGAAGGACCGTACCAAGTATTACTAACCAGCACGACAGCATTAAAGGTTGCCGAAAGAGAGACTTGGGTCCACTCGTCCCACTGTAAGAAGGTCACTGACCCAGAGAGAACCCGTGACAAAGAGCAGAGTGTAGAGAACATCGTATCACTGGAGTGTCTATTCCGGGAAGGTTGAGAGGCAGGACTGTTGTCACGGCACCTGAGCGCGGAGAACAACAAGACCAAGAGGCGGTTGTCGCACCAGTTTTTCTTTTTTTTTTTTATTATTTTCTCCATCTCCCACTACCCTCCTTCTCTCCTTCCCTTTTCCTCCCCCTTCTTGTTTCCTTTCTCTTCCCTTAACAAGATGGACTTACCCCAAGAGACTGCGTTCCGGGTTTTCCTGTTAACCCTGTTGTTGACCAGAACAGTCTGTTTCGGTGAGAGTACCAGAGAGGTCGAGAAAGGATCTGGAATGGGTTCTGATGGCGAGGACGGATTTGTAGAATTCCAAGAGCAACACATCAATCGAGCAAAGGCGAGTATCAGAAAACGATCTGGTAGTCAGGGAACTAGGAGGCACTGTTAAGGGTTATTGGCTGAGGAAAATTACATTTGTAAAAATTGTGAGAACATAGTTGAGGATGGGTGCATCCAGAGATGTCAGTCCAGCCGTAATATCAACATGGACCGTCATCCATTGAGTGATTACCACTCACTAGTGAGTAAGGTCTTAAACCAGACAGAATGCTGGGTGTGTTCACAAGTACCTCAAGGTCAGAGCAAGTCAGGATTAGTACCGTACCCTTTAGCAATAGATGAGGTACTCGAATTACAGGGTGGGAGACCGGTGGACAAGAAATTTAATATTTCTAGGCCCCCTAGTTTGAAGCTCCACCAGTATCATGTAGATAGATCCTTAGTGTGTTTCAACATTTCCATTTCCCGAAAACCAGGAAATTGGGAGGTGACATGGAATAATCAAACCATGGCATTTTCGCACAGAGCTGATAGGATACCTGTAGACTCTGAACTTATACGCCAAATAGCCAACAGTGGAAGGTATGTTCGGTATAGGTATACTCAAGGAAGCAAGACCATGCGGGTTGGAGAAGTATCACCAGGGTACTGTGCTCATATCATACAGCCTGATACTTGTACTGAACAGATGAGAGAACTAGGGATTGGGTTTTGCACTTGGAAAGTTTGCAATATGGTAATGTCATATTCTGTCCCATATGTTCTCCCCGATGATGCCTATTTCATATGTGGGAGGAAGGCGTATAAGTGGCTTGCCCCAAACTCAGAGGGATTGTGTTACATTGGAAGAGTGTTGCCAGAGGTCATGACCATAACCCATGATAAGATGAAAGACGTTCACCGCAGTGCTCAGGCTCCTTATACTCATACTCACTATGAACACATCGTTAAGAGACACCTCATAGATAGGACAGAGCACGTAGCCTCTGATTTGATCCACGAATCCACCGGGATTCAATTCCTTCTCGCATTAGACATCACCCGTACTGCCAGAGGAATTATAAATTATAGGTACATCCATGCGCTAGCGAACCTGATAGATAATATCACTGAGATGTATGACGACACCTTCAGGTATACGGGTAGGGAGTTGCAAGCTTACAAAACGGAACTGATCCAGCACAGGATGGTCCTTAATTATATCACAGCCGTGACGGGTGGGTACTGTGTCACTTTGGCAACTCAATATGGTGTGAAGTGCTGCACGAATATTACAAACAGCACTGACGACCCCACAGAGATTATTGATCAAAAGATGGATGATATATTGCAGTTGAAGTGGGAGTTCCGAAGGAGACACAACCTTACCCTGACTGCTGTGAGTAATGAACTGACCGCCTGGGTCTCATGGTTGAACCCACGAAATTGGTTCTCAGGATTAGGAGAGTGGGCTCAAAATGTTATTATGAGTGTAGGAAAGTTTCTCCTTTGTATCCTGGGAGTCGTCATAATTATTGGCTTGATATTTAGGTGTGTTCGAATTTGAACGCGGCGCAAGCACAGCACAAATTTGATGAGTTTAAGGAGCGGGGGCATTGTTACAGCAGCAGATTTAATTTATGACCCATCCATAGAGACAATGTTATGATAAGGATTGCAAATTAATTCCATGGCCCGTTTCTTTCATCCGTTTTTCCTTTGTCTCCCCCTTTGCCCAGATACATCGATCCGGAAAAGACATCAACTACACCCAAGAATGATTACGAAAATGTTATGTGAATGTATTTTAGATATGTGTCTTATCTTCATCTCTACAACCTTCAGTTAGTGACACACATAGTCGACAGGTGATATCCACATATATTAGCACTCACATATGTTCCCCCTCCATGTATCATCAACTAATTGTGCACCCCATTTGTTGGAACAAGAAGCCGAAAAGAGCTCGGTAGTGTTTGTTGGCCCACTTACAGACCCTTAATACGGGATAAGAAGGATTTAATGTATACTTCGCAATACCTCAAAGCTTATCTAGAACATATACGGCACGATGATACATGCCCCATAGACATGGATTCATACATACATGCTTTTACTATCCCACTAGGTCATACATTTCCCGCCTACACCTCTCCTCTTACCATCCAATCATCTGTAGATATTGCATTGTATATTTTTCTGTTTAATGTTTAGATAGTGGCAGTTATTGTTGACTGCCAAAGGGTGGACTGTCAAAGTCGAAAAATATTCCAGTACATACACCACGTACTAACCACACACACATGCCCGCTGCGCGTGCACTTATTCTGCCGTGCGTGCACATATCCGCAATTTGCGTATGATCACTCCCGCGGTCCTGCGCGTGGTATGGGTATTTATGGCGGAGTTTGTGAGCGCATAGAGGGTTATCAAAACATTACATATTTAACCCAAATAGTGCACATTGTACACATAGCCCCCCTGCACCACATCAGCAAGTATCGACAGTTTAAATGATTCCAGAACTAAGGGATTCGCCTTTGCATGATAGGAAGGGACAGACTAAGGTTATAAGGTGATGTCTAGTATCCAGCTGTAGGGTATTTTAAGGGTAACATTCCGGTGTAGGTTAGAGGAAGATCAAATGTTCCTGCGTATAGTTATGTGCAGAAGTAGAATATAGATATAAACTGTATTTACTGTATATTATGTATGCGGCGGGAATCCAGAGGAGACCACCCACAAGAGCAGTTGGGAAAGACATCGCCCACCTTTTCAAATCAACCTATGACCTCTCCTGTAATGTAAAGATGCATCTCTGTGTCCAATGGACAAAGGGATTACAGTATCCATTGTATTGTTTATGGAAGTAGTGTATAAAAAGCCTGTTGCTGCCTGGCCGGTCAGAAGACTCTGAACGCTATCTACCTGATTAGCGGAGGACTGGACCAGGTTGCGCAAGCGAATATTCTCACGTATGTACAATTGACTGTAGCCATTTTACTCTGTTGTATTTTGTAGTGTATACATTGTATTGTTATCCCCTTCCAGATATATATAGGCTGAGGTTTCAGAGCCCAGTGTTTAACTACAAATCGGTGTTTTGTCCTCTTTTCCCTGCTAGGGTTTAAAGCGTATTTCATTACCTAACTGTATAAGGTTTAAGAGTGTATTGATAAGGTGTGTACGCACTGTGGGTACTTTATACCGTTGCATAAGGTTTGAGGTGTAACATCATTGCATTTCATTACTAATAAGGTTTAAAGTTTATCAAGAGTGTGCGTGCGCGCTGTGTGTACTTTATACCCCCAGCGTGGCGTTTGTACGCTAAGTCCGTACAAGGTATGGGACTCTGTACGCAAATAGCGTACAAAGTGCGTAGCGTGTGTATTAAGTCTAGCGGCCGCAGCGGCTCCAAGGTAAAAGTGTATTTAGAGGTATAGCTTTATGGTTTAAGATAATATTGACATTATCATACCTGTCATCATCATCAGTTACTTGCACCAGCCCCTATACAAGATGCAAAAGACTGGTGTGAAAACTGATATATTTACCGTTTCGCACCGCTCTGCATTGCCTGTAATTCCATAGATGCGCTCTCCCCTAATTTCCCTATGTGAGTCTGCCCACTACAGCTCAGTAATGCACCTGCAGTCACAAGAGGAGATGCAGCTGAGATGTATACCGCTCTGCCTCACCCATCGCTGCATATGCTAATTTACACAGAATGCACAGAGTGACAGCATACAAATGGACTTGAGTTCAATTCTCCATCAGCCCCATAATCTATCTAAATGTCTATCTCTATGCATGTCTATGGCTGGATTCATTTTCACCCACACAACAAAAGGAAGAGATCTGTGGCATAACATGGGTGGGGCATGGGGTATGGTTGGATGGCATTGCGAGCAGAAGTTGACTACATGAGCCAGTGCTTCAGACAAAGATGGAGACATATCAAACCTTTAAGAGAGACAAAATTAAAAAAGTGGCCAATATTAACCAATCAGCAAGGAGCTTCTCTAATGAAGGAGCCATTTTGTTAGAGGCTGTACAGTAGTGCATTCCACCTCTAACATTTTCCATCCTGAGTTTAGGAGGGGAGTGAAGAGGTGGATGGATGATGGGTGTGTGTGTTCACAGTGTCGGACTGAGGCATGTAGGGCCCACCAGGGGAATGCAGTGGTAGAGGCCCATGTTTAGGGGTGTGGCCAGTCTCTAGAGGGGGTGTGCCCAGCCACCACATTGGTTCACCTAACCATTTTGCAAGTGCTGGTCCCCTAGATAAATATATACAGTAAATACTGTAGTGCATGCAAGATAATGTACTAGATTAGTACCAGTAGAATCTGGAACCTGATCCCTAGAGGAGGGGGTGGGCCCCCAGGCAGTAGGGCTCAACGGTGGTTTCCACTGTACCCATGTGGGCCAGTCCAACCCTGTGTGTATATATATATTACCACAGCGCTGCTCAGGCCTCTTTAGGGGTCAGGTGCAAGGTGCAGTGATGTGTAGTGAGGTGAGGCAGGTGAGGCAGAGCCTCTTCTGTTTTACTCCATTATACTCCAAACTTATGACTATAAAAATCATCATAAAAATGCAAAGAAGATATTATACATATCTTCTTTGTATTATTCTTGTACCCATTTCAGCATGAGATCAAATAAACAAAGCAATTTTTATTGCGGAAATGTCCGCCAATTATGTATTCTATTGGGTCTGGGACTGAGGGTCGACACCACAAAGGTCGACACACCTTAAGTCGACGCCAATTGGTCGACACACCTTAGGTCGACATGGACAAAAGGTCGACATGAGTTTTTTATGTTTTTTTGGTGTCGTTTTCTTCGTACAGTGACCGGGAACCCCAATAAGTGCACCGCGTCCCCTCGCATGGCTCGCTTCGCTCGCCATGCTTCGGGCATGGTGCCTTTGCTCCGCTACCGCTTCGCACGGCACACTTTACCGTTCCAATCGTAGTCCACGTGGATCGTTGAATATGAAAAGGTTCAAAAAAAGAAAAAAAATCGTGAAAAACTCATGTCAACCTTTTTCCATGTCGACCTTGTTCCTGTCGACCTTTTGTCCATGTCGACCCAAGGTGTGTCGACCAATTGGTGTCGACCCAAGGTGTGTCGACCTTTGTGCTGTCGACCTGGAGTCCGGATACCATTCTATTATGTAATTATGTATTATGTAACTAAATATTCTATGTCAGAATGGCACTCAGTGCAAGAACCTTTATTCTTCTATTTGATACTCTGTACAACCTCTAATTCAGGGGTGACCATAGGTTTTGGAGTCAGTGATCTGCTCTAAAGGTGGAAATTTCTTTCTACAGTACATTCTCCTAATACCCAAGCTGTCCGCCCAGTTCCTGCTGCGAGTACACAAAACCTCAGTGACCTGACAGCGACTGAATTGGTATGACTCTTCATCGGCCGTAACTAGGGAGAAAGTGCAAGTGGTGCCTTCACCAGGGTGCAGGGCCTAGGGGGAGGCTTGGTCGCTCCTGCATATGGCTTGCAGAGAACCTGAATCTGCACCTTGTAGACTAGAGAACAGCTGCAGAGCCGCCTGCGCTTCTTTATGACACTCTGGGGCATAGACATCATGTTAATTATTGGGCGCCGGGAGGCACCCCATAATTAACATTCGGGAGACAGCTGATTTGGAAATCAGTTGTCTCCACGAATCTTTTCGCTGCTACTTTTGTAGCAGTGGAAAAATCCATCAGTGCTTGCTCTAGTGCACCTGCGTCAACCAGGGTACGCGCAGACGCACAAGCCCCTGTTGTCCGGCAGAAGAAGGACAGTGGCTGAGGAATCCAAGAGGTTCCCTGATCACAAGATGGACATACTTCCCATACGTAAGCAGCAGGGGGGGGGGGGGGGGGGGGAGCATTCCTATCTGTAGATGGTGAATGCTCCCGAGCTCTGAACATATTGTATTTTCTGAGCTGGATGAATAAGATCTCTGTACAAGTGTATGGGGATATCGGGTTATCATGATGAATGGCCCCAAAACTTAGGGGGTCATTCCGAGTTGATCACTCGCTGCCGTTTTTCGTAGCGCAGCGAACAGGTTACTACTGCCATAGGCATGCGCAGCACATTTTATTAGGGGGTGCACCATCGGAGGGGTGTATCTAGCACCATCTATTGACGGTCAGCGCAATATAAAATATCCACCCTTGTACCAATCCTAATATACAGCAGCAGATACATTGTCAGATGTTGTGGTGTGCCCCAAACAAACACCCCTGATGGCACTCACTGCAATTACACTGCTCCTCCTCAGCCTGGTCTGGCTCCCCTTCTCTTTCCCCTGCAAGCTGCAGCAGCTTACTTACAAGTCAGTCACTCACTGACACTGACAGTCGCAGACTAGTACTGCTGCTGCTGGAAAAACAAGTGACTTGTCAATGTTGCTGCCGGCCGCCTGCCAGTATTGAATTTGTCTTCCTCAGAGGAACGCTGGCTGCATGCTGCTCCTCATCAGTGGCTGGCGTTGGCATAGCATAGAAGGAGAGAGGTGGGCATGTGGCGGGTGGGCGTGCGAGCAGCATGACGTAATCACATCACATCACGCTGTTTTTGTACATGGAGGTGGAGCCAGGAATTTGAAAGCCGGTGGCAGTGGCACCCTTGATTAACCCAGGCGTCCGGTCAGTAATGCAGTCCTTTCAGGGTGCAACACAGAGGGGACAGTGATCAGCATGCTCGGCGATCAATGCATCAGGCATGTGAGATCGGGGTGCCAGACATAAGGGGGTGCCTGTGCGCACCAGGCACCCCCCCTGCGCACACCTATGCTACTGCGCATGCGTATGCACCGCAATGCGCAGGCGCGTCGTACGGGTACAAAGCGGATCGTTGCTGGGCGATGGATTTAACGAAGAATCCATTCGCACAGCCGATCGAAAGGAGATTGACAGGAAGAAGGCGTTTGTGGGTGGCAACTGATCGTTTTCAGGGAGTGTTTGGAAAAAACGCAGGCGTGTCCAAGTGTTTGCAGGGCGGGTGTCTGACGTCAATTCCGGGACCAAAAAGACTGAAGTGATCGCAAGGGCTGAGTAAGTCCAGAGCTACTCAGAAACTGCAAAAAACTTTTTCATCCCGCTCAGCTGCACACACGTTCGCACACTTGCAAAGCGAAAATACACTCACCCGTGGGCAGCGACTATGCGTTTGCACGGCTGCTAAAAGTAGCTAGCGAGCGAACAACTCGGAATGACCCCCTTAATTCTTACAAAAGGTGAAAATTTTATTTTTTACCTACGTTTCTACAATTTAAGTGACGATGAATATAACACTGCGTGCACTCGGTTTCTTCCTGGTCCTAGCAACCTCACCCCCCTTTGTGTTGTCATGAAGTCACATGTGCGAATGCCAGGGGCCCGTCGCAGATTATTGCCCCGCTACGGCCCTGCCCTTACTTGCATACGCTCTGCTCTGGAGCATGTGCAGTGGGAAAACACGTAAACTACAATACACTCTGCAAACAGATGTGAATTCCCCAGAAAGAGCCCCATGGCTGATAGCTCAGCATATCATACGATAACATCTGAGGGAGGTATACAAGTCCTAGGTTGGGAGGCAATGCAAGGAACTCCCTTTGTTTTACATGGCAGAGATCCATTCAGGATACAACTACGATACAGGCCTGGAATGCAGGTACGGGGTCTCGGTAGAGAAGTACATATGTCTGTCATCTCCATGAGGTTGTTTTGGAGGTCGGTGGATATATTAAGGTCATACTGGGACAGGGTATAAATACAGAAGAGACGTGCCTCAAAGAAAAATTATGCCATGCAATGCCTGTGCACTTCAAGGATTAATATTTAACAAAGTGAATTAACGAAATGACAGAAATAGCTCAGGATTAAAGCTACACGTTCTATTTGTAACATAAGAAAACTGGCCATGTGTTTCACACGCTGCATTATCCTAGTTTGCACCCTGTCATCACATTGCCGGCTCCTATCTGTTGTGCTTCCTTTTGTCTACATTTGGCTTTGTGGGCTCTGTTATGTCTTTCCGTCTGCAGACTTCCGGCTGCATTGTCAATCGATAATTCCATTAGCACCAGCAAAGGAATTGGAGCATACACTGGTCAGGCTAGAAACCAGTGCGAGCTACCAGACGGTCACAAGCATGTCTCTCATCCTCTAACTAAAGACAAACTCAAATACTGTACTTCCCATGCGAAATATATGTGGAAAAGAGTTAAAAAGAAAAGATTTTTTTTATTGATTTAAAGACAAGATCAACAGGATATCCCGTAATGTATGTATCAGTACTATATGCAAAGCCAGAGGAGTTTGGAACTCACAGTGTTTTCCAAGAATAAGAGGGTCAGGAGAACAATTGAAAATATTCGTATCCCATGGGGCACATTAGAAATTATAAGAATGCAATAGAAATTTTAAATACAACATTGCTAATGTAGACTGCAGGAGAAGCACGTTCTATAGAGTACTCTAGCCTTCCAGAACATGGGGTCTGATGCTAAGTGTGCACTACGATTATTGGCATGGTGTACTGTAAAAATGCTTAATTTCTGACCAGCATGTATCTTGCATGTAGAAAACCTTATGGTAGTCCAAGGGGTGTTCTCTCATCGACTCAGTGCAGTTGGGGGGTATATTTCTAATAGACTCAGTGCAGTAGGGGGTATAAAGACTTATGTGCAATAGCATTCTTTTGGATGTACACACAAAATAAGAATTTACTTACCGATAATTCTATTTCTCGTAGTCCGTAGTGGATGCTGGGAACTCCGTAAGGACCATGGGGAATAGCGGCTCCGCAGGAGACTGGGCACAAAAGTAAAGCTTTAGGACTACCTGGTGTGCACTGGCTCCTCCCCCTATGACCCTCCTCCAAGCCTCAGTTAGGATACTGTGCCCGGACGAGCGTACACAATAAGGAAGGATTTTGAATCCCGGGTAAGACTCATACCAGCCACACCAATCACACCGTATAACCTGTGATCTGAACCCAGTTAACAGCATGATAACAGAGGAGCCTCTGGAAAGATGGCTCACAACAATAATAACTCGATTTTTGTAACAATAACTATGTACAAGTATTGCAGACAATCCGCACTTGGGATGGGCGCCCAGCATCCACTACGGACTACGAGAAATAGAATTATCAGTAAGTAAATTCTTATTTTCTCTGACGTCCTAGTGGATGCTGGGAACTCCGTAAGGACCATGGGGATTATACCAAAGCTCCCAAACGGGCGGGAGAGTGCGGATGACTCTGCAGCACCGAATGAGAGAACTCCAGGTCCTCCTCAGCCAGGGTATCAAATTTGTAGAATTTAGCAAACGTGTTTGCCCCTGACCAAGTAGCTGCTCGGCAAAGTTGTAACGCCGAGACCCCTCGGGCAGCCGCCCAAGATTAGCCCACCTTCCTTGTGGAATGGGCTTTCACAGATTTTGGCTGTGGCAGGCCTGCCACAGAATGTGCAAGCTGAATTGTACTACAAATCCAGCGAGCAATAGTCTGCTTAGAAGCAGGAGCACCCAGCTTGTTGGGTGCATACAGGATAAACAGCGAGTCAGATTTCCTGACTCCAGCCGTCCTGAAAACATATATTTTCAGGGCCCTGACTACGTCCAGCAACTTGGAGTCCTCCAAGTCCCTAGTAGCCGCAGGTACCACAATAGGCTGGTTCAGGTGAAACGCTGAAACCACCTTAGGGAGAAATTGAGGACGAGTCCTCAATTCTGCCCTGTCCGAATGAAAAATTAGGTAAGGGCTTTTATAGGATAAAGCCGCCAATTCTGAGACACGCCTGGCTGAAGCCAGGGCCAACAGCATTACCACTTTCCATGTGAGATATTTTAAGTCCACAGTGGTGAGTGGTTCAAACCAATGTGATTTTAGGAACCCCAAAACTACATTGAGATCCCAAGGTGCCACTGGAGGCACAAAAGGAGGTTGTATATGCAGTACCCCCTTGACAAACGTCTGAACTTCAGGAACTGAAGCCAGTTCTTTCTGGAAGAAAATCGACAGGGCCGAAATTTGAACCTTAATGGACCCTAATTTTAGGCCCATAGACAGTCCTGTTTGCAGGAAATGCAGGAAACGACCCAGTTGAAATTCCTCTGTAGGGGCCTTCCTGGCCTCGCACCACGCAACATATTTACGCCAAATGCGGTGATAATGTTGTGCGGTTACATCATTCCTGGCTTTGATCAGGATAGGGATGACTTCATCCGGAATGCCTTTTTCCTTCAGGATCCGGCGTTCAACCGCCATGCCGTCAAACGCAGCCGCGGTAAGTCTTGGAACAGACAGGGTCCCTGCTGGAGCAGATCCCTTCTTAGAGGTAGAGGCCACGGTTCCTCTGTGAGCATCTCTTGAAGTTCCGGGTACCAAGTCCTTCTTGGCCAATCCGGAGCCACGAGTATAGTCCTTACTCCTCTCCTTCTTATGATTCTCAGTACCTTGGGTATGAGAGGCAGAGGAGGGAACACATACACTGACTGGTACACCCACGGTGTTACCAGAGCGTCCACAGCTATTGCCTGAGGGTCCCTTGACCTGGCGCAATACCTGTCTAGTTTTTTGTTGAGGCGGGACGCCATCATGTCCACCTTTGGTTTTTCCCAACGGTTTACAATCATGTGGAAGACTTCTGGATGAAGTCCCCACTCTCCCGGGTGGAGGTCGTGTCTGCTGAGGAAGTCTGCTTCCCAGTTGTCCACTCCCGGAATGAACACTGCTGACAGTGCTATCACATGATTTTCCGCCCAGCGAAGAATCCTTGCAGCTTCTGCCATTGTCCTCCTGCTTCTCGTGCCGCCCTGTCTGTTTACGTGGGCGACTGCCGTGATGTTGTCCGACTGGATCAACACCGGCTGACCCTGAAGCAGAGGTCCTGCTTGGCTTAGAGCATTGTAAATGGCCCTTAGTTCCAGGATATTTATGTGAAGTGACGTTTCCAGGCTTGACCACAAGCCCTGGAAATTTCTTCCCTGCGTGACTGCTCCCCAGCCTCTCAGGCTGGCATCCGTGGTCACCAGGATCCAGTCCTGAATGCCGAATCTGCGGCCCTCTAGAAGATGAGCACTCTGCAACCACCACAGGAGAGACACTCTTGTCCTTGGGGACAGGGTTATCAGCTGATGCATGTGAAGATGCGATCCGGACCAATTGTCCAGCAGATCCCACTGAAATGTTCTTGCGTGGAATCTGCCGAATGGAATCGCTTCGTAGGAAGCCACCATTTTTCCCAGGACCCTTGTGCATTGATGCACTGAGACCCGGTCTGGTTTCAGGAGGTTTCTGACTAACTCGGATAACTCCCTGGCTTTTTCTTCTGGAAGAAACACCTTTTTCTGGACTGTGTCCAGAATCATCCCTAGGAACAGCAGACGTGTCGTCGGAATCAGCTGTGATTTTGGGATATTTAGAATCCACCCGTGCTGTCGTAACACTACTTGAGATAGTGCTACTCCGACTACTAACCGTTCCTTGGATCTTGCCCTTATCAGGAGATCGTCCAAGTAAGGGATAATTAAGACGCCTTCTCTTCGAAGAAGTATCATCATTTTGGCCATTACCTTGGTAAAGACCCGGGGTGCCGTGGACAATCCAAACGGCAGCGTCTGAAACTGATAGTGACAGTTCTGTACCACAAACCTGAGGTACCCTTGGTGAGAAGGGTAAATTGGGACATGGAGGTAAGCATCCTTGATGTCCAGAGACACCATATAGTCCCCTTCTTCCAGGTTCGCGATCACTGCTCTGAGTGACTCCATCTTGAACTTGAACCTTTGTATGTAAGTGTTCAAAGATTTCAGATTTAAAATAGGTCTCACCGAGCCGTCCGGCTTCGGTACCACAAACAGCGTTGAATAATACCCCTTGCCCTGTTGCAGGAGGGGTACCTTGATTATCACCTGCTGAGAATACAGCTTGTGAATGGCCTCCAATACCGCCTCCCTGTCGGAGGGAGACGTCGGTAAAGCAGACTTTAGGAACCGGCGAGGGGGAGGTGTCTCGAATTCCAATTTGTACCCCTGAGATACCACCTGAAGGACCCAGGGGTCTACCTGCGAGTGAGCCCACTGCGCGCTGAAATTCTTGAGACGTGCCCCCACCGTGCCTAAGTCCGCTTGTAAAGCTCCAGGGTCATGCTGAGGACTTGGCAGAAGCGGGAGAGGGCTTCTGTTCTTGGGGATTTGCTGTCTGTTGCAGCCTTTTTCCCCTTCCTCTGCCCCGGGGCAGAAATGAGGAGCCTTTCGCTCGCTTGCCCTTATGGGGACGAAAGGACTGCGCCTGATAATACGGCGTCTTCTTATGTTGAGAGGCGACCTGGGGTAAAAATGTGGATTTCCCAGCTGTTGCCGTGGCCACCAGATCTGACAGACCTACCCCAAATAACTCCTCCCCTTTATAAGGCAATACTTCCATATGCCGTTTGGAATCCGCATCACCTGACCACTGTCGCGTCCATAACCCTCTTCTGGCAGAAATGGACAGCGCACTTACTCTTGATGCCAGTCGGCAAATATCCCGCTGTGCATCACGCATATATAGAAATGCATCTTTTAAATGCTCTATAGTCAGTAATATACTGTCCCTGTCTAGGGTATCAATATTTTCAGTCAGGGAATCCGACCAAGCCAAACCAGCACTGCACATCCAGGCTGAGGCGATTGCCGGTCGCAGTATAACACCAGTATGTGTGTAAATACATTTTAGGATACCTTCCTGCTTTCTATCAGCAGGATCCTTAAGGGCGGCCGTCTCAGGAGAGGGTAGAGCCACCTGTTTTGATAAGCGTGTGAGTGCTTTATCCACCCTAGGGGGTGTTTCCCAACGCGCCCTAATCTCTGGCGGGAAAGGATATAATGCCAATAATTTTTTAGGAATTATCAGTTTTTTATCGGGGGAAACCCACGCTTCATCACACACCTCATTTAATTCCTCAGATTCAGGAAAAACTACAGGTAGTTTTTTCTCACCGAACATAATACCCTTTTTAGTGGTATTAGTATTATCAGAAATATGTAAAACATTTTTCATTGCCTCAATCATGTAACGTGTGGCCCTACTGGAAGTCACGTTTGTCTCTTCCCCGTCGACACTGGAGTCAGTATCCGTGTCGACGTCTGAATCTACCATCTGAGGTAACGGGCGTTTTAGAGCCCCTGATGGCTTTTGAGACGCCTGGACAGGCACAAGCTGAGTAGCCGGCTGTCTTATGTCGTCAACTGTTTTTTGCAAAGAGCTGACACTGTCACGTAATTCCTTCCATAAGATCATCCACTCAGGTGTCGACTCCCTAGGGGGTGACATCTCTATTATAGGCAATTGCCCCGCCTCCACATCATTTTCCTCCTCATACATGTCGACACAACGTACCGACACACAGCACACACACAGGGAATGCTCTGACAGAGGACAGGACCCCACTAGCCCTTTGGGGAGACAGAGGGAGAGTATGCCAGCACACACCAGAGCGCTATATATATGCAGGGATAACCTTAAATAAGTGTTTTTCCCCCTTATAGCTGCTATTTGTAATTATTACGCCAATTAGTGCCCCCCTCTCTTTTTTACCCCGTTTCTGTAGTGCAGGACTGCAGGGGAGAGTCAGGGAGACGTCCTTTCAGCGGAGCTGTGAAGGAAAATGGCGCCTGTGTGCTGAGGAGATAGGCTCCGCCCCCTTCTCGGCGGCCTTTTCTCCCGCTTTTATGTGGAATCTGGCAGGGGTTAAAATTCATCCATATAGCCCTGGGGGCTATATGTGATGTATTTTCGCCAGCCAAGGTGTTTCTATAGCTGCTCAGGGCGCCCCCCCCTAGCGCCCTGCACCCTCAGTGACCGGAGTGTGAAGTGTGCTGAGGAGCAATGGCGCACAGCTGCAGTGCTGTGCGCTACCTTGGTGAAGACAGGATGTCTTCTGCCGCCGATTTTCCGGACCTCTTCTTGCTTCTGGCTCTGTAAGGGGGCCGGCGGCGCGGCTCTGGGACCGGACTCCGAGGCTGGGCCTGTGTTCGGTCCCTCTGGAGCTAATGGTGTCCAGTAGCCTAAGAAGCCCAATCCACTCTGCACGCAGGTGAGTTCGCTTCTTCTCCCCTTAGTCCCTCGATGCAGTGAGCCTGTTGCCAGCAGGTCTCACTGAAAATAAAAAACCTAAAACTAAACTTTCACTAAGAGCTCAGGAGAGCCCCTAGTGTGCACCCTTCTCGGTCGGGCACAAAAATCTAACTGAGGCTTGGAGGAGGGTCATAGTTGGAGGAGCCAGTGCACACCAGGTAGTCCTAAAGCTTTACTTTTGTGCCCAGTCTCCTGCGGAGCCGCTATTCCCCATGGTCCTTACGGAGTTCCCAGCATCCACTAGGACGTCAGAGAAAAAGAGACAATTAACAACAGCTACAGGCAGTGTCAGACTGGCCCACAGGTGTACAGGGTGAATCCCCATTGGCAGGGACACCATCTGGGGGGGACTGCTGGGACTGGAGTACTGGGCCCATACAGAGAAGGGGGCCCGGGTAGCAGCGGTGTGGATTTGACGCCAGACCGCCTGCTGGTGGACCGGCAGGCAGCCATGATGAGACAGTGCTGGAGGCATTTGTAATACGGCGCCAAGCGCTAGTCAATCAGATCTTGTTGACGGCAGCCAATTAGGAGCATCCAGAGTGGCGGCTTCTGATTGGCTGCCAGTCTGCAAGCTCTATTTGGCTTGTAAACCGGCGCCAGATTTGATATGCCGCTGGCGCTGTCTCTCCATGGCTGTCTGCCAGTCAGCCAACTGCAAACAGCTGGTGGCCTGGCACCAAATCCACACCTGCTGGCGGGACACAGGCAGAGGTGAAAGGCTGCTGGATGGACAGGGGGAGGTGAGAGGCTGCTGGGCGGACAGAGGGAGGTGAGAGGCTGCTGGTAACTATTTTATCAGTTCCTGGCTCCACAATTTCTGATGGCAGCTCTGCCCGGTGGGTCCCACTGCCTGAGGACCCCACCCCATCCTCTCTGAGTCAGTAATTTGGTGGAGCTGGATCATGGATGAATTTGGGACCTTTTTTGTTTCTATGGAAACAAGATTGGCCCTCCTGTCAATCAAAGTGGGTGGTCCTGACACTCCCCAGTCCCCTACTTTATAAAGGGGCCCTGTTTTTTTGCATGTCCTCTTTAATGGCCAGTCAATTCCCTCTATGGTGGCTGACCACACCCCTGACCACGGTAGGTATATGTTTAAGTTGCTGGCAGTCGGGATACCGGCGTTCATGATACCGACGCCAGAATCCCAACAGCTGGCAATGCTGACAGCCAGAATACTGGCCAAATAGGGCTATTCCCACTAATGGGTGTCCACGACACACATGGAGTTGGAACAGAACCTGTGGCGAGCGCGCAGCATGGTGAGAGCAGTGAGCCGGCAAGGGGACTCTTTGCGCTCACCCCGCTGCCAGCATACTCGCGGCTGGGAAGCTGTTGACGGTATACTGACTGCCGCCATCCCAGCCGCTGGTAAATCATACAAATCTCCCACTGCATAGCACTCAACTTTGTGCTGGTGGGAAGAGGGACAGCTGCCACGCCTGAAATTAGGTGCTGTGTCCTCTCATCTAGGGGTGTGGCCTCATGGGAAATGCCACAACCTGTTTTAGTCACTGTGGGGGGCATGCCCAGCACTCGGTGAGAAACAGCATCTTATGGTGTGTACACACGGTGTGATATTTTCTTACGATTTTGACTATATAGTCAAAATCGTAAGAAAAGTTAGTGCAGATTGTAAGGTGAAAGTCACCTTGGGATCCCGATTCGATGCCGATGCGCGGTCCCGCGCGGTCGGCATCGCAAGCCTAGATAGACTGTGCAGGCTAGTAAATGTTGACTATCTCATAGAAAAGATAGTCAAAACTGACACTTTGCCAAAATCGCACATAGGGGGTCATTCCGAGTTGTTCGCTCGCAAGCTGCTTTTAGCAGCTTTGCACACGCTAAGCCGCCGCCTACTGGGAGTGAATCTTAGCTTATCAAAATTGCGAACGAAAGATTAGCAGAATTGCGAATAGACACTTCTTAGCAGTTTCTGAGTAGCTCCAGACTTACTCGGCATCTGCGATCAGTTCAGTCAGTTTCGTTCCTGGTTTGACGTCACAAACACACCCAGCGTTCGCCCAGACACTCCTCCGTTTCTCCAGCCACTCCCGCGTTTTTCCCAGAAACGCTAGCGTTTTTTCACACACACCCATAAAACGGCCAGTTTCCGCCCAGAAACACCCACTTCCTGTCACTCACATTACGATCACCAGAACGAAGAAAAAACCTCGTAATGCCGTGAGTAAAATTCCTAACTGCATAGCAAATTTACTTGGCGCAGTCGCACTGCGGACATTGCGCATGAGCGACTAATTGCTCCGTTGCGACAAAAAAATAACGAGCAACCAACTCGGAATGACCCCCATAGTCAGTATCGCAAGCACACTTATTATGTGCTTGCGATGCCGACCTAGCCCCTGTCGCATAGTGGGAATCGGGCATAGCCCGAATCTCACCGTGTGTATGCACCTTAAGCAAAGCAGCAAGTGAGAAGGGGCCTTCAAACTCCATCCCCCCTTAACCTCAGGACACATCAGCCCTTGGGTGGGACCACGCATGAAAAACTAGACAGTACTGCCAAAATCAGGACAGTTGGGAGGTATGCCACTGCATTCCCTGGTGGGTCCTTCATGCCCAAGTCTAACACTGGCTACAGGGCAGGTGCAAATACACAATGATGATGATAATATAATTGGTTCTATGGCACAAATTATTCTCATTGGATGATTGCTGAATCAACTGTCACATATGCCTGGGGCTGAAAATAGACCGTGAGTCATCCTCATGCAGTTCTGATGATGGGACTATTTGTATGAGGAAGCCTGGAGCTGTAGTCCCATCCGCCCCATTGTTAATCTGGCTCTGTGCACTGCAGATATCACTGCTATCAGTAACCACACCTATATAGCATGCTTGTTTGCGGCACTCTGCCAGGACAGAACTCTCCGCATAGTATGCAAATGGTTTTACCCGTACACACCACAAACACTAACACTTTTTAATTTATGGGGGTCATTCCGAGTTGATCGCTAGCAGACGTTGTTCGCAGTGCAGCAATCAGGCTAAAAAACGGCATTTGTGAGCATGCGTATGCCCCGCAATGTGCACGCGCGACATACGGGTACAAAGCCCATTGTGGTTGTGCACACGTTCTAGTGAAGTTTTCAGTCGCACTGACGGCTGCAAGAAGATTGACAGGAAGGGGCGTTTCTGGGTGTCAACTGACCGTTTTCAGGGAGGGTTTGCAAAAACGTAGGCGTGTCTGAAAAAACGCAGGCGTGGCTGGGCGTTTGCTGGACGGGTGTATGACGTCAAATCCGGACACGAATAGGCTGAAGTGATCGCAAGCGCTGAGTAGGTTCAGAGCTACTCAAAAACTGCACAAACTCTTTTTGTAGTGCTCGCCTGCACATGCATTCGCACTTCTGCTAAGCTAAAATACAATCCGCAGTGGGCGACGGCATAGTGTTTGTACGGCTGATAAAAATGGCCAGCGAGCGATCAACTCGGAATGACCCCTATGTGTCATTCTATGTTGCTCCCTGTATACTACTATGATTTTTATGCTGACATTTGCATATTTTTTATTATTTTATTTAATGCTACAGATTTACCATTGCTACACAGAGAAAAATGTCCCACATATTACCTCTAGTAAGTTTTTAATTTTACATACTATACTGTATATGGCCTCTAAATATGTAGCGTGTGTCATCATTGTAATCATGTGATGTGTTTTTCAGAAAACTTAGCTATTTAAATACATTATCCATACAACTTCATTAAGGCCTTCCATCAGTTTTGTTTTTACTTTCAGAATTTTTCTGCTTCATTTTTCTGAGATATTTATTACATTTTTAAGTTAATTATATAGCGTACACAAAATGGCCTCATTTATCACTGCCCCATCCACGCTGACCTGCGAATCATGGTATTTTGCCACTATGGGGCGTGGTCTAATGACGTTAGCCTGGCCTGCCCCACGAAGTTGCCTGCAGTGTCTCCTATCCAGTCTTTTCCCGGAGAGTAATCTTAAAAAGAAGGCATGTAAGATAGTAAGATTGTTGTAACTGTCGACAATGGGACTGGATCACCACTGTCAACGATATAACTGGATCACCACCGAGGACCCTACACCCATTATAGATTGCTTGAACCATGACAACTATGGCCCTCATTCCGAGTTGATCGCTCGCTAGCTGCTTTTAGCAGCAGTGCACACGCTAGGCCGCCGCCCTCTGGGAGTGTATCTTAGCTTAGCAGAAGTGCAAACGAAAGTATCGCAGAACTGTTCCAAAATATTTTCATGCAGTTTCTGAGTGGCTGCAGACCTACACCTACCTTGCGATCACTTCAGACTGTTTAGTTCCTGTTTTGACGTCACGAACACGCCCTGCGTTCGGCCAGTCACTCCTCCGTTTCCCCAGGCACGCCTGTGTTTTTATCTTATACGCCTGTGTTTTTCAGCACACTCCTGGAAAACGGTCAGTTACCGCCCAGAAACGCCCCTTTCCTGTCAATCACTCACCGATCAGCAGTGCGACTGAAAAGCGTCGCTAGACCTTGTGTGAAACTGCATCGTTTGTTGTAAAAGTACGTCATGCGTGCGCACTGCGGCCCATACGCATGCGCAGAAATGCAGATTTTTAGCCTAATCGCTGCGCTGCGAACAACAGCAGCTAGCGATCAACTCGGAATGACCCCCCATGTTCAATAGATGCTTCTTCCAATTTCCTCCAACACAGATGTGAATTTACCTAGCCGTAAATCCAGCACAGCTCCCACAGTTATTGTACTCCATCAGTGGTGTTGACCCTTGTGTGTTTGTGTGGCAGATAATTCTGGACTCCTCTGTGTCACAACTGAGGGCCTGAGCTGACGGGAGGCAGCCTCAGTTGTAGGGGCTGAGATGTAACGGAACCTGGGAGGTTGTATCAGACCCCTAGACATGTAAGTAACATGTAGAATAACTGCCCGAAGGCGTGACCACGACAACCAGGATAAAAGTCAATGATGTTTATTATGACAAACTCCGTAACACAGCAGCAGTAAAAGGAAACATAAAAGTCAACAGAGGATAAATACAATTCCTGGGTACTACAGGGTGGCAAGGGCCACAGGCACTGGTAGTGTGAGACAGTTCTTATAATCTTCTAGTTGGAAAGTCCTTACCAGGCCTGACTGTAGCAATGGAGAGAACCCAGGATCGTACCAGCTGATGTTCCAGGAAAGGCTGGGCTGCTGAAGGTAAAACGGCTGCTGTGGATACTGGCTGGAACCAGACTGTTGTTGGTACGGAGTGGATACTGGCTGGAACCAGTTAAATAATAAACGAACTTGAGAGCGATGAAATAATAATGAAGTTTGGAGTTTGAGAGCGGTGAAATAATAATACCGGTGGAGAGTGGTAAACTGCAGAAAAGGACACCGGCCCTTTAAGAGAAGCTATACACTGCTGGAAGCTGGGCTGGAAGCAGGTGATTGTTTGAGAGCGGTGAAATAATAATACCGGTGGAGAGTGGTAAACTGCAGAAAGGACACCGGCCCTTTAAGAGAAGCTGTACACTGCTGGAAGCTGGGCTGGAAGCAGGTGATTGTTGTAGCTGGAAACAGGTGAGTCCAGAATGGATCGGAGAGTCAGGCTACACCGCAGATGGAATGCTGGTGCGGGTCTCTATAGCAGAAGTCTGGAGACAGGAGCTGGAACCTGGAAGACAACCACAGGAGAGAGACAAACTGGAACTAGGTTAGACAACCAAAGCACTGACGCCTTCCTTGCTCAGGCACAGCTTACTTATACCTGCAGCAAGGAAGGGGTTGGCTAGGCAATTATGCAAATCAACAATACAGACAGCAGATTGGTGGAAATGCTCAGATGACAAAATCCAAGATGGCTGCGCCCATGCAGACACTTGGAGGGAAGTTTGGTTTGTAATCCATGTGAGAATTGAAACAGTAATGGCGATGCCGGCCACAGGAGACAGGAGACGCCAGACTGACAAGCGCACATTTAACCACGCGGGCACAGCGGAGGCCGCGGTTGATGAAATCACCACTCTGACATTCTGCATGTGGAAACTCAGGAACAGCGGGATCCGGTCCTGGAACGCTGAGCCAGCCTTAGGAGGCATCTGAAGGGTAAGTAATGGCGTCCAGATACCCGGATCGTGACAGCACCCCCCCCTTTAGGAGTGGCCCCAGGACACTTCTTAGGCTTTAAAGGAAACTTTGCGTGGAAATTTCGGACCAAGGCAGGAGCATGGACGTCTGAGGCATTGGTCCAAGAGCGTTCTTCAGGACCATAGCCCTTCCAGTCAATGAGGTATTGTAACTGACCGTAACGGAAACGTGAGTCCAAAATCTTGGCCACCTCGTACTCGACTCCCCGTTGAGTCTGAACTTTGGGAGCTGGAGGAAGTGCGGAATGAAACCGATTCAGGATCAGCGGTTTCAACAAAGAAACATGAAATGTCCTGGGTATTTTCAAGAAGGATGGTAACTGTAACCTGTAGGCAACAGGATTGATGACTTGTTCAATCTTGAAGGGTCCGATGTAGCGAGGTGCCAATTTCATGCTGGGAACTCTCAACCTCAAATTCTTCGTGGACAGCCACACACGATCACCCACCTTGAGAGCAGGAACTGCTCTACGCTTCCTATCGGCAAACTTCTTATACCTGAATGAGGCTTTAAGCAGGGCTGCGCGGACGTTCCTCCAGTTATTTGAAAACTGACGCAAGGTGACATCCACTGCTGGAACAGAAGTTGCAGGAAGCGGTTGGAATTCTGGGACTTTAGGGTGGAATCCATAATTAATGAAGAATGGTGTAGAAGAAGATGAGGAATGGTATTGATTGTTGTGGCTGAACTCGGCCCAAGGAAGGAGTTGAACCCAGTCATCTTGAGAGGAAGACACATATATACGGAGGAAGGCCTCCAAGTCCTGATTCACCCTCTCGGTTTGACCATTGGTCTGAGGATGGTAAGCCGTGGAAAACTTTAACTTGACTTGGAGGGCTTGACACAAACTTCGCCAAAATTTGGCTACAAATTGTACTCCACGATCCGAGATGATCTCTTCAGGAAGACCGTGAAGTCGGAAGATCTCTTGTATAAACACTTGAGCCAACTTGGAAGCTGACGGAAGACCGGTGAGAGGGATGAAATGTGCCATCTTGGTGAACCGGTCAACTACCACCCAGATGGTATTAAACTTGTTGCAGATAGGTAGATCGGAAACAAAGTCCATCGACAAATGGGTCCAAGGTCGACGGGGAACAGATAATGGAACCAGTTGCCCCGCAGGCGACTGGCGGGAGACTTTGTGTTGGGCACACTTTGGGCAGGAGGCAATAAATTCCATAACGTCCTTCTTCAGAGTTGGCCACCAGTAGGACCTAGAAATAAATTCAAGGGTTTTCTGAATGCCTGTATGTCCAGCAAAACGGGAAGCATGGGCCCAATGCATGAGCTTCTTCCTTAGAACTGGCTTAACAAAACTTTTCCCTGGTGGAGGCGTAGAGTCCATCCCTACCGTGGAGAATGCCAACGGATTAATAATAGGATGCTTGGTTGCAGACTCGGACTCATTTTCTTGCTCCCATGAGCGGGAAAGGGCATCGGCCTTACGATTCTGAGAACCCGGACAGAACTGGAGTTTAAAGTCAAACCTAGAGAAGAAAAGTGCCCATCTGGCCTGACGAGGATTCAGACATTGTGCGCCTTTGAGATATAAAAGATTTTTGTGGTCGGTAAGTATGGTGATTGAGTGGGAAGCTCCCTCCAACAGGTATCTCCACTCCTCCAGAGCGAGCTTGATGGCTAGCAACTCCTGATCGCCAATGGCATAGTTGCGCTCAGCTGGGGAGAACTTCCGGGAGAAGAAACTGCAAGGATGTAGATGTCCATCTTTGGCCCTCTGGGATAACACTGCTCCTACTCCAACGGAGGAGGCATCTACCTCTAAGATAAAAGGAGAGTCGGTGTCGGGCTGTTTCAGAACTGGTGCAGAGATGAACCGTTGCTTCAGAAGGTGAAAGGCCTGTGTAGCTTCCTCGGACCACTTGGACGGATTAGCACCTTTCTTGGTTAATGCAGTGATAGGCGCCACAATGGTGGAAAAGTCTCGTATAAATTTTCTATAATAATTGGCGAACCCTAAGAACCTCTGGACCCCTTTGAGGCTTAAGGGTATAGGCCAATTCTGGATTGCTTGAAGTTTCTCAGGATCCATCTCTAGTCCGGAACCGGACACAATGTAACCTAGAAACGGAATGGTTTTAACTTCAAACACACACTTCTCCAATTTACAATAGAGGTGATTGACACGGAGACGGGAAAGAACCCCTTTTACCCAGAAACGATGATCTTCGAGATTATTAGCAAAGATTAGGATGTCGTCTAGATAAACCACGACATGGCGGTACAAGATGTCCCTGAAAATCTCATTCACGAAGTGCTGGAAGACTGCTGGAGCGTTGCTCAATCCGAAGGGCATGACGAGGTACTCATAATGTCCGTCACGGGTGTTAAAGGCGGTCTTCCACTCGTCACCCTCACGGATTCGGATGAGATTGTAGGCACCCCTCAAGTCCAGCTTTGTGAAAATAGTTGCACCACTAACTCTATCAAAGAGCTCGGTAATCAGGGGTAAAGGGTATCGGTTCTTGACGGTAATGTCGTTCAGACCTCTGTAGTCGATGCACGGACGCAGACCACCGTCTTTCTTCTTAACGAAGAAGAAGCCTGCGCCGGCTGGAGAAGAAGATGGTCGGATGAAACCCTTCGCCAGGTTCTCTTTGATGTACTCTTCCATGGAGTGTGTCTCAGGCAGAGACAACGGATAAGTTCGACCTCGCGGTGGAACCTTCCCTGGAATGAGGTCGATTGGGCAGTCCCATTCTCTATGAGGAGGAAGGATATCCGCAGAGGCTTTACTGAACACGTCCGTGAAGTCTTGATATGGAGGAGGCGGAACATCAGATGACCTGGGGAAGGAAGAACAAACAGGAAGAACTTTGGCTAAACAAGTCTCAGCACAGGAGGGACCCCATGCCAGTATTTGCGTAGTCGTCCAGTCAATTGATGGGTTGTGGAGACGGAGCCATGGAAGGCCTAAAACCACTGGATGTGTGGCTCTTGGAATCACTAAAAAAGAAATATACTCAGAATGAAGAACTCCCACTCTCAGACGAACTGGAAGAGTCCTTAAGGAAATGACTGCGTCAAAAATCTTGCTGCCATCCACGGCAGTCAAAGAGATGGACGAGGACAGTCTTTCGGTGGGTAGGGACCACCGTTTAACATAAGCTTCGGTTATGAAATTCCCAGCTGCTCCGGAATCAAGGAGGGCAATGACGTTCCTGTAACGCTGAGCAATTTGGAGCGACACTGGGAGGTTACAGTCATGAGGAGATGGAGAGGAGATCATTACTCCTAGCCGGCCCTCTCCTTGGTGAGCTAGGATCTGGAGTTTCCCGGACGTTTGGGACAAGCATTGATAGTGTGCGACGGAGCTGCACAGTAGAGACAGAGAGACTCAGAGAGACGTCTTCGGCGCTCAGCGGGAGATAGACGGGAACGACTAATTTGCATAGGCTCATCCTTGGATGGAGATGGTTGACGAGGAGGAGGAGCAGAAGATTTAGGAGTAGATGATCTTCCTCGCTCAGTTGCTCTCTCTCTGAAACGTAGATCAACCTTCGTGCAAAGAGAAATTAGCTCATCCAACTTAGAGGGCAAGTCTCTGGTAGCTAACTCATCCTTGATGCGTTCTGATAAGCCATGCCAGAATGCAGCATACAGGGCCTCGTCGTTCCATGCCAGTTCGGATGCCAGGATTTTAAACTGTATAAGATACTGTCCCACAGTACGTGTTCCCTGGCGTAAACGGAGAATCTCAGATGAAGCAGATGTTATCCGGCCTGGCTCGTCGAAGATGCGCCTGAATGTAGCTACAAAGTCAGTATAGGAGGATAGCAGGGGATCAGACTTCTCCCATAAAGGTGATGCCCAGTCAAGGGCTGAGCCACTGAGAAGGGAGATGATATAGGCAATTTTGGTACGGTCACTGAAGAAATTGCCAGGTAGAAGCTCAAAGTGAATTTCACATTGATTGAGAAATCCCCTGCAGAACCTTGGAGATCCATCAAATTTTGCTGGCGTTGGAAGATGAAGATGTGGACTGGAAATGGGTAAGGTGGGTGGGGTTACAGCTGGTGTCGCTGTAGTGGACGCACCGGACGTGCCAGGTCCACGGAGGGTCGTTTGAATCCCATCCAGCCGTGTAGAGAGATCCTGGAGACAGCGGATGATGTGGCCCTGTGCAGCCTCCTGATGTTCAAGTCGGGCTGCCAGTTCTTGCATTGGCCTGGCCGCTTGATCCTGGTCTCCGGCTGGATTCATTAGGTCAGTGCTTACTATCACAACTGAGGGCCTGAGCTGACGGGAGGCAGCCTCAGTTGTAGGGGCTGAGATGTAACGGAACCTGGGAGGTTGTATCAGACCCCTAGACATGTAAGTAACATGTAGAATAACTGCCCGAAGGCGTGACCACGGCAACCAGGATAAAAGTCAATGATGTTTATTATGACAAACTCCGTAACACAGCAGCAGTAAAAGGAAACATAAAAGTCAACAGAGGATAAATACAATTCCTGGGTACTACAGGGTGGCAAGGGCCACAGGCACTGGTAGTGTGAGACAGTTCTTATAATCTTCTAGTTGGAAAGTCCTTACCAGGCCTGACTGTAGCAATGGAGAGAACCCAGGATCGTACCAGCTGATGTTCCAGGAAAGGCTGGGCTGCTGAAGGTAAAACGGCTGCTGTGGATACTGGCTGGAACCAGACTGTTGTTGGTACGGAGTGGATACTGGCTGGAACCAGTTAAATAATAAACGAACTTGAGAGCGATGAAATAATAATGAAGTTTGGAGTTTGAGAGCGGTGAAATAATAATACCGGTGGAGAGTGGTAAACTGCAGAAAAGGACACCGGCCCTTTAAGAGAAGCTATACACTGCTGGAAGCTGGGCTGGAAGCAGGTGATTGTTTGAGAGCGGTGAAATAATAATACCGGTGGAGAGTGGTAAACTGCAGAAAGGACACCGGCCCTTTAAGAGAAGCTGTACACTGCTGGAAGCTGGGCTGGAAGCAGGTGATTGTTGTAGCTGGAAACAGGTGAGTCCAGAATGGATCAGAGAGTCAGGCTACACCGCAGATGGAATGCTGGTGCGGGTCTCTATAGCAGAAGTCTGGAGACAGGAGCTGGAACCTGGAAGACAACCACAGGAGAGAGACAAACTGGAACTAGGTTAGACAACCAAAGCACTGACGCCTTCCTTGCTCAGGCACAGCTTACTTATACCTGCAGCAAGGAAGGGGTTGGCTAGGCAATTATGCAAATCAACAATACAGACAGCAGATTGGTGGAAATGCTCAGATGACAAAATCCAAGATGGCTGCGCCCATGCAGACACTTGGAGGGAAGTTTGGTTTGTAATCCATGTGAGAATTGAAACAGTAATGGCGATGCCGGCCACAGGAGACAGGAGACGCCAGACTGACAAGCGCACATTTAACCACGCGGGCACAGCGGAGGCCGCGGTTGATGAAATCACCACTCTGACATTCTGCATGTGGAAACTCAGGAACAGCGGGATCCGGTCCTGGAACGCTGAGCCAGCCTTAGGAGGCATCTGAAGGGTAAGTAATGGCGTCCAGATACCTGGATCGTGACACTCTGGAGCAGGTTAGCAAATAGATAATTTATGGCATAGATAATAATAAATATTATTTAATAATAATGACAGCTCTGCGTGTACCTCACCATGTCCAGTTTCTGCTGATGGATTCAGTATGTTTGTCCGGCAGACAGGATGCCTAAACCTAACCCCCCCCCCCTCCCCCCGCTGGTGCCTAACCCTAACCCCCTTTCCACAGCCTAACACTCCCATCCTCCTCTTCCGCAGCCTAACCCTAACCCACTGGGTGGCTCCTCAACCTAACCACCCCCTCCCTGCAGCCTAGCCCTAATCCTCCCCCTTAGTGCCTAAACCTAACATCCCCCCAGTGCTGACTAACCCCCACTCTCCGCAGTCTAACCCTAAGCTCCCCCACGCAGCCTAACCCTAACCCCCCGGGTGGCTTCTAAACCGAACTCCCCCTCCCTGCAGCCTATCCCTAACCCCTTAGTGCCTAAACATAACCTCCCCCCAGTTGTGCTAACCCTACCACCCCCACCGCCCCTTAGCATAACATTAACCACCACCCCCCCACCCCACCCCCACCCCGCAGCCTGACCCTAACTTCCCCATGTGGCTCCTAAACGTAACCTCCACACCCGGCCTCTTAGCCGCCCGCTATACTTACAGTTCGGATTCCGGCATTGGTTTCCTGACCTTGTCGGGTTTCCGATGTCAGCATTCTGACGGGTGTAGGGATTCCTGCTTCGGTATTCTGATTACTGGGATCCCGACAGCCGGCATCTTAACCGCAATCCCTAGCTTTTACAATAACTAATTTACTGTATAAAGCATCTCTTATCGTACTATGTGTGATTTTTTATTTTCTTAATATATGGATCATATACTGCCGCCCATCCATGGCAGTACCCAGCAGGGGAGCTAATAAGTAACGGGAAATCATAGCAGGGGAAGGACTGTGTCTAGTCTGATACCCACACTGCATATGGGATTGAAAAACAAAATAGTGTGTGTGTGTTGTGCGTGTGCACAATATAAATGTGTAGAAGTGACTGCGCAGTATTGAGAGACTCAAATCTAGGACCGGCTTCTGCTCAGAATCCTAAGCGTTTAAATAGCATATCTTCATTGCCTGACTGGACTGGCGTCTATTTCTGCTGACCGTGAATGGTTTCCATGCAATGTGAGAGATAGAGAATAGGAGAGGCTCTTCTGCAGCATGGCTTCATCTTATAAATTATTCAGGCTCTGAGTGCATTATGCTTCTGCTTGTTCTGTAGCTGAAGCAGGCAAAAAAAGAATCAGAGAACTTGATGGAACAGCATCCAGGAAATGTGGCGCCTGGTACCTGTGCTTGAATGGACACCCACTGTATTGCACAGAAGTGGCCTCATTTACAAAGCACGCCACTACACTACCCAGGTTTGCACTGGCAAAGCACAGTGAAAACCAAGCATGAAACATCTGCAAAGGTGCACTGTGTAACAGTACGAGTGATGCATCAAAAGTCAAACTTCCTGTCCCTTTACAAGTCTTTTAAGTAAAACAAAAGCATTTCCGTTCATTTCCGGCTTAGTGGACACATGAAGATGGTGCATTTTATAAGCGTGTTATGAGAGTGTCGCAGATGTGTCACTGTTGTGTACAGAGACACTAAACTGCTCACATGGGAGGCCATACTTGGACAGAGATACTGGGCAGGTGAAAGTTTCAATGGTTCGCCTAAAGACGCACCAATCGGTATTTCAGAGGACGTCTCAGGCCTTGCACATTTGGACACACAGATGTACACCAGGGAAGGGCTTTGCAGCAGCATTTGCATAAAGTTGCAGGCCAGCGACTGCCAATAGATGTAAACACGGATGCGCTGCGTCTGACTCAGAATCAGCCCCATGTGCAGGGCCGGATTAAGATCTGTGGAGGCCCCTGGTCAACAAACTTGTGGGGGCCTTTATGAATTACCCCTTTTAATCCTAGTAACTAAAACCAACTTAACCATAATTTAAGTAAATGACATAACGACAGGGACACCAAAACAACTGGGCTAAAAGGTCACAGCTTTTATTCAGTTATTAATTACCCCGAGAGAAGGTGGCCAGGAGGCACTGTGCAATCCCAGTTCTAGCCTTGCCTTTGTAAAAAAACACCTTAGGGGACGACTAAAACGTCTTCCCTGCTGATGCACTTATGTCGTGGAGACTCACCTCCCCTCACGGGCAAAAGAAAATACCACTAAACACAAAACACACCCCTTGATGCCCCAATTAGATAAAAAATGATTGATGCTACAACAAGAACATTGTAATCTGCCTAGTAACAATGATTGTCACACTCAGCCAATCAGCACAAAAAACAGGATTCTTATGTATCCTCTAGCCTAGCCAGCTTTCGTCTACTCTATACTTGAAAAAAAAAGTTTTGAAGATCTGTGCACACTCAGACGCCAAAATTCTGTGCTTGAGGCATCTCTGAAAATACCATATCTCCATTCCTGGCATGTTAATAATGGAGCTATGCATGTCCGTCATGTTTCTGAACCTGCAGAACCGACTTACACAGCTATTTACACATGGCAGCCCCTTTCCCAGAACTGCCCATGACCGATGATATTCGGTTGCCTCCGAAGACTTATGCTCTGAATAGTGAAGGTTCAAGATCATTGACACATGTGGTTATGAGAACATGACACTGCAGGTAACAAAGTCACAGACAGTAAACAATTATTCCCCTGATTACAACTAGCAAAGTGGGAGTATCTGTATGAATACAGACCTTTTGGTCCGGGCTGCCAGTTAATAACGGAGCCAGTACAGGGCAGGCAGATATAAATAAGAATTCAGGTATCTAGCCAAAGCCTGGTTTGGAGAGAGCCAGAACATTGTTCAGAAGCTAGCTGAGGTCACACACAGAAAATCCAGACAAGAGCTGTAAGCTAGTTTTCACTAGCATATATAGGAACAGACTGAATACTACAACCAGCACAGGAGAGCAAGGGAGGAAGCCTAATAAAGGCTGAACAGCCAATCATTATCAGTTCCTGATTAACTATGCATAGTTCTGAGCATAGCGGCTTGAAGCACCATAATCAGGAGTCACAATGCAGCACAGAGTGGCATAGCCTAGTTTGCACAGCTAATTGATTACTACTACTAGGAGACTGGCTGAAATTAACAGAGCTAACATTACAAGGTGTTTCTGAAGTGTGCCTACTCCAGATTCTAACAAACGGCCAGCCTTCCTGTGCAGGACGTTATGTGAAACTTCAAAATCCCTCTTCCTCACCCCATAGGGAGGATCAGAGAACTGCTTGCCTTTTCAAAGGAATTTGTGTAAATAGCAGAGTGAGTAAATTTACATTGACAAAGAAAAGCAGGGAAAAGAAAGTGGGGCTGACACAGTCCATTTTCAGCTTATAGTGCAGTGACAACCTAAATTCATTAAACGTTCATTTTAATCAGTTTGGACTCTTGTGATTCTTATCATATCCATATAGCCTGTGGATCGTCAGTACACGCTACATATGCTACAGCGCACAGGTTATTGTTTGGGTAATATTAACTGTAAATTATAGGGAGAACTGAAGGCTGCCTAGGCACTCCTGTAATATCGCTTAGTGGTGTTTGGAATATTAATCGTGAGTGGGATAGATATTGTGTGAAGTGTAGTCGTTGTAAAAGACTAGGGGGTTTATTTACGTTTTTGCCGTTTTGAAGGGTGTTTGATCTCGAATGGTATCGGGTGCATTTTACTGCAACTTTTTGAATCCTGATACGGTCATTCACTAAGCTGCCGAGTTTTGCACATTCGTTTTTTCCGATGTCGATGTGATTCGTAATATCAGGCAGTGTTTTACGGGAGTGATGAGTAAAACACTGCCTGACAAAACACAAGGAATCCCGGCCGGATCTGTGAGATCCGTGCAGGGCTTCATTGTGTACCTTAAAAAGTTCATTAAAGTCTTAAAAAAGTTAGAAAAAATTGCGTGGGGTCCCCCCTCCTAAGCATAACCAGCCTCGGGCTCTTTGAGCCGGTCCTGGTTGAAAAAATATGGGGGAAAAAATGACAGGGGTTCCCCCATATTTAATCACCAGCACCGGGCTCTGTGCCTGGTCCTGGTTCCCAAAATACGGGGGACAAAAAGCGTAGGGGTCCCCCGTATTTTTGAAACCAGCACCGGGCTCCACTAGCTGGGGAGATAATGCCACAGCCGGGGGACACTTTGATATCGGTCCCTGCGGCCGTGCCATTAAAACCCCAACTAGTCACCCCTGGCCGGGGTACCCTGGAGGAGTGGGGACCCCTTCAATCAAGGGGTCCCCCCCCTCCAGCCACCCAAGGGCCAGGGGTGAAGCCCGAGGCTGTCCCCCCCATCCAAGGGCGGCGGATGGGGGGCTGATAGCCTTGTTTACAAAATGTGAATATTGTTTTTAGTAGCAGTACTACAAGTCCCAGCAAGCCTCCCCCGCAAGCTGGTACTTGGAGAACCACAAGTACCAGCATGCGGTGGAAAACCGGGCCCGCTGGTACCTGTAGTACTACTACTTAAAAAATACCCCAATAAAAACAGGACACACACACCGTGACAGTACAACTTTATTACATACATGCACACCAACATACACACATACTTACCTATGTTCCCACGAGGCTCGGTCCTCTTCTCCATGTAGAATCCTAGGGGTACCTGTGAAAAAAATTATACTCACATAATCCAGTGTACCTTCTGTTCTTTGTATAATCCACGTACTTGGCAAAATAATAAAACGGAAACCCGACCACGCACTGAAAGGGGCCCCATATTTACACATGGGACCCCTTTCCTTGACTGCCAGGACCCCCCCTGACTCGTGTCAAAGAGGGTCCCTTCAGCCAATCAGGGAGCGCCACGTCGTGGCACTCTCCTGATTGGCTGTGTGCTCCTGTAGTGTCTGTCAGGCAGCACACGGCACAGATACAATGTAGCGCCTATGCGCTCCATTGTAGCCAATGGTGGGAACTTTGCGGTCAGCGGTGAGGTTACTTTCGGTCAACCGCTGACCGCAAAGTTCCCACCACGAAAGTAACCTCACCGCTGACCGCAAAGTTCCCACCATTGGCTACAATGGAGCGCATAGGCGCTACATTGTATCTGTGCCGTGTGCTGCAGGTCTTTTTTCATCACGTTTATATATATATATATATATATATATATATAAATATAAATAACATTAGAAAGGGCATCTTCTATCGGAGCACTTCAAAACCGTTCATAATAATGCAGAGTTCTCTATAAAGAGATACATAGGAGTTGAACAAGTTAAGTCTAAAAGGTCCAAGGACCTAGAAACTAAATTAGCAAAAAAAGAAATGCAGTGGATCTGCTCCTTAAATAGCTTAGTTCCTAATGGTCTCAACCCTGACTTTGAGTTAACAAGGTTTTTAAATTAATATTTTAACCCATATGTTCTTTATTAAAAAATCTGTTCTTTTATATCTATTTTATACAATCATTAACCTAACTCCTCTCTTTCTTTCTACATGCTATTGAATGAAATAATGTGTAATCACCTCAATTTTTCACTGAGGGTTGGACTGTATGGGAATACAAAGTACCATACTCGTTTTTTTAGGAAAAATGGAGGAAATATGGAAGGATAACATTCACACCTCTGGGTGCTGAAACGCATACTATTTATAAAGAATGGAGCTGGAAAAGTCCCGGATAGTGGCAATGAACTGCAAAACTTAATTTCCGGAATAGCCTCATCAACGGCCACTTTCGGTTTCTGTCCAAATCCTGGTGGAACGCACACTTCTGGGTTTCCGGGCCTGCGGTGGAACACACTTCCCGTTTCCGGTCCTGCTGGGAATGCACTTCCAGTTTCCGGTCCCGCAGTGGAATGCAAACCACAGGAAACCAGAAGGAGGCTCACTTACGGATCTTTACTTTAAAAAACAGATCCTCACATTACGACAGCATGCACTTGAAAAGGGATTATACCTATCCAAAACGCGTTGTGCTGGATGCCGTTTTCAGTGGACTTACAGGATTCCTCTTGAGGCTAAGCCTGGTGGTGTGTTGCCACACTGCCTACCTGAAAATTGAACCTTTCCCATGGACACATACCACCAGCCATATATGGCATGACCTCGGACTTATCCTTTACACTCATGCACTTTAAAACTCTGCACTAATATGATATCGAGTAAATATCTCATATGCTATGCCGAAAAAAATTAATTCTATATCTAAAAAAATAATAAAAATGTTTTCGACATAGATGGGCTGCTCCAGCCGTGGCAATCTCCAGCCGTGATTACTGGAATAACGGTGTTCTGACATAGAGACTCAACTGAAGGGCGATATGAAAAGTTTACAAAAGAGAATGTGAATGATTTTATTTAGTCACACAAAGATAATGATAGCAGAACATGGAGATTGGCAGGGCCCTCAAGACATTCTGTAGACCCAGGTCATACAAAGGGTGTGTGGCCAAGGGAAATATGTATCAAAGTGAGACGTAATGTACCAACCAATCAGCTAATAACTGCCATGTTATAGGCTGTATTTTAAATATGACTCCCAAATCTATGAGACATAGCCTGGTCATGCCTGCCAGTGAGGGGCTCTAGTGGGTTGTGGAGGATGTGGAATGGTCAAAGCACCATTCCACCTACTCCGCAGGTCACCTGGTCCATCAGACTATGGCGGGCCTATGTAAATAGTACCCATGGCTTGGTCAAAGGAATTGGTTAGTTTGGATTCAGCAACAAGGACTAATGGGCTAAAGGTAATTAGGGCTTATTTAATGACCATAAACATTGTGTACTAAAATAGATTTTACCAAAGCACTAACCAATGACGATTACAGGTCATCATTGCTACATAAGGTGAAAGAGGTCCCTAACGCAAGGGAAAATACTTATCTTAGTTGTATGTATGTAAACGCTAGAAGCCTTACTGGTAAAAAGGGTGAACTAGAAATACTTGCTTCAAGCAAACAGTATGATATTAAAGGCATTACTGAAACTTGGTGGGACGAATCTCATGATTGGACAGTCAATCTAGAGGGCTATACACTGTTTAGGAGAGACAGACTAAATAAAAAGGGTGGAGGGGTGTGTCTTTACGTAAAGCCGTTTTTAAAACCTGATATACGGAAAGATATTCAGGAGGGGACTGTAGACACTGTCGAGACATTATGGGTAGAAATTGCATGCGGGGAAAAAGGAATAAAAAAGTTAGTATTGGGTGTATGCTATAGGCCGCCTGGTATCAACGCATCTGATGAGGAATTGTTACTAAAGCAAATTGAAAGAGCAGCAGGAGTAGGAGACATAGTAGTGATGGGAGATTTTTTCCTATCCAGAGATAAACTGGAAAAACGATTCATGTGATACTGCTAGGGGCAATATGTTTTTAATTCTCTTTATTCACCAGAGCATAATAGAACATATCGTAAGACAATCCAAATATCAAAAACAATAAATACAAAAAATAAAAGTGAGTGAAAGCATGTTATCCAAACCAATTGTTAACAGTTACAGGAAAACATGGCGATGTAAGCATTAAGGTTCAATTCAGAGCCATAAAGCCCCCATCTAGGCATTGTCGGCGGTCACCGCAACCCCCCCCCCCCCTCCCCCTCCCCTCCCCTCCAGTCCCGGAGTCATCCTCTGGAAGAAAGAAAAAAAAAAGGATTTAGTGTGAGTGTGCTAAAGCTATCGGAGGATCGTCCAAGAACATACGTGTTTCATACCATGAGGTATGCCTAAAACAAGCATGTATCTGGCGCTTGAGTTCAGGGGTCAGTGAATCTATAAAGCCCTCCCATAACTGAAAAAAGGAATACGTTCGAGACTCCCTATGGAAAGTAGTTTCAAGCCAATCCATACGAAAAGCAAAATATAGTTAATTCCTAAATAGAGAAAGGGACGGAGATTGTGTATTTGCCCACATCTGTAATATGCATTTTCGTGCAACTGCTGAAATAACCAATAATAGTTTTCTACTTTCACCTGGCACCGGTAGTGCCGTAGGCAATATCCCCAATATAGCCCATTCTGCCGAGAGCGGGAGGTAGCTTACTAGATATGTAGAAGCAAAACGGTTAACTGAAGTCCAAAAGCGCCGTATCAAGGGACAATCCCACATGCAATGGATAAAAGTGGCATTAGACATACCACATTTAGGGCAATCATCGGTGTCAGACAAACCCATCACGAACCTGCAATGAGGGGAGAGATACCCATTGTGGTAAATATTATAGAACATTTCCCGATACATACTTGAAGAAAGTACAGATTGGGAATAACATAAGGAAGTTAGCAGTTTGCTAATGGTTATATGAGGAAAAGTCGCCTTCCAAGAGGAGAGTCCCGTAGTAATAATGTCATGGTCTAATGGAGTATGAAGAAGCTTATAATGTAGGGATATAGTCTTTCTCCCACCCATTGGTCTAGCCAGAAGTAAATCCAGGGAATTCGACCAGTCATTTGGAGACAGAACCCGGATCAGTGAGCTCACATAGTGTTGTGCTTGGTGAATCGCCAAGAGGTGAGAGCGGGGTAACGTATACGTAGTTAAGATTTCCTCAGTTTGTAAGGGCTTATGATCGTCGATGTTGACCAATGCACGAACATATGGGATCCCAATATCCGCCCATCTTGTGAAGGGGACAGAAGCAGTTCCATTTTGAAATTCCGGGTTGGAAACAAACGGAAGGAAAAGAGAGTGGTGACAATTTAAATTATCTTGTTTCCGTGTATGGTGCCATATACGCCACGTCACCATAAGCAAGGGGTTACTAACAACTGCCAGTTCTTCCTTGTGTGAGTGTAAAAAAGTCAAAAGGTGTTGGTCAGGTAAAAATGATTGGTCTAAAAGGGAATTAGTATATAGATCTGTCCTATGCAGCCAGTCTCTAATATATCGCAAAACCCCTGCATGACTATACAGTTTTAAATTGGGCAGGTTAACCCCTCCATTTTCTCGAGTTTGTTGAAGTTTTAGTAAACCTATCAATAGGGCGTCCAGATTTCCAAATGAAATCCCTAAAAGATTTGTAAAGTGTGGTTAACAGAATAGGCAGCATTTGTAGCGGGTATAGCAACTTTGGAAATGAAATAATTTTCAACAGGTGAATTCTACCTAAATAGGATAATAGTAAGTGGCGCCATCTAGACAATTCCCCGACCACCTCTCTAATCAACCGACGCATGTTAAGGTCATATAAGTCCTCAATATGCCGCAGTAAATGTACCCCCAAATATTTAAGGGATTTAACAACCCAAACAACGGGATATTGGAGGTAATTCCAAGTTGATCGCAGCAGGAAATTTTTTAGCAGTTGGGCAAAACCATGTGCACTGCAGGGGGGGGGGGGCAGATATAACATCTGCAGAGAGAGTTAGATTTGGGTGGATTATTTTGTTTCTGTGCAGGGTAAATACTGGCTGCTTTATTTTTACACTGCAATTTAGATTGCAGATTGAACTCACCACACCCAAATCTATCTCTCTCTGCACATGTTATATCTGCCTCCCTGCAGTGCACATGGTTTTGCCCAACTGCTAAAAAATTTCCTGCTGCGATCAACTTGGAATTACCCCCATTGATCCCCCCATGAGGGCCGTACCGTGGGTCCCAAGTATAATGCCAATGACTTGTCCGGATTTATCCGGAACCCCGAGACCTGAGCATAATCCGTTAATTTTTCCAAGATTTTAGGTAGGGTGGTCTCAGGATTCGAGACAAAGAGGAGCAAATCATCAGCAAAAGCCTGAAGTTTAAGTTCCTGGGATCCCACCGCAATCCCCCTGAATTCGGACCAGGATTGTAGGATCCGTAACAATGGATCCAGCGCGATATTAAACAATAGAGGCGACAAGGGGCATCCTTGTCTCGTACCGCGTGACATGTATATTGGGGAGCTACAAGCGCCATTAATGACCAGAGTAGTGGCCGGGGAATCATACAGGAACTTAAAAAATTGTGCAAAAGGCCTGCCAAACTCACGGATCTCAAAAATCTTCAGCAAATGACCCCACGACACCGTGTCGAAGTCCTTTTCCGCATCCAAGCTCAAAAGCATAGATGGAGAAGCATCTGGAGGATTGGAGCGGGATACAATCGCGGCCAAAGCAGTTCTAACTCCCTTGACTGAGAATCTACCCTGAGTAAACCCGTATTGGTGGTGTGTTAAGATATTAGGTAAAATGTTTTGAAGGCGGTTGGCCATTAACTTTGTTAATAGCTTAAAGTCTTGGTTCAATAACGTAATAGGCCTATATGAGGTCACTAATTCAGGATCATGGGACGGTTTTGGCAAAACGATGGTATATCCGCTGTTAAAATTTGGGTAATGAATATGGCCTTTCAAAATACCTTGAAATAGCTGAGTGAGGAATGGCACCAGTTGCGGTTACAACAACTTGTAATACTCCCCAGAAAAACCATCCGGGCCCGGAGATTTATTGTTACGAATTTGGGTAATGAATATGGCCTTTCAAAATACCTTGAAATAGCTGAGTGAGGAATGGCACCAGTTGCGGTTACAACAACTTGTAATACTCCCCAGAAAAACCATCCGGGCCCGGAGATTTATTGTTACGAAGGTGTGAGATGACCTGCGAAATCTCCTTCTCCGTTATATCCATAGTCAAAGATTTGCGTTGTACTGGGGAGAGTTTTGGGAGCCGTGCTTCTTCTAACAAAGTGTAGTGGAGATGAGGGTGTTCGGGAGAGGCTGTGTACAAGGTCTGATAATATGTTTGGAAAATGGAGACCATGACTGGGGTGGATAAGACCCTATTCATTGTATCAGGATGTCTTAATGCCTTAATAAGGTGACGCGGGTGGTGTAGTTTGGCCATGTTAGCCAGCAAATGGCCAGATCTGTTACCACATCTATAATAACGGTTTTTAATAAAATCTGCCTGAGTTCATGCATTAGCCAACAAGAAACTCTCCAGAAGTTGACGGTGGTGTTTCTACCCCTCCCAGGTCTCCTCAGAAGGACTAAATTCATAAGAGACGAATGCCTCACCCATTGCCTTGTATAAGCTGTCATATTTCTTACAATAGTCCCATCTCTTCCCAGCCAAATAGGCTATAATATGGCCTCTCATGACGGCCTTGGAAGTTTCCCAAAAGAGGACAGAGTCCTCCCAGTGTTCCAAATTATCATCCACGAATTCCATCCACTTGGATGTGAGGAATTGTTTAAAATGATCCGATTGGCCGAGAAAAGACGGGAACTTCCAAGTTTTGTGTGAGAGCCCAGGGGATTTGGTCCTAATATCTAAAGAAATGGGGGCATGATCAGATATCAATATATGATAGATGTCAGGGGCCAGTACCGATGGAACTAAGCCATCCGCAGGTAAGATAAAATCAATCCTAGAAAAGGAGTTATGAACTCTAGAGTTATGGGTATAAGACCGGTCTGTCGGGTTAAATAGCCACCACACATCACACAGACCATGGAGCATAGTCAGTAACCGTATTCCTCCCGTACCCACAGGAGATGTTGAGGAAGAGGGTCCACTACGGTCTAATGCTACGTCAGCTACACTATTAAAATCGCCCCCCACCAGCAGGTTCGGAGTGGGTCGACTAAGTAATAAGTTGGAGACAGACCGAAAAAAATCCATATTCGGTGAACTGGGGGCATAGAGATTCAGCAGAGTATATGGCTTGCCTCGTATTAGGACATCCAGCAACAGATACCGACCATCAGGGTCATGTTCCGAGCCCACTATAGAATAGTCCAAGTGTTTATTAAATACTATAGCAACCCCACGCTTTTTAGTAACAAATGAAGAGGCCACACAATCCCCTATCCAGGAACCACGGAGTGACATATTGTCAGACGTCTTCCAGTGAGTTTCCTGGACAAACGCTATATCAGTTCTTAAAAAACGGAGATGGGAGGCCACCCTACGTCTCTTGATAGGCGAATTTAGGCCACTAACGTTCCATGAAACAATTCGTATATTAGTATGAACAATAGAGGGAGGGGTAGGGTCAGTTAGTGCAGCCATTTATGATGTCTAAAATAATCATTAGAGAGACTAGACCACCCTGCCCCCCTCCCATCCCAGCGAGTAGGAGAGGCAGCCAACAAGGAAATGTGTGCCCACCGACCACGCCCAGACTCCACCACAAACCCATAACAGATGTAATGGAAAAAACAAAATATATACCAATAAGTATGTAACAGGTAAAACTTCACCATATGCTCTAACTCCATTTTCTAACATTTTCCTCCAAAAACAAAAAAAGGTACACGTCGTACAAGACATGCACCAAAAACAAACAAACAAACTGAAAATACAAACATAGGAAACAAAATCAGGAAAGAGTGAGGGCCAAAAACTCGGCCACCGTCTGTCCTGACACATAAACGAACAGTACAAATACAATAGAGCTGGTCCCTCCATTATAGAGTAGACATAATACAGCAAAAAGAACCGTAAATCTATAACCCAGAGCTGAGTGCGTCTGAGGCAAGAATAGATTGCACATAATGCTTAGCTTTGAAAGGGTCATCAAACATGTGAATTGTGTCATTTACCGTAATCTTTAGCTTAGCAGGAAAGAGTAGCGCGAATTTTATGTGGTTGTCGAATAAGACTTTACACACTGGGGAGAACTCTTTTCTCCGTTGAGATACAGCAGCCGAGAAATCTTGGAACACTAAGAGGGAGTGGCCATCAATTACAAGAGAGTTTGCACGCCTATAAGAGCGGAGAACCAGCTCTTTGTCTCTAAAGTTGAGATATTTAGCGATGACGGGACGTGGACGGAAAGCATTATTAGAGCGCTCCGGTCCCAGCCTATGGGCCCTCTCAATAACCATCGGTGGGAACGATGGAGCAATCCCCAAGGCCGCTGGCAGGGTAGATTGTAAGTATTCCAAAATTCCCGTTCCTTTAACAGATTCCGGGATTCCAATAAATCGGAGATTACCTCTGGGGATCCTATTCTCTAGATCATCTATGTTATCGAGCAGGAATTGAATAGTATTACCCTGGGACGTAGAAGAGGACTGAAGGGAAGTGACGGTATCCTCCACGTCACTAGTACGTTGTTCAATGGCATCAAGCCGCTTGGTATGGGACTCAATTTGGGAGGCCACTGAGGTGAGAGTTTTATGGAAGTCTTTAAATTGTTGCTCCATTATAGGCTTAATAACTAACAACACTTCTTGTGCCGCCGCAGCGGCCAATGGAGCAGCCAGAGGGATCGAAATTTGTGTGTCAGCTATAGGGGCTAGAGGTGGAGTGGCTGGGGAGGGGGGGGGGATACCGATTGGCACGGGGAAGAGGGGGAGGGAGATAGCTGAGTGGGCGGCAAATATGACTGGGATGTCTTTGTTTTACTGGACCGTCTAGTCATGGTAAAGTATTTGTGCATACCAGTGTAGCCCCAAGAAATATGCAGATTGTACAGGGACTCTAGCAAATTAAGGAAATATAAACATTAAGGTATCATACCATTCTGAATCAGAAAATAACGCAGGGTAAAAATCAGAATCGGCAACAGTCTCCAGGTGACGGTTGCAGTTATCAAAGGGACAAACTACAAGCAGTAGTTATTACTGGGTACTGACAGCCAGTTCCCCGTCCCGGCAGGCAAAAACACAACCCTTACAAAACGGATAACCCAATCTTAACACCAAATTACCATAATGTAACCTTAGGCTGTGTGAACAGTGTATATATGGAAAATTTAGAACGGCTCTAGAAGATAAATGACATAGAAATCCTAACAAAGGAACAGTAAGAGTATCAGAAGGTAAGAGAAGAAAGGAAGCAGGAGAATCGGGGAGGGGTAGAAAATAGCAAGAAGAGCAATAGAGAGCACCAAGTACTGATTAGAGTCACTTGGAGAGGCAGGTGAGTAAAAGGAGTGAGGCGAGAACAGTGAAAGTCAGTCCTGGACTGGAGGGGGAAAAAAAAGGGGGGGGGGGGGGGATAAATGAGGGAAAAATAAATATAAAAAATTTAAATATAAAAATACAATTATTATATATACGTATATATATCAGGCAAGAGTCTTATGCCTTTGTGGGAAGCCTTAGAAGACCCCCAACCAGCCGGCCAGGGAAGAAGACCCGCACTATGCAACCAATCCTCAGAAGAGAACACAGTCAGACAGTGCAGAAAGAGTCCCAAATCGGAGTAGTCCCAGCGGGTGACAACCCCATTCCAGAATGCGGGAAGGGCAGTGTTCCGTGGCAAGTCAAATCTTGAAGCGGGCAGCGTAACAGAACCACCACAGTGGGCAGGGGCACACCACCCAGCCAGTCGCACACCTAGGGCATCCAAAGGACTAGTTCCTGGCCTCTAGCAGATATGACCCTCCGTAGTAGATAGCAATATAGGGTCAGGCAAGCAATACTCAAAGGATAACACCATAAAGAGTGAGAGGTCAGATTTGCAGTAGCAGGTCCCCACCAGACGGGGGTGGGAAGCAGGCAGTATCCAGGAATATAGAAGTGCTGTGTTTGAAGATCACCCCTGAGATCGTGTGCCCCACCAATAGGGCTGAAAGTGCAGCCTAGCAGGCCTGGCAGGTTAGCAGATACAAAGCCCCAGGTGGAGGAGAGGCACCGTAACGAAAGCGGGGCAACTCCCCCCACGGTATAGCAAACAGCGCCGGCCGGAGCAGTTCCCTAGGATCGTTATATCAGCAGCGGGGTAGGCACCATCAGGGAAGCAGCACAGCCGCCCGCCGCGTCCTCCCACACCAACGGGGTCAGAGAGCCTGTCAGCCAGCTGCCCCGCGTGCAGACGCCGGGACCGGCAGCCAAGCCGGTTAGCAAGCTGGGTTTGGTAGGGCAAGAGGCACCTGCAGATCCACGCGGCACGGCACTGCCGGGTCCCTGCAGGAGTCTTCAGCCCACAGTAGCGTTGGGAAGAGAGAGGCCCCGGCTATGGCAGGTGAGACAGTCCGCTCTCACAGCCAGGATGGAGAGGAACCGGGCAGTCGTCCCCAGCAGTGGTCCACGAGGCCAAGATGGCGGGCGGGAGAAGGCGCTCGGCAGTTTGAGCCAGACTCCGGGGAAAAACGGTCGTGGGACAAGATATTCAATATATCACTCCCCAAGGGGGGTCTCCACGGCGTCCAGCACCGACAATAGTTCCCGTAGTGCAGAAATAGGACCCAAAGACCTTGCAAGGAGAACGGGAATCAGGAGCCCATCTAAAATGCGGCCACATACGAGGCCCGCCCACTGGAAGTCGGCAATATGTTTTTAAACACACTTAATGATAACTACTTAGTTCAACTAATTGAGGAACCAACTAGGTACAATGCAATCTTAGACCTGGTATTAACAAACAATGGGGATTTGGTATCAGGTATTACAGTAGGGGAACCCATAGGAAACAGCGACCACAATATGGTCACATTCAATATCAGTTTTCATAAACAGCCCTATACTGGCTCAACTAGGACTCTAAACTTTAGCAAAGCGAATTTTGAAAAGATGAGTGTATTTTTCAGGGATATTGAATGGGAAGGTTTGTTTCTAGTAAAAAATACTACGGAGAAATGGGAGATACTAAAATTCCTGCCAGCTAAAAATACTCTCAAATTTATTCCTACGAGCAGCAAAAAAAGGAATAAAAATCATAAACCAATGTGGCTTAACAAAAAGATAAAAGGAACTTATGGGCAAGAAAAGGCGAGCATTTAAAAAATACAAATCTGACGGGGAAGCAGAGTCATTTCAGCACTATAAGGAATGTAACAAAATATGCAAAAAGGAAATGAGTGGCTAAAGTAGAAACTGAAAAACTAGTAGCAAAGGAAAGCAAAGCGAATCCCAAAAAATTCTTTAAATACATTAATAGCAACAGATTAAGGAAGGAGAGTATAGGCCCTTTAAAAGACAAGTTGGGAGTCTTAAGCAAAAATGATAATGACATAGCGGACACACTAAATTAGTTTTTTTCAACAGTATTTACTAGAGAGGACCCAATTCAGGGATTAACACATAATCTCAATAATGAGAATATCCCACTGATAGGTACTTATTTAAGTGAGGAAGTAGTCTGTGACCGATTAAAACATTTAAAGATTAATAAGTCACCAGGTCCCGATTGTATTCACCCAAGGGTTCTAATGGAGCTTCACTCTGAACTTGCAAAACCGCTATTTTTGATCTTTAAGGATTCAGTAATATCAGGTATGGTTCCCAAAGACTGGCGTATAGCGGAAGTTGTGCCTATATTCAAAAAGGGAAGTAAAGCTGAACCAGGTAATTATAGACCAGTTAGTCTTACATCTATAGTGGGGAAAGTATTGGAAGGTATTCTAAGAGATAGTATTCAGACGTTCCCTGAAGTCAATAAGGTCATTAAAAGGAATCAACATGGGTTTATGAAGGACAGATCCTGTCAAGCCAACTTACTTGGCTTTTATGAAACAGTAAGCGCAAACCTAGATCAGGGTAAAGAGGTGGATGTAATCTTTTTAGATTTTGCCAAAGCATTCGACACTGTACCACAAATGAGACTTATCTACAAGCTACAAGAAACAGGGCTAGGAAGCACAATATGCACTTGGGTCAAAAACTGGTTAGATAATAGGGAGCAGCGCGTTGTGGTTAATGGATCTTTTTCAAATTGGACTGAAGTGCTAAGTGGTGTGCCGCAAGGCTCAGTATTAGGACCGCTATTGTTCAATATTTTCATTAACGACCTAACAGAAGGTCTAGAGAGCATGGTGTCAATTTTTGCAGATGATACCAAATTGTGTAAAGTTATAAATGCGGAGGGGGATGCTGAGTCGCTTCAGAACGACTTAGTTAAATTAGAAGCTTGGGCAGCGAAATGGAGAATGCGCTTCAATACAGACAAGTGTAAGGTTATGCACTGTGGTAACAAGAACAAAAATAACACCTACCTACTAAATGAGGTAAAATTAGGGGATTCTGTACTGGAAAAGGACTTAGGTGTCCTCATAGATAGCAAACTAAGCAGTAGTACCCAAAGTAGGACTGCAGCAAAGAAGGCTAATAAGATATTAGCATGCATAAAACGGGGAATTGATGCTAGGGACGAGAGTATTATACTCCCGTTATATAAATCACTTGTGAGGCCACACCTTGAATACTGTGTACAATTCTGGGCACCATACTACAAAAAGGATATCCTGGAGCTAGAAAAGGTTCAGAGGCAGGCGACCAAACTAATTAAGGGTATGGAGACGCTGGAATACGAGGAAAGGCTTGCAAGACTAGGCATGTTTACACTGGAAAAGAGGAGATTAAGAGGGGACATGATCAACATCTACAAATATATAAGGGGACAATATACAGATCTTGCGCAGGACCCATTTTTGGTTAGATCAACACAGAGAACTCGTGGACACTCGCTCAGGTTAGAGGAGAGTCTGCACAATACGGCGTAAAGGCTTTTTTACGGTAAGGACGATACGTGTTTGGAATTCCCTGCCTGAGGGAGTTGTAATGGCCGACTCAGTCAACACCTTTAAGAATGGGTTAGATAAATTCCTAATGGATAAGGATATCCAGGGTTAAGGGGCATAGTCACGCACTATGGTTATTATAAAAAAGAGGGGTAAAACGTAACGGCAGTCATCAACATCTGTCAAAATTTTATACAAAATAATCCTGCATAGGAGACCACAAATAGGTTGAACTCGATGGACAATTGTCTTTTTTCAACCTTAGATACTATGTTACTATGTCCTTTGCTGTTACTAAGTCTGTATATGCAACGCCTATTTGCTGATCAAATACAAAAGTCTGAGGCGCAGCCAAGTGGGCAGGTATAGACCTTGATGCTGTGAGCTCATCATCATGGCAACATCCCCGCCTACTATATAATACTGCGATTACCTGCAGTGTATAGCAGGAGGCTGGTCAATGATGATGCAACCTAGAGCAAACTGCGTCATCACGCTGCCCAGATGACTGCGGGGGAGGAGGGTAGGAGCATCCGGGAGAGTTGCACGAGATTCAAGAGTTTTCTGGACGTTCCGGTGGAGTAGGCCAGTATTGTGTAACGTCATGTTAGCAATAAATAACATGGGTCATATATTTGATAGTTGACATTATGGGGATAATTGGTCTTTTAACAAACCCATTCTCTACAAATAGTGCAGCCTAATAGTTGAATAGCTCCAGGCGATTAACCCCAAGATTTAGCCCGTGATAAACACTGCGAGTAATTGAATCTGCCCCTATGAGACATTAAGAAATGTCATATTGAATGACCATTGCAAGATAGGAAAATTATAACTTTTTAGTAAATGTAGTTTAGTGTGAAACCCTTAATTGTTAGTCCAAACAAAGCTACTCTAATTTATGGGAGTGAGTGCCTTCAAAAGGTTGTTTTCAAATTTGCAAACGTATTCTGGTGGCATATCATGTATTTCTATCATCTGTCCTTCAAGAGTCTAAAAATTACTAATTATCACTGCTGCACTGAATATCTGCACATTAGAAATTGTATTTGACAAGTCATAAGATAATGGAAAAATAAACAGCATTTTTGTTTTAAATCTTATGGTGGTTCAGATAAATCAAAAGGCCTGTCTGAAAGTGCAAAGGGGTCTGTTTATGTATGTAGAAATTCTCATACAGTCGGGACAGAGGTTCAGTAATTACTGTTTGATCTGCGGCCAGCCATTGTTTTACACAGTGAAACATTCTGTGCCCAGCCGACTGAAAATCCACTGGATGAAGGGTGAGAGGCAGATTTTGTTTTCTTCTCCTCTGAATCTTAAAGGAAACCGCTGTGCTATAATAATTAACATCTAAGTCACTCTGATTTGCACAGGAGCGGGTTGGCAGAGATATTGCTCAGGGCACTGCGGCATGGTGATGCAGCCACAGTCACCCTACCAGCACTGGGCCAATGTTTGTTAGAGGTGCGCCCTGCGTCACCGTCGTGTCTTTAGTGACAGGAGGCTGGGGATGGACAGGAGAAAGGAGGCTGGAGTGACAAGGGCCTGGAGTGACCTGGGGGCAGGAGGATGGAGTGTCAGGGAGTAGGAGGCTGGAGTTACAGGGGGCTGGAGGCTGGAGTGACACAGGAAACAGTAGTCTTGAGTGACAGGGGACAGGAGGTTGGAGCAGTTGTGCAGAGAGGGGGGAGCGGCTATTAAATCCTAGGACTACTGATCAGAGCCTGCTTAAGAGCAGAGTTGAAAATTAAACAGAGGAGACAGTCCCAGGGCTAGCAGCTGATAATGGCCTTAAGCCTTGGCTGCATGGCTGGATTAAGGGAGGGGTGAAAAAGGCGGCCGTCCTGGGGCCCCCCACACATTAGGGTCCCACACACACAGCATGCTTGGAATCGGAGAAGTACTGCCCCTGTGTCCTCCTGCTGCAGCAGCGGCTTTTCCCTGGCAGTGACAGCAGTGCCGTCCCTCTCACTCTCCTCTTCTGCAAGTTCTGAATGTGGAACTCTGGCGCTGAGCAGTCCCCCTCTCTCCAGGCTATAAGGATCTTGCAGGGCGGCACTGACGTCACACCCTCATTCACACTCACACCTCAGCGCCCACGCGCACTGACAGAATGGGCGGGACCTAGCAGGTGAGGCTCCTTTCCTACTTTCTTCTTCTACTCAACATGGGCACAACCTACCAGGGAGACCCACGGGTCCACATCACGGGCAACTGTGGAGCCATCTTCATTTCGTTTGTGTGTGATTGTACTGTATAGACTGAAGGATTTACTCCACACCCTTCATGAGGTCATGGCCGGATTAAGGGAAGGACGTGCATGCTGCGGAGAAGGGGGAGGTGGGTTGAAAAAACTTCAATGTTCTGGGCCCCCACCTGCCTTAATCCGACTTGCATGGCTGCTATGTGCTCAATTATGCAGGGTCGCTGACAGATGTGCCAGGCCCAAGTTATATAAGGGGGCGTGGCCAATGTAGGGAGGTGTGGACAGCTATCCTCCTTTAAAAATTTTGCGGACAGGGGGGGCACCGGTTAAGCAGCAGGGGGCAGTGGAGGCTGCTGGAGGGGGGTGTTGGATGCTATCACTCACCCCCCCCCCGCGCCTTCACGTCAAGCAGGGACAGAGAGGACACAACTACCCCTCTCCCCAACACAGCACACAGCAGCGTTTGTTCTGCGCAGGGGAGAGAGGCTGCCGTCGCTGTCTACCCCAGTGGTGCAAGTAGAAAATATTTCTTAGTGGTACTGTGTGCGCCAAAAAGTGGGTGTGGTCACATGGAGCGTGGTCAATAAAAAGGGGGCATGATACACATATGGGGGCCAGATACACATGTCCCCACAGTTCCACATATGCTCCCACAGTGCCAGATACACATATGCCCCCACAATGCCAGATACTATCCCATAGTGCATACCTCCCAACTGTCCCGATTTTCGCGGGACTATCCCGTTTTTTGGGGACTGTCCCGCTGTCCCACCCGCGGGCCGCAGTGTCCCGCGGTGGGGGGGGGGGCAGTTGGGAGGCTCCGTCTCTCGCTGCCTTGCAGAGCAGAGCAGCGGTGAATAGACGCTATGCGCATGCGCACAGCGTCTATTCAGTGGAGTCAGAGGGAGAGGGGGCATGACAGTGGCTCACAGAGCGCTGGGCATGCCCCCTTAGTGATGAAAACGGGGGCGTGGCTCGCGTTCGCGGATCCTCCCGTGAAGCCACGCCTCTTTCCCATAGGTCACGCCCCTTTTCGGGAGCGCACGGCTTCGCCGCGCATGTGTCCCTTTTGCCGATGGGACAAAGTTGGGAGGTATGCATAGTGCCAGATACACACATGCCCCCACAGTGTCATATATGCCCCCACAGTGCCATATACACAAATGCCACCACCCACAGTGCCAGATATGTCCCCCAGCCACAGTGCCAGATATGCCCCCAACCCACAGTGGAAGATACACAAATGCCCCCACAGTGCCAGATATACCCCCACAGTGTCAGATACGCCCCCCACAGTACCAGATACACAAACGCCCCCACAGTGCCAGATACACAAATACCCCCACAGTGCCAGATACACAAATGACCCACAGTGCCAGATACACAAATTCCCCAGTGCCAGATACACAAATGCCCCCATCCACAGTGCCAGATACACAAATGCCCCCACAGTGCCAGATATACCCCTACAGTGCCAGATACACAAATGCCCCCACAGTGCCAGATATACCCCTACAGTGCCAGATACACAAATGCTCCCACAGTGCCAGATACACAAATGCCATCACAGTGCCAAATACACAAATGTCCCCACCCACAGTGTCAGATACACAAATGTCCCCACCCACAGTGCCAGATATGCCCCCACCCACAGTGTCAGATACACAAATGTCCCCACCCACAGTGCCAGATATGCAAATGCCCCCACAGTGCCAGATATACCCCGACAGTGCCAGATACACAAATGCCCCCACAGTGCCAGATACACAAATTCCCCCACAGTGCCAGATACACAAATGTCCCCAACCACAGTGCCAGATACACAAATGTCCCCACCCACAGTGCCAGATATGCCCTCACCCACAGTGCCAGATACGCAAATGCCCCCACAGTGTCATACATTCCCCTACAGTGCATCTCCCCCGCTCACCGTGCCGTTGTTGTTGCTGCTGCTGTGTGAGGGGAGAAGAGCACAGCGAGCGCTTCTCCTGCCCCTCAGTGCTCAGTTCGGTCTCCAGAGTTCGGCGGTGGCAGCGGGTGTCTCAACTGAGGCGCCTTTCCGTTAGTCAATCAGAGCTTGAGGACCGGCAGCCAATCAGGATCTGCGGCTGCCGGTCCGTGAGCTCTGATTGGCTAACAGACCTGCGCTCTCCTCCCCTCACAAAGCAGCGGGTGCAAGCATGGCGGTCGGCCAGGTGGTACCGGCTGGCAATTTCTTACCCCATACCGCCATACTTGGAGCACTGAACCCCCCCTCTCGGCACAATTTTGTTCAGAGGGGCTGCCCCAGGATTTTTACACTAATCGGGAGGGTTCTCAAGAGAAGCCATGAGACTGGAAGGTGACCACCTGGAGCTCTTAATCTGTAATAGAGTGCCAGGTTTCTTATCACTACAACTGCCATCGCTCCAGGAACTTCAGCGCGCTGCTGGTGAGTAACGCAAAAAACCTGAGTGACAGGGCAGGAGCTTCGAGTGATGGGGCAGGAGGCTGAAGAGACAAAAGGGGCAGGAGACTGAAGAAACAGAGGGCCGCATATTGGTGAGGACATTGGCAAGAGGTGACACAGAGTCTGGTTGAACCTCTCTGTTATTATTGAGGACATTGGTTACTTCCTACACAAACAGGCATCTTCCAGACCATGGGGTAAATTTACTAAAGCTTCTCAAAATGAAAAGTGGTGATGTCGCACATAGCAACCAATCCTGGAGGGGCAGAGTGCCATGATTTGCTTCATTTTAGCCTAGACCCCAGTGATGCCAAGGTCGGCATCTCACAGATGGTGCAAATTGCTGATAACTGAGTAATCAAACCCCCTTCCAGTCCTGATGAGGAAGTGGGCAGGGTTTTGGATGATGACATGCACTCCCAGTTTTCAAAATACACATGGAACTGTATGAGCTTGAATGAATGTTGTCTAGATATCCCTACTATACTCTGCTTGCACATAAAGGCAATGGATCCCGTCCCCAAAGCATATGGGACTGTAAGTGTCAGGCCTGCGTGGCTGAAATCAATGGCCGCCAAGTGTGGCAAGTATTGAAATTTTGCATGACACGCATAATTACGACACATTCAATGCACATCAAATGCCAAATGGGCCTTTAGCTATTGCAAATATCAGCAGACAACAGACCAGTGTATCCCATGAAGAACCACTAATAATGTGCTGTAAAATTCCAAAATACCTACAGAATTTCCGCTTGTGTTATCTGGTACAGCACTAACTCCTCCATAATGAGCAGTCTGTTACCAGAAATTCCAAAATACTTTCTATTTAGCTGAGAACATTGATCACTTTTAGTTTCTTTTATAAAGGGTTTAGAATTCATATACTCAAGAATTCGTATCACTGATCTGCATACAGCACTCTATAACCCAAATACAATATAAACAACTAAAATAGGTTATGGATTATATAGGTAATGTCATGCAATTAACACAAATGAAAATATTTCCCGCCGCTGAATAACAAAATGTCATAATAATCAGAAAAGTTTTACAGCTAGTTGTCAGGACAAAACTCACGTGGGCACCTGGCCTGCGATGATGCTGTAAGGGCTCCACCACTTACCTGCCTATAGGCTACAGATGAGTTGACTGACATACCTATTGATATAGCCCAGGCATGTCCAAAGTGTGGCCCTCCAGCTGTTGAGAAACTACACATCCCAGCATGCCCTGACACAGCTTTAGCATTCTTTGACAGCAAAACTGTCAGGGCATGATGGGATATGTAGTTTCACAACAGCTGGAGGGCCGCAGTTTGGACATGCCTCATATAGCCTATTGGGATGGTGGTCACAATAGGGGCACAGCGGATGAAGTCCAAGTTCAGTGGCTGTGCAGATGACGGCTAAACCATGCCTTGTAACTAATGAATGCCCCTTTAAAAAAATGTCAGAGTTTGTCCGGTATCCTGCACGGCCTGCGCGGCTGTTTTATTACATTCTGCCCCAGAGAGTTCTTAACCGGGATGCTGGGTTTATTGGTAAGCAGCGGTAACATGATATGCAGGAACACAGTGGCAATGCAAGGGTTAACAGTCGTATTGTGGTGTATCAAACAGTGGTAAATGCAGGTATTCTGGGGCTCACCTCAGGAGCTAAGTACTGGAGTACCATTAAGAAATATGGTGGTGGTACACAGTACCACCAGCCCACCACTGGGGCATAATTTATAAGGGGCATTTTTGTGTGTGGGACATAAAATGGTGTCAGTGGCATAACTGTGTGTGGCATAATATGTAATAGGCATTACGGTGTGTGGTATAATATGTCAGGCATTACGGTGTGTGGCCTAATGTGTAGTGGGTGTTACAGTGTCTGGCATAAAGTGTAATGCGCATTACGGTGTGTGGCATATTGTGTAATGGGCATTATGGTGTCTGGCATAATGTGTAATGGGCATTATGGTGTGTGGCATAATGTGTAATAAGCATTAGGATGTGTGGCATAATGTGTAATGGGCATTACGGTGTTTGGCATAATGTGTAAGGGTCATTACAGTGTGTGGCATAATGTGGCCATGCCCCTATTGCCATGTAGCCACTCCCCTTGTTTTGTGTGACCACGCCCTCTCATGACATATGACCATGGCCATTTTTTTACTATCAGTCGCACTAAGAAAAAAATACTCTACTTGCACCACTGTTTACGACCAGTCCAAATGCACATGCATAGATCCCCATCTAGCAGTTTTTGGACTAGAAGCCCAACGGGCACAAGCTCTGGAAGGTAATGCTTTCTGGCATCACAGTCCCATAGAATCCTCTGAGGACTGGTGTGCCGCTGGTCCACCTGCTGCTGACCTTTTTTTTAATACATATGGAGAAAAGTATCGAGGTAATCTTCAGAAAACTGCAGCTTTTAGAGCTTTCACCACATCCCACCCTATCAGTTTATGGGGCACGTGTACAAAGTCTTGGAAAGTGATAAAGTGGAGAGAGATAAAGTACCAACCAACTACTGTCACAAACACAGCCTGTAACATGACAGAAGCTGACTGGATGGTACATCTACCCCAACATGGCAGTTATCAATTGGTCCTATTCCATTAGTGGAGATGAAGCTGAATGTGAATGGTAGGAAACGTTAAGTCAACGGTTGACCTGGGACCCTGAAGCAAATTATTTATTTATTTATTTATTAACAGTTTCTTATATAGCGCAGCATATTCCGTTGCGCTTTACAATTGGAACAACAGTAATAGAACAAAACTGGGTAAAAACAGACAGACAGAGGTAGGAAGGCCCTGCTCGCAAGCTTACAATCTATAGGGAAATAGGCATAGATACACAAGGATTGATGCTACCTATTGCATAATGGTCCACCAGATTGCTAGGTTCTTAATGGGTTGTATGATGATACCCGACAAAGTTATCCAAGTGTCAGGAGGGTGTGAGACTAAAGAAAGACATGATATGTGATGTTATGAATACTCTACAGAGGATGTAATTAGATAGGGAAGCACTGAAGGTTATGTGGGTGGGTCTGGAATTTGATAGGCTTGTCTGAAGAGGTGAGTTTTCAGGGAACATTTAAAGGTTTGGAGACTAGAGGCGAGTCTTACTGTGCGTGGGAGGGCATTCCACAGAGTGGGTGAAGCCCGGATAAAGTCCTGTAATTTTGAGTGTGAACAAGTAATGCGTGTGGATGAGAGACGTAGGTCTTGTGCAGAGCGGAGAGGTCGGGTAGGGAGATATTTTGAGATGAGTGAAGAGATGTATGTTGGTGCAGTTTGGTTAATAGCCTTGTATGTGAGTAAAAGTATTTTATATTTAATACGGTAGAATACCGGTAGCCAATGGAGGGACTGACAGAGCGGATCTGCAGACGATGAACGTCTGGCAAGCAAATGGACAGTGACACCTGCAAAGAAATATGAACTGTGCTGTGAGCCACCCACTGGGCACATTTTGCCGATTTCATGATTCCCCCCATGATTTCAGTCCCTAGTGTAAGTGCTATTATTTCAGATTTCCGGAAAGATTTTGGTTTGAAGGAAAACCTCTCAGGTCTGTATCCCTTCCTCTTGCCTTGCCAACCCTTAAAGCTTCTAGAAATGAATTTTATATGTAAGTGGCTATCATCATAATTACTTATTTATCTTGGTAGTACTTCTCAAAGAGCTGTTTCTGACATCTGTGTCATTCAGAGTTGTATACGTTTTGTTTATTTGCTTTGGATACGCATCTCCATACCACGCATGCACTCCAGCCGTATGGGCTGTTCACCTAATTGTGATCCAATAAGACGTGGATGCTTCTGCGGGTTTACCCTTTTTGGTGGCTGCAGATGATAAAGGCCAGGTGAAATGTTTTGCAATGATCATGATGACCATCGGCAGCAATTATAGCCACTTCTGATTGGCTGAATGTGAGTCGACCCTTCCAGTTGGGAAACTGAAATAAAAGGCGCCTGTATTATATGTAGTTGTTGTCGCCATTTATTTGCATTACTTAATTTCCATGTGGATTAGTGCAGTGGATATTTAATGGTGAAAACAATAGATGTTTGTGTTTATTTTACTTTTATTTACCTGGTGTTTTGTATTTGTGTTTTTTTACATGTTATATTACACATATAAGTATTGTATTTACTAATAGCTGTCACGGCACCTTTATCACCTGGGTATACCAGGGCCGTCTTAACAGCAATGTAGGCCCTGGGCAAAGCAATGTAACAATATACACCCATTCACAGGAATACTTTTTTTTTTTTTTTACTAATCTTACCCCTCTTGCGGTCTCGCACTGTCTCTCCACATGCTACCATACAGTGAATGGCTGTCAGCTCTCTGATTGGTGGATATCTCCAGCCATTAACCAGTCAGCATGCTAACAGCCATTGACTGTCTGGCTGCAGGCTGGGAGGCAAGTAGAGAATGCCGTCTGGCCGCACTGTTTGTAATTCACAATAAGAGCAACCAGGCACCATTCTCTACCTGCCTCCCAAGAAGCTCCACAGGCACCAGATCAGTTGGCTGAGTCTGTCCCTGCTTGAAGGCCACTAGAATCATGGGGCCCTTGGCATCTGCCTAGTGAGCCCATACGTTAAGATGGCCCTGTGTGTATACGCAAGGTTGCCGAGACATTAAATCAGCTCCATACTATTGTGGAGTTCATAGGCAAATGTGGTGGCACGTGTGGTCTGTGGGACAACGTAGTTATGGGTCATGGTCTGTGCGGAATATTGTCCACTGCTACGCAAGGGGATATTGTTCCACCTCCATGGCTGACCCAGAGCCCCCAGACACGCTGGGGTCTGGGTAATCTGTACACAACACGTCCCACTTGGCGCCTCAATGTATAAAGTACACTACACTGTCAAACCACGGGCTAAATGTAATAGCCTCCGAGTTGCCTGAGGTGCGTTTTTTTAAAAGCAGCAATCATTTACAAAGCATACCAAGGGGTGTGAGTATACCACTGGCATCAGTCTTCATGCCATACTGTATCCTATGGGCTGACATTAATGATGCACTTAGTAAATCTATTTGTAATTCCTGACCTATGGTTGCATTGTTATTATCGTATTTAGGGGCTAATTCAGGTTGGATCGCAAAGAGCGACCCAACTGGAATTTTTACGATTGCCCGCAGGCGCTTGTGTAGCGCCTGTCCTACGCGTGCACCCACATTTACTTTGGGCGCCCTGCAGAGAATGCGAACGCGTCTGTCTGTCAATCAGACAGGGGCGTTCTTCAAGGTGGAGATGAAGCATTGCGGGGGCGCAGTGTAAAAATGGGAGCGTGACGGTGCGAGTGGGGGGCGTGGTGACGGCGTGAATGGGGCGGCTGCATGACGTCACATGCAGCCGCTGCAATCACTAAAATGTCAGCAGGAGGCTACCCTATTTTTAGCAGTGTGCGCAATTTCAGCGTGGTCGGGGGGGGGGGGGGGGGGGTAAGCATGCTGGACGGATACTTAGCAGGATTAGCAATCCTTACTGAATCAGGTCCACAATACTCTGCATTTCCTTACACTGGATTCCAATTGATGATACAATTCCTATTATCATAAGAAATACAAACTAGTAAGAGTATCATATTTTCCTGAGGAAATTGAGAACATTTTTCTCGGAGGAGTGTTTGGGTTTAACCAGACGACTGGCCGCGGCAGAAATGAGGCGTGTAGGCGAGGTCCAGGACATCACTTCTCCCCTATTAGTCATTCATCAATTAGTTATAAGAGCTATCTCTGATGTTTCCCATATGACAGTGTCAAATGATAATGTAAAAAACATCTGGCTAAAATAACAGGAATATTTCTGGATATGTTTAGTGATAAGCACATGTCAGCAAGAGCTGCTGCGATGTGCCATGTGTAATGGTTAGATGAACTGGGTGTTTATTTACAGCCTTGCAGTAATACAAAGTAGTAACATACAGGATTCTTATGCAATCCAGACGGCACCGACTGATCCAGAGGTATACCCCACACAGTGCCCCCTCCAGTGCACCTTCCGATGCTTGCAGAGCAGAGAATATAGGGGGTCATTCCGACCCGATCGCTCGCTGCAGTTTGTCGCAGCGCAGCGATCAGGTCGGAACTGCGCATGCGCTGGCGCCGCAGTGCGCCGGCGCATGGCAGCTTTCATTGCCTAGCCATCGCCTCTGAGACAGAGGTGGTCGCTGGACGGGAGGGGGCTGAACGGCGGTGTTAAGCCGCCGTTTAGTGGGAGCGGTCCGGCCAACACAGCCGGACCGTTGGGGGGGCGGGCCGCGGCGGCTGCATGCCAGTGGCAGCGACAATTAACTCCCGGCCAGCCGCAGGAGCTGCGCTGGCCGGGAGTTACTCCTCAAATACAAAGGCCGCTGTGCGATGCTTTTGTATTTTTGGGGATGGGGGGCGGACTGACATGCCCTGCATGTCAGGGAAGATAATCGTAGCTGTGCTAAATTTAGCACAGCTACGATCAACTCGGAATGACCCCCATAGTAACTTCTCTGGTGATATCAAGGTAAGAGAATAGGATCTCAGGTGGAGGATCCCACCAGGTGTCAGCGAGGTTACGTATCGACATGAGAATGTCAACATGGTCATAATTCCTACATGCAGCGCATTAACATGCTTGGTTGTAAACATTCATCACGTTGAAAGTGATGACATGCTGACATGTTTAGAATGTTGACAATAGGTTCCCAGTGGTCCAGTGGGGACTTACCTTGCTCAGCAAATCCTATGGCTCCAACGGCGTCTTCCGGGCCCATCATTGACTTCCGTCTTTAATAGAGTGATCCTGGCAGTAATGCCCCTAATCCTAAAAATTAACTCTAAACCTCCGACTAGAACTCACCAACCTAACCCTAACCCTCTTATCCTGCTGCCTAACCCTAACTATCCTGTTCTGCAACCTAACCCTAACCCTCTGGTCCTGCAGCCTAACCATAATCCTCTCCTTCCACAGCCTAACCGTAACCCTCTGGTCCTACTGCCTAACCCTTACTATCCTCTCCTGTAGCCAAACCCTAACTATCCTGTTCTGCAACCTAACCCTCCCCTCCCACAGCCTAACCCTCTGGTCCTGCAGCCTAACCCTTCCCTCCCACAGCCTAACCCCAACCCTCTGGTCCTGCAGCTTAACCCTAAACCTCTGCTCCAACATCCTACCCTCTGGTCCTGCAACCTTAACCCTCCCCTCCCGCAGCCTAATCCTAAACCTCTGCTCCTATAGCCTAACTGTTATCCTCCTGTTCTGCATCTAACCCGAACCCTCCAGCGGCCTAACCCACTGGTGCTGCAGTCTAACCCTTACCCTACCCTCCCACAGCCTGAGCCTAACCCTCTGGCCCTGCAGCCTAACACTCTGCTCATACAGCCTAACCCTAACCCTCCTATCCTGCAACCTAACCCTCCCACAGCCTCTCTGGTCCTGCAGTCTAACCCAAGTCCTCCCCTCCCCAAACCTAATCCTAACCCTCTGGTTCTGCAGCCGAACCATAACACTTTGCTCACCGCAAAATGTTGATATATTACATGTTAACATTTCACATGTCGATATTCTGAACACATCAACTTCTGCAGATGTCCACATGTTGACATAATAGCTGTCAATCTTGTGGTGTTTAACCATATGCTTGTTGTCCTTTTGAATAACGCCATGGTGACTGCATCTCATTATCAACCCAGGGGAGAGACACCATTTTGGGTGAAACATTATTCCTCAGGACAGATTCTGCTTTTTCTGGGACCTAGAAGTAAAGTCTGATTTATACTCAGGGCTGTAACTAGGGTGGGTGAGCAGTGCTGCGCCCGGGGTGCAGGGCCTAGCACAGGGCACATTTTCGCCCTACTACAACCCTGTTTAAACTCATGTATTCCGACTTCTTCTGGTAGGCAATTAAGCAAAAAGAAAATGGTGTAAACAATGACCTTGAACAGCCCTAGTGTACACAAATGGGCTTGTTGGCCCACAGATCCTAATCACAAAAGAAGCTAAACCCCTATTTGTTTATAATTGTTGACAAACTGAGATTCTCTTACTTGCCCCTTCACACATTGAGCAGGCTTAGCTACAATGTGCAAGTGCAACCTTATGTCTCTGTCCACCCAAAATCCATGGATCATCATGACTTGTATTTTACTACAGTTTTGATGCATCTGATCTTGCGATAAGGAGAGAAAGATTATGGAGTATATTCAATTAAAGTCGGATCCACTCCAACATGTATTTGTCGGAATGGATCGGACAACCCCTATTCAATCCCATCTTAATTCAACTTTTTCAGATCGAATTCAGATGGGCCGCAGAGGAGGAGAAGGGGGGCGACAGCGTGCTGGAGCCGGGTGGAAGCTGCCGTGAGGTTGGGCGGCTGAGTGACATCCAGCTGCAGCGCTACTGTAGCGCTGATCTCCCTGTATGCCCGCCGGCTGTCCCCCCATCTCCCTGCTGCCCCCCCCCCCCTCTCCTGCTCTGGGTCTGCATCTCAGTCCGACATCATTTTGATGTCGGACTGAGATGGTCGAAAAGGGGGCCAAAACCGTTTTCGAAACAACCACGTGGATCGGCAGCTATTCCGCCGATCCACGTGCTTTTCGACAAGTCGAATTCAGGAACGGAGTACCATGCTGACATGCTTGAAACTTATTCACTTATTCAATTGCACTCTTGACTGTGGGGGTCATTCCGAGTTGATCGCTTGCTGCCGATTTTTGCAGCGATCAGGTGAAAAAACTGCATTTATGAGCATGCGTATGCCCCGCAATGCGCACACGCGATGTACGGGTACAATGCTCTTTGTGGTTGTGCTCAGGTTCTAGCGAAGTTTTCCTCCCCACTGACCGCCGCAAGAAGATTGACAGGAAGGGGGCGTTACTGGGTTTCAACTGACTATTTTCAAGGAGTGTTTGCAAAAAGGCAGGCGTGTCCGATAAAACGCAGGCGTGGCTGGGCGGGTGTATGACGTCAAATCCGGACACGAATAGGCTGAAGTGATCGCAAGCGCTGAGTAGGTTCAGAGCTACTCTGAAACTGCACAAACTGTTTTTGCAGAGCTCGGCTGCACATGCGTCCGCACTTTTGCTAAGCTAAAATACACTCCCCAGTGAGCGGCCGCATAGCGTTTGCACGGCTGCTAAAAACTGCTAGCGAGCGATCAACTCAGAATGACCCCCTGTGTTTGCAGCACCTGTTAGGCCCTCTTATAGCGCAAAGGGAGGTTTCCCAATGTAAACTAGGCTTGTTAACTGGTTGATAATTCCAATTGTCTATGCGCTTTTGACAATCTCTGATGCCTCACATGGGAGATTTACTGGGGTGCAAGTTTGACATCTCACTCCTTTTTATTAATGGACATAGTCCTGCATGCACATAGCGTATGCTTACTGGCCAGCTTGTGCCTCCCACTGTCCAGCCTATTACTGTTCACAATAAGGATAGCAGATGGGAGGTCCCGGCTATATTGAACTTTTGGATTGCCATGTCTGCCAATTCATTTCTGTATTGAATACAAAGTAATATTGATCTTCTCCTAGATAAGATTTAAACTGACTACAATATTATGTGTCCTCTATCTTCAGCAACTCTGGACCAGAGCGAGGTTGCTTGTAGTGGCTGTACCAGATCGCCTGCTGACATATTTCCTAACATAAAACCCAGCGCATTGAATTTAGGTCATCATGTGTATCAGGTTGTGCCCAGCTAGGATAGCATATGTGCCTGGTATACTACAGAAGGTGTGACTTCACAATGTTGGTTGTATATGTAATTATCAATGAAATCATTTGAGCAGATAACAGAAGTCACTATATTTAGTTTTAGTGGGAGGGCTCAAAAAGCACTCAGCCAATCAGAAATACGTCTTCATTTTGTACCTAGGATTGAGCATCTGCAAGGTATACTCCTCCTGAGAGATGCATATACAATATGGCACAATGTGACACTGGCTGGGTATACAATATGGCACAATGTGACGGTGGGTATACAATATGGCACAATATGACACTGGGTGGGTATACAATATGGCACAATGTGACGGTGGGTGGGTATACAATATGGCACAATTTAACACTGGGTGGGTATACAATATAGCACAATATTACACTGGGTGGGTATATACAATATGACACAATGTGACACTGGCTGGGTATACAATATGACACAATGTGACACTGGGTGGGTATACCATATGGAACAATGTGACACTGGCTGAGTATACAATATGACACAATGTGACACTGGGTGGGTATACAATATGGCACAATGTGTCCATAGATGGGTATACAATGTGGCACAATGGAAATCTGAGTGGGTATACAATATGGCACAATGTGACCCTGGCTGGGTATACAATGTGGTACAATGTGACACTGGGTGGGTATACAATGTGGCACAATGGGACACTGAGTGGGTATACAATGTGGCACAATGTGTCACTGGGTGGGTATATAATATGACAATGTGACACTAGGTGGATATACAATATGGCACAATGTGACACTGGCTGGGTATACAATATGGCACAATGTGACACTGTCTGGGTATACAATATGGCACTATGTGACACTGGGTGGGCAAACAATATGGCACAATGTGACACTGGGTGGGCAAACAATATGGCACAATGTGACACTGGCTGGGTATACATTATGACACAATGTGACACTGGGTGGGTATATAATATGACACAATGTGACACTAGGTGGATATACAATATGGCACAATGTGACACTGGGTGAGTATACAATATGGCACAATGTGACACTGTCTGGGTATACAATATGGCACAATGTGACACTGTCTGGGTATACAATATGGCACAATGTGACACTGGCTGGGTATACAATATGGCACAATGTGACACTGTCTGGGTATACAATATGGCACAATGTGACACTGGCTGGGTATACATTATGGCACAATGTGACACTGGGTGGGTATATAATATGACACAATGTGACACTAGGTGGATATACAATATGGCACAATGTGACACTGGGTGAGTATACAATATGGCACAATGTGACACTGTCTGGGTATACAATATGGCACAATGTGACACTGTCTGGGTATACAATATGGCACAATGTGACACTGGCTGGGTATACAATATGGCACAATGTGACACTGGCTGGGTATACAATTTGGCACTAAGTGACACTGTGTGGGTATACAATATGGCACAATGTGACACTGGGTGGGCAAACAATATGGCACAATGTGACACTGGCTGGGTATATAATATGACACAATGTGACACTAGGTGGATATACAATATGGCACAATGTGAGACTGGGTGGGTATACAATATGACACAATGTGACACTGGGTGAGTATACAATATGACACAATGTGACACTGGCTGGGTATACAATATGGCACAATATGACACTGGGTGGGTATATAATATGACACAATGTGACACTGGGTGAGTATATAATATGGCACAATGTGACACTGGCTGGGTATACAATATGGCACAATGTGACACTGGCTGGGTATACAATTTGGCACTAAGTGATACTGTGTGGGTATACAATATGGCACAATGTGACAGTGGGTGGGCAAACAATATGGCACAATGTGACACTGGGTGGGTATTTAATACAGGGCCGGACTGGCCATCTGGCAAATGCCAGAAGGGCCGATGGCCACGTGGGCCGGTCCAGCGGTCACTGAGACGCGCTGCCGCTCAGTCCGGCGGCAGCGCGTCTCAACTGTCAGGATTGGAGAGCGCCCGCCAGCACGGCTGTGTCTGGCGCGGCGCGTATAGCGGACTTCAAAGCAGCCGCCGGTTCATGAGCCAATCAGAGCTCGCGGACCGGCAGCCAATCAGAAGACGCCGGTCCGCGAGCTCTGATTGGCTCACGAACCGGCGGCTGGTTTGAACGCTATACGCCGCCGCGCTGGCGGACGCCCGGCGCTCTCACCCCCGTCCCTCACAGCCCGGAGGAGGAGGAGCAGCAGCAGCAGCAGTGCAGCAGCGGTAAGCAGCTGCAGCACTAGCTGCTGTGGGGGCAATTGTATACCTGGCACTGTGGGGGCAATTGGCTGGCACTGTGGGGCATTTGTATACCTGGCACTGTGGGGGCAATTGTTTACCTGGCACTGTGGGGGCATCTGTATACATGGAACTGTGGGGGCATCTGTATACCTGGCACTGTGGGGGCATCTGTATACCTGGCACTGTGGGGGCATTTGTATACCTGGCACTGTGGGGGCATTTGTATACCTGGCACTGTGGGGGCATTTGTATACCTGGCACTGTGGGGGGCATTTGTATACCTGGCACTGTGGGGGCATTTGTATACCTGGCACTGTGGGGGCAATTGTTTACCTGGCACTGTGGGGGCATTTGTATACCTGGCACTGTGGGGGCATTTGTATACCTGGCACTGTGGGGGCATTTGTATACCTGGCACTGTTGGGGCATTTGTATACCTGGCACTGCACTATCGGGGGCATATAATGTAAATTTCGGCTCATACCGGGTGCTGTAATGTGAATTTTGGCTCATACTGTGTGGTATAAGGCGCTCATAACTTTATTGTGATTACCTAAACCTTTTCTTTAAGCTAGCTTATCACTAAATAAAACCACACCACACACTGAAATAAAGACACGGACACAGTAGCTGGAGTTAAAGGTCAGACGATGTTTATTAACCGCTGACCAACTCTTTAAACTATAATTGTGATCGAATTAGAATTGATTTTGAATATAGACTTAAATTTAGTTTGGAGGATGGCAAACAGAAAGTCGCTGCCACACACCAGCACCAGTCACCTAGATGAAAACCACCAAACCAAGGAGGGGAGTACACATACCCCGCCTCCTTCCCGCATAACCCGCATTGTGCTGGCCTTACCCCTCTTTCTCTGGCAAACGTTCGGTTCCCGCAGGGGAACGTCTAAATGTCCAACCGCAAGAAAAGGACACACCTGCCGTCCTTCTAAAGAGGGAGCCCCACAATGACCACTTATGCCTGTGTGACAGCTGGTTGGTAGCGACTTCCCGCCAATCTGGCTTTCAAATAGCCAACTACAAAATCAACAAACCGTAGCTGAAATCCGGGAGGGCGGGCGGGCATAAAATGCATGGCAAGAGGAAGTCTAGGAAAATGGCCCCCACCTATATACTATCCTAAGACCCTCCTATTAAGCTTGATGCACAACCTTCCAATCCAATAGGAAAAAACCAACAGGGAAAACTGATCTGCCTAGCAACTGCTTAGTCATTTAACAACCAATCACAAAAAGTGGATCTCTTATATGGCCTCAGGCTTATGCAGCCTTCAGCTTATCTAAGGCGCTCATAACTTTATTGTGATTACCTAAACCTTTTCTTTAAGCTAGCTTATCACTAAATAAAACCACACCACACACTGAAATAAAGACACGGACACAGTAGCTGGAGTTAAAGGTCAGACGATGTTTATTAACCGCTGACCAACTCTTTAAACTATAATTGTGATCGAATTAGAATTGATTTTGAATATAGACTTAAATTTAGTTTGGAGGATGGCAAACAGAAAGTCGCTGCCACACACCAGCACCAGTCACCTAGATGAAAACCACCAAACCAAGGAGGGGAGTACACATACCCCGCCTCCTTCCCGCATAACCCGCATTGTGCTGGCCTTACCCCTCTTTCTCTGGCAAACGTTCGGTTCCCGCAGGGGAACGTCTAAATGTCCAACCGCAAGAAAAGGACACACCTGCCGTCCTTCTAAAGAGGGAGCCCCACAATGACCACTTATGCCTGTGTGACAGCTGGTTGGTAGCGACTTCCCGCCACCAAGGTTTACCAAACCGCCACCGCCATCCGCAACCGTAACCAACTAAGAACAACTAAATAGCTCTACCGAAACAGACAAAAAATATCCTCCAGGAAAAAATTGCACACCTTCCGGAGAAAGATGAACCCCATCCTCCTTGTAACCGCTTGTTCCTTAGCACCAGTAGAGGATGCCTGATCGCCACTCGACCTATGGCCCTAACAAAAAGAGACCCCGCCGAATTAACCTTCTTGCGTGCTTTCTCCAGCGCAGAGAAACGCACCGCACCACGCCAATGGAAACGAGGTACCCTTTCCGACCAAACAATGCAGATTCCTGGCCAGTGACAACGGACCGCCACAAATCCGCCTTAACGGACAAACCAAATCTATGCCCTTAACTCGACCTATATCATTCCCACCCCAATGACTGACAATACAACTGGGGCGACCCCAGCGGCACTCCCGGGCAAAAAGGACCCGCAACAAATCACCCCATAACATGCCTAGAACACCTAACCATCTCACTTGCCTGGATCCCAAAAACCTCATCTGCCCTAAGTGCCATGGGACGCTTTGTCGCCCAAAAAATATAGGAATGCCCAAAATTGATGATATCTGCAAAAGAAAATATCCTAACATCCGATTATGAACATAATACATACAACAAACACAACGGAACAAAAAGAAACCCAAGTGAAGGAGAAAAATCAAAAAACCTCCCGTGGACCTTGAGAGAACAGCCAATTGAAATTAGGCCCCCTCGGAGGAAAAATTTTAAAAATTCACTTCACACCCTCGATTCCTGAACGGTAAGCGTTCAAAAACCGATGAGTAAATACATTTTTGGGTTAGCGCAACAGGTGCCTTATAACTTATCCAGCCGTACATATGACCTATAGGAGGCGGACTTCCAACGGCCCAGCTCCCGAATAGCCGCAGGGGATGAACCTGTAGCCGCTGCATGAGTAGCCGCTCCAATCCGCAAGGAATGGGTACCGAAGTCCGCCCCCTGCACCAAACATTTTTTGAACACAGCAGCAAATTTAAATTTCGTCAGAGAGTCAACCTGCGCGTACACCAGCAGCTGGTCGCCCCCTGGAGGCCTCAACCGTACGTACTCCTGCGCCAACCGCAGCGGGCAAACACCCGGTTCTTCCTGAGCCTCCAAGGACAACCAGCGACCCCGACCTGCTTGATCTGTCTTGGACCGCACAATCCACAGAATAACAGGCCCTCCTGCAAGCGCACATTTTCGTAAAGCCAACCCGACTCCCGAGACGTCTTGCTGCATGCCACCAACTCGTTCACCCGACAGGCCCCGCAAAAGGCCAGGGCATACACACAACCAAACAACGCGACCTCGAATTCCGAGGACGCAATTTGAGGCAGTACCCGCAGTAAATCCGTTAGAAGCTGCAACGTTACGGACCTACGTAAATCCGCAGGTGCCGGGTGCAACCTGGCCCAATCCTTTCAGCGCTCTGGAAAGGACAAACGACCCCGTGGGGCCGTCATCCCGTGGAGCCGCGAGTGAAAGGAAATGCCCGCAAGGGCAGATGCCATGGACGCTTTTGACCTACCGTTTCGGTAATGTTCCCAAACCAAGGTCATCAGGGCGTCGGCCGAGGACTCACCCGCTACCCCGTACCTACACTGAAAGACCGACCAATCCCGCCAGGCTGCATCATACCCACGGAGAGTGGCGGGAGCCAGGGCACACCTGGCTAAGCCGCTAACCCGACTCGCCCGTCTGCCAGGCAGAAGGTGGGCACTGTGACCCCTCCGCAGCCGCTCCCGGCGCCAACGTCCTGAATTTGTCAAACTGGAACCAAGACAATGCATCCGCAATTCCATTGTCAACTCCAGGCACGTGGCGAGCCCCGAAATTAATATTGCGCTGCAAGCAAGCTAACACTAGATGCCTTAGTAGCCTCAGAGCCTGCGGCGAGGAGGAACGCTGATTATTAATAGCATGCACCACCCCCAAGTTGTCGCAACGAAACAAAAAATGTCCCTATTTGCAAACTGGCCGGCCCATAATTCAATCGCCACTATGATTGGAAACAATTCCAGCAAAGGAGGTTCTTGGTAAACCCCCGCGTTACCCACGAGGCCGGCCACGCCGCAGCGCACCATGCGCCAGCAAACAACGCGCCAAACCTTGACTGCCTGCGGCATCCGTGACAACTGCATCTGCTTACTGGGACAACAAGGCGCGGGCCACAAAACTTCCTTGTTGAAGGACACCAGGAAAGAGACCCACATCCTCAAATCATCTCTGATCTCGCGGGAAAGGTACACTGTGTGATTCTGCCGGACCGTCCCTGCCGTGGCCCGCTCAAGTTTGCGACAGAAAATCCTACCCATGGGGATAATCCGGCACGCAAAATTGAGAGAACCCAGCAAGGACTGCACCTGCTTAAGCCGAACTCTGCGTTTGCCTAGACAGTCAGTAATTAAACCCAAAAGCTTACGCACTTTAACCTCGGGCAGGCGACAGCAACCCCCTACCGTGTCACTTTCTATACCTAAATAGCTAAGACAAGTGCAAGGGCCCTCGCATTTGTCTTGCGCGACAGGCACCCCTAAAGCGCTGAATAATGACCTGACCACCGTCAGAATGTCCCCACAGACCGAACTGCCCCGGGGCCCCACAAAGAGAAAGTCGTCCAGGTAGTGAGCCACCCCCGGTTGGCCAGAGGCGGTCTGGACGCACAAGTGCAAAAATGTGCTAAAACACTCAAAGTAGGCGCAGGAGACAGAACAACCCATGGGGAGACACCGATCCAGGTCAAAGTCGCCCCCTAGCTTGAAACCAAGAAACCGCAGGGAATCTGGGTGCAGCGGAAGTAGGCGAAAGGCCGACTCCACGTCCCATCCTGCCAACAGACCCCCCGGACCACAATCCCGCACCAAGCGCAGTGCGTCATCCAAAGACTGATAACGCACCCTGCACTTGGCCTCCGGCATAGCGTCGTTGACCGACAACCCGGAGGGTGTGACAAGTGCTGTATCAAGCGAAACTTGCCCGCGGCCTTCTTGGGCACCCCCCCTACTGGGGAAATGCACACGGAGGGCAGTGGGGGAAAGGAGTAGGGCCCGGCCATGCGCCCAGGCCAATCTCCCCGTCCACTTTACGCCGGACATCCTGCTGGACTTCCCGAGCCGATCTCAAATTCTGGCGCGCCACCACATGCACCGAATCCGAAATGGGCAAAGAAAACCGTGCCGAAAGCCCTGCACGAGAAAACGCCGCCGCCGCCTCGTCGGGGTACAAGCTACGCCAGCGCTGCAACTCGGGAACTAGAATCGGGGAGAAGGCCTTACTTACCCACTCCCCCGGCCTCAGCGGAAGCGGCGGGCTTACCGCCCACCGCCGAGGTGCAATCCTTGGCCGGGTGACTTGCCCCGCACAACTTACATGAGTGGCGAAAACGACAACTCGCTCCTTTGACGCACTTGCCGTCGTTGTAGGCAAAGCACTTGCCTTTCCCTATCAAGCGGGAACCCGCAGCCCCGGCCGCCCCGGGCTTCTTGGCCGTGCCGTCCGGGGTGGGCTTGATCTGCTGTCCAACCACACCTCGACGTACTTAAAACCCCGCAGGCCGGATGGGGTTGCCATCCTGATTGCGACGGAACTTCTCGTCGTAATCCCGCCAAGCGGAAACCTTGGATTTTAAGTACATATCGTGTACCAAAACAACTATTTAACTAAGTTGGCATACTGCCGAGGGCCGCGATTCCGTGTAGCAAACCGTGAAAACTTCATTTTCCCCCAATACCACCCGGCTTATTGGCTGCGTCAAACCTTGTCGCATGTCCTCCGTAAGGGTGAATATGCTATGTACTTCCCCTTCCGGATTTTTTCTCGCATGCGCTTGCGAACCCCCCGTATAACTGCAGTGTTGGCGCAATGTACCGTCTCCCCATAACGAGGGGGGGGGGGGGGTCAGGAGGGAACACCGGCGCAGGCGCACCCACCTTATGCGCCTCCTTCGCCATTCGCCACGCGATGAGCCTAGCTAATTTACCCGGACGCCGCGGAAAACCGGACAAAACGCTGCTAGAAGATGAGGAACTACAGGTTGACATGTGCAAAGTAAGGGTTAGCTCACCTGTGTTAAAAGGACCCGGAACCGCGTCGTCCGCTGCACCCTCTTCCGCTGATGGCCGCATCTCCACCGTCGATGTTGCGGTCGTCCTCGACCATCGCCTCCCGCCGTACGTAGCCCCTGAACTAGTCGGAACCTGTGAGGGAGAAACAGAGGGGACAACCGGCACAGGGGAGACCAATAACATCATTCCCAACGGGTTGAACCTGCGGAGGAGGAGGCCCCGGCCCGCCGCTCCGCGGTGGATGGCCGGCGGGAAGCTGCAGGGGGGGGGGGGGACCACCAACCGAGGCGTACCCGATTGATTGCGGGCAGGAAGCCCCGCCTCTGGCACCGAAACCCACGGGGTAAGACGGCCGCCACGCAGTATGCGGCGGGTAGCCGCTCGCCCCCGCCCATCCGGATGACACCGGAATGAACTGAGGGGTGCCGGGAGGGGAGGCCAACCCTGTGCTACCTGACTCCCCCCGATCAGTGACTGCCCTGGTTGCGAGAGCGGAAAGGCAGGAAGGGGCGCCGTGACTCGGGGCCGCTGACCAACCATGTGGTCTGAACGCCGCGACCGCGCCAGCTACATGCGGGGAAAATTGTGGACCAGACGTGCTGTGAAACCCATGGAGGGATGCTGGCCGGAGGCCGCGAGAAACCCCAGGGGAAGGACTGGCTCCCCGAGAAAACTTTGCTGCGCTGCGCACGAAAGAGCCGGGCCGGGTGCCAGGTAGGACGCTGCGATGGACGGCGGTGCCGACCCTAAGTGAAATGCCCCGGGCAGAGCGGAGGGGGGGGGGGTTTGAAAACCGGCGCACGGGGACGCCGCCACGGGGGGCGGGGCGACTGTCGGCCAGGGGCCTATAAAGCAGGCCCCCGGTTTCGGGGTCACCGCCGGGAAACCCCGCCATGTAACCGAGGCAGGGGCGGGCGCAGCGGCAGACACTGCCACGTCCCCCACCCCAGACATGCCCGGAGTACCAACCCCCATTGACACTTAATTACTAGGGTGCGCTAGGCCCCTAGCCAGGAAGGGGTGTATGTGTGCCCTGCGCCGTTCCGGAGACAGCGGGCACCTCTCCCCGCTGTCCCGGACTCATATCACCCGCCTGTACGTTGTAAACCCCTTCACCCCCCCCGCTCCGCCACGGCCGCCTGGCGCCACGTGTGCGCCCGAGCCGCCGCAGAGACAGTCCGCGGGGAAGGTGGGGGAGGCCCGGCGCTGATCAGCGCGCCGTGAGAGGGAGCCGCTGAAGGGGGCTGGGCTGCTGTGGGCGCCGGTGACCGCGGCCCGGCCGGGCCGCGCGGCCCGGCGTCACGTGCCGAGCGGCCGCTGGCCGACTGCCTCTGGCAGTCTGGGCAGCGGGCCATCACTGCCCGCCCCGCCGCCTGTCCGCAGCCGACGCAATTAAACTCCGGGGCCCAGACCAGGGGAACAGGAGCAGGGGGTGACACAGCATACACGAGGCGGCAGGGAGGGGGAGAGGAGCGGCGTGGACGAGCCATACTGGAGGGGAGACACTGCAGCAATACCCAGCACCTCATATCAAAAAACAGCAAAGGAGGGGAAGCAAAAAGGGGGATAAGGACTAGGAGAAATAACAATATAAGTATAAATATACTTAACCTTCCTGGGCCATAAAATGCATGGCAAGAGGAAGTCTAGGAAAATGGCCCCCACCTATATACTATCCTAAGACCCTCCTATTAAGCTTGATGCACAACCTTCCAATCCAATAGGAAAAAACCAACAGGGAAAACTGATCTGCCTAGCAACTGCTTAGTCATTTAACAACCAATCACAAAAAGTGGATCTCTTATATGGCCTCAGGCTTATGCAGCCTTCAGCTTATCTAATGTGAAAGGGGCAGCAGTACTAGATAGTATAAGGGGTCCTACTATTGTGGTGCATAATGCGTATAAGGGGTGTATGGTGTGGTAAACTACACTGAAGACCACGCCCCTTTTTGAGTGACCACGCCCCTTTGAGTGGCCACGCCCCCTTTTCCGGAGAGCGCGCACCTTCGGCGCGCGCTTAATTACAAACCTCACATTTCCATACCCCCACTTAAAAATTTCCACTTCAACCACTGGTTGTGTATATTTTAATAGAGAATGATGTACGCTTGTATGTTGTTAGAATATTAATTATATTTGTAAGAACATAGACTAATAAGTGGGAGGAGTCAGGAATAGTAAGGGGAGGAGTCACAGAGGTGGGCCTGTGTGCTTCAAAAATGCCAGGGCCTATTTTTAGTCCCAGTCCGGCCCTGATTTAATATGACACAATGTGACACTGGCTGGGTATACAATATGACACAATGTGACACTAGGTGGATATACAATATGGCACAATGTGACACTGGGTGGGTATATAATATGACACAATGTGACACTGGCTGGGTATACAATATGTCACAATGTGACACTGTCTGGGTATACAATATGGCACAATGTGACACTGTCTGGGTATACAATATGGCACAATGTGACATATGCCACTACAATGGCCTTCTCTGTACAGCTGTGTGAAGTGGCGGTACTAGCGGTGGTGAGGCCGGTGCATTGCACCGGGGCCAACAGCTTTTAAGGGGCCCAAAGCCAGCAGCTTTATTATAAATAAGACTCATAAGTTAAGTACACCACCATGCTGCTTTGTGGGCCGTGGCTAAGAAGCCCCTGAGGATGCATTCTGGATGAAGGTCAGGAGTAGGGGCAGGGGACTCCCCTCTCATCTCTCCCTGGATCCTGCCCATTGCTTTCTGAGTGACTGCTGGCAGTACTGTAACATGACAGACGTCATGCGCTATGTGCTGCCTTGGACCCCCCACCCGCTAAAACTCCATAACAAACATTCTGAACGCTGGGAGGGTGGTTGTGTTCATTCTGAGGCTTCTCCACCGCAGCCTTGCGGGACACAGGAGCCGGGAGACAGAGGACAGCAGCGGATTCCGACCCCAGAGATCCCCGCCCTTTGCGCTGCACCACATGCACTGCCCTCCTCCTTATGGCCCTGACTGCCGGGACCTGGCTAGCAAGCTGATGCTGAGGGGGAGGCGGTGCCCTGAGGGATGACATTACGGCCAATAGGATAGGATGGAGGAACAGCCCTGGCCCTGCATACAGAGGGGTTCATTCCGAGTTGATCACTTGTTAGCTAGTTTTAGCAGCCGTGCAAACGCTATGCCGCCGCCCACTGGGGAGTGTATTTTAGCTTAGCAGAAGTGCGGACGCATGTGCAGCCGAGATCTGCAAAAACAGTTTGTGCAGTTTCAGAGTAACTCTGAACCTACTCAGCGCTTGCGATCACTTCAGCCTGTTCGTGTCCGGATCTGACGTCATACACCCGCCCAGCGAACGCCCAGCCACGCCTGCGTTTATTCAGACATGCCTGCGTTTTTGCAAACACTCCCTGAAAACGGTCAGTTGAAACGCCCCCTTCCTGTCAATCTTCTTGCAGCCGTCAGTGCAACTGAAAACTTCGCTAGAACCTGAGTACAACCACAAAGGGCTTGTACCCATACGACGCGAGTGCGCATTGCGGGGCATACGCATGATCATAAATGCTGTTTTTTCACCTGATCGCTGCACTGCGAAAATCGGCAGCGAGCGATCAACTCGGAATGACCCCCAGAGAGTGCTCAGCCCATCTCACAGCCAAGCTATGCTGATCTAATCTGCACCCGGCCGCAGGAGTAATGCAAGTAAACTTGTGAATGTCGCTGCCTGCAGCCACCTCATTGCTTTTATCCACTGCCTCCCCAGTCACCCATTATCTCCCTGTCATCCTCTTTTTCCATGTCACCCACGAACTGTCACCCTCTATCTCCATGTCACCCTCTCCTTGCCACTCACTGTAACCGTTACCCTCTTCCTGTCACCCACTATCTCCTTGTCATCCTCTTCCTGTCACCCACTATCTCCTTGTCATCCTCTTCCTGTCACCCACTATCTCCTTGTCATCCTCCCCTGTCAACCTCTCGTCAATCACTATCTCCATCACCCACTCCCTGCCACTCACTGTCACCCTCTATCTCCATGTCACCCTCTCCTTGTCATTCACTGTAATTCTATCACCTCTTCCTGTCACCCTCTCCCTGCCACTCACTGTCACCCACTTTCTCCCCGTCACCCTCTCCTTGCCACTCATTGCCACCATGTCATCCTCTCCCTGTCATCCACTATCTCAATCTCACCCTCTCCCTGCCACTCACTGTCACCCTCTATCTCCACATCATCCTCTCTTTGCCACTCACTGCCACTCTCTTCCTGTCACCCACTATCTCCTTGTCACCCTCTCCCTGTCACTCACTATCTCCCTGTCACCCACTATTTCCATTTCACCCTCTCTCTCTGTCATCCACTATCTCCCCGTCACCCTCTCTATGTCATTATTTGACTGTCACCCACTATTCCATTGTTACCCTCTCCCTGTCTCTATCTCCATGTCATCCACTATCACCACGTCACCCTCTCCCTGTCACCAACTATCACCCTGTCACCCACTATCTCCATGTCACCCTCTCTCTGTCATCCACTATTTCCCTGTCACCTTCTTCCTGTCACTATTTCCCTGGCACCCTCTCCCTGTCACCCACTATCCCCTTGTTACCCTCTTCCTGTCACCCTCTCCCTGCCACTCACTGTCACCCTATCCCCAAGTATCTCCCTGTCTCCCTCTGCCTTCCTCTGTCACCCTATGCCTCTGCCCATTACCCTCTACATTCCCTGTCATCCTCTACCTTCCCCTGTCACCCCTTGCCTTCCCCTGTCACTCTTTGATTTCCATAGTCTCCCTCTGCCTCTCACCATCTTCTGCTTTCTTCCACTGTCACCCTCTGACTCTCCCTGTCACCCTCTACATCTTTCCGTCACCCCTAGCCTCCCCCTCTGTCATCCACTTCATCTCCCGTAGGGCGGAGGGGGGGAGGCTCAGAGCATATTTTTGCACCTGTGCCCACCACTCACTAGTTCCGCCACTGGCCGTGTGTATGAATGTGCAAGGACTGGGATGCCCACTGTCAGCATCTGTAAGGTCTACAGACACCACCATCGGTCGCACCATCAAAACAATTAAAAGATTTTCTGTCTGAGTATGGCCTCCAATGTGAACTATTGATCATCTGTGTATGCAAACACTTCAGTGGCACGCCCACAACACTTCAGTTACATGACCATAAGGCTGTCCCTTCTGTGGTGATGGGGCAACATCAGCAGCTGTCGAAATTGATAGCTGCAGCTGTCGAAATGAGCAGTGCAACTGACCGTTCATATTTTGCTCAGCATATAGGTGCACTATTTTCTAGACAATTGGGAGCTGATTGGCTTGATAACCATTTATCATATGTAATGCGTTTTATAATTCACAACAAGTTTTATCACCCTTTGATAAATGGGCCCCTATGTCCTTTTATTATATCCTCTACTGCATTCTACAGTGTTTTTTCCCCTTATAATCGCTCTGCAGCACTCTATCCCCTTCCCTTATACCCCCTACTGCTTTACTTCACTCTATCCCTTTCCTTATACCCCCTACTGCTTTACTGCACTCTATCCGCTTCCCTTATACCACCTCTGTCTGCCTCCTATGCATCCGATCTCCTTCCCTTATACTCTCTCTGTCCCCTTCCTATACCCCTACTGCTTTACTGAACTCCATCTCCTTCCCTTATACCTCCGCTATCTCCCTCTCATGCACTCCATCTCCTTCCCTTATACCCCTTACTGCTCTACTGCACTCTATCCGCTTCCCTTATAAGCCCTACTGCTCTACTGCACTCTACCCCCTTCCCTTATACCCCCTACTGCTCTATTGCACTCTATCCCCTTCCCTTATACCACCTCCACCTCCCTCTCATGCACCCGACTTCCTTCCCTTATACCCTCTCTACTGCACTCTAGCTCCTTCCTTTATACCCCCTACTGCTTTACTGCACTCCATCTCCTTCCATTATACCCCCTACTGCTCTACTGCACTCTATCCCCTTCCAGTATACCACATCTATCTCCTTCCCTTACACCACCTACTGCATTCTATATCCTTCCCTTATACCCTCTCTATTGCACTCCATCTCCTTCTCTTATACCCCTTACTGCTCTACTGTACTGGGGGCCTAATTCAGGTTGCATTGCAACATTTGCGAATCGCTTTCTAGTCGATTATCGAACGACTGCGCATGTGCAGCGTTCGCATTGCGCACGCACTAGCAAAAACGACAACAGAAAATGCATACACATTGTGATCGTAATGCAGTCGCTATTTGAGTGACAGGAAGCCGGCGTTTCTGGGCAGAAAGCCGCCGTTTTCTGGGTGTGTCTGAAAAAACGCAGGCGTGCTCAGGTGTTTTTAAGGAGGGCCTCTGACGTCAGCGATGACCACTTCCAGCCTCTTGTTTAGCGAAAGCTGAGGACGACCTTGCCTGGTGGAAAAATCTTCGATGATCCGGTAATGAATTTGCGATCAGCCTGCATATTGAGATGCATTCGCAACTTCTGTAATGGGCGTTTTTCCTCTATTTCTGGGCGGCAACTATTTGATCGCAGAAACTGCAATCCTTACTGAATTAGGCCCGCTATCCCTTTCCATTATACCCCCTACTGCACTTTGGTGGTCAATCCGAGTTGATCGCTAGCTGCCGTTGTTTGCAGCGCAGCGATCAGGCTAAAAAACAGCAGTTCTGCGCATGCAGCGCAATGCGCACGCGCGACGAACGGGCACAACGAACGATGCAGTTTTGCACAGGGTTTAGCGATGCATTTCAGTCGCACTGCTTGCCGCAGAGTGATTGACATGAAGTGGGCGTTTCTGGGTGGCAACTGACCGTTTTCAGGGACTGTTCGGAAAAACGCAGGCGTGCCAGGGAAAACGCAGGCGTGGCTGGGCGGGTGTGTGACGTCAAATCCGGAACTGAATAGTCTGAAGTGATTGCAAGCGCTGAGTAGGTTTTGAGCTACTCTGAAACTACACAAAAAAAATTTGCAGGCGCTCTGCGATAAAAACGTTCGCACTTCTGCTAAGCTAAAATACACTCCCAGTGGGTGGCGGCATAGCGTTTGCACGGCTGCTAAAAACTGCTAGCGAGTGATCAACTCGGAATGAGCCCCTTTATCCCTTGCACTTATAATGTCTCTATCCTTCTCTTATACTGCCTACTGCACTCTATCCCCTTCCCTTATACCCCCTACTGCTCTACTGCACTTTATCCCCTTCCCTTATACCCCCTACTGCTCTACTGCACTTTATCCCCTTCCCTTATACCGCCTCTATCTCCTTCTCTTATGACCCCTACTGCACTCTATCTCATTCCTTTAAACATTATAAATAAGTTCTACATGTTTAATCTAACATATCATTAGAACACGACAGTTACCTTTGTACTCTGTTTGCTCGGAGTTCCATGCCGTATATAATGACACACACTGCTATATGCATCTTCCAAGTATTGCCATTACTCCAGGTTATTTTTTAGATTTAAAAAAAGTAAGATTTTAAACATACCAGTAAATCTTTTTCTCCTAGTCCGTAGAGGATGCTGGAGACTCCGTAAGGACCATGGGGTATGGACGGGAGACATGGGCACTATAAAGAACTTTTAGTATGGGTGTGCACTGGCTCCTCCCTCTATGCCCCTCCTCCAGACCTCAGTTAGAGAACTGTGCCCAGAGGAGATGGACAATGGGGGTAATTCCAAGTTGATCGCAGCAGGAATTTTTTTTAGCAGTTGGGCAAAACCATGGGCCCTCATTCCGAGTTGTTCGCTCGCAAGGCGATTTTAGCAGAGTTACACACGCTAAGCCGCCGCCTACTGGGAGTGAATCTTAGCTTCTTAAAATTGCGAACGATGTATTCGCAATATTGCGATTACAAACTACTTAGCAGTTTCAGAGTAGCTTCAGACTTACTCGGCATCTGCGATCAGTTCAGTGCTTGTCGTTCCTGGTTTGACGTCACAAACACACCCAGCGTTCGCACAGACACTCCCCCGTTTCTCCAGCCACTCCCGCGTTTTTTCCGGAAACGGTAGCGTTTTTATCCACACGCCTATAAAACGCCGTGTTTCCGCCCAGTAACACCCATTTCCTGTCAATCACACTACGATCGCCGGAGCGAAGAAAAAGCCGTGAGTAAAAATACTATCTTCATAGCAAAATTACTTGGCGCAGTCGCAGTGCGAACATTGCGCATGCGTACTAAGCAGAAAAACGCTGCGATGCGAAGATTATTTCCGAGCGAACGACTCGGAATGAGGGCCCATGTGCACTGCAGGGGGGGGGGGGCAGATATAACATGTGCAGAGAGAGTTAGATTTGGGTGGGTTATTTTGTTTCTGTGCAGGATAAATACTGGCTGCTTTATATTTACACTGCATTTTAGATTGCAGATTGAACTCACCACACCCAAATCTATCCCAGAATGAAGACAGCTGACAGAGCGCTTACGTGATTTTCCGCCCAGCGAAGAATCCTGGCGGCTTCCGCCATCGCCACTCTGCTCCTTGTCCCGCCTTGGCGGTTTACATGAGCGACGGCTGTGACGTCTGATTGAATCAGAACCGGTAGGTCGCGAAGAAGATTCTCCGCTAGTCGTAGGCCGTTGTATATGGCCCTCAATTCCAGTATGTTGATGTGTAGACAAGCCTCCTGGCTTGACCATAGTCCCTGAAAATTTCTTCCTTGTGTGACTGCTCCCCATCCTCGGAGGCTCGCGTCCGTGGTCACCAGAACCCAGTCTTGAATGCCGAACCTGCGACCCTCTAGAAGGTGAGCACTCTGCAGCCACCACAGGAGAGACACCCTGGCCCTGGGGGACAGGGTTATTTTCTGATGTATTTGTAGAGGGGACCCGGACCACTTGTCCAGAAGGTCCCACTGAAAAGCCCTCGCATGAAACCTGCCGAAGGGGATGGCCTCGTAGTCTGCCACAATTTCCCCCAGAACTCGAGTGCATTGATGAACAGACACTCTTTTTGGTTTTAGCAGGTCTCTGACCATGTTCTGGAGATCCTGGGCTTTTTCCAACGGGAGAAAAACCCTCTTCTGTTCCGTGTCCAGAATTATGCCTAGGAATGATAGCCGAGTCGTAGGAACCAATTGTGACTTTGGCAGATTGAGAATCCAACCGTGCTGTTGCAGCACTTTCAGGGACAGCGACACGCTCTTCAGCAATTGGTCTCTCGATCTCGCCTTTATCAGGAGATCGTCCAAGTATGGGATAATTGTGACTCCCTGCCTGCGCGGGAGCACCATCATCTCCGCCAATACCTTGGTGAAAATCCTCGGGGCCGTGGAAAGCCCAAACGGCAACGTCTGAAACTGGTAATGACAGTCCTGTACAGCGAATCTCAGGTACATCCTTTATGTCCAGTGACACCATCAAATCCCCCCCTTCCAGGCTGGATATTACAGCTCGGAGCAATTCCATCTTGAATTTGAACTTTTTCAAGTACAGGTTTAGGGATTTTAGATTTATAATGGGTCTGACCGAACCATCCGGCTTCGGGACCACAAACAGGGTTGAATAATACCCTTTTCCCTGTTGGACCATGGGAACCTTGACCACCACTTGCTGTTGACACAGCTTTTGAATTGCAGCTAACACTACTTCCCTCTCCGGGGGTGAAGCTGGCAAGGCCGACTTGAAAAATCGGCAAGGGGGCACCTCTTCGAATTCCAGCTTGTAGCCTTGGGAAACAATTTCCATCACCCAAGGGTCCACGTCTGAAAGAATCCAGATCTGGCTGAAAAGTCGAAGGCGCGCCCCCACTGGTACGGACTCCCTTAGGAGAGCCCCAGCGTCATGCGGTGGATTTTGTAGAAGCCGGGGAGGACTTCTGCTCCTGGAAACCAGCCGAAGCAGGTGTTCTCTTTCCTCTACCCTTTCCTCTGGCAAGGAAGGAGGAGCCCCGACCTCTTCTGGACTTATGCGACCGAAAGGACTGCATCTGATACTGTGGAATTTTCTTTTGCTGTTGGGGAACAAAAGGTAAAAAGGTAGATTTACCCGCGGTAGCTGTGGCAACCAGGTCTGCGAGCCCCTCCCCAAACAACACTTCACCCTTGTAAGGTAAAACCTCCATATGCTTCTTTGAGTCTGCATCACCCGTCCATTGGCGGGTCCATAGAGCTCGTCTCGCAGAAATAGCCATGGCATTGGCTCTGGAACCCAGCAGCTCAACGTCTCTTTGTGCGTCCCTCATATATAAGACTGCGTCTTTAATGTGGGCTAAGGTTAATATAATGGTATCCCTGTCTAGGGTATCAAGGTCAGCTGACAAGGTATCTGTCCAAGCTGCAACTGCGCTACATACCCATGCCGATGCTATTGCCGGTCTGAGCAAAGCACCCGTATGCGCATAAATAGACTTTAAAGTAGTCTCCTGTCTGCGATCAGCAGGATCCTTGAGGGCTGCCGTGTCCAGAGACTGCAGCGCCACCTTCTTGGACAGGCGCGTTAAAGCCTTGTCCACCCTGGGAGAGGATTCCCTGTCCTGTGCAGGGAAAGGATACGCCATAAGAACCCTTTTGGGAATCTGCAGTTTTTTATCTGGAGTTTCCCAAGCTTTTTCAAATAACTCGTTAAGCTCATGAGATGGGGGAAAGGTAACCTCAGGTTTCTTTTCCTTATACATGCGCACCCTCGTATCAGGGACAGAGGGGTCATCAGTGATATGCAAAACATCTTTTATTGCAATAATCATACACTGAATACTCTTTGCCACCCTTGGGTGTAATTTTGCATCATCATAGTCAACACTGGAGTCAGAATCCGTGTCGGTACCAGTGTCCACTATTTGGGATAGGGGACGTTTTTGAGACCCAGAAGGGCCCTGTGACCCAGTCCAATCCGTGGATTGACTCCCTGCTTTCTCCCTGGACTCTGCTTTGTCCAGTCTCTTATGTAATGAGGCCACACTCGCATTTAACATATGCCACATGTCCATCCAATCATGAGTCGGCGTTGCCGATGGAGACACACCACACATCTGCCCCACCTACTCCTTGGACGAGCCTTCCGCTTCAGACATGCCGACACACATGTACCGACACCCCCACACACACAGGGATATATCTATAAGGGGACAATTCCCCAACAAGGCCCTTTCGGGAGACAGAGAGAGAGAGTATGCCAGCACACACCCAGCGCCAAACTGACACTGGAATAAAACCCAGATAGCGCTTTTTATATATATATATATAATCAATATTATACACTCATTGCGCCTTAAACATGCCCCCCCCCCCCCCCTCTTTTCAGCCCTCTGTCACCGAGTTCAGCAGGGGAGAGTCCGGGGAGCCAGCTTCTCTGCAGCGTTCTGTGGAGAAAATTGCGCTGTTAGTGCTGAGGGATCTCTTCATTTACTGCCTCCGCAGCCTGATGTACCCTTGTATGCCAGACCAGAGGTTTATTTCTGCCCAGGACGCCCCCCCCCCCCCCCCTGCGCCCTGCACCCATCAGTGCCCGTTCTGTGTGTGTAGCGTGTGGGAGCAATGGCGCGCAGCGTTACCGCTGCGCGCTTACCTCAGTGAAGATCTGAAGTCTTCTGCCGCCTTGAAGTCTTCTTTTCTTCTTATACTCACCCGGCTTCCATCTTCCGGCTCTGCAAGGAGAACGGCGGCGCGGCTCTGGGACGAACGGCGGGGTGAGACCTGCGTTCCGACTCCCTCTGGAGCTAATGGTGTCCAGTAGCCTAAGAAGCAGAGCCTATCATTTAAGTAGGTCTGCTTCTCTCTCCTCAGTCCCACGATGCAGGGAGCCTGTTGCCAGCAGTGCTCCCTGAAAATAAAAAACCTAACAAAATTCTTTTTCAGAGAAACTCTGGAGAGCTCCTCTGTAATGCACCCTATCTCCTCTTGGCACAAAATCTAACTGAGGTCTGGAGGAGGGGCATAGAGGGAGGAGCCAGTGCACACCCATACTAAAAGTTCTTTATAGTGCCCATGTCTCCTGTGGACCCCGTCTATACCCCATGGTCCTTACGGAGTCCCCAGCATCCTCTAGGACGTAAGAGAAAAATTGTTATATTGCAGATTTTCACTTTCATGCACATTTGTACCCCTTTTGAGACCCTGGTGTACAAGTGCCCCCTATACCTACTGTCCCCTCCAATTACTGCCCACTCTGACAGCAGCATAATATGTAAAATGTGTAAGGTGCACTGTGTGGGCCTAATGTGTAAGGGCCAACATACTGCCTCACCCTCAAGCTCTCTCCTGCTTCACTATCTCCCCATCACTGTCTCTCCTGTCGCCCTCTGCCTCTCCAAGGCATCACCCTCTCCCTATCATACGGATATGGCACTGCATTTGCGGCCACACCCCTTATTGCAAGACCATGCCCTTGTTGTGAGGCCATGCCCACGTTTGCAGGAGTGCGTGCCGTCGACATGCAGAAATAACACCCCGCCGCAGACACATGTGGTGGTGGTGGGGAGGAGGGGTTGCACTCAAATAAATGTAAAATAAGCGCACAGGGTGCTAGTAGTCCTGGAGCAGTTCCTATATTGGAGGGTATGTACACTCCTACACTCTCTAATAATAAATATTATTGGTTCACTTTTGCAGAGTTTTTATTACTCTTGCCAAGAACACACAGGGGATTTCTTTGAGATGTGACAAGATTAAGCGATGACACCTAGAAAGTATATTTCCTAATAACCATAAAAAGAAATGCAGCAGAATGTTTTTGACCAGTTACCATAGCAACCCACGATGAGTAAAAAGGTATGATGTTCTCAATGTAAAATCGCTAGCCTTCGGTTAATTCAAAAATGCCATATTCACATCTGGATTCTCTTAGTCTCCATGAAAAGCTATGCAGATAAGATCAGGAAACGTCAACCTGTCGAATAGTTTGTAACATGTATGTTGCTGAAAAAGGTTCTATATACATATTACTGATTCTCTGCCCCTACGTATTGTGCTCCTGCTGAGCTATATGAATTAATGCATTGTGTAAACTGTAGCAGAGAGGTGTATTGGCATTCCAGGCTCAGAGAAACCCTGACATTAATTAAAAGCATACTTGGCTTACAGATTCCAAAGAAACACATTTTGACTGCATAAAATAGCAAACTATTCCTTTTTAACCTGCATTTCTGCAGCTATTTTCCTGCCAAAGACTTTTTACGCACATAGCACTCCCACCTAGCCTTGTTTGACGGAGATCTCAGGAAGAGAGGCAGGTTATTATTAATTGGTAGAAATACCATTGAGAGTCTCTGCATTCCTTAAATATCCTTGTGTGATGCCAGAATACTCCCCTAGAAACCAGATACCGAGCTAACCACGGGGGGTGGGGGGGTCATTCCGGGTTGATCGCTAGCTGCCGTTGTTCGCAGCGCAGTGATCAGGCTAAAAATCGGCATTTCTGCACAAGCGTATGCACCGCAATGCGCAGGTGCGTCGTATGGGTACAATGAGCATTGCGGGTTTGCACAGAGTCTAACGAAGATTCCAGTCGCACGGCCGAACGCAGGAAGATTGCCATGAAGTGGGCGTTTCTGGGTGTCAACTGACCGTTTTCAGGGAGTGCTTAGAAAAACGCAGGCGTGTCTGGAAAAACGCAGGCGTGGCTGGGCGAATGCTGGGCGGGTGTGTGACGTCAAAAGCCGTCCCTCCGTCGTTACAATCAACGCACACGAAGAGTAACTACAGGGCTGGTCTTCTTTTGCACAAAAAGATTTTGCAGGCGCTCTGCTGCACAAGCGTTCGCACTTCTGCAAAGCGAAAATACACTCCCCAGTGGGCGGCGACAATGCGTTTGCACGGCTGCTAAAAACTGCTTGCGAGCGAACAACTCGGAATGACCCCCGATGTACTATAACTCAGTTAGCAAAAAACAAACACCATTCCTGGGCTAAGTGCTAAGTGTGATTGATAAGTGAGGCACCTAGCAAGGTAGCCTCTTATTGGGTATTATAAGGAACATTTTAGTGCCAGTGGGTGAAAGAAAGTACTAATATTACTTATTATTAGTATTAACATTTACTTATATAGCGCTAGCATATTCTGTAGAGATTTACAATTGTGAACAAAACAGTAATAAAACATGACTGGGTAATAATAACAGACAGACAGAGAGGTATGAGGGCCCTGCTCGCAAGATTACAATCTAGGCATTGATACACAAGGACAGATGCCACATATTACATTGGTCCAGCCAGATTGCAGAGGTTCCTGGTAGTGATGAGCGGGTTCGGTTTCTCGGAAACCGAACCCCCCCCGAACTTCACCCACTTTACACGGGTCCGAGCCATACTCGGATTCTCCCGTATGGCTCGGTTAACCCGAGCGCGCACGAACGTCATCATCCCGCTGTCGGATTCTCGCGAGATTCGGATTCTATATAAGCAGCCGCGCGTCGCCGCCATTTTCACTCGTGCATTGGAAATGTTAGGGAGAGGACGTGGCTGGCGTCCTCTCCGTTATTGTTGAACTTAATTGTGCACTATTGCTTAATTGTGGGGAGGGCTGAGGAGCAGCTGTATAATATAGGAGGAGTACAGTGCAGAGTTTTGCTGATCAGTGACCACCAGTTATCCGTTCTCTGCCTGAAAAAAATGCTCCATATCTGTGCTCAGTGTGCTGCATATATCTGTGCTCACACTGCTTAATTGTGGGGACTGGGGAGCAGCTGTATTATATAGCAGGAGTACAGTGCAGAGTTTTGCTGACAGTGACCACCAGTATACGTTGTCTGCCTGAAAAACACTCCATATCTGTGCTCAGTGTGCTGCTTTATTGTGGGGACTGGGGACCACCAGTATAATATTATATAGGAGGAGTACAGTGCAGAGTTTTGCTGACCAGTGCCCACCAGTATATAATATATAGCATTACGGTACAATAGTAGGCCACTGCTGTACCTACCTCTGTGTCGTCATTAAGTATACTATCCATCTAGATTCTATACCTGTGGTGCATTTCAGTTGTGCAGTTTGCTGACACAGTGACCACCAGTATATATAGCAGTATGGTACGTTAGGCCACTGCTGTACCTACCTCTGTGTCGTCATTAAGTATACTATCCATCTACATTCTATACCTGTGGTGCATTTTAGTTTTGCAGTTTGCTGACACAGTGACCACCAGTATACTATATATAGCAGTACGGTATGGAAGGCCACTGCTGTACCTACCTCTGTGTCGTCATTAAGTATACTATCCATCTACATTCTATACCTGTGGTGCATTTTAGTTTTGCAGTTTGCTGACACAGTGACCACCAGTATATATAGCAGTACGGTACGGAAGGCCACTGCTGTACCTACCTCTGTGTCGTCATTAAGTATACTATCCATCTACATTCTATACCTGTGGTGCATTTTAGTTTTGCAGTTTGCTGACACAGTGACCACCAGTATACTATATATAGCAGTACGGTACGGAAGGCCACTGCTGTACCTACCTCTGTGTCGTCATTAAGTATACTTTCCATCTACATTCTATACCTGTGGTGCATTTTAGTTTTGCAGTTTGCTGACACAGTGACCACCAGTATACTATATATAGCAGTACGGTACGGAAGGCCACTGCTGTACCTACCTCTGTGTCGTCATTAAGTATACTATCCATCTACATTCTATACCTGTGGTGCATTTTAGTTTTGCAGTTTGCTGACACAGTGACCACCAGTACACTATATATAGCAGTACGGTACGGAAGGCCACTGCTGTACCTACCTCTGTGTCGTCATTAAGTATACTATCCATCTACATTCTATACCTGTGGTGCATTTTAGTTTTGCAGTTTGCTGACACAGTGACCACCAGTATACTATATATAGCAGTACGGTACGGAAGTCCACTGCTGTACCTACCTCTGTGTCGTCATTAAGTATACTATCCATCTACATTCTATACCTGTGGTGCATTTTAGTTTTGCAGTTTGCTGACACAGTGACCACCAGTATACTATATATAGCAGTACGGTACGGAAGGCCACTGCTGTACCTACCTCTGTGTCGTCCTTAAGTATACTATCCATCTACATTCTATACCTGTGGTGCATTTTAGTTTTGCAGTTTGCTGACACAGTGACCACCAGTATATATAGCAGTAAGGTACGGAAGGCCACTGCTGTACCTACCTCTGTGTCGTCATTAAGTATACTATCCATCTACATTCTATACCTGTGGTGCATTTTAGTTTTGCAGTTTGCTGACACAGTGACCACCAGTATACTATATATAGCAGTATGGTACGGAGGGCCACTGCTGTACCTACCTCTGTGTCGTCATTAAGTATACTATCCATCTACATTCTATACCTGTGGTGCATTTTAGTTTTGCAGTTTGCTGACACAGTGACCACCAGTATACTATATATAGCAGTACGGTACGGAAGGCCACTGCTGTTCCTACCTCTGTGTCGTCATTAAGTATACTATCCATCTACATTCTATACCTGTGGTGCATTTTAGTTTTGCCGTTTGCTGACACAGTGACCACCAGTAAACTATATATAGCAGTACGGTACGGAAGGCCACTGCTGTACCTACCTCTGTGTCGTCATTAAGTATACTATCCATCTACATTCTATACCTGTGGTGCATTTTAGTTTTGCAGTTTGCTGACACAGTGACCACCAGTATACTATATATAGCAGTACGGTACGGAAGGCCACTGCTGTACCTACCTCTGTGTCGTCATTAAGTATACTATCCATCTACATTCTATACCTGTGGTGCATTTTAGTTTTGCAGTTTGCTGACACAGTGACCACAAGTATATATAGCAGTACGGTACGGAAGGCCACTGCTCTACCTACCTCTGTGTCGTCATTAAGTATACTATCCATCTACATTCTATACCTGTGGTGCATTTTAGTTTTGCAGTTTGCTGACACAGTGACCACCAGTATACTATATATAGCAGTACGGTACGGAAGGCCACTGCTGTACCTACCTCTGTGTCATCATTAAGTATACTATCCATCTACATTCTATACCTGTGGTGCATTTTAGTTTTGCAGTTTGCTGACACAGTGACCACCAGTATATATAGCAGTACAGTACGGAAGGCCACTGCTCTACCTACCTCTGTGTCGTCAAGTATACTAGCTTAGTCACAAAGCGACCTTGGTGCGCCTCTTTTTTTTCTTTGCATCATGAGCTATTTGGGGACAATTTTTTTGAAGTGCCATCCTGCCTGACACTGCAGTGCCACTCCTAGATGGGCCAGGTGTTTGTGTCGGCCACTTGTGTCGCTTAGCTTAGTCACACAGCGACCTTGGTGTGCCTCTTTTTTTCTTTGCATCATGTGCTGTTTGGGGACAATTTTTTAGAAGTGCCATCCTGCCTGACACTGCAGTGCCACTCCTAGATGGGCCAGGTGTTTGTGTCGGCCACTTGTGGCGCTTAGCTTAGTCACACAGCGACCTTGGTGCGCCTCTTTTTTTCTTTGCATCATGTGCTGTTTGGGGACAATTTTTTAGAAGTGCCATCCTGCCTGACACTGCAGTGCCACTCCTAGATGGGCCAGGTGTTTGTGTCGGCCACTTGTGTCGCTTAGCTTAGCCATCCAGCGACCTCGGTGCAAATTTTAGGACAAAAAATAATGGTGTGAGGTGTTCAGAATAGACTGGAAATGAGTGGAAATTATGGTTATTGAGGTTAATAAAACTATGGGATCAAAATGACCCCAAATTCTATGATTTAAGCTGTTTTTTAGGGTTTTTTGAAAAAAACACCCGAATCCAAAACACACCCGAATCCGACAAAAAGTTTTCGGTGAGGTTTTGCCAAAACGCGTCCGAATCCAAAACACGGCCGCGGAACCGAATCCAAAACAAAAACACAAAACCCGAAAAAATAAGATTTTACTCATCGGTAAATCTATTTCTCGTAGTCCGTAGTGGATGCTGGGAACTCCGAAAGCACCATGGGGAATAGCGGGCTCCGAAGGAGGCTGGGCACTCTAGAAAGATTTATGACTACCTGGTGTGCACTGGCTCCTCCCACTATGACCCTCCTCCAAGCCTCAGTTAGGACACTGTGCCCGGACGAGCTGACATAATAAGGAAGGATTTTGAATCCCGGGTAAGACTCATACCAGCTACACCAATCACACCGTACAACTCGTGATACTATATCCAGTTTGACAGTATGAAAACAACTGAGCCTCTCAACAGATAGCTCAACAATAACCCTTTAGTTAGCAATAACTAATTACAAGTATTGCAGACAATCCGCACTTGGGATGGGCGCCCAGCATCCACTACGGACTACGAGAAATAGATTTACCGGTGAGTAAAATCTTATTTTCTCTGACGTCCTAGTGGATGCTGGGAACTCCGAAAGGACCATGGGGATTATACCAAAGCTCCCAAACGGGCGGGAGAGTGCGGATGACTCTGCAGCACCGAATGAGAGAACTCAAGGTCCTCCTCAGCCAGGGTATCAAATTTGTAGAATTTTGCAAACGTGTTTGCCCCTGACCAAGTAACAGCTCGGCAAAGTTGTAAAGCCGAGACCCCTCGGGCAGCCGCCCAAGATGAGCCCACCTTCCCTGTGGAATGGGCTTTCACTGATTTAGGATGCGGCAGTCCAGCCGCAGAATGCGCCTGCTGAATCGTGTCACAGATCCAGCGAGCGATAGTCTGCTTAGAAGCAGGAGCACCCAGCCTGTTGGGTGCATACAGGATAAATAGCGAGTCAATTTTCTTGACTCAAGCCGTCCTGGAAACATAATTTTTCAAGGCCCTGACTAGGTCCAGTAACTTGGAATCCTCCAAGTCCCTAGTAGCCGCAGGCACCACAATAGGATGGTTCAAGTGAAAAACTGATACCACCTTCTGCCCTATCCATATGGAAAATCAGATAAGGACTTTTATATGACAAAGCCGCCAATTCTGATACACGCCTGGCCGAAGCCAAGGCCAATAACATGACCACTTTCCGCTGAGATATTTTAGATCCACGGTTTTTAGTGGTTCAAACCAATGTGATTTTAAGAAACTCAACACCACGTTGAGATCCCAAGGTGCCACTGGAGGCACAACCGGGGGCTGAATATGCAGCACTCCTTTACAATGTCTGAACTTCAGGTACTGAAGTAATTCTTTCTGGAAGAAAATCGACAGAGCCGAGATCTGTATCTTAATGGAGCCTAATTTTAGGCCCATAGACACTCCTGCTTGTAGGAAATGCAGAAATCGACCTAGTTGAAATTCCTCTGTTGGGGCCTTTTGTGGCCTCACACCAAGCAACATATTTCCGCCATATGCGGTGATAATGTTTTGCAGTTACATCTTTCCTGGCTTGAATCAGCGTAGGAATGACTTCCTCCGGAATGCCCTTTTCCTTTAGGATCCGGCGTTCAACCGCCATGCCATCAAAACGTAGCGGTAAGTCTTGGAACAGACAGGGCCCCTGCTGCAGCAGGTCCTGTCTGAGCGGCAGAGGCCATGGGTCCTCTGATATAATTTCTTGAAGTTCTGGGTACCAGGCTCTTCTTTGGCCAATCCGGAACCACAAGTATCGTTCTTACTCCTCGCCTTCTTATTATTATTCTCAGTACCTTTGGTATGAGAGGCAGAGGGGGGAACACATAAACCGACTGGTACACCCACGGTGTTACCAGAGCGTCCACAGCTATCGCCTGAAGGTCCCTTGACCTGGCGCAATATCTTTTATAGCTTTTTGTTGAGGCGGGACGCCTTCATGTCCACCTGTGGCCTTTCCCAATGGTGTACAATCCTTTGGAAGACTTCTGGATGAAGTCCCCACTCTCTCGGGTGGAAGTCGTGTCTGCTGAGAAGATCTGCTTCCCAGTTGTCCACTCCGGGAATGAACACTGCTGACAGTGCTAACACATGATTTTCCGCCCATCGGAGAATCCTTGTGGCTTCTGCCATCGCCATCCTGCTTCTTGTGCCGCCCTGTTGGTTTACATCGGCGACTGCCGTGATGTTGTCTGATTGGATCAGGACCGGCCGGTTTTGAAGCAGAGGCCTTGCCTGACTCAGGGCATTGTAAATGGCCCTCAGTTCCAGAATATTTATGTAGGGAAGTCACCTGACTTGACCAAAGTCCCTGGAAGCTTCTTCCCTGTGTGACTGCCCCCCAGCCTCAAAGGCTGGCATCCATGGTCACTAGGACCTAGTCCTGTATGTCGAACCTGCGGCCCTCTTGAAGATGGGCACTCTGCAGCCACTACAGTAGAGATACCCTGGTCCTTGGAGAGAGGGTTATCAGCCGATGCATCTGAAGATGTGATCCGGACCACTTGTCTAACAGGTCCCCCTGAAGAGTTCTTGCATGGAACCTGCCGAATGGGATTGCTTCGTAGGAAGCTATCATTTTTCCCAGGACTCGCGTGCAATGATGCACCGATAACTGTTTTGGCTTCAGGAGGTCTCTGACTAGAGATGACAGCTCCTTGGCTTTCTCCTCCGGGAGAAACACTTATTTCTGGTCTGTGTCCAGAACCATCCCCAGGAACAGTAGACGTGTCGTAGGAAACAGCTGTGTCTTTGGACTGTTTAGAATCCAACCGTGCTGTTGTAGCACTTTCCAAAATAGTGCTACCCCGACTAGCAACTGCTCCTTGGACCTCGCCCTTATAAGGAGATTGTCCAAGTACGGGATCATTAAAAACTCCCCTTTTTCGAAGGAGTATCATCATTCCGGCCATTACCTTGGTAACACCCTCGGTGCCATGTACAGTCCAAACGGCAGCGTCTGGAATTGGTAATGACAGTCCTGTACCACAAATCTGAGGTACTCCTGGCGAGGATAGTAAATGGGGACATGCAGGTAAGCATCCTTGATGTCCCGGGATACCATGTAATCCCCCTCGTCCAGGCTTGCAATAACCGCCCTGAGCGATTCCATCTTGAACTTGAATTTTTTTATGTATGTGTTCAAAGATTTTAAGTATAAAAAAGGGTCACACCGAACCATGCGGTTTCGGTACCCCAAACCGTGTGGAATAGTAACCCCGTCCTTGTTGAAGTAGGGGCACCTTAAGTATTACCTGCTGGGAATACAGCTTATTAATTGCCTCTAGCACAGCCTCCCTGCCTGAGGGAGTTGTCGGCAAGGCATATTTGAGGAAACGGCGGGGGTAAGACATCTCGAATTCCAGCTTGTACCCCTGAAATACTACTTGAATGAAACAGGGATCCACTGTGAGCGAGCCCACTGATCGCTGAAATTTTTGAGACGGCCCCCCACCGTACCTGGCTACACCTGTGGAGCCCCCGCGTCATGCTGTGGACTCAGAGGAAGCGAGAGAAGAATTATGATTCTGGGAACAGGCTGACTGGTGCAGCTTTTTCCCTCTTCCCTTGTCAAAGGCGCTTCCTTTTCTGAAGCCGAAAGGACTGTACATGATAATACAGTGCTTTCTTAGTCTGTGAGGAAAACTGAGGTAAAAATATTTCTTCCCAGCTGTTGCTGCGGATACGAGGTCCCAGAGACCATCCCCAAATAATTCCTCACCCTTATAAGGCAGAATCTCTATGCGCCTTTTAAAGTCAGCATCACCTGTCCAGTGACAGGTCTCTAATACCCTCCTGACAGAATGGACATTACATTCATTTTGGATGCCAGCCGGCAAAATATCCTTCTGTGCATCCCTCATATATAAGACGACGTCTTTAATATGTTCTCATGTTAGCAAACTAGTATGTTTGACAGGGTCACCGACCACGCTGCAGCAGCACGCTCTGCAGGTTTCAGTCTAGTACCTGAGTGTGTAAATACAGACTTCAGGATAGCCTCCTGCTTTTTATCAACAGGTACCTTCAAAGTGGCCGTTCCTAAAACGGCAGTGCCACCTATTTTGACAACCGTGTGAGCGCCTTATCCACCCTAGGGGATATCTCCCAGCGTAACTTATCCTCTGGCGGGAAAAGGTACGCCATCAGTAACTTTTTAGAAATTACCAGTTTCTTATCAGGGGGAACCCACGCTTTTCACACACTTCATTCATTCATCTGATGGGGGAACAAAACACTGCCTGCTTTTTCTCCCCAAACATAAAAACCCATTTTTAGAGGTTAATGTCAGAAATGTGTAACACATTTTTTATTGCCGGGATCAAGTCACGGATGTTCCTAGTGGATTGTGTATATGTCTCAACCTTGTCGACACTGGAGTCAGACTCCGTGTCGACATCTGTGTCTGCCATCTGAATGAGCGGGCGTTTTTGAGCCCCTGATGGCCTTTGAGACGCCTGGGCAGGCGCGGGCTAAGAAGCCGGCTGTCCCACAGCTGTTACGTCATCCACCCTTTTATGTAAGGAGTTGACACTGTCGGTTAATACCTTTCACCTAACCATCCACTCTGGTGTCGGCCCCACAGGGGGCGACATCACATTTATCGGCATCTGCTCCGTCACTATATAAGCCTCCTCCTCAAACATGTCGACACAGCTGTACCGACACACCGCACACACACAGGTAATGCTCTGACTGAGGACAGGACCCCACAAAGCCCTTTGGGGAGACAGAGAGAGAGTATGCCAGCACACACCAGAGCGCTATATAATGTGGGGATTAACACTATAACTGAGTGAATTTTCCCCCATAGCTGCTTGTATATACAATATTGCGCCTAAATTTAGTGCCCCCCCTCTCTTTTTAACCCTTTGAGCCTGAAAACTACAGGGGAGAGCCTGGGGAGCTGTCTTCCAGCTGCACTGTGAAGAGAAAATGGCGCCAGTGTGTCTGAGGGAGATAGCTCCGCCCCTTTTCCGCGGCCTATTCTCCCGCTTTTTTCTGGATTCTGGCAGGGGTATTTACCACATATATAGCCTCTGGGGCTATATATTGTGGTATTTTTGCCAGCCAAGGTGTTTTTATTGCTGCTCAGGGCGCCCCCCCCAAGCGCCCTGCACCCTCAGTGACCGGAGTGTGAAGTGTGTATGAGGAGCAATGGCGCACAGCTGCAGTGCTGTGCGCTACCTTGGTGAAGACTGATGTCTTCTGCCGCCGATTTTCCGGACCTCTTCTTGCTTCTGGCTCTGTAAGGGGGACGGCGGCGCGGCTCCGGGACCGAACACCAAGGACTGGGCCTGCGGTCGATCCCTCTGGAGCTAATGGTGTCCAGTAGCCTAAGAAGCCCAATCCGGCTGCAAGCAGGCGAGTTCGCTTCTTCTCCCCTTAGTCCCTCGCTGCAGTGAGCCTGTTGCCAGCAGGTCTCACTGAAAATAAAAAACCTAAATCTATACTTTCTTTCTAAGGGCTCAGGAGAGCCCCTAGTGTGCATCCAACCTCGGCCGGGCACAAGATCTAACTGAGGCTTGGAGGAGGGTCATAGTGGGAGGAGCCAGTGCACACCAGGTAGTCATAAATCTTTCTAGAGTGCCCAGCCTCCTCCGGAGCCCGCTATTCCCCATGGTCCTTTCGGAGTTCCCAGCATCCACTAGGACGTCAGAGAAATGTCCGGTGCACATCACTAGTTCCTTCCTGGTAGGCTGTATGATTCAGTCACACAGCAATGTGTGAGTGTAGAAAGAGAACATATGTAAAGTTATGGCCCTCATTCCGAGTCGTTCGCTCTGTATTTTTCTTCGCATCGCAGCGTTTTTCTGCTTAGTACGCATGCGCAATGTTCGCACTGCGACTGCGCCAAGTAATTTTGCTATGAAGATAGTATTTTTACTCACGGCTTTTTCTTCGCTCCGGCGATCGTAGTGTGATTGACAGGAAATGGGTGTTACTGGGCGGAAACACGGCGTTTTATGGGCGTGTGGATAAAAACGCTACCGTTTCCGGAAAAAACGCGGGAGTGGCTGGAGAAACGGAGGAGTGTCTGGGCGAACGCTGGGTGTGTTTGTGACGTCAAACCAGGAACGACAAGCACTGAACTGATCGCAGATGCCGAGTAAGGTTGAAGCTACTCAGAAACTGCTAAGTAGTTTGTAATCGCAATATTGCGAATACATCGTTCGCAATTTTAAGAAGCTAAGATTCACTCCCAGTAGGCGGCGGCTTAGCGTGTGTAACTCTGCTAAAATCGCCTTGCGAGCGAACAACTCGGAATGAGGGCCCATGTGTAGACTGTATAGGGAGGATGTGATTGGGTAGGAAGGTTATGTGGGTAGCTCTGGACTTTAATAGAGTCTATGGGCTCCTTTTCACAATCTTCCTGAGAGGCATCCGATATGGGCTCTGTCCCGCCTTCTGCCCCACTGTGTCTCGCCCAGTTGGAGAGGTAAGAGGCACTTGGCCACACCCTTGTAGTGCATGACCACACCCCTGTGAGTGCTTCCTCTTAACCTGTTTCCTCCGGACCAAGGTGGTCATTCCGAGTTGATCGCAGCCAACAACTTTTTGCTGCTACTGCGATAAACTAGTACACGCCTATGGGGGAGTGTATTTTAGCTTAGCAGGGCTGCGATCGCTTGTGCAGCCCTGTTAAAGCTAAAAAAATTTCAAGCAGAACAAGACTAGCCCTGGACATACTTACCCTGTGCGACGATCCCTGCGATGCTGGAGCCGGCTCCGACGTCAGACATCCGCCCTCCATTCTGCTGGACACGCCTGCGTTTTCCTCACCACTCCCCGAAAACGGTCTCCAACGCTCCGGATCCGCCCAGGTACGCTTTCTTCCTGTCAATCTTCTTTGCGGTCCGCTCTGCGACCGCTTCCTTCTTTAGACGCGACGTAACCCGGCAACCACTGTCGCTCCGCAGCGATAAACCGCTGCGTGCGAACGGGTCGGAATTACCCCCCCCAAGGGCCGTATGGAACAGCCTGTGAGTTGCAGGCACAGGTGTGATCCCAGAAAATAAGCCTGTAAATTTAAAGCTGCATTATTTTAAAAGGAAAAAACCAAACCTTGATTACACTGCAGATTAAGGGGTGTATTCAATTGAAGTCGGAACTGCCGTCTAGTCGGAAAGACGCCAGTTTCTGACTTGTTTAGGTTGAATCATGATTCGACCTATTCGTTTTTCCAACTTGTCGGCAATTCCAACTTGTCGGAAAACACATGGGTCGGAAGATTAGCTGCGGAACCATATGTTTTGTCGGAATTAAGGCCAAATCCGACAGGTTTTTGGTCCGTTTTCAACAATGTAAAGCCAACTTAAAAAAAATTTGGATTGACATTGTCGAAAACTGCCAAAACCTGTCTGATTTGGCCTCAGATTGAATACTGAACTTTCAGAACCTTTCCGTCGGAAAGGATCCGACATCAATTGAACCCCTAAGTATAAAACTGACATGCTTATGAAATCTTACCATAAAAGACTAGTGCACGGTTAATATACCATGTTTTAGATTCTGTTATGCATTGTGTGGATTTTGCTGTAAGCAGATGTAATGGAATACAGTTTAATACAGGATTTTTAAGGGTTTTTTTTTTTATAAGGAATGCTCTGCAGGCTTATCTTTGATAAATTGTTGTTGCTTTAAATCTACTGGCTAACTGGCAGGCTATTATTACATAGGGGCACAAGTATTGGGAGGTATGCTAAATGCTCTGTCAATTTCATAACAGGACAGTAATTACATGGGTGTACTTTAATAACAGTAATTTAATACCTACCGGTAATTCCTTTTCTCGTAGTCCGTAGTGGATACTGGGGATCTGTACTTTAGTACCATGGGGGGGGGGGGGGGGGGGAAGGGGGTACTTTAAAACCTTTAGTGTGTGTATGTGTGTGCTGGCTCCTCTCCTCTATGCCCCACCTACCACACTCAGTCTAAGAAACTGTGCCCGAGGAGACGGGCATACCAGGTAAGAAGAAAACAGGTACAACAGCGGTGAGGCACTAAGCCAACACACAACCATAACCGAAAGGAGGGTGCTAACCAGAACAGATGATAGCAACACCAACCTAACCAGGATAGGACAGCTATCCCAACAACATAACAGGACCGCAACGGCAGGCCAATCAAAAACGTACTCAGGTAAGCAGGATTCTAAGCACTGAGGCGGGCGCCCAGTATCCACTACGGACTATGAGAAAAGGAATTACCGGTAGGCATTAGATTCCTATTTTCTCTTACTTCCTAGTGGATACTGGGGATCTGTACTTTAGTACCATGGGGAAGTCCCAAAGCTCCCAAATTGGTGGGAGAGTGCTGAGACCCCTGTAAAACGGCCTGACCGAACTGAAGTTCATCCTTGGCCAGGGTGTTGACCCGATAGAATTTCACAAAAGTGTTCGAACCAGGTCAAGTAGCAGCTCAGCACAACTGTAAGGCCGAAACACCCCGGGCAGCCGCCCAGTAAGAGCCCACAGACCTCGTCGAGTGGGCCTGAATAGACGTCGGCAAAGGCAGAGCCACCGAAGTATAGGCCTTTTGAATGGTCAACCTGAGCCAATGAGCAATTGATTGCTTAGAAGCCGGCCGACCAATCTTGGTGGCATCATAAAGGACAAACAGCGAGTCAGATTTCCGATGGCGGGCCATCCTTTTGACATAAATCATCAGAGCCCTGACCACATCCAAGGACTCAGGAACAACGGAAGCGTCAGACAACACTGGAACCACAATAGGCTGATTCACATGAAAAGCTTACAACACTTTAGGCAAAAACTGAGAACGGGTCCTAAGTTCCGCCCTGTCCTCATGAAAAACCAAATAAGGGCTCTTACAAGATATGGCCCCTAATTCAGAGACACGCCTGGCAGGCCAATGCCAATAACATCACCGTCTTCCAGGTGAGAAATTTTAAACTCCACCCTATGTAAGGGTTCAAACCAGTCTGATTGAAAAAAGGACAGAATCACATTGAGATCCCAAGGAGACGTGGGAGGTACGAAGGGCGGTTGCATATGAATAACTCCTTTGAGGAAAGTCTGTACTTTCGGCAACACGGCAAGTTGTTTCTGGAAGAAAATAGAGGGCACCGAAATCTGAACTTTGATAGAGCCTAAACGTAGTAGGCCCATATCCACTCCCGCTTGCAGGAAAAGTAGAAAGTGACCAATTCTAAATTCCACGGGAGAAACCTTTCTACTTTCACACCAGAAAACATATTTTTTCCAGATACGATGATAATGTTTTGACGTAACCATCTTCCTGGCCTGGACCATGGTGAAAATAACCCGGAGGGAAGACCCTTTCTTGCTAGAATTTCCCTCTCAACCTCCAAGCCGTCAAACGTAGCCACTGTAAGTCTGGATAGACGAATGGACCTTGCTGAAGAAGATCGTTTTGGAGCGGCAGAGGCCAGGGATCCTCCAGAGCCGGGGCAATTAGAATTGCTTGAACACTTTCCCTTCTTAGTCTTTTTAGAACCCTTGGGATTAGCAGTAGAGGAGGGAACAGATACACAACTGGTACGTCCTAGGTGCCGTTAGCGCGTCCACTGCTACAGCCTGCGGATCCCTTGTTCTAGAACAGTAACGGCATAGCTTCTTGTTGAGCCGAGAAGCCATCAGATCTTTCTGTGGACAACCCCACTGGTGAAGTAACTGTTGAAACACCTGGGGCTGTAGGCCCCATTCCCCCGGATGGAGGTCGTGCCTGCTGAGGAAGTCTGCCTCCCAGTTGCCCACTCCTGAAATGAATATGGCCTCCACCCAGAGGAGTGTTTTTGACACTTCTCACATTGCCGCTCTGCTTCTTGTTCCTCCCTTACGATTTATGTATGCCACTGCTGTGGCGTTGTCCGATTGAACCTGGATCTCCCAATCCCTCAAGAGATGGGAAGCTTACAGAAGAGCATTGTAAATTGCCCCGAGTTCCAGGATGTTTATCGGGAGAGCAGATTCTTGACTCGACCATATCCCCTGGAACTGGGCCCCTTGGGTCACAGCCCCCCAACCCTGGAGGCTGGCATCTGTCGTTAGTAGAATCCACAAGTGGATATTAAAATTCCTGCCTTCTACCAGGTGAGGAACTTGAAGCCACCATAATAGATGCATGTGAAGGTGAGACCCCGACCACTTGTCCAGCAAATCCAGCTGAAATGGCCGGCCATGAAATCTGCCGTTTTGGATTGCCTCGTAAGCATCCACCATCTTGCCCAACAATCGGATGCAAAGATGTATGGATACCTTGCGAGGACGGAGCACTGAGCGGACCATAACCTTGATAGCCAAGGCCTTGTCCATTGGAAGAAACACCTTTTGAGACACCGTACCCAGTATCATTCTCAGGAACTGAAGACGTTGGGTCGGTTCCAGATGAGATTTCTGAAAATTCAGGATCCACCTATGGTCTGTAAGTAGGCGAGTCGTCAGATGCTGTGCAGCAGACGCTCCCTGGACATAGCCTTTATCAGGAGATCATCCAAGTAGGGGACTATGTCTACTCCAATCATGCACAGTTGCAGCATCATCTCCGCCATGACCTTGGTGAAGACCCTCGGAGCTTTGGTCAGGCCAATGGGCAAAGCCTGAAACTGGAAATGGTCATCAAATATGGTGAACCTGAGGTAACCCTGATGAGGGTGCCACATGGGAATGTGTAGGTAAGCATCCTTGACATCCAGCAATACCAGGAACTCCCCCTCCTCCAGATCGGACATCACTGCCCGTAGGGATTCCATCTTGAATTTGAACACCCGTAGATACGGGTTTAGAGATTTCAGGTTCAAGATGGGTCGCACCGAACCATCTGGTTTTGGAACGACAAAAAGACTGGAGTAAAAATCCCTGTTGCATAACAGAGGAGTTACTGGAACCACCACTCCTGTAAAACTGGCAAGCCCGATTTTGAAAAATCTGTGAAGAGGAAGTGCTTGAAATTCCAGCTGGTATCCCTGGGAAATGAGGTCCCTCAGCCAAGGATCCCGGCAGGACTTTGCCCCTACGTTGGGGAAGTGTTGAAGGCGAGCACCCACCTGAAAGTCGCCTTGCTGCTGGGGCCAACTGTCACGCGGAAGGCATAGCGGCAGGGGATCCGGTGGTCTGGTCCAGGGAGGCAGCAGTTGCAGGTTTACGGGACTTACCATGAGATCCTCTGGGAGTGGTGGATACCACTCGGCCCCTGCCTCTGAACTTTGCCACATGAAAGGACTGCAAGGAGGGTCCTGTGTAAGAATGTCTAGCAGGTGGCGCAGCCGACGGCAGATAGGTAGACTTACCCGCCGTTGCCTGGGAGAGCCATTTATTTAATTTGTCGCCAAACAAGGCATCACCTGAATAGGAAAGATTTTCTACACCCATTTTTGGTCCGCTGCCCATTGACATAACTACAGACCTCTGCGTTCTGAAACAACCATAGCAGTAATGCGGCCATTTATCTTACACAATTATTTTATACAGTAGTCTCGCTCATAAAATTTGCATCATCCTGTATATGTTGCAGCAGAGTAATGACCTACTCACGGGGGAGAGAGTCTAAACCATCAATAATAGTATCAGACCACTTGACTACCGCCCTGGAAATCCACCTACAAATAATTGTGGGGCGCTGTGATATGCCTGCTACCATATATATTGCCTTGAGAGTGGTCTCAATTTTATGGTCAGCCGGCTCTTTCAGGGATTTAGCCCCTGGCACCGGCAGTACCAATTTCTTAGACAGTCTGGATACAGACGGATCGACTGACAGGGTTTAATCCCATACAGATGGGTCCATGGTTATCTTGACTAGTTTTCTGCGCCTAGGCACAATATGATTTATTAGCATAAACCCTTCTTCTATTGTTCTCAACTGCAATACACTACAGAGAACAATACAGCAGGGGATTAAGTCATTACAGCAGGGGATTATGTCCGACTGGCAGGGCCGGCGCTTCCACTAGGCAGCTTTAGGCAGCTGCCTATGAGTGCAGGGAACTGAGGGGCCGGCATGCTGAGGCTGCCAGGAGCCCTGGTCATTTTGGTGGTTAGCCCCCTCCCTGTATCCCCCATGCAATAGCAGCAGCAGCAGGGCACCCGGTGGCATGGACACACTAGTAGCAGCGCTGCAGGTAGTCCTGCAACGCTGCTAAACCGAGTGACAAGCAACTAATGCTTTTTGACCATTCCAGGCCACTGTACCCTACCCAGTGTCCCGGAATCCACCACTGATTTTCTTGTAGTCACCACCTCTCTGCAGAAGCTATGCAGTGGCAGCAGAGAGGTGGTTTCCCCCTCGGCCGTTCCCGTGTCCCCTCTCTGCTGGCCGGAGCCGGCTCCATAGACTGCTGCTTTGGATTTTTTTGTTTCTTTTGTTTTTAAGGGGGCGTGGCCACATAATCCGTGATTAGGCCACGCCCTCCGATTTTGCTAGTTCTCCCTGCGGTCTGTCTGTGGCTCTGCCTGGACTGCCTGCTCTTTGGGAGACTGGCTCCTGTGATCAGAGCTGGAGGTAACTAAGGTGGTAGTGGGTGTGTGCCTCCAATATGAGTGTGTGCGTGCGCCTCCAATATGAGTGTGTGTGCCTCTGTCCCAGTAGGAGTGTCAGGGTGTGTGTGTCTCAGTATGAGTGTGTGTGTGTGTTTCAGTGTGTCTCTGCCTCAGTTTGAGTGTCAGTGTGTGTCTCCGTATCAGTGTGTGTGTTTCAGTACGAGTGTGTGCCTCTGCCTCAGTATGAGTGTCAGTTTGTGTGTGTGTGTATCTCAGTATCAGTGTGTGTCTCAGTATGAGTGTCAGTGTGTGTGTGTGTGTCTCAGCATCAGTGTGTGTCTCAATATGAGTGTGTGTGTGTGTGCCACTGCCTCAGTATGAGTGTGTACGTGCCTCTGCCTCAGCATGAGTGTGTGTGTGTGTGTGTGCCTCTGCCTCAGTGTGTGTGTGTGTGTGTGCGTCTGCCTCAATGTGTGTGTTTTTTTTTTACCCTGTGGAGCTGTTAGGGTCTCCTGCTCTGTGCTGCCACGTCGTCATGGCAACCGGGAGACAAGTGCTAGCGGAGTAACCTGAGCGTAGCTGATACTCCGGTTCGGGTCTTTTGCTGTGCAGTGGTTACAGGCTCTGTGCACGGCAGGGGATCCGGTGCTGGTTTTTGTGCTCACAGTCTGTGAGGTCTGAGTGGGGCGTGGACAGCACCTGCTATATAAACCCTCTTCTCAGGTTAGGCAGATGCTGCTGAATCTTTGTTGGTTAGTCAGTTCCTGAAAGCTAGCTAGTACTGTGTAAACTTTGTATTTGTTTGTTGCTTACTGCAAATAGGCCTTGGGATTTGGTATTACACTCTGCCAATCCAGACCTAGCAGTAAGACTGGAGTCAGTCGTTTAACCTGCTGGGGTTCTTTTGCTACTCTGTGAACCTAGCAAGTTTGCGGCTGTATTCTCAGACTTGCCTGCCAAAATCCTTTCTCACTGTGCAAGGTGTTCAGGTGTCAGTTTAGTGGCAGTAAGCTGAACCAGTGCACTGCAAGTGAGGACTAGGATTGTGGAGACTCTCCTTGTGTCTATTATTCCATCTCTGACCAAGGAGTTTACTGCCACACCCGTTGGTAACCCTTTAGGGTTTTGCTGTTGCCCTTAGCAACAGCATTTCGGGTTCTCTACGTATTAAATCACTATATCTCGCTACTTTCCATCTGAGCATTCCTAATACTAGGGAGACACCCAGTTTCTTAGCCTTTGGGCTTCTCTGTTCACTTTGTGTTTATTTTGTTACCCTATCACCTTCTGTGTATGTAATGTCATATTCCCCAGTCTGTCTGTGAGTTCATTTGTTTTGCATCCCTCACCGTTCAGACACCAGTACATTCCTGCTGGCACTGGTGTGCATAACAGGAGCCCAAAGTGTTTTGTCCTTTTTTTTCCGGAAAGGGGCGATTGTGTTTGTTATTATATATATATATATTATTATTTTTTTTTGGGGGGGGCTATGGATGCTGAAGTTTTGCCTAGGGTGCCAATAAACTTTGCACCGGCCCTGCCTACTGGCCAGTCACAGTTAATCCTATTAAAGTTCAAGATAAATGTGGACCCCTCTGTACCTTCCTGTCATAAACTGGGAGGGGAAAAGTAGCTAAAATCCTCTGAGGAGTTTAAAATTTATTTTCAGGGTTTAACCAAGCCTCCCTGGCCAGGGAGTTTAATTCTTTAGACACAGGAAAAGTGAAACATTAAAGTACAACTCCTCATCTGGTTCTGCTCCCTGATACGGTATGTGAAGAACCTCTCTTACAGCAAAAATGAGGGCCTCCACCAGTGCCGTAACTAGACATTTTAGCGCTGTGTGCAAGAAATGGCATTGGCGTCCCCCCTTTATATAAAATAGAGGCAGTGTGCACCGCAGACAAGAGAAAAATATATAGGGGCGTGGCTTCGTGGGAAAGGGGTGTGGTCACAAAATAATACCAATTCATATTACGGTGCACAGTAGTCTCCATTATTCAAATTACGCCGCACAGTAGCGTCACTACACCAGGTAGAGCCCCTTTTACACATTACGGCAGCCAGAACCCCTTTTTACACATTATGGCAGACAGAGTCCCCTTTTTACACATTACGGCAGCCAGAACCCCTTTTTACACATTACGGCAGACAGAGTCCCCTTTTTACACATTACGGCAGCCAGAACCCCTTTTTACACATTACGGCAGAGTCCCCTTTTTACACATTACGGCAGCCAGAACCCCTTTTTACACATTACGGCAGCCAGTCCCCCTTTTTACACATTACGGCAGACAGCGTCCCCTTTTTACACATTACGGCAGACAGTGTCCCCTTTTTACACATTACAGCAGACAGCGTCCCCCTTTTTACACATTACGGCAGACAGCGTCCCCCTTTTTACACATTACGGCAGACAGCATCCCCTTTTTACACATTACGGCAGATAGTCCCCCTTTTTTACACGTTACGGCAGACAGCGTATCCTTTTTACAAATTATGGCAGACAGCGTACCCTTTTTACACATTACGGAAGACAGCGACCCCTTTTTTACACATTACGGCAGCCAGTCCCCCTTTTCACACATTACGGCAGCCAGTCCCCCTTTTCACACATTACGGCAGACAGCGTCCCCTTTTTACACATTACGGCAGACAGCGTCCCCTTTTTACACATTACGGCAGACAGCGTCCCCTTTTTTACACATAACGGCAGACAGTGTCCCCTTTTTTACACATAACGGCAGACAGTGTCCCCTTTTTTACACATAACGGCAGACAGTGTCCCCCTTTTTACACATTACGGCAGCCAGTCCCCCTTTTACACATTAGGTAGACAGGATAGATAGAGAGAGAGAGATAGAGAGAAAGACAGACAGACAGAATACTGTAGATGATACTTACCATCTCTCCTCTGGCTCAGGCAGTCAGATTCCTCGGTGCTGGCAGCTCCGGAGGCAGGGGAGAAGGAGGAGGAGGAGGGAGCCACAGCAGCGCACTGTAATTGGTAGCGGCGCCACATGCAGCTGTCCCTCTCCTTCAGCATTGGCTGGTCGCCACCGCTGTGAATGCTGGGATGAGGGAAGCGCATCCCAGCATTCACAGCGGCGGTGGCCAGCCTATGTGGAAGGAGAGGGACAGTTGCAGCGCCGCCGCTACCAATTACGTAGAGCTGCTGCGGCTCCCTCCCTCCTCTTCCTTCTCCGCTGCCTCCGGAGCTGCTCCTCTCCTCCTCCGGCGCACACAGGAGGCTAGTTATGAGTCAATTTGACTCATTACAAGCCACTGACTTGGAATGTGGGCAGTTGTGCCCTCAGAGCGACTGCGCCGTGTGCCAGGCGCACCTGGCACACACGTAGTTACGGCTCTGGCCTCCACCCCAGGGGACAGAGAGCTGTCCTCATCCATATCATCATCATCCACATCAGGCTGATCAGAATCAGACTGGGGCGCCTGTGGCAGTAAGCGTTTATGTGAAACCAACAGAGGGGGCTGAGAAGCCTTTCTGGTATCTGCTGCTTTTGCCATACAATCAATAGACTGTTTTAACACCTGCCTCTCCTTCGCTGCAACTAATTCTGAATTTACATTTAAAATTATCTAGCTAGTCAGGTGCCAGTGAATTGTGTCCCTAAGGAGATCAGGAGCCAGAGGCGTAACTAGGGTAGGGCGAGTAGGGCACGTGCCCTGGGCGCCTTGGCAGGCCCAGCAGAGGGGGGGCGCCGGCGGCAGCCAGGGCATCATGCCCCACTTGCCCCGTCACACTGCAATGTGAGGGGAGGAGAGCGCAGCGTCTCTCCCTCCCCTCACCGCCGCTGCCAGCAGCGCTGCGTGTGTCTGGTCTCCGGCGGCGTTAGCCAATCAGAGCTTGCGGACCGGCTCCTGATTGGCTGCCGGTCTGCGAGCTCTGATTGGCTAGCGAACCGGCGCCACATAGCCGCCGCCGGAGAACTGGAGCGGTGAGGGGCTGGAGAGGCGCTGCGCTCTCCTCCCCTCACATAGCACAGCCACGAAACAAGAAGAAGCGCCAGCGGTGAGTGAGCGGGAGGGGTGCGGGGGGGCAGGCACAGTGGGGCATGTATCTGGCACAGTGGGGCAATGTAACTGGCACTGTGGGGCAATGTAACTGGCACTGTGGGGCAATGTATCTGGCACTGTGGGGCAATGTATCTGGCACTGTGGGGCATGTATCTGGCACTGTGGGGCAATGTATCTGGCACTGTGGGGCATGTATCTGGCACTGTGGGGCATGTATCTGGCACTGTGGGGCATGTATATGGCACTGTGGGGCATTGTATATGGCACTGTGGGGCATTGTATCTGGCACTGTGGGGCATGTAACTGGCACTGTGGGGCATTTTCAGTGGCCACACCCCTTCTGGTGCATGGCCACACCCCTTCTGATGTGTGGCCACGCCCATTTTGCCGCGCGTGCACATACTTCTCTTGGTGTGTGTGTTGTTGTTTTTTTTTTTTGGGGGGGGGGGGGGGGCGCCACTCTTCATCTTGCCCTGGGCTCCCAAAACCCTAGTTACGCCTCTGTCAGGAGCACTGTTCACACATGAGGCACCCCGCTAAAGAAGGTGTAGCGTTACAAGCAGCACACATAACCATGTCAACTGACATCTTTACACAACTGTAATACAGCGCAGCTCACTGAAAAACACCTTCACGCAGACTCTAGAGAGCCCCTGGAGTAACACTGAGGACTGGAGACCAGCACACAGGACACAGCAGCACAATGTGAGATTTATAAGTATAACCTGATAGAAGTGCAGCGGCGCTACCGCTGGTGTGATTCCCTCCCTGCTAACCCCCTGGTACCAGTACAGAGTCTGTAACAGCGTAGGTCCCTGGAGTAGCAGCGTGCATGCAGCCTTGATGATCCGCAGCAGCAGGAAATGGCGCCTTCCCGCCTCTGGTTCCGCTTCGAGAAGCCACGCCCCTTGCAATGGCGCGCGGCCCCTTTAGTTTCCCTACTGGCCATGTTAACAAACATAGATATATATATCAGTACACACAAGACCTAATGGACAGTGAGCACTGCGGGGCATGAGCCCTGAGCCAGTCTAGTCCATGGCGGGCACCGCAGCTCGTGGCCCGTGACCGCCGCGTGACACACCGACAAAGCTAATCGGGAACTCCGTGTTAACACTCACCGCACTTATCGATCTTCGGCATCTGTTAGAGGGTGGCGGCTAGCTGCTGGCGTGGGCACACACACTAACGGTGTGTAAACAGCACCTCAGGAGCTCAGTGTCCTGTCAGCTAGGATTACGAACCATTAACCCTCAGGAGGTTGGTTCGGTCCCCCCTCTAAGTCCCATGAAGCAGGTAGCCTGGTTGCCAATCAGTACTACCTGAAATTAATAAACTAAAATAAAAAATAAGAATTTACTTACCGATAATTCTATTTCTCGGAGTCCGTAGTGGATGCTGGGGTTCCTGAAAGGACCATGGGGAATAGCGGCTCCGCAGGAGACAGGGCACAAAAGTAAAGCTTTCCGATCAGGTGGTGTGCACTGGCTCCTCCCCCTATGACCCTCCTCCAAGCCAGTTAGGTACTGTGCCCGGACGAGCGTACACAATAAGGGAGGAATTTTGAATCCCGGGTAAGACTCATACCAGCCACACCAATCACACCGTACAACTTGTGATCTAAACCCAGTTAACAGTATGATAACAGCGGAGCCTCTGAAAAGATGGCTCACAACAATAAAAACCCGATTTTTGTAACTATGTACAAGTATTGCAGATAATCCGCACTTGGGATGGGCGCCCAGCATCCACTACGGACTCCGAGAAATAGAATTATCGGTAAGTAAATTCTTATTTTCTCTATCGTCCTAGTGGATGCTGGGGTTCCTGAAAGGACCATGGGGATTATACCAAAGCTCCCAAACGGGCGGGAGAGTGCGGATGACTCTGCAGCACCGAATGAGAGAACTCCAGGTCCTCCTTAGCCAGGGTATCAAATTTGTAGAATTTAGCAAACGTGTTTGCCCCTGACCAAGTAGCTGCTCGGCAAAGTTGTAAAGCCGAGACCCCTCGGGCAGCCGCCCAAGATGAGCCCACCTTCCTTGTGGAATGGGCATTTACATATTTTGGCTGTGGCAGGCCTGCCACAGAATGTGCAAGCTGAATTGTATTACACATCCAACTAGCAATAGTCTGCTTAGAAGCAAGAGCACCCAGTTTGTTGGGTGCATACAGGATAACAGCAAGTCAGTTTTCCTGACTCCAGCCGTCCTGGAACATATTTTCAGGGCCCTGACAACATCTAGCAACTTGGAGTCCTCCAAGTCCCTAGTAGGTGCAAGGCACCACAATAAGCTGGTTCAGGTGAAACACTGACACCACCTTAGGGAGAGAACTGGGGACGAGTCCGCAGCTCTGCCCTGTCCGAATGGACAAACAGATATGGGCTTTTTTGAGAAAAAACCACCAATTTGACACTCGCCTGGTCCAGGCCAGGGCCAAGAGCATGGTCACTTTTCATGTGAGATGCTTCAAATCCACAGATTTGACTGGTTTTAAACCAATGTGATTTGAGGAATCCCAGAACTACGTTGAGATCCCACAGTGCCACTGGAGGCACAAAAGGGGGTTGTATATGCAATACTCCCTTGACAAACTTCTGGACTTCAGGAACTGAAGCCAATTCTTTCTGGAAGAAAATCGACAGGGCCGAAATTTGAACCTTAATGGACCCCAATTTGAGGCCCATAGACACTCCTGTTTGCAGGAAATGCAGGAAACGACCGAGTTGAAATTTCTTTGTGGGGCCTTCCTGGCCTCACACCACGCAACATATTTTCGCCACATGTGGTGATAATGTTGTGCGGTCACCTCCTTTCTGGCTTTGACCAGGGTAGGAATGACCTCTTCCGGAATGCCTTTTTCCCTTAGGATCCGGCTTTCCACCGCCATGCCGACAAACGCAGCTGCGGTAAGTCTTGGAACAGACATGGTACTTGCTGAAGCAAGTCCCTTCTTAGCGGCAGAGGCCATAAGACCTCTGTAAGCATCTCTTGAAGTTCCGGGTACCAAGTCCTTCTTGGCCAATCCGGAGCCATGAGTATAGTTCTTACTCCTCTACGTCTTATAATTCTCAGCACCTTAGGTATGAGAAGCAGAGGAGGGAACACATACACCGACTGGTACACCCACGGTGTTACCAGAACGTCCACAGCTATTGCCTGAGGGTCTCTTGACCTGGCGCAATACCTGTCCCGTTTTTTGTTCAGACGGGACGCCATCATGTCCACCTTTGGTATTTCCCAACGGTTTACAATCATGTGGAAAAAACTTCCCGATGAAGTTTCCACTCTCCCGGGTGGAGGTCGTGCCTGCTGAGGAAGTCTGCTTCCCAGTTTCCATTCCCGGGATGAAACACTGCTGACAGTGCTATCACATGATTTTCCGCCCAGCGAAAAGTCCTTGCAGTTTTTTCCATTGCCCTCCTGCTTCTTGTGTCGCCCTGTCTGTTTACGTGGGCGACTGCCGTGATGTTTTTCCCACTGGATCAATACCGGCTGACCTTGAAGCAGAGGTCTTGCTAAGCTTAGAGCATTATAAATTTACCCTTAGCTCCAGTATATTTATGTGGAGAAAAGTCTCCAGACTTGATCACACTCCCTGGAAATTTTTTCCTTGTGTGACTGCTCCCCAGCCTCTCGGGCTGGGCTCCGTGGTCACCAGCATCCAATCCTGAATGCCGAATCTGCGGCCCTCTAGAAGATGAGCACTCTATAACCACCACAGGAGAGACACCCTTGTCCTTGGATATAGGGTTATCCGCTGATGCATCTGAAGATGCGATCCGGACCATTTGTCCAGCAGATCCCACTGAAAAGTTCTTGCGTGAAATCTGCCGAATGGAATTGCTTCGTAGGAAGCCACCATTTTTACCAGGACCCTTGTGCAATGATGCACTGTTTTTAGGAGGTTCCTGACTAGCTCGGATAACTCCCTGGCTTTCTCTTCCGGGAGAAACACCTTTTTCTGGACTGTGTCCAGAATCATCCCTAGGCACAGCAGACGTGTCGTCGGGATCAGCTGCGATTTTGGAATATTTAGAATCCACCCGTGCTGTTGTAGCAGTATCCGAGATAGTGCTACTCCGACCTCCAACTGTTCCCTGGACTATGCCCTTATCAGGAGATCGTCCAAGTAAGGGATAATTAAGACGCCTTTTCTTCGAAGAAGAATCATCATTTCGGCCATTACCTTGGTAAAGACCCGGGGTGCCGTGGACAATCCAAACGGCAGCGTCTGAAACTGATAGTGACAGTTCTGCACCACGAACCTGAGGTACCCTTAGTGAGAAGGGCAAATTTGGGACATAGAGGTAAGCATCCCTGATGTCCCGGGACACTATATAGTCCCCTTCTTCCTGGTTCGTTATCACTGCTCTGAGTGACTCCATCTTGATTTGAACCTTTGTAAGTGTTCAAAAAAATTTTTTTTTTTTTTTTTTTAGAATAAGTCTCACCTAGCCTTCTGGCTTCAGTACCACAATATAGTGTGGAATAATACCCCTTTTCTTGTAGTAGGAGGGGTAATTTAATTATCACCTGCTGGGAATACAGCTTGTGAATTTTTTCCCATACTGCCTCCTTGTCGGAGGGAGACCTTGGTAAAGCAGACTTCAGGAGCCTGCGAAGGGGAAACGTCTCGACATTCCAATCTGTACCCCTGGGATACTACTTGTAGGATCCAGGGGTCCTGTACGGTCTCAGCGCCATGCTGAGAACTTGTCAGAAGCGGTGGAACGCTTCTGTTCCTGGGAATGGGCTGCCTGCTGCAGTCTTCTTCCCTTTCCTCTATCCCTGGGCAGATATGATCTTATAGGGACGAAAGGACTGAGGCTGAAAAGACGGTGTCTTTTTCTGCAGAGATGTGACTTAGGGTAAAAACGGCGGATTTTCCAGCAGTTGCCGTGGCCACCAGGTCCGATGGACCGACCCCAAATAACTCCTCTTCCTTTATACGGCAATACACCTTTGTGCCGTTTGGAATCTGCATCACCTGACCACTGTCGTGTCCATAACATCTTCTGGCAGATATGGACATCGCATTTACTCTTGATGCCAGAGTGCAAATATCCCTCTGTGCATCTCGCATATATAGAAATGCATCCTTTAAATGCTCTATAGTCAATAAAATACTGTCCCTGTCAAGGGTATCAATATTTTTAGTCAGGGAATCCGACCAAGCCACCCCAGCTCTGCACATCCAGGCTGAGGCGATCGCTGGTCGCAGTATAACACCAGTATGTGTGTATATACTTTTTATGATATTTTCCAGCCTCCTGTCAGCTGGTCCTTGAGGACGGCCCTATCTATAGACGGTACCGCCACTTGTTTTGATAAGCGTGTGAGCGCCTTATCCACCCTAAGGGGTGTTTCCCAACGCGCCCTAACTTCTGGCGGGAAAGGGTATACCGCCCATAATTTTCTATCGGGGGGAACCCACGCATCATCACACACTTTATTTAATTTATCTGATTCAGGAAAAACTACGGTAGTTTTTTCACATCCCACATAATACCCTCTTTTGTGGTACTTGTAGTATCAGAAATATAAAACACCTCCTTCATTGCCTTTAACGTGTGGCCCTAATAAGGAATACGTTTGTTTATTCACCGTCGACACTGGATTCAGTGTCCCTGTCTGTGTCTGTGTCGACCGACTAAAGTAAACGGGCGTTTTAAAACCCCTGACGGTGTTTTTGAGACGTCTGGACCGGTACTAATTGTTTGTCGGCCGTCTCATGTCGTCAACCGACCTTGCAGCGTGTTGACATTATCACGTAATTCCCTAAATAAGCCATCCATTCCGGTGTCGACTCCCTAGAGAGTGACATCACCATTACAGGCAATTGCTCCGCCTCCTCACCAACATCGTCCTCATACATGTCGACACACACGTACCGACACACAGCACACACACAGGGAATGCTCTGATAGAGGACAGGACCCACTAGCCCTTTGGAGAGACAGAGGGAGAGTTTACCAGCACACACCAAAAACGCTATAATTATATAGGGACAACCTTATATAAGTGTTTTCCCTTATAGCATCTTTTTTATATATTTCTAACGCCAAATTAGTGCCCCCCCTCTCTGTTTTAACCCTGTTTCTGTAGTGCAGTGCAGGGGAGAGCCTGGGAGCCTTCCCTCCAGCCTTTCTGTGAGGGAAAATGGCGCTGTGTGCTGAGGAGATAGGCCCCGCCCCTTTTTCGGCGGCCTCGTCTCCCGCTCTTAACGGATTCTGGCAGGGGTTAAATATCTCCATATAGCCTCCGGAGGCTATATGTGAGGTATTTTTGGCCAAAATAGGTTTTCATTTGCCTCCCAGGGCGCCCCCCTCCCAGCGCCCTGCACCCTCAGTGACTGCCGTGTGAAGTGTGCTGAGAGGAAAATGGCGCACAGCTGCAGTGCTGTGCGCTACCTTTAGAAGACTGAGGAGTCTTCTGCCGCCGATTCTGGACCTCTTCTTACTTCAGCATCTGCAAGGGGGCCGGCGGCAAGGCTCCGGTGACCATCCAGGCTGTACCTGTGATCGTCCCTCTGGAGCTGATGTCCAGTAGCCAAGAAGCCAATCCATCCTGCACGCAGGTGAGTTCACTTCTTCTCCCCTAAGTCCCTCGTTGCAGTGATCCTGTTGCCAGCAGGACTCACTGTAAAATAAAAAACCTAAGCTAAACTTTTCTAAGCAGCTCTTTAGGAGAGCCACCTAGATTGCACCCTTCTCGGCCGGGCACAAAAATCTAACTGGCTTGGAGGAGGGTCATAGGGGGAGGAGCCAGTGCACACCACCTGATCGGAAAGCTTTACTTTTGTGCCCTGTCTCCTGCGGAGCCGCTATTCCCCATGGTCCTTTCAGGAACCCCAGCATCCACTAGGACGATAGAGAAAATAAAGGAAACTCTCTGGAGCTCCAGAGGAATGCACCCGGCACCTTGGGCACATTTTTCTAAACTGAGTCTGGTAGGAGGGGCATAGAGGGGAGGAGCCAGCACACACATGCACACACTAAAGGTTTTAAAGTGCCAGGCTCCAGTGGACCCGATCCTTACCCATGGTACTAAAGTACAGATCCCCAGTATCCACTAGGACGTAAGAGAAATATACATTAGTTGCTATAAAATGATTGCATGCAGCACCGTAGCAGGATGGACTTGTACCCTGTGCTGGCCATGAGCAGTGTTGGACTGGGGCATGAAGGGCACAAGGTGGGAATGTAGTGGAAGGAGCCCGTGATTAGGGGTGTGGTCAACCTCCAGAGGGGGTGTGACCAGCCACCACAGAGGCTTGGCTAACCATTAGAGAGTGCATGGTCTGGGCCCCTTGATAAATATATACAGTGGGGCAAAAAAGTATTTGTACAGCCACCGCAAGTTGAGCCACATAAAAAGATGAGAGAGGTCTGTAATTTCCATCATAGGTACACTTCAACTGTGAGAGACAGGATCTGAAAAAAAAAAACCTAGGAAATCACATTGTATGATTTTTAAACAATTTATTTGTATATTCTTGCAGAAAATAAATATTTGGACAATCAAAAAGTTGAACTCAATACTTTGTAATATAACCTCGGCTGGCAATTACAGAGGTCAAACGTTTCCTGTAGTTCTTGACCAGGTTTGCACACACTGTAGCAGGTATTTTGGCCCACTCTTCCATGCAGATCTTCCCTAGATCTGTCATGTTTTGGGGCTGTCGCCGGGCAACATGGACTTTCAACTCCCTCCGCAGATTTTCTATTGGGTTGAGGTCTGGAGACTGGCTAGGCCACTTCAGGACTTTGAAATGCTTCTTACGGAGCCACTCCTTAGTTGCCCGGGTGGTGTGTTTGGGGTCATTGTCATGCTAGAAGACCCAGCGACGTTCCATCTTCAATGCTCTTACTGAAGGAAGGAGGTTTTTGCCCAAAATCTCACGATACATGGCCCCATTCATCCACTCCTTAATATGGATCAGTCGCAGTGGCGGAACAAGCAAGCGGTGGGCCCAGGTGCGACAAAATGCTTTGGGCCCCCCCCCCCCCCATCCCATCCAAGTCCACCCCATGGGCAGTGCGTGCCGTAGGCACGCGCAAAAATACATAGTGGCATGGCTTCGTGGGGAAGGGGTGTGTCCACAAAATAATACCAATTCATAAAACGGTGCACAATAGTCTCCATTCTTCAAATTACGCCGCACAGTAGCACCACTACACCAGGTAGAGACCCTTTTACACCTTACAGCGAACAGATTCCCCTTTTTACACATTACGGCAGACAGCGTGCACTTTTTACACATAACGGCAGACAGCGTGCCCTCGTTACACATAGCGGCAGACAGCGTGCACTTTTTACACATTATGGCAGACAGCGTCCCCATTTTACACATTACGGCAGACAGCATACACTTTTTACACATAATGGCAGACAGCGTGCCCTCGTTACACATACGGCAGACAGCATACACTTTTTACACATTACGGCAGACAGCATACACTTTTTACACATAATGGCAGACAGCGTGCCCTCGTTACACATAGCGGCAGACAGCGTTCCCTCGTTACACATAGCGGCAGACAGCGTGCCCTCGTTACACATAGCGGCAGACAGCGTGCCCTCGTTACACATAGCGGCAGACAGCGTGCCCTCGTTACACATAGCGGCAGACAGCATCCCCTTTTTACACATTACGGCAGACAGCATACACTTTTTGTTCTCAGAGACAGCCTATAGTGAAGCAGAGGAGCAGCAGCAGCAGCGCCTCCACCAGTAACAAAGCGCTGCTGCGGCTCCCTCCTTCACCTCCGTCCTCCACCTTACCCCGTACCGCTGCAGTGCGCGCCGCTCCTCTCCTCTCTCTCCGGGCGGCTGTGCGCTGCGGGCAGCGGTTGCCCGCAGCGCACAGCGGCATGTAATGAGTCAGTTTGACTCATTACATGCTTGGGCCCCTGAACAGAGGCGGGCCCCAGTGCAACGCACTGCTTGCACTGCCGGTAGTTCCGATCAGTCGTCCTGTCCCCTTTGCAGAAAAGCAGCCCCAAAGCATGATGTTTCCACCCCCATGCTTCACAGTGGGTATGGTGTTCTTGGGATGCCATTCATCAGTCTTCTCCCTCCAAACACGGTGAGTGGAGTTTATACCAAAATGTTCGATTTTGCTCTCATCTGACCACATTACATTCTCCCAATCCTCCTCTGGATCATCCAGATGCTCACTGGCAAACTGTAGACGGGCCTGGACATGTGCTGGCTTAAGCAGGGGGACCTTTCGGGCGCTGCAAGATTTCAATCCATGACGACGTGGGGTGTTACTAATGGTAACCTTTGTGACTGTGGTCCCAGCTCTCTTGAGGTCATTGACCAGGTCCCCCCCCCCCGTGTAGTTCTGGGCTGATTCCTCACCGTTCTCAAGATCATTGATACCCCACGAGGTGAGATCTTGCATAGAGCCCCAGGTCGTGGGAGATTGTCAGTGATCTTGTATTTCTTCCTTTTTTTTAATAATTGCACCAACAGTTGATCTCTTCTCACCAAGCTGCTTGCCTATTGTCGAGTAGCTCATCCCAGCCTTGTGCAGCTCTACAATTTTGTCCCTGGTGTCCTTAGACAGCTCTCTGGTCTTGGCCATTGTGGAGAGGTAGCAGTCTGACTGTTTGAGGGTGTGGACAGGTGTCTTTTATACAGATAACCAGTTCAAACAGGTGCCATTAATACAGGTAATGAGTGGGGGATTGAAGAGTAACAGGTCTGTGAGAGCCAGAAATCTTGCTGCTTGGTAGGTGTCCAAATATTTATTTTCCACAAGAATATACAAGTAAATTGTTTAAAAATCATACAATGTGATTTCCTGTTTATTTTCCAGATTCTGTCTCTCACAGTTGAAGTGTACCTATGTTGGAAATTACAGACCTTTCTCATCTTTTTAAGTGGGTCAACTTGCACAATCGGTGGATGTCCAAATACATGAGCACATGATGTTATGCCGAGTGGGTGAACGCCAGTAAGAACAGCACTGCCCGAGCATCCTCCAGACTGTCCAAAGGACTCTCCAGATGGCACTGTGGCAACTATTCTGGCTGAAGGGTGCAGTAACTATTCTGGCTGAAGGGTGCAGTAACTATTCTGTCTGAAGGGAGCAGTAACTATTCTGGCTGAAGGGTGCAGTAACTATTCTGGCTGAAGGGAGCAGTGCCAGGCATCCTGATTGCCAGATGAAGAGGCCATGGGGCAGCTACAGTTCCGGCCTCCGTGCTCTGAGCTCTGTGTGGCGCCACTGCTTGCACACCGTTCATTACGGCCCCGATTGCATGCACTGAACTAAAAAAAGACTTCCTAAAACTGTGTTGAAATACTAAGTGCATCCCAACTCTTTATTTTGGCTTTGTTAAAAGTCACATAAATCAGCGTAAGAACCCAACACGCCTTTTCTGCTTATAAACGGTAAGAAGACAATGCTAACTATGACTTGACGTGAGTAAAAAGCACCTTTTTCACTCGTGTCAGGAAAGAGGAAATGTCTGCAATTTGGGTTTTTAAACAAAAGCTTAAACAAACCCCACCTACTTAAAAGGTCAGAAGACTGGACAATGAAACTAAACACTTGTACATTAAAATGTTTCACTCACTTGACTCCTACTATCCCACCAATAAGAAGCCGAAAAATATTACAACATCTCAGAAATATTCAGGACAGAATCTCTGCAGACTTTATTTTATGATCTATAAAGCACAGGAGCGTTATCCCTTCCCCTTTAACACATTTTTTGTCACACTTACCAGGCCATATGATATATATTAAATAATTACTTTGAATACGCAGCCAACAGAAATCTGCGCATACAACGTGAAACATGTTTAACGCCAGGATAAGCTAAATAAAATCTGCAGGGGATAGAAAGTCTTATAGCGTTACAACTGACACTATGCACTCATTATATAAACCATCCATTCCCTTCCTATAATGTATAGAAGCAATAAAAGGTATAGAATCATTTTATCAGATATAAATACTTCAGTATGTTCTATAGAGATTCAGTTATTCGATGGCCAATAAAAGTTTTCTTAAATGTATAAGCTAAGGAATTTATTAATGATAGCTGCGATATAAAATAAATATAAAATAGGGTGTGATTGCAGTATATAAGCCACTAATCAAGGCTTTATTTTAATAACACCTTGTAGTGACTTTTGTTTTAATTTGGAAATTGATTACTTTGGACTAATGGCTGTCACATGCAAGATCTTTCGGTAAAATTAGGGGTGTCCGGTATACCAGCAGCACCTGTGGGTACCGCCAATGCCTCTCATCTTTCCTCTACAGTAGGGATGGATATCGGAAATCAATGGTAGGCATTCATCAATGGTTCCATTTCCATGGAAATGGATTTTCCATTTGATACTGGTAGTGCGATGATTGCCACAGTCACATGCTTGTTACAGTTGCTTATCTGATATTTAATTAAGTCCATTCAGCTGCAGACAATCGTGTCCACGCCAATGCTCCTTTGCTCATGCGCAAATATATCGTTTCCACTGCACATGCACACCAAATCACCATTGAAGATTAAATCATAAATGGTTACTTTGCCATGGCAACAAGGCACGTTGTGGTGGGGCAATGCTGCCACTTTTCTGTGTTTATAGCCATCCTACCCTGCAGGTACAAGCAGTCAAACCCCCACCACTTGTAACCTTTGGTCATGTGATCAGGCTGACCAATAACCTGCGTTCTCATTTAATAGGTGGACTTTTTAAACCAGCCTTGTACACTTTGCAAGCAAGAAAGATGAAGATCCGGCATTGACAATCAGACCCTGCGAACAGGGTTGTAACTAGGGATGTGAAAGGGATGCTGCCCTCTCAATGTAATGTCATGATGTCACATGTTCAAGTTTGGGCCAGAACGGAGGGGGAGCCATATTGACCGGCTATGGTCCTGGGTTCGAAACACTTGGATTCATGTGTTTTTAAGCAAGGAACACTGTTGTCCTAGTCTTCAATACCATCAGCAGTACCATTCATTGACATTCTGGGCTTGTGCCACACTACAGGGCCTGATTCAGAGAAAGTAATAGAAACCGCCACTGCTACATCTTTGTACGCAAATACTGTGGGAAAATATGTAAATGCCGCCTCGGGGAATTGTACTGAAACACCCACCGGCGGATTTGAAGATCCACCGATGGTGTACAAAAACACAAGCATTATTCGCACCACTGGACTTCTGAGTAACATACTATAACTACTCAGAATGGCTGTTGCAACTGGGCCAGTGGAACTGTGTACAAGGACACAATCACTGGCTGCCACATGCCCCCTAATATGATACTCCTGCGATTATGTCACCGCCCCCCCTCCTGTTACCCCCCACAAACACTCCCTGTTAATCACTCTGTGGGCCTAAGTCAGACCTTATCGCACGCAGGCTATTTTTTGCACTGCTGCGACCAGGTAATCGCCGCCTACAGAGGAGGGGGTAAGCGTTTTGCAGGGGTGCGATCGGCTGTGCAGTGAGCTGCACAAATAAAAGTTTGTGCAGTTTCTTCACAGCCCAGGACTTACTCAGACGGTGCGACGATCCGGACAGGTGGTGACGTCAGGAATCCTCCTCCGGAACGGCTGGACACGCCTGCATTTTTCCGGACACTACCAGAAAACAGTGAGTTGCCGCCCACGAACGCATTCTGCCTGTCAATCTTCTTGCGATCGCTTTCTTCGTTAGATTCGTCACTGCCCGGCGACGGCTGTCGCCACGGCCGACGCACCTGGGCATTGCGGGCCACATGCATGCGCTGTTCAGACCCGATCGCACGGCTGCAAAAAAATGCAGCCTGTGATCGGCTCTGAATGACCTCCTGCGTCCAAATCCTCTCTGAGACATCGGAAATCCATTGCGGCACACGTGCAGTGCGACTCAGAAGCATGCACAGCACACAGTCACTGGCTGCTGGTGTAAACATCGACAGTCTCTGTAATCAGGCCCACAGTCAGCAATATCACTCATTCTTATGCCTCATGTCTGTACACTGTCAGACGTAGCTACAGGTATATTATATAACAGTACACATGTGCCCAGTGACTTTCTACTGCCTACAAGTTCCTTGTATCCCTTCACCATCAGGCTCCTTCCCGTCCTCACATCTGGTGCTTACTAGGGGGAAGCGTGGTGTTTGCAGTGAAGTCTACACCTCCTTGTAGGGGGTCTGAAAAAACTGCACCTTCTAAGGCACCACACCTCTGATGTAAGCACAGCCAAACAGTTTTGTCATCGATGGTGGAGAACCAATGTTTCTAACACAGCAACCCTGTTAGATCCTCCATTCAGGTAGCTCATTCCCATGCTGGATTTGGTTAGCTTACACACGGCCCAGTCCCTTTAAGGAGTACTTTTCACAGGTATGTTTTCTGATTTTCACATATGCAAATATATTTTTTGCGACCCATTCCAATTACCATTGGAGTTGATGAGTTTACCAATTAGCAGGCCTGGTGTAGAATTTACCTGACCTTGTAGTTATACCACTGTAACTGATATACAGTATGGTTTAATGGGATGTAGTTACGATTCCAGTGGTCAGCATACCGACGCCGTGATCCCGACCGCCAGGATGCCGGCAGGGTGACAAGGGCTATTCCCACTCTTGGGTGGATTCTGGCCGCCGGCCAAGCATACCCAACGGGTTTTAATATATGTGATAAATCTTTCTGACTAGTCCTACCCCTGTACAGTATATTAATACCCTATTATAGCGCAAAATCTCAATAATTCAGGGGCTAACCTGGAGAAGGCATAAGGAAGTGATAGCCAGTGATATGTGCAAGGTGATAAAGGCAGCAGCCAATCAGATCCTAACTGTTCATTTACATATTGGAGCTGATTGGCTGGTGCCTTCATCACCTTGCACATATCACTGGTTTATCACTTCCTTATGCCTTCTCCAGGTTAATACATCTGCCCCTCAGCTTTTTATCTCACCCTAGTTTACTTTGGACTTTTTTCACTGTCTTCATGCCTGGCAATTGCAGCACAATACAACTGGGAAAGTGGGAGACATTGGGGGTAATTCCAAGTTGATCGCAGCAGGATTTTTGATAGCAATTGGGCAAAACCATTTGCACTGCAGGGGAGGCAGATATAACATGTGCAGAAAGTAGAGATGAGCGCCTGAAATTTTTCGGGTTTTGTGTTTTGGTTTTGGGTTCGGTTCCGCGGCCGTGTTTTGGGTTCGAACGCGTTTTGGCAAAACCTCACCGAATTATTTTTGTCGGATTCGGGTGTGTTTTGGATTCGGGTGTTTTTTTCCAAAAACACTAAAAAACAGCTTAAATCATAGAATTTGGGGGTCATTTTGATCCCAAAGTATTATTAACCTCAAAAACCATAATTTACACTCATTTTCAGTCTATTCTGAATACCTCACACCTCACAATATTATTTTTAGTCCTAAAATTTGCACCGAGGTCGCTGTGTGAGTAAGATAAGCGACCCTAGTGGCCGACACAAACACCGGGCCCATCTAGGAGTGGCACTGCAGTGTCACGCAGGATGTCCCTTCCAAAAAACCCTCCCCAAACAGCACATGACGCAAAGAAAAAAAGAGGCGCAATGAGGTAGCTGTGTGAGTAAGATTAGCGACCCTAGTGGCCGACACAAACACCGGGCCCATCTAGGAGTGGCACTGCAGTGTCACGCAGGATGGCCCTTCCAAAAAACCCTCCCCAAACAGCACATGACGCAAAGAAAAAAAGAGGCGCAATGAGGTAGCTGTGTGAGTAAGATTAGCGACCCTAGTGGCCGACACAAACACCGGGCCCATCTAGGAGTGGCACTGCAGTGTCACGCAGGATGGCCCTTCCAAAAAACCCTCCCCAAACAGCACATGACGCAAAGAAAAAAAGAGGCGCAATGAGGTAGCTGACTGTGTGAGTAAGATTAGCGACCCTAGTGGCCGACACAAACACCGGGCCCATCTAGGAGTGGCACTGCAGTGTCACGCAGGATGTCCCTTCCAAAAAACCCTCCCCAAACAGCACATGACGCAAAGAAAAAAAGAGGCGCAATGAGGTAGCTGTGTGAGTAAGATTAGCGACCCTAGTGGCCGACACAAACACCGGGCACATCTAGGAGTGGCACTGCAGTGTCACGCAGGATGTCCCTTCCAAAAAACCCTCCCCAAACAGCACATGACGCAAAGAAAAAAAGAGGCGCAATGAGGTAGCTGTGTGAGTAAGATTAGCGACCCTAGTGGCCGACACAAACACCGGGCCCATCTAGGAGTGGCACTGCAGTGTCACGCAGGATGTCCCTTCCAAAAAACCCTCCCCAATTAGCACATGATGCAAAGAAAAAGAAAAGAAAAAAGAGGTGCAAGATGGAATTATCCTTGGGCCCTCCCACCCACCCTTATGTTGTATAAACAAAACAGGACATGCACACTTTAACCAACCCATCATTTCAGTGACAGGGTCTGCCACACGACTGTGACTGATATGACGGGTTGGTTTGGACCCCCCCCAAAAAAGAAGCAATTAATCTCTCCTTGCACAAACTGGCTCTACAGAGGCAAGATGTCCACCTCATCTTCACCCTCCGATATATCACCGTGTACATCCCCCTCCTCACAGATTATCAATTCGTCCCCACTGGAATCCACCATCTCAGCTCCCTGTGTACTTTGTGGAGGCAATTGCTGCTGGTCAATGTCTCCGCGGAGGAATTGATTATAATTCATTTTAATGAACATCATCTTCTCCACATTTTCTGGATGTAACCTCGTACGCCGATTGCTGACAAGGTGAGCGGCGGCACTAAACACTCTTTCGGAGTACACACTTGTGGGAGGGCAACTTAGGTAGAATAAAGCCAGTTTGTGCAAGGGCCTCCAAATTGCCTCTTTTTCCTGCCAGTATAAGTACGGACTGTGTGACGTGCCTACTTGGATGCGGTCACTCATATAATCCTCCACCATTCTATCAATGTTGAGAGAATCATATGCAGTGACAGTAGACGACATGTCCGTAATCGTTGTCAGGTCCTTCAGTCCGGACCAGATGTCAGCATCAGCAGTCGCTCCAGACTGCCCTGCATCACCGCCAGCGGGTGGGCTCGGAATTCTGAGCCTTTTCCTCGCACCCCCAGTTGCGGGAGAATGTGAAGGAGGAGATGTTGACAGGTCGCGTTCCGCTTGACTTGACAATTTTGTCACCAGCAGGTCTTTCAACCCCAGCAGACCTGTGTCTGCCGGAAAGAGAGATCCAAGGTAGGCTTTAAATCTAGGATCGAGCACGGTGGCCAAAATGTAGTGCTCTGATTTCAACAGATTGACCACCCGTGAATCCTTGTTAAGCGAATTAAGGGCTGCATCCACAAGTCCCACATGCCTAGCGGAATCGCTCCCTTTTAGCTCCTTCTTCAATGCCTCCAGCTTCTTCTGCAAAAGCCTGATGAGGGGAATGACCTGACTCAGGCTGGCAGTGTCTGAACTGACTTCACGTGTGGCAAGTTCAAAGGGCATCAGAACCTTGCACAACGTTGAAATCATTCTCCACTGCACTTGAGACAGGTGCATTCCATCTCCTATATCGTGCTCAATTGTATAGGCTTGAATGGCCTTTTGCTGCTCCTCCAACCTCTGAAGCATATAGAGGGTTGAATTCCACCTCGTTACCACTTCTTGCTTCAGATGATGGCAGGGCAGGTTCAGTAGTTTTTGGTGGTGCTCCAGTCTTCTGTACGTGGTGCCTGTACGCCGAAAGTGTCCCGCAATTTTTCTGGCCACCGACAGCATCTCTTGCACGCCCCTGTCGTTTTTAAAAAAATTCTGCACCACCAAATTCAAGGTATGTGCAAAACATGGGACGTGCTGGAATTTGCCCATATTTAATGCACACACAATATTGCTGGCGTTGTCCGATGCCACAAATCCACAGGAGAGTCCAATTGGGGTAAGCCATTCCGCGATGATCTTCCTCAGTTGCCGTAAGAGGTTTTCAGCTGTGTGCGTATTCTGGAAAGCGGTGTTACAAAGCGTAGCCTGCCTAGGAAAGAGTTGGCGTTTGCGAGATGCTGCTACTGGTGCCGCCGCTGCTGTTCTTGCGGCGGGAGTCCATACATCTACCCAGTGGGCTGTCACAGTCATATAGTCCTGACCCTGCCCTGCTCCACTTGTCCACATGTCCGTGGTTAAGTGGACATTGGGTACAACTGCATTTTTTAGGAGACTGGTGAGTCTTTTTCTGACGTCCGTGTACATTCTCGGTATCGCCTGCCTAGAGAAGTGGAACCTAGATGGTATTTGGTAACGGGGGCACACTGCCTCAATAAATTGTCTAGTTCCCTGTGAACTAACGGCGGATACCGGACGCACGTCTAACACCAACATAGTTGTCAAGGACTCAGTTATCCGCTTTGCAGTAGGATGACTGCTGTGATATTTCATCTTCCTCGCAAAGGACTGTTGAACAGTCAATTGCTTACTGGAAGTAGTACAAGTGGGCTTACGACTTCCCCTCTGGGATGACCATCGACTCCCAGCGGCAACAACAGCAGCGCCAGCAGCAGTAGGCGTTACACGCAAGGATGCATCGGAGGAATCCCAGGCAGGAGAGGACTCATCAGACTTGCCAGTGACATGGCCTGCAGGACTATTGGCATTCCTGGGGAAGGAGGAAATTGACACTGAGGGAGTTGGTGGGGTGGTTTGCGTGAGCTTGGTTACAAGAGGAAGGGATTTACTGGTCAGTGGACTGCTTCCGCTGTCACCCAAAGTTTTTGAACTTGTCACTGACTTATTATGAATGCGCTGCAGGTGACGTATAAGGGAGGATGTTCCGAGGTGGTTAACGTCCTTACCCCTACTTATTACAGCTTGACAAAGGGAACACACGGCTTGACACCTGTTGTCCGCATTTCTGGTGAAATACCTCCACACCGAAGAGCTGATTTTTTTGGTATTTTCACCTGGCATGTCAACGGCCATATTCCTCCCACGGACAACAGGTGTCTCCCCGGGTGCCTGACTTAAACAAACCACCTCACCATCAGAATCCTCCTGGTCAATTTCCTCCCCAGCGCCAGCAACACCCATATCCTCCTCATCCTGGTGTACTTCAACACTGACATCTTCAATCTGACTATCAGGAACTGGACTGCGGGTGCTCCTTCCAGCACTTGCAGGGGGCGTGCAAATGGTGGAAGGCGCATGCTCTTCACGTCCAGTGTTGGGAAGGTCAGGCATCGCAACCGACACAATTGGACTCTCCTTGTGGATTTGGGATTTCAAAGAACGCACAGTTCTTTGCGGTGCTTTTGCCAGCTTGAGTCTTTTCAGTTTTCTAGCGAGAGGCTGAGTGCTTCCATCCTCATGTGAAGCTGAACCACTAGCCATGAACATAGGCCAGGGCCTCAGCCGTTCCTTGCCACTCCGTGTGGTAAATGGCATATTGGCAAGTTTACGCTTCTCCTCCGACAATTTTATTTTAGGTTTTGGAGTCCTTTTTTTTACTGATATTTGGTGTTTTGGTTTTGACATGCTCTGTACTATGCCATTGGGCATCGGCCTTGGCAGACGACGTTGCTGGCATTTCATCGTCTCGGCCATGACTAGTGGCAGCAGCTTCAGCACGAGGTGGAAGTGGATCTTGATCTTTCCCTAATTTTGGAACCTCAACATTTTTGTTCTCCATATTTTAATAGGCACAACTAAAAGGCACCTCAGGTAAACAATGGAGATGGATGGATTGGATACTAGTATACAATTATGGACGGGCTGCCGAGTGCCGACACAGAGGTAGCCACAGCCGTGAACTACCGCACTGTACTGTGTCTGCTGCTAATATATAGACTGGTTGATAAAGAGATAGTATACTCGTAACTAGTATGTATGTATAAAGAAAGAAAAAAAAACCACGGTTAGGTGGTATATACAATTATGGACGGGCTGCCGAGTGCCGACACAGAGGTAGCCACAGCCGTGAACTACCGCACTGTACTGTGTCTGCTGCTAATATATAGACTGGTTGATAAAGAGATAGTATACTCGTAACTAGTATGTATGTATAAAGAAAGAAAAAAAAAACACGGTTAGGTGGTATATACAATTATGGACGGGCTGCCGAGTGCCGACACAGAGGTAGCCACAGCCGTGAACTACCGCACTGTACTGTGTCTGCTGCTAATATATAGACTGGTTGATAAAGAGATAGTATACTCGTAACTAGTATGTATGTATAAAGAAAGAAAAAAAAACCACGGTTAGGTCACTGGTATATACAATTATGGACGGGCTGCCGAGTGCCGACACAGAGGTAGCCACAGCCGTGAACTACCGCACTGTACTGTGTCTGCTGCTAATATATAGACTGGTTGATAAAGAGATAGTATACTCGTAACTAGTATGTATGTATAAAGAAAGAAAAAAAAACCACGGTTAGGTCACTGGTATATACAATTATGGACGGGCTGCCGAGTGCCGACACAGAGGTAGCCACAGCCGTGAACTACCGCACTGTACTGTGTCTGCTGCTAATATATAGACTGGTTGATAAAGAGATAGTATACTCGTAACTAGTATGTATGTATAAAGAAAGAAAAAAAAACCACGGTTAGGTCACGGGTATATACAATTATGGACGGGCTGCCGAGTGCCGACACAGAGGTAGCCACAGCCGTGAACTACCGCACTGTACTGTGTCTGCTGCTAATATATAGACTGGTTGATAAAGAGATAGTATACTCGTAACTAGTATGTATGTATAAAGAAAGAAAAAAAAACCACGGTTAGGTCACTGGTATATACAATTATGGACGGGCTGCCGAGTGCCGACACAGAGGTAGCCACAGCCGTGAACTACCGCACTGTACTGTGTCTGCTGCTAATATATAGACTGGTTGATAAAGAGATAGTATACTCGTAACTAGTATGTATGTATAAAGAAAGAAAAAAAAACCACGGTTAGGTGGTATATACAATTATGGACGGGCTGCCGAGTGCCGACACAGAGGTAGCCACAGCCGTGAACTACCGCACTGTACTGTGTCTGCTGCTAATATATAGACTGGTTGATAAAGAGATAGTATACTCGTAACTAGTATGTATGTATAAAGAAAGAAAAAAAAACCACGGTTAGGTCACTGGTATATACAATTATGGACGGGCTGCCGAGTGCCGACACAGAGGTAGCCACAGCCGTGAACTACCGCACTGTACTGTGTCTGCTGCTAATATATAGACTGGTTGATAAAGAGATAGTATACTCGTAACTAGTATGTATGTATAAAGAAAGAAAAAAAAACCACGGTTAGGTGGTACATACAATTATGGACGGGCTGCCGAGTGCCGACACAGAGGTAGCCACAGCCGTGAACTACCGCACTGTACTGTGTCTGCTGCTAATATATAGACTGGTTGATAAAGAGATAGTATACTCGTAACTAGTATGTATGTATAAAGAAAGAAAAAAAAACCACGGTTAGGTCACTGGTATATACAATTATGGACGGGCTGCCGAGTGCCGACACAGAGGTAGCCACAGCCGTGAACTACCGCACTGTACTGTGTCTGCTGCTAATATATAGACTGGTTGATAAAGAGATAGTATACTCGTAACTAGTATGTATGTATAAAGAAAGAAAAAAAAAACACGGTTAGGTCACTGGTATATACAATTATGGACGGGCTGCCGAGTGCCGACACAGAGGTAGCCACAGCCGTGAACTACCGCACTGTACTGTGTCTGCTGCTAATATAGACTGGTTGATAAAGAGATAGTATACTACTAATATTATATACTGGTGGTCAGGTCACTGGTCACTAGTCACACTGGCAGTGGCACTCCTGCAGCAAAAGTGTGCACTGTTTAATTTTAATATAATATTATGTACTCCTGGCTCCTGCTATAACCTATAACTGGCACTGCAGTAGTGCTCCCCAGTCTCCCCCACAATTATAAGCTGTGTGAGCTGAGCAGTCAGACAGATATATAATATATATAGATGATGCAGCACACTGGCCTGAGCCTGAGCAGTGCACACAGATATGGTATGTATGTGACTGAGTCACTGTGTGCTGTGTATCGCTTTTTTCAGGCAGAGAACGGATTATAAATAAAAGTGGTGGTCACTGGTCACTATCAGCAAAACTCTGCACTGTACACTACTGAGTACTCCTAATGCTCCCCAAAATTAGTAAATCAAGTGTCTAAACGGAGAGGACGCCAGCCACGTCCTCTCCCTATCAATCTCAATGCACGTGTGAAAATGGCGGCGACGCGCGGCTCCTTATATAGAATCCGAGTCTCGCGATAGAATCCGAGCCTCGCGAGAATCCGACAGCGTCATGATGACGTTCGGGCGCGCTCGGGTTAACCGAGCAAGGCGGGAAGATCCGAGTCGCTCGGACTCGTGAAAAAAAACATGAAGTTCTGGCGGGTTCGGATTCAGAGAAACCGAACCCGCTCATCTCTAGCAGAAAGAGTTACTGATTACAGTATTTTACTTGTTCTTCTCTATAGTATTTGTGAATATAGGATTCTCCTTTGATACATATTTAACAAAAGTTATATTTAACATTCTTTATTTATATTTTCTATAAGGCTGCGCCTCAAAAGAGTCTTCTTTCTTTTCTTTACATCTTTGTTACTTATTTAGTATTTACTGACTCTATGGTGCACCGCCAACTAGACAAACTGAGCATTTGGCATCCCAACAGCCGGGATGTCGGCGGCCATGTGTGACCGACACTGGGATCCAGACACTACTCAAGAAGCCGGCATCAGGACACAGTCAGCCGACATCCCAAAGGTAAGTACCTCCGACAGTATTAGCGTTAGGGCCTGGGAAAGGGGGGTAGGATTAGGGTTAGGCATTAGGGGGGTTAGGGTTAGGCACTAGGGTAGTGGTTATCCATAGCCACAACTCCCAAAATTTTGCACTAGCTGCCACCCGCCTAGATTTAGCCCTAGCCGCCACCAAAGGAGGGTTGGGGTTAGAATAAACGGGGGAGAGGGTTAGCCTACTTACGCCAAAAACTTGTCGGGATTCTCAGGTTCAGAAGGCTATGTGACCGCCGGCATCCCGAATACCAGGACATTGTATCAAACCCATCCTGAGATTATATGGAATCAGTATGTAATACCGATGGCCGGGGTACCTACCGTCAGTGTACCGACAGCGGCATTCCGGCCCGCTTTGCTCGACACGCTGTGGGCACGTTGGCTGTGGCGCCGGCATTGTACAGTTGTGCGGGATCCCGCCATTGTGATCACCAGGATACCGTGCGGTAGTATCGTCACTGCTTCCCGGTTATAAACCTATTATTATTGTCCCACTGTTTGTCTTTTCTTATTGATGACATATTTTGAAGACTAGTGTGGACTCAAATCCATTGGTTAACTCCCAATATGAGACCTGGTTCCGCTTCCGATTGTAAAAACTATGCACCATTTATTTATAGTTATGGACAGTAAAAGGAATCTGTATATTTTAAAGTGTTCTCTTTATCATTACTTACATATATTCTTTTCATCTATTACTAATAAAAACATTTAAACAGAAAAACAATTCTCATAAAGTAAAGTTTAATTTAATTTCCAAATGTTTGTTCATCGCCATAAAACATTTGTTAGCGCTGTTATAAATGTGTCCTCTGTCGTACCACTTAGGCATTGTGAAGCCTTGAAACGCTTTTGTGAATAATTGTATATTATTATGTTCCAAGGAATAAAGTAAACAGAGCTTTAATTGTGTTTATGTGATCAGTTGTTTTACCCCAGGATGTTGATAAAGAGAATTTAATGATTTTGACGACATTTCAGTCTTGGCACAAACTGTAGGAATTTATTTTTTAATTACCTGCATGTTTAGAAATATATAAGATCTAGGCTGGATACTGGATTAGTTGGAGGTTTAGTGTGTGTATAATACTAAGCTGATAAAGTTGCTTTCTGTGATTGCTGTCCAGGTAATTGATTGAATTGTATAAGAAATAAATGTTCCCTTCCCACACTGGGGATAAGGGGTAGCCTGGCGGGCTGGGGCCCAATGTGTCTGCTTCCTCCTTCTCTATAGTCATTTGTCCCTCTCCTTTTTTTATTTATTCCCTCTTTATCTTTCATGTTAAATCTTTCCCTGTATGTATTTGCTCCCAGCCTGCTGGGGCATGGGACTCTAGGTCAACAGCCATTAGGTCGACACCCATTGGTTGACAGTGGGTAGGTCGACACTGGACATTAGGTCGACATGAAAAAGGTCAACATGAGTTTTTTAATGTGTTTTTTTTGTGTCGTTTTCTCAGTCACGTGATCTGGAACCCCAATTGCATGGCTCACTTCACTCGCCTTGCTGCGGGCAAGGCGCCTCGCTGCGCTCAGCACAGGTTACCATTCCCAATCGTAGTCCACGTGGATCGGAAAGTATGAAAATGCCCCACCCACCCAAAAAATGAAAAACTCTTCATGTCGACCTTGTTCATGACGACCTATTGGCCATGTCGACCTATTTCTAGTGTCGACCTATTCACTGTCGACCAATGGGTGTTGACCTAATGGGTGTCGACCTAGAGTCCGGATACCAGCCTGCTGGTTGTATATCCGCCGTACTGATTTCCCCAGTTTGCTGTAATGTGTAGTAATAACTTTCTCATCCACCAATTAGCGGATTGTGTACATGTGAAATGAAGGGGTGTGGTATAAAAAGTTGAATTCAAAATGTCGACACAAGACTGTTGAAATGTCCTGAATATCGACATTCAGACAGTGACATGGTCAGCAAGCCAAATGTTGCAGTTCACAATGTTGATGCTGACATAATGTCGACTTTGGCGGAATGTCTGAATTGTGTCATGTCAGCAATGCGTTTTACTATAGACTTGTAATCTAACCCTAACTGCAGCCTAAACCTAGTCTTAACCACAACCTAATCCTCCAATACCTAACTGCAGCCTAAACTTAGTCCTAACCGCAGCCTAACCCTAACCTTAGCCTAAACCTAGTCCTAACCCTAACCTTAGCCTAACCCTAACTGCAGTCAGTGTCGGACTGGAGCATGAAGGGCCCACCTGGGGAATGTAGTAGTAGTAGTAGTAGGGGCCCATGGCTAGTCTCCAGAGGGAGTGTGGCCAGCTGCCACAGAGGCTTGACTAACCATTAAAGAATGCATGGTCTGGGGCCCTTGATAAATATATATAGGAATTACTGTCTTGCATGCATGATTATGTACCAGATTTATAACAGCAATGCACTGTAGAGATTACACCATAGTCAAGTGCACAGTTTAGAACCTGACCCGTATACTGCTGAAGGTCCTGTGGCCAGGTCATATTCTCCCTGAGCTATTAGGTAAATGGAATGGACTAGTCTGGTGATACAAGTTCCAGCCCGCAATCCCGACTGCCGGCATTCCAATCCCAACCCAATGGCACAGTACAGTGGAAATATTTTGCAGTTACTGGTACATTTTGGGCTGAGAGTACCAACACAAGCATCCAAGTGCCGCCCCCCAAACAAGTGCTGCCCCTAAGCACGTGCCTAATGGGAAATTCACCACTGTCATCCTTAGTCCAAAAGGTCTTCATTTCCTGCTAGGCCTCTTTATGATATAGAAACAGTGGTCAAACTTTTGCTGGCACACACCTAAGAATTCTTCAGCAAATCAAAATGGAAAATAGATAACATTGTACTACATATGACTTTATGGGGTATATTCAATTGAAGTCGAGACTGACGTCTAGTCGGAAAGACGGCAGTTTTTGACTTTTTCAGGTTAAAAGGGGTTTCCGACCTATTTAATCCACTGCTTTTTTATCCGACAAGTCAGGGAATTCGACTTGTCGGAAAGCACGTGGATCGGCGGAATAGCTGCCGATCCGCGTGCTTCTGTCGGAAACGGGGCCAAATCCGACAGGTTTTAGCCCTGTTTCCGACCATCTCAATCCGACTTTAAAAAAAGTCAGATTGAGATGATGGAGCTGAGAGGAGGAGTCGGGGGAGACCAGCGGGGAGACGGGGGAGAGCCGCCGGGAGGCGGGGGAGAGCAGCGGCTACAGCACAGCATATGCAGGAGGATGTGGCACAGCCGCCGCTTACGGCAGCGTCCACCTGACTCTAGCAAAAGAGGTCTCGCTTGCTGGAGCCGGGTGGATGCTGTTGTGAGGTCAGGCGGCTGTGCCACATCCTCCTACAACACTGCTGTAGCGCTGCTCTCCCCCGTCTCCCCACGGCTCCCCGCTGGTCTCTCCCCTCTCAGCTCCATCATCTCAATTTTCGATTTTTTTTTAAAGTCAGATTGAGAAGGCATTGAATAGCCCTTGTCGGATCCATTCCGACAAATGCATGTTGGAATGGATCCGACTTCAATTGAATATACCCCCCCTATGCATATATCATATACAGTAGCTACGAAATAGCTAAACCTTCTTCCTCTTTTGTAAACACCGGTGGGATGTGTATCTCAAGACACCTTGGATAAGCAACAGTGAGGCTAGAAGGTCTGTCCAATAGGTGATAGATCTACAATGTCTAGGAAGACAGTCAATAGCCAGACAGGTACTTCAGGTCGACAGGTACAAAAGGTCGACAACTAAAGGGTTGGCAGTTCTTATGGTCGACAGGTACAAAAGGTCAACATAGTTTTGGGGTTTTTCACATATTTTACCAACATTTGCTTGATTTACTATCCACGTGGACCACTATTGAGAACCACCTTGCCGTGTGGTGAGCGAAGCGAGCCCGCAGGGGTACACTTTGGTACTGGCGGTGGTCACATAACATGGAACATACAAGTTGTGGCTTAAAAGAAATAATACGATTTTAAACCTACCGGTAAATCTATTTCTCGTAGTCCGTAGAGGATGCTGGGGACTCCGTAAAGACCATGGGGAATAGACGGGCTCCGCAGGAGACATGGGCACTTTAAGAAAGACTTTGGATCTGGGTGTGCACTGGATCCTCCCTCTATGCCCCTCCTCCAGACCTCAGTTAGAGAAACTGTGCCCAGAGGAGACGGATAGTATGAGGAAAGGATTTTAGTTAATCCAAGGGCAAAATTCATACCAGCCACACCAATCACACAGTATAACTTGTGATAACTACCCAGTTAACAGTATGAAAACAACATAGCATCAGTCCAAGACCGATGCAACTATAACATTACCCTTATGTAAGCAATAACTATATACAAGTCTTGCAGAAGTAGTCCGCACTTGGGACGGGCGCCCAGCATCCTCTACGGACTACGAGAAAAAGATTTACCGGTAGGTTTAAAATCTTATTTTCTCTAACGTCCTAGAGGATGCTGGGACTCCGTAAGGACCATGGGGATTATACCAAAGCTCCCAAACGGGCGGGAGAGTGCGGATGACTCTGCAGCACCGATTGAGCAAACATGAGGTCCTCCTCAGCCAGGGTATCAAACTTATAGAACTTGGGGCGTGGCCTGGCCTGTGAGCTGTGAGGAGGTGAATTCTGTGAGCTCCTGCTGGCCCTGCTCTTTTACTAGCTTTAAAAAGTGATTTGGGGGCTTACACACACCTACAACGTAGTGTACCTACTCCCTACTACACCTGGGACTGGAGGGTCTGGACTGCAGAGCCGGGGAGCCCTTTTCAGGGTTCCTGCAGGTTGCGGCCTTCCCCATCCACAAGAAGCCGGGGACTGTAGTGGGACTGTAGTGGGACTGTAGTGGGACTCCCCCCCCCTCCCCCTCCCCCCCCTCCCCCGCCCGGAGACGTGGCTGTGCGGGCTGAACGAAGGAGGAACCTGGGTGTGCACACACATACTCCAGAGCGGTGACTGGTGGTTTCCCCGGAGCCTGAGACCTCCAGTGAACGTGCAGCTGATATCTGGACCGAGGAGTGCTGACGGCGGCGGCTCCGTACGGCGGGTGAGTCCCCTCTCGCGGGTTCATTCCGGCGCAGCATCGGGGAGCCTTCCCCTCCCTCATCGCTGCCCCTACCCCTCTCGACTTACCTGCTGCAGCCGGGTGCGTGCCGCAGAATCGGGGAGCAGACCCTGGAGCTCCCGCGGATAGCGGCCTAGCAGCTTCCTACAAGCCGGGACCTGGATTTTACCGCCGGGCCGGTGAGGCCCGCGATTGCCGCGGATCAGGCTCCTTACCTTCGCTCCCGAGCACTCAGCACGCCGCTGCACACCCTCGTGGAAGCCTCCCTGCTGCCCTTGAATTGGACCGCGCCGTAAGCCGTGCTGCTTGGCGGAGCTGAGGGACGCCCGGCGGCCATCCTGGAGGGGTCTCAGCTCTCCCCTGGATCTCCTGCTAGTCTCCGGGGTGTGCGGTGCGCAGCATAGTAGCTCCCACTGACCCCCGGGGATGCCTGTTAGGTGCCCCTGGGTATAAATATCTCTACACAGCCTCACATTAAACTGCTGTGAAGCTCACTGCACTGCTGCTGGGAGAATACCCCTACATGAGCATACTCTCTCCCCCTCAGTATATCCTATGATTGAGCTCTCACGGGGATAAGCTGCCCATACCAAGTCCTCTCCGATAGGTCTGTAATACTATAACCTATATCCCTGTGTTTCTAAAAGCACCTTTGTGGTGCTTCCTCTTGCACCCCTACATATTACAGCTGCGGTGATTTAGGGGTTTCTTATATGAGCCTCAGCCTCTGGAATCTACACTCGTGCATTACAGTGCACCTGGCTGCCCCCCCCCCCCCCCCGGCCACACTCTATGACCTGCCTATGATGTGATCTCATTATGTGATATACCCGGTCCTGTGGGTGACCCTCATGCTATAGGAGCTTTCCCGTCCCTGACTAAGTGTTGACTACCAATCTACCTCATCCCTCTCCGTCACAATGCCTAAAGGAGGGAAAAAATCCAATGCCCATAACTTGGTGGGCTACTTCAAGAACTCCACCCAGTCTTCTACTCGGAAATCATCATCACCTCCACCTATATCAGCAACGTCCGATCGCGACTCGGATGATGACTCTTCCTCCACTCCTGCCACTAAAGCAGACGTTGCTCTTCTCCTGTCCGAGATGCGCAATATAAAAAAGTCAATCCGTGCAGAGGTGCAAGAAGCTATTTCTGGTTTGAAAACAGACGTGGACAACCTGGGATCCAGAGTTGACGCTGTTGAAAGGAAACAAGAGGAGCTTATCGCTTTTCAACAAGAATCGGAACAGGAGATGGCCCAAATGCGTACAGACGTTATGCTACTAGCGGATAAGCAAGAGAATATAGATAATAGAGGCCGGCGGAACAATCTCCGAATCCGCAACGTTCCCGAGACGGTAGAACAGTCCCACCTCTCTAATTACCTGCTCCGCCTGTTCCGCTCACTCGTTCCCTCAATTCCTGATGATATGCTACTCCTAGATAGGGCACATAGGGCCCTACGTCCTAGATCTCAAGATGCTAAAACGCCGAGGGATGTAATCCTACGTTTTCACTATTTTGCGGTCAAAGACCAAGTCTACGCCAAAACTCGGATGTCTCCAACCATATCTTTCGAGGGCTCCGACCTCCTAGTTTTCCAGGACTTGTCACCGGTTACGCTGAATAGACGAAGAGAATTAAAGGACATAACCAAAACCCTAAGAGACAACAATATCAGATATAGATGGGGCTTCCCCTTTGCCCTACAGGTCCGATCTGATGGCAAAGTCCTCTCTGCTAGATCCCCCGACGAGGCCCTCCAACTGCTCCGCCACTTGAAAATCTCTGGCCCTCTGTCTGCCTCGCAACGCCCTCCCCCAGTCGACATCTCTCCTTCCCTCAAGGCCCCGTCCCCCGTTTGGAACACAGTTGGTTCCGCCTCCCACACCCCTAAGGGTACATGACTTTACATCTGGCGCGGCCCCTGAGCGGGCCTCTTCCCCGCAATGGCTATCACGGGATCTCCGGATGTCGACTGATGCTCCATCAGCGTCCACACATTCTGTGGACCCCTATGTTTAGTTAATGTTTACTGTTTTAAACATGTATACGTCTGTGGGAGCCGGGCCTGTTCGGGCCCTGGGACCGGGGGCCTCCGTGGTTGGCCACGCGGCCCCCGAGCTCGGGTGTCCCGACCGGATCACGCTCTCTTTTTTGTGCTCCTAAATAGTCATAACGTTACTGTTCCCTTTTGGTGTATTGTTTTTTTTTTTTTTTTTTCTCCCCCCTCTCCCTCCCCTGCGTTTATATGCTTATTCTTCTGTGACTTGGGTAGTGGGGGCCCACTGGCCTCCATCTCTTTTGGGGTCGGATGGACGTCACACCATATTTACACTCTGTTCTTTTAGATTTGCTCCCCCTCCTCGCCTTCCCCCCCTCCCCACCCCTCTCCCCCCCTCTTTTCCCCTATAGCTCCTTCAGCCTACTAACTACAATTTGCGCTCTGCATGGGTTTTGCCCACACACGGGACCCGGTGCTCACAATCCTCTCCTCTGAGCGGCTGGGTTCACCCATCCCCCATTCGGCCCTTAAGGTCGACGTCGGACGAAATTGGCCCACAGGCCTGTTCTTTCCCTGGGTCCGACCAGTGAGAATAGACTCTCTATGTTTGTTCATTGCTATCACTACCATACATCTGTCTCTCCTCTGTTCTCTTTCTACCTATCTTCTTCCTTCTCAGGTCTTCTTCCCTTCTCCTCCCCCTCTCTCTTCGGGGCTCCCGCCGGTGCGCTTCAGTCTGAGTGGTGCCCCAATTACTTTCCATGGTTCTTAGAATAGTTTCCCTGAACACGAAGGGCCTGAACAGTCCACACAAGCGCTCTCTCCTATTTCAAACCCTCAAACAACTCAGAGGCGATGTTATATTCTTACAAGAGACCCACTTTTCGGGCACATCACACCCTGAACTTAGGTCTAAAACATTCCCACACACATTTCATGCTTGCGATCCTATACGCAAAAAGAAGGGGGTCTCTATACTCTTTGCTAACCACCTTGCTTTTACCCCCTCCAACATATTAAGGGACCCTGAGGGTAGATACCTATTGTTGGTGGGACTGTTGAACGGGACCCCCTACACATTCCTGAATGTTTATGCTCCAAACCAACTTCAGGCCCCTTTTTTCCATTCCCTGAATGGCCTCCTAGCTCTGCACAGACGCGGCAATGTGGTTCTAGGTGGGGATTTTAATGTGACCCTGGATAGCGCCCTGGACAGATCTAAACCTTTACCCAGATCAATGCGCTCCTCTCACTCACGTAATGCAGCTGCTCTGAATCTCTTGCTATCCCGACACCTTCTCTTCGATACATGGAGAGTGAAGGAGTCGACCGCTCGGGATTACACTTACTACTCCTCTATCTATGATGTCTATACAAGATTGGACATGCTCTTTCTGAGTACAGAACCTGCCCAATGCATCCTAGACGCCTCCATTTACCCTAGTACGTGGTCAGACCACGGTCCAGTCACGGTGGACGTCCCAGGTCCGCACCCTCCCGCTCGCCACCCTATGTGGCGGCTAAATGTCAGACTCCTTCTTAATCCCCAAACGAAGGCCCACATAGCAGCCGAAATTTCTCATTACTTTCATACAAACACGTCCTCGACTATTTCTCCTATGTTATTGTGGGATGCCCACAAGGCGGTTTTACGTGGTTGCCTGATTAGCGCCTCCTCTTTTAACAAGAAGGCTAGAACCAACCGTATCCGGGAACTCTCGGACTTGGTCACATCCCTTTCGCTGAAACACAAAACATCAGGGGCAGAAGCGGATCTTTCTGCTTTGTCCTCTGCCAAGGGCGAATTGAACATGCTCTTGACGGCTAAGGTGGAAACTAGCTTGAAATGGCTCAACCAGTCTTTTTACGAAAAGCGGGATAAGGCGGATCGGCTACTAGCTTCGCGGCTTCGGACTAAGCTGGCAAGGAACAATGTTCAGTCTATTCAATCTTCCCCTGGGAAGAAAACCTGTGATCCCAAGCGTATCACCGAGACTTTCTCTAGCTTCTATAAGAAGCTATATAATGCTTACGGGCCCTCACATTCTAGCCCGGATTTTCTTACGGACGTGCGTGCCTTTCTGTCCCAATGCCATCTACCTCATCTATCCCCAACGATCTCCGCGGAATTGAACACTAGAATCACCGATGAAGAAATTGCTAACGTCATTAAAGATTTGAAACCTAACAAGGCTCCCGGCCCAGATGGTTTCTCGGCCATCTACTATAAGACTTTTCTGCCCCAGCTTATGCCCCACCTTTCGACTCTATTTAATGCTGTCCTACAGGGTGCCTCATTTTCTAAATCGGCTCTGGAGGCCAAGATCATAGTTATTCCCAAGGATGGCAAAGATGCAACCAACTGCGCTAACTATAGACCTATATCACTGCTCAACTCGGACATTAAGATATACGCGAAAATCTTGGCCCTTCGATTGAACAATGTATTGCCCCACCTTGTCCATAATGACCAGGTGGGATTCATCCCGGGTCGTCAAGCCCGCGACAATACGAGACGGGTCATCAGCCTTGCTCATCATATCAACCTTACCCGTACCCCTGCTCTTATGCTTTCTCTGGACACGGAGAAAGCGTTTGACAGGATAGGATGGCCCTTTATGTTCGAAACTCTCGCTCATTTTGGCATTCAAGGGGAATTTCTACGGGGATTCAGGCTCTATACTCTGCCCCGTCAGCACGGGTCTCCGTGAATGGAGTACTGTCGGACCCTTTGGGTATCTCCAACGGCACCAGACAGGGATGCCCACTCTCACCCCTGATATTTGCTCTGATAATAGAACCGCTGGCTGCACGCATCCGGACTTCGACTGATATTGGGGGTTTAGAGGTGGGGAGCTCAGTCTACAAGATTTCCCTGTTTGCGGACGATGTCCTTCTTTCGCTCTCCTCACCACATACTTCTCTGCCGAACCTTCTCCAGCTTCTTTCGGAGTACGGACATGTTTCGGGATATAAGGTCAATTGGTCCAAGACGGAAGCTCTCCCCTTCCATATTTCTTCTACCCACCTAGCTCGCATGCAATCCAACTTTAAATTTTCTTGGTGTGTTTCTAAGATCCGTTACCTGGGAATCTATATCACGCGCCGCTATGGGGACCTTTATAAGGCAAACTTCGCCCCTTTGCTGGTCAACATCAAGGCCGATCTCCATAAATGGCAGTCCCTAATTATATCTTGGTTGGGACGTATCATAGCTCTGAAAATGAATATACTCCCCCGCCTACTTTATCTATTTCAGACGCTGCCTGTGAAAGTCCCGGACCCTGTCCTGGCGCAAGTTCACTCTTGGTTTCTCCGCTTTGTTTGGAAAAATAAGACCCCTAGGATAGGTTTCTCCACCTTACGCAAACCTGTACAGGAAGGCGGAAGAGGCTTCCCAGATATCCGCCTTTACTATTTGGCCACTCATCTTAGCCAAGCCGTCGCTTGGTTCGCCCCTGCTCAGTCCACTCGATGGCTACAGCTAGAATCTGCACTGGGCCATACTACGTCTTTGTCGTCTCTTCTCGTATCCTCCCCCAAAACTAGATCCCCCCATTTGCAACTGCACCCAGTGCTGGAATTTTCCTGCCAGATATGGGACTACTGTACTCGGCGCTTTCACCTCTTGTCATCTCCCTCTCAACTTACCCCTTTATGGGATAATCCTTCCTTCACCCCGGGTCAATCTCTGACTCGATCTCGTCCATGGACGGAAAGGAACATCCGCTTTGTACAGGATGTTCTGTCTGGGGGTACATGCGCGCCCCTATCGGACATCATAACGAAATATGATTTCCAGGAGGCGAACCCTTTTACCTACTTCCAGATACGGCATTTTGTCTCTTCTATATCGAATTCTTCCCCGTTCCAACCTTTATCCACTCTAGAATCATATAGCTATCATAAACCGCTTGCTCGAGGAATCATCTCCCTACTGTACTCCCTTCTCCAGGTTGAAGGGCAGCCGACGGTCCCGGCTTTTGTTCTCCAGTGGGAGCGGGATCTTGGTCCGCCGCCTGGAGACCATGATTGGTCGGATGTCTTCACGGCTGCCGCAAAATCCTCCATTTCAACGCTAGTGAAGGAAAATGCTTACAAGGTACTATATAGGTGGTACCTTGTCCCCTCTAGACTCCACAAGATATTTCCTTCTTCTTCGCCCACATGCTGGAGAGGTTGCGGCGGCCATGGCTCTTTCCTCCACATCTGGTGGACGTGCCCCAAGATTATGTTGTTTTGGGACTCAGTCGCACACTTGATAAGTACAGTGCTCCAATCTCAGATATCTAAAGACCCTTGGTCTTTTCTACTGGGTCTCCCCGTTATTAACACACCTCCAAATACCGGTAAATTACTGTCACAGATTTTAAATGCTGCTCGCTGCTCAATTGCTCTCCAATGGAAAAAGAAGGAGGCCCCCCCTATTAAGATGGTCATTGATAAAGTATGGTTCTTCGCAAGCATGGAAAAAATCATTGCATACCTCCATAACAGATCTTTCCAGTATCTAGTGATTTGGGAATTGTGGTTTAACTCTCAAGCTCCAGCACGTAGAGCGCGCGCCCCTGGGGGCTCCGCGGCAATCCTCCTGTGATTTTAGCAATCTCGCCTCCCACAGAGTAGGTGTGTGACCGTCCTGCATGCTGCCTTTTCGTTTACCTTGAGCATTGCCCCCTGTTTTATACTGGCGCTTCGAGCTGTACTTGCTGTATATAGTGTCGCGCCGGCGGACCCCCCATTCCTGCCTCTTTTCTTCCTACTCTATACTTTCCTTGTCTTTCCTTTCTTTTCTTTTCTCGCCCTCTCTTTATTCTTCTTCTCTCTACTGATACAACCACGAGCATGTTTTTCTTTTTCTCCGGTTCCTAATTAGTTAAAGTGCTTTGGTCGTTCTCAATGTATACTTCATCACCACTCCTTTTATTATCACCACAATGTTCTTTTTTTTTTTTTCAACAAGGGAACCTCACTATCTCTGCTTTTGGATTATATATCTGCTATAAAAAATATTGTTGTTCCACAGATATAACCTCCCCACCTGTTGTGGGGGGGCTAATGTAACCCTGTATAACTTGAAAATTAAATAAACAATAAAAAAAAAAAAAACTTATAGAACTTTGCAAAGGTGTTTGACCCCGACCAAGTAGCAGCTCGGCACAGCTGTAGTGCCGAGACCCCTCGGGCAGCCGCCCAAGACGAGACCACCTTCCTAGTGGAATGGGCCTTAACCTATTTAGGTAACGGCAATCCCGCCGTAGAATGCGCCTGCTGAATCGTGTTACAGATCCAGCGAGCAATAGTCTACTTTGAAGCAGGGGCACCAACCTTGTTGGCTGCATACAGGACAAACAGTGCTTCTGTTTTTCTGATCCTAGCCGTTCTGGCCACGTAAATTTTCAAAGCCCTGACCACATCCAGGGACTCGGAATCCTCCAAGTCACGTGTAGCCACAGGCACGACAATAGGTTGGTTCATATGAAAGGATGAGACCACCTTAGGTAGGAATTGAGGACGGTTCCGCAATTCCGCTCTATCCATATGGAAAACCAGATAGGGGCTTTTATGTGATAAAGCCGCTAATTCCGAAACTCGCCTAGCCGAAGCCAAGGCTAACAACATGACCACCTTCCAAGTGAGATATTTCAACTCCACTGTTCTAAGTGGTACAAACCAATGTGACTTAAGGAAACTTAACACCACGTTAAGGTCCCAAGGCGCCACCGGAGGTACAAAGGAGGCTGAATATGCACAAAAGTCTGTACTTCAGGTAGAGAGGCCAATTCCTTTTGAAAGAAAATGGATAAGGCCGAAATCTGAACTTTAATGGAGCCTAATTTTAGGCCCAAATTCACTCCAGTTTGTAGGAAGTGAAGAAAACGGCCTAGATGGAATTCTTCCGTAGGAGCATTCCTTGCCTCACACCAAGAAACATATTTTCGCCATATTCGGTGATAATGTTTAGATGTCACGTCCTTCCTAGCCTTCATTAACGTAGGAATGACCTCATCCGGAATACCTTTTTCCGCTAGGATCCGGCGTTCAACCGCCATGCCGTCAAACGCAGCCGCGGTAAGTCTTGGAACAGACAGGGACCCTGTTGCAACAGGTCCTGTCTTAGAGGAAGAGGCCACAGATCTTCTGTGAGCATTTCCTGCAGATCCGGATACCAGGTCCTTCGTGGCCAATCCGGAACAATGAGTATTGTTCTCACTCCTCTTTTTCTTATTATTCTCAACACCTTGGGTATGAGAGGAAGAGGAGGAAATACATAGACCGACTGGAACACCCACGGTGTCACTAGGGCGTCCACAGCTACCGCCTGAGGATCTCTTGACCTGGCGCAATACCTTTGTAGCTTTTTGTTGAGACGGGACACCATCATGTCTATTTGGGGCAGTCCCCACCGACTTGCAATCTGTGCGAAGACTTCCTGATGAAGTCCCCACTCTCCCGGATGCAGGTCGTGTCTGCTGAGGAAGTCTGCTTCCCAGTTGTCCACTCCCGGAATGAACACTGCTGACAGTGCGCTTACATGATTCTCCGCCCAGCGAAGAATTCTGGTGGCTTCCGCCATCACCACTCTGCTCCTTGTGCCGCCCTGGCGGTTTACATGAGCTACTGCGGTGACGTTGTCTGACTGGATCAGAACTGGTCGGTCGCGAAGTAAGGTCTCCGCTTGACGTAGGGCGTTGTATATGGCCCTTAGTTCCAGGATGTTGATGTGGAGACAAGTCTCTTGACTTGACCAAAGGCCTTGGAAATTTCTTCCCTGTATGACTGCTCCCCAACCTCGGAGGCTCGCGTCCGTGGTCACCAGGATCCAATCCTGAATGCCGAACCTGCGGCCCTCTAGAAGGTGAGCACTCTGCAGCCACCACAGGAGAGATACCCTGGCCCTGGGGGACAGGGTGATCCACTGATGCATTTGCAGATGTGACCCGGACCATTTGTCCAATAGGTCCCATTGGAAAGTCCTTGCATGGAACCTGCCGAAGGGAATGGCTTCGTACGTCGCCACCATTTTTTCCAGGACTTGAGTGCAATGATGTACTGACACTTGTTTTGGCTTCAACAGGTTCTTGACTAGAGTCATGAGTTCCTGTGCTTTTTCTATCGGAAGAAAAACCCTTTTCTGGTCTGTGTCCAGAATCATGCCCAAGAAGGCATGATTCAGCTGCGACTTTGGAATATTGAGAATCCAGCCGTGTCGCTGTAACACCTTCAGTGAAAGTGATACGCTGTTCAGCAACTTCTCCCGTGATCTCGCTTTTATGAGGAGATCGTCCAAGTACGGGATAATTGTGACACCCTGCTTGCGCAGGAGCACCATCATTTCCGCCATTACCTTGGTGAAAATTCTCGGGCCGTGGAAAGCCTAAACGGCAACGTCTGAAATTGGTAATGACAATCCTGTACCGCAAATCTCAGGTACGCCTGATGAGAAGGATATATGGGAACATGCAGGTATGCATCCTTTATGTCCAGAGATACCATAAAATCCCCCCCTTTCAGGCTGGCGATGACCGCTCTGAGCGATTCCATTTTGAATTTGAACCGTTTTAAGTAAAGGTTCAGGGATTTTAAATTCAAAATGGGTCTGACCGAACCGTCCGGTTTCGGGACCACAAACAGAGTTGAGTAGTACCCCTTCCCTCTTTGAAGCAGGGGAACCTCGACCATCACTTGTTGAAGACACAATTTGTGAATCGCATGTAACACTATCTCCCTTTCCAGGGGAGAAGTCGGTAGCGCCGATTTGAAAAACCGGCGAGGAGGCACCTCTTCGAATTCCAGCTTGTATCCCTGGGAAACAATTTCTATTGCCCAGGGATCCACCTGTGAGTGAACCCAGATGTGGCTGAAAAGTCGAAGACGTGCCCCCACTGGAGTGGACTCCCACAGGGGAGCCCCAGCGTCATGCGGTGGATTTTGCAGAGGCCGGGGAGGACTTCTGTTCCTGGGAACTAGCTGTGTTGTTCAGCTTTTTCCCTCTGCCCTTACCTCTGGCAAGAAAGGACGATCCACGTACTCTTTTGCTTTTATTTGAACGAAAGGACTGCATTTGATAATGAGGCGCTTTCTTAGATTGTGAGGGAACATAAGGCAAAAAATTCGATTTACCTGCCGTAGCTGTGGAGACGAGGTCCGAGAGGCCCTCTCCAAACAATTCCTCACCCTTGTAAGGCAAAAACTCCATATGCCTCTTTGAGTCGGCATCACCTGTCCACTGTCGGGTCCATAAGACTCGCCTAGCAGAAATAGACATAGCGTTTATTCTGGAACCCAATAAACTAATGTCTCTTTGAGCATCCCTCATATATAAGACACCATCTTTTATATGCCCTAGGGTCATTAAAATGGTATCCTTATCAAGGGTCTCAATATCCGCTGATAAGGAATCTGTCCATGCTGCTACAGCACTACAAACCCAGGCCGACGCAATAGCCGGTCTGAGTAACGTACCAGAATGTGTGTAAATGGACTTCAAGGTAACCTCCTGCTTGCGGTCAGCAGGATCCTTGAGCAGTGGCGTAACTACTGCCCCCGCTGCCCTCGCGGTGGCTTGGGGGCGAGGGGCTGCGGGGGCGCCACTGATTTACAGCAGACTGACATGCGGACGAGCGTCCGCATGTCAGTCTGCGGTCTCCTTCCCTCCGCCGCTTGTTGGAGGGACACGGAGGGCACAGCGCGCCTCCCTGTGTCCCTCCTGCATCATCTCCGGCGGCCGCGGGTCTAATAGGGGGAAGTGCCGTCCGTGAGCTCTAATTGGCTCACGAACCGGCACTTCCCCCTATTAGACCCGCGGCCGCCGGAGATGATGCAGGAGGGACACAGGAGCGGCGAGCTGTGCCCTCCGTGTCCCTCCAAAAAGCGGCGGCGGCAGGGGGGGGGGGGGGGGGGGGGCGGGAGGTGGGGGAAGAAATATCTGGCACTCGGGGCATATATGGCACTGGGGGGAATATCTGGCACTGGGGGGGGGGTATCTGGCACTGGGGCATATATGGCACTGGGGGGGAATATCTGGCACTGGGGGCATATCTGGCACTGGGGGCATATATGGCACTGGGGGGGAATATCTGGCACTGGGAGCATACATGGCACGGTGGGCATATATGGCACTGGGGGGGAATATCTGGCACTGGGGGCATATATGGCACGGGGGGGAATATCTGGCACTGGGGGGAATATCTGGCACTGGGGGCATATATGGCACTGGGGGGGGGATATCTGGCACTGGGGGGAATATCTGGCACTGGGGGCATATATGGCACGGGGGGGAATATCTGGCACTGGGGGGAATATCTGGCACTGGGGGCATATATGGCACTGGGGGGGGGATATCTGGCACTGGGGGGAATATCTGGCACTGGGGCATATATGGCACTGGGGGGGAATATCTGGCACTGGTGCATATATGGCACTGGGGGAGAATATCTGGCACTGGGGGCATATATGGCACTGGGGGGGAATATCTGGCACTGGGGGCATATATGGCACTGGGGGGGAATATCTGGCACTGGGGGCATATATGGCACTGGGGGGGAATATCTGGCACTGGGGGCATATATGGCACGGGGGGGAATATCTGGCACTGGGGGGAATATCTGGCACTGGGGGCATATATGGCACTGGGGGGGGGATATCTGACACTGGGGGGAATATCTGGCACTGGGGGCATATATGGCACTGGGGGGGGGGGGTATCTGGCACTGGGGCATATATGGCACTGGGGGAGAATATCTGGCACTGGGGGCATATATGGCACTGGGGGGGAATATCTGGCACTGGGGGCATATATGGCACTGGGGGGTAATATCTGGCACTGGGGGCATATATGGCACTGGGGGGGGGGATATCTGGCACTGGGGCATATATGGCACTGGGGGAGAATATCTGGCACTGGGGGCATATATGGCACTGGGGGGGAATATCTGGCACTGGGGGCATATATGGCACTGGGGGGGAATATCTGGCACTGGGGGCATATATGGCACTGGGGGGGAATATCTGGCACTGGGGGCGTATATGGCACTGGGGGGGGGGAATATCTGGCACTGGGGGCATATATGGCACTGGGGGGGAATATCTGGCACTGGGGGCATATGTGGCACTGGGGGGTATATGTGTAACTGGCACATGGGGGGGGCTATATTTGGCACTGGGGCATGTGAGTACCTGGCACCGTGGGGGAATATCTGGCACTGGGGACATATGTGGCACTGGGAGCACAGCCCTAGCAACAAGGACTACCTCCTAGCAACGAGCATGACACCCAGTGCATGAAACACCTGGCAACGAGCATGACACCCAGTGCATGAAACACCTGGCAACGAGCATGACACCCAGTGCATGAAACCCCTGGCAACGAGCATGACACCCTGAGCATGAAAACCCCTGGCACCGTGCATGGAACCAAGAGCATGAAACCCCTGGCAACGAGCATGACACCCAGTGCATGAAACCCCTGACAACGAGCAGGTAATTGAAAAGTAATTAGAAGCCTTACTGTAGGACTTAATGTGTAATGGGCATTATGGTGTGTGGCATACTGTATCACGGACATTGCGGTGTGTGTCATAATGTGTCACAGGCATTACGGTGTATGGTATACTATATTGCGGGCATTGTGATATGTGGTATAATGTCTCAGGGTCATTGCAGTGTGTGGCATAATGTATCACGGACATTGCGGTGTGTGTCATAATGTGTCAGGCATTACGGTGTGTGGTATACTATATCACGGGCATTGTGGTATGTGGTATAATGTCTCAGGGTCATTGCAGTGTGGCATAATACATAACGGGCATTGCGGTGTGTGGCATAGGGTATAACGGGCAGGGCATTGCGGTATGTGTCACAGGCATTACGGTGTATGGTATACTATATCACGGGCATTGTGGTATAATGTCTCAAGGTCATTGCAGTGTGTGGCATAATGTGTCACAGGCATTGTATGGGCTATAATGTATCGGGCATTGCAGTGTGTGGCATAATGTATCACGGACATTGCGGTGTGTGTCATAATGTGTCACAGACATTGTATGTGCTATAATGTATCAGGGGCATTGCAGTGTGTAGCATAATGTATAACGGGCATTGCGATTCCTGTCATAATGTGTCACAGGCATTACGGTGTGTGGCATAATGTGTCACAGGCATTACGGTGTGTGGCATAATGTGTCACAGGCATTACGGTGTGTGGCATAATGTGTCGGGGGCATTACAGTGTGTGCATATTGTGTCATGTGCATTATTGTGTGCGGCATAATGTCTAAGGGCCATTGCAGTATGTGGCATAATGTATACTGGGCATTACTATAAGGAGGAAAAATGACAAATAATGTAAGGGGCATGAATCAGGATTATTTTTCTTTCCTGTGGTGGCCAACATATGGGCGTGCAGGTTGCAAAACTGGGGTATAAGGTAGTCTTTTCCTGCAATGCCACGCCCCTTTATGCGAAACCACGCCCCTTTATGTGAAACCACGCCCCTTTTTTGTGCGCATATTTATCCAATATTTATGGGGGGGGGGGGGGGGGGGGGCCAAAGAATTTTTTGGCTTGGGGGAGAAAAATTTCTAGTTACGCCACTGTCCTTGAGGGTAGCCGTATCTTGGGATGGGAGCGCTATCTTTTTTGATAAGCGTGTCAAAGCCTTGTCTACCCTAGGGGAGGATTCCCACCGTATTCTGTCCTTTGGCGGGAAAGGATACACCATAAGGATCCTTTTGGGAATCTGCAGTTTTTTGTCTGGAGTTTCCCACGCTTTTTCGCATAATTCGTTCAGCTCATGTGAGGAGGGAAAGGTGACCTCAGGTTTCTTTCCCTTATACATGTGTACCCTCGTGTCAGGGACAGGGGGTTCCTCTGTGATATGCAAAACATCTTTTATTGCAATAATCATATATCGAATACATTTAGACACTTTTGGCTGTAATTTTGCATCATCGTAGTCGACACTGGAGTCTGAATCCGTGTCGGTATCTGTGTCTACTATTTGGGATAGTGGGCGCTTCTGAGACCCCGAAGGTCCCGGCGACATTGGGACAGACATGGGTTGACACCCTGACTGTACCCTAGCTTCAGCTTTGTCTAATCTTTTGTGCAATAAATTAACATTAGCACTTAAAACATTCCACATATCCATCCAGTCAGGTGTCGGCGCTGCCGACGGAGACCTTACATTCATACACTCCCACTCCTCCTTAGGTGAGCCTTCAACCTCAGACATGTCGACACACGCGTACCGACACACCACACACACACACACACACACACACACACACACACACACACACACACACACACACACGGAAGCTCTTTTCTGAAGACAGGTTCCCCACCAGGCCCTTTGGAGAGACAGAGAGAGAGAGTATGCCAGCACACACCCCAGCGCTATATGACCCAGGAAAAAACACAGAATGTTTACCCAGTAGCGCTTTTCAAGTATGTATATGCGCCAATTCTGTGCCCCCCCCCTCTACTTTAAAACCCTCTTTCACTGTGGTATCAAGCAGGGGAGAGTCCGGGGAGCTTCAGCTCAGCGGTGCTGTGGAGAAAAATGGCGCTGGTGAGTGCTGAGGGAGAAGCCCCGCCCCCTCAAAATTCTTAAAAACATGGCGGGGGCTCTTTATATACATGTACAGTGCCCAGCTGTACATGTATATATGTACATTTGCCACAGGAGAGGTTTATATTGCTGCCCAGGGCACCCCCCCTGCGCCCTGCACCCTTACAGTGACCGATGTGTGTGAGGTGAATGGGAGCAATGGCGCACAGCTTCACTGCTGTGCGTTACCTCTATGAAGATCAAGCTGTCTTCTGCCGCCTCTGAAGTCTTTTTCTCTCATACTCACCCGGCTTCTATCTTCCGGCTCTGCGAGGAGGACGGCGGCGCGGCTCTGGGACGGACGGCGAGGGTGAGATCTGCGTACCGATCCCTCTGGAGCTAATGGTGTCCAGTAGCCTAAGAAACAGAGCCCTGAAACTCAGAGAAGTGGGTCTGTTTCTCTCTCCTCAGTCCCTCGATGCAGGGAGTCTGTTGCCAGCAGGCTCCCTGAACATAAAAAACCTAACTAAAATACTTTCTTTACAGGAAACTCAGGAGAGCTCCCGGAAATGCACCCAGTCTCCACTGGACACAGTATCAAACTGAGGTCTGGAGGAGGGGCATAGAGGGAGGAGCCAGTGCACACCAGATCTAAAGTCTTTCTTAAAGTGCCCATGTCTCCTGCGGATCCCGTCCATCCCCATGGTCCTTACGGAGTCCCAGCATCCTCTAGGATGTTAGAGAAAAATAAATTGTGTCACCCTTTTGTCCTTAATGAGTGTCGACCATATGTTGTCCATGACTGTCTACCTAGAGATTATAGATCAGTTATATCACACACCAATGCACATTGTGGTGCCTACTTACACTCCTCTCTTGGGACCACATGCCTACACATGAAAAATCACTTTAATCAGCACATCCAGTCATGCCCTATCTCACCCGCATACCGACACCGGGATCCCGGCCACCAGAATGGCGGCAGGGGACCAATTGCAACTCCTTGCCGGCTCACTATGCTTGCCACACTGTGGCCTTGGTGACTCCCACGAGTGGGAATAGCCCCTGTTAGCCGTGATTCCATCCGTTGATACTGTCAGTGGTCGGGATTCCGGCATCGGTACCCAGTCAAGTCGGGTTTAGCCATGCAAAGCAGCTAAACCCAACCAATGTAATGGGCACGACACAAAGTTTCCAGTTTAGGTGCCCAAACAAGTCACTTTTCGCTCATTTCAGCTTGACACCCCCAGGGGGTAGCAAGCTGAAATGCCAGAGTAGGCATGTGATCGCGCCAAAACTGAGAAACAATTGAAGAGCTCCGTTGGGCGCCATCTGCTGGCTGCCGGCGCCTAAAACAATTAAATATCTCCTTTCATGCATACTGTACATGAGATGATGAGAGTCTACATTTTGTAGTTAAGTTCTCCTCTAATGGGATAAGACAGACTGAAGAGAAGCTGCATAGCTGATGTCACACTTGTCACATGACTTTAGATCACATATACTTGCAGCTGTGACACCTGTGTGTTATTGCCTATCAGTGTGACAGTTTGTGCTGGTCACAGAGTCATGTGACTGCGGCATAATGTCACCCGCCAGTGAAACACGCCAGTGCCAACTAGCTTTGACATTTCTAGCACCATAAATGTAAAATATGCAGACGTATTGTAATATCAGATAACATGTTATATAAAATTTTTCTGCTGACTACAAAGGCCTTGTCATTTACAGTTAGACACGTGTGCGCCGGACATCCGTGCAAATATCCTGCCTCAAAAAACAGTAGCTACGTATTTCCGTTAAATCAGATTTATTTCTAATTCTGACCGCGCCCATAAAGACAGTAGTTGTGCGCCAGGCAGAATACTTACACCTATGTACAGCGCAGGGATGCAGGAAATGTAAAGTTGTGTTACCCTGTCTGAGTTCTACACAATGGGGATAATTCAGACCTGATCTCTGCTGGGCGTTTTCGCACAGCAGGCGATCAGGTCTGAACTGCGCATGCGCCGACACCGCAGTGCACATGTTCATGCCAGGGATGCTATCCGCATCTCAGCCCAGCGATCGCCTCTGCCTGTCAATCGTTCCCTGGGCTGGAGGGGGCGGGCCGGCGGCGTTTGTCCACCATTTTGGGGGCGCGGTCCGGGCAATGCAGGCATGCCCGGACCGTGCGGGGAGAAGGCCGCAGCGGCTGCGTGACATCATATGCAGCCGCTGCGTCCTGGGATGCGACAAGTAGCTCCCTGTCAAGTACAAAAACATTGACACTGTGCGATGCTTTTGTACTTGTGTGTGTGTGTGTGTGTGTGGGGGGGGAGCTGGACTAACATGTGGGCCGGACTAACCCTGCGCTGGGTGTCCCCCCGTATGTCACAGTCAATGATCGTAGATGTGCTAAGTTTATCAACTCTGAATTACCCCCTATGTAATAATGCAATGAAGTCGGGGGCATTTCAACAGAGGAGGGCGTCTGTGTGCACCTCCGGGTGGGTTCCCTCCTCTGTACGGCGCTGTAGACTCCAGCATTGTGCCGGAGTCTACTGCGCATGCGAAGGTCTCCGGAAACCTGGCACCCACCTTGATCCAAAGACCAATTTGGCTACTGCGCAGCGGCCATTTTTATGGCGATTTCCGCCATGACCGCATCGCCCCGACGCTGGACTCCGGAAAGGTAAATATTAAAATGGGTGCAGTGTGTGCCCCATGGACCCAGGGGTCCGTGTGCACCGCACACATTGCACCTATTACAGAAACACCAATGAATGAAGTGTAATTTGCATTGGAGAGGATTGTGGGCCTAATTCAGACCTGGACGTCGCTACAACAGTGGTCGCAGGCAGGGGTGTATCTTCCTATTGGCCAGGATGGCACTTGCCAGGGGCGCCGGCCAAGGGGGGGCGCCGGCCGGCAGTGCCACCCACGCCAGGGGGTAGAATGACATAGTAGTTCTCACTGAGTACATCCCTTAGCAGTGCTCATCCACTGCCGGACTCTCAGAAGCGTATTGCACTCTGACACTCTCTGTGACTACGGTCACAATGATGGTGAATATAGCCAGGGAGCGGGGCACTTCCAGGTATAGGGAGGGGGGAGGCACCTCCTCTTCCTCATCCGCTCCCCTTCTCATTGGTCCCACGTGGTCTGTCACCAAACAGCAGCCACTACAATCAGCACCAGTCAGCACTGCAGCATGAGCATATCTGTACATTTTCTGCGGTACCATAGCTGCACTGCATGGTTTATCCTGGTAGTCTGGATCACAGGTTACAAAGAGCTCTGTGTGGAGAGGTACCTAGACCAGTGACTGCCTGTCCAGCTGTGTTGAAACTACAAGTCCCAGCACACCTTGTCAACTGGATTTTCTGGGACATGTAGTGCCACCACACCTAGAGAGGGGTTTTTAACTGTATGTATGTGTGCATATATCCCCTCTGTGTCCCTGCGCACCCTCCTTGTAATTCCCCCTCAGTGTCCCTGCCCGCACCATCCCTGTAACTGCCACCTCAGTGACCCTACCCATACACTCCTGTAATTCCCTCTGTGTCCCTGCCCACACTCTTCCCATAATTCCCCCTCAGTATCCCTACCTGCATCCTCCCCGCAATTCCCTCTCAGCATCCCTACCCGCACCCTAACCGTAATTCCCCCCTCAGTGTCCCTGCCTGCACCCCTCCCTGTAATTCTCCCTCAGTGTTCCTAACCTCAGCCTCCCTGTGACTTCCCCCTCAGTGTCCCTGCCCGCACACTCATGTAATTCCCTCTCAGTGTCCCTTCCCGCACCCTCCCTGTAATTCCCTCTCAGTGTCCCTACCCGCACCCTAACCGTAATTACCCCTCAGTGTCCCTGCCCACACCCTCCCCATAATTCCCTCTCAGTGTCCCTACACGCACCCTAACCGTAATTCCCCCTCAGTGTCCCTGCCTGCACACAACTTGTAATTCCCCCTCAGTCTCCCTGCCTGCATCCTCCCCCTAATTCCATCTCAGTGTCCCTGCCCACACCCTCATTGTAATTCCTCCTCAGTGTCCCTGCCTGCACCTGTCGAAGTCAAAAATATTACATACACATCACATGCAAACTCCAAACAGAAGGGACTCTGTTCGTGCGTTTTGCACATATACGGTAGCATATGCATTCGCACAGAGAAGCCACAAAGACATATACAACATATTCATACAACACATAGACATAACATGTTTAGCATCATTATGTATTAAATTATATAATAGAGTTTAACATCAATATATATGTATTATTGGAACAGAACAGATTAAACATATCATGCTTGGTGTCAAAATGATCAAGAGAATGTGTGTGTTGCTTTGATAGCTGTGGTTAGATTGTAGCACATTGCAATGATTAGTTATGATTAAATGTATGAATATGAAGCCACAATTCTAAAGTGAACAAAGAACTTCCTGAAAGACAGCATGGCTAATCCCTATGATGGCATCTTCAAGGCTGGATGTTGCTTGCATATGAACTGACTAATAACACATCATGAATGAGAGATCTCCCTCCCCTGGACCAATAACAGAAGACTCAGTCCCAGACATGTACCTCCCCCAATACACAGTATATTGGTATTTCCCCTCACCCAAGAAGTTCTGTGTTTTTTGTTGCTGTTGGTGCAGATTCTAAAAGATGGAGCGGACTGTGCATTGAGAGACAGGGTGAAGTATGCTGGCTGTAATTGATCCTTATGTAACTACAACTGCTTCTTGTGTAATTGTAACTCTATAACCATATATATACTGTACATGTGTTATATTGTATGCATACTCTTTTTAATATCAAATATATACATCTCTGAGCGTTGGACCTCAACCTACAATGTGTGCGATTACTTGTTTTCTCTTAAGGGATGTAGTGTTTGCAATGTACAGTGCACTTTTATCGTATATGGTAATAAGATGCGCCTTGCATCCACAGCATATATTAACGCTGGCATTTTAACTATTTATTAGAAATAATCAGTAATTTACACACCCCTCCCTGTAATTCTCCCTCAGTGTTCCTAACCTCAGCCTCTCTGTGACTCCCCGTTCAGTGTCCCTGCCTGCACACTCCTGTAATTCCCTCTCAGTGTCCCTTCCCGCACCCTCCCTGTAATTGCCCCTTAGTGTCCTTGACCTCAGCCTCCCTGTAGCCCCTCCCTCTCATTTTCACTTCCCGAACCCTCCCTGTAATTCCCCCTCAGTGTTCCTGACCTCAACTTCCCTGTGACTCCTCCCTCAGTGTCCATGCCCACACCCTCCTGTAATTCAACCTCAGTGGCCCTGCCAATACCCTCCGTGTAATTCCCCTCCAGTGTCCCTGCCCGCACACTCCTATAATTCCCCCTCAGTGTCCCTGCCCACACCCTCCCTGTAATTTCGCCTCAGTGTCCCTGACCTCAGCCTCCCTGTAAGCCCTCCACCTCATTGTCCCAACCACATAGGCAAACGCAGGGGGGGGGGGGGGGGTTCCGGTTGCCCGGAACCCCCCTCCTCTTGGCAAGTGGCTCAAATTAGGAAAACAATAGCAATGGTATATAATATGATAACTAGAGCTACCACCACATAATGCAGTTTAACGGACAGAGCAGAGCTGCTGCACATGCCCAGTGGTAGCCTCTTCTTCTACCAAGTTTGCTGTGTGAATCCTCAATCAGTACACTGTGCAAGAGAGTAGCTACCAGGAAGAAAAGACAGGAGCCTTGCCATGAGGTGGGAGAATGTGTGCTTAAAAAGTGCAGGACTGGTTCTGTTATGTTTGTGTATTTATTTATTATGGTATGTTTCATCTTTTACCTGACCACTTATTTATATTATTTAAATGTGTGATACAGCCTATACTATAGAACATCTATAGTGTTAAATATTAATACTGTATTCCATACAGTATACATTAATGTCTGGGGTCTTTACTAGGTTCCTCTACCGCTCCCCCAGACTCCCACAATTGCTCCAACGTTCCGCAGAGTGGGAGATTGTGTACTGCATTTGGAAACCCCCCTCTAGAAATCCTGCCTTTGCCACTGTACCTGCTCCCTCCCTGTAATTCTCCCTCAGTGTCCATGACCTCAGCCTACCTGTAACTCCCCCCTCTGTGTCTCTGGGTGGTAGAGGTGGGGGGCGCCAGTTCCTTACTTTGCCAGGGGCGCTCAGACCCCTAGATACACCCCTGGTCGCAGGCTGAAGCCCGGTGAGGTGTGCGTCCGCGGAGCAGCAATACTGCGCATGCAGTACCATAGTCTACTGCACCACCGAAGAGGAAGAGGCCCCATTGGAGCTTGCACATAGGCCACCTCCTCTCTTAAAGTCATACTTACCTACTTTCTGGCAGCTCTCTCCGGGAGAGAGCTGCCAGGACGGCTCAGTGGAGGGGCTGGGCTGGCAATGTCGAGAGGAGGGGGCGGAGGAGGCGGAACGGGGCGGGGAGGAGGAGGGGAGGAGGCGGAACGAGGGCGAGGTTACAGCGTTACACATTTAAAACCCCCCCCCCCCCGCTCTGTAATGCCGCGATAACAGGCATTTTACAGCAGGGGGTGTGACTATGATGACGCGATTCAACAAGAATCGCGTCATCTACTGTCCGGACCGCCCACTTTACTCTCAAAGTGGGTGGCCGGGCAGGGGGGAACTTGAAAAACCGGGAGACTTGTCTGCTCTTCCGTGGGGCTGGGAGGGTCACCCGATTTTCGGGAGCCTCCCGGCCATTCCGGGAGAGTAGGCAAGTATGCTTAAAGTGCCTGTGGTAAGAGACCACACATCCAAGATACATACAAATTTAGATAGTGACCCATTTGGCATGCTTATGCAATACAGAAATGTGTACATGAACTGCTGAACGCCCAACTATAAATGAGGACTGAAAAGTCCACATATGGGGGGTAATTCCAAGTTGATCGCAGCAGGAAATTTTTTAGCAGTTGGGCAAAACCATGGCCCTCATTCCGAGTTGATCGGTCGCAAGGCGATTTTAGCAGAGTTACACACGCTAAGCCGCCGCCTACTGGGAGTGAATCTTAGCTTCTTAAAATTGCGACCGATGTATTCGCAATATTGCGATTACTAACTACTTAGCAGTTTCAGAGTAGCTCCAGACTTACTCTGCCTGTGCGATCATTTCAGTGCTTGTCGTTCCTGGTTGACGTCACAAACACACCCAGCGTTCGCCCAGGCACTCCCACCGTTTCCCCGGCCACTCCTGCGTTTTTGCCGGAAACGGTAGCGTTTTCAGCCACACGCCCCTGAAACGCCGTGTTTCCGCCCAGTAACACCCATTTCCTGTCAATCACATTACGATCGCCGGAGCGAAGAAAAAGCCGTGAGTAAAATTACTTTCTTCATAGTAAAGTTACTTGGCGCAGTCGCAGTGCGAACATTGCGCATGCGTACTAAGCGGATTTTCACTGCGATGCGATGAAAAATACCGAGCGAACAACTCGGAATGAGGGCCCATGTGCACTGCAGGGGAGGCAGATATAACATGTGCAGAAAGAGATAAATTTGGGTGTGGTGAGTTCAATCTGCAATCTAAATTGCAGTGTAAAAGTAAAGCAGCCAGTATTTACCCTGCACAGAAACAAAATAACCCACCCAAATCTAACTCTCTCTGCAAATGTTATATCTGCCTCCCCTGCAGTGCACATGGATTTGCCCAACTGCTAAAAAATTTCCTGCTGCGATCAACTTGGAATTACCCCCATGGTCCATACACAAAGGAGCATATTATTTATAGATTCTTTTTTTTTTGTTTGTTTTTTACTGGAATCACTGAAAAACGTCTGCTTTCGGACGAATCCTTACAAAAACTAAGTTTCCCCTAAAAATAAGAAGGGGTGACTGCAACAGATAATCCTTTTCGTTTGGAAAAGCAGCTGCCATGGGTTTCTATGGGGGACTGCTAACTTGTGAATTGCAATTGTAAGCTTGGCTACACAGCATATGAGCTACATTTCACATATTTTTTTAGGACGGGGTCGCTCTCTGGCCCTCATTCCGAGTTGTTCGCTCGTTGCCGATCTTCGCTATATTGCGATTAGTCGCTTACTGCGCATGCGCAAGGTACGCAGAGCGCATGCACTTAGTTATTTTACACAAAAGTTAGGTATTTTACTCACGGCATAATGAGGATTTTTCATCGTTCTGGTGATCGTACTGTGATTGACAGGAAGTGGGTGTTTCTGGGCGGAAACTTGCCGTTTTCTGGGTGTGTGCGAAAAAACGCTGGCGTTTCTGGGAAAAACGCGGGAGTGTCTGCAGAAACGGTGGAGTGTCTGGGCGAACGCTGGGTGTGTTTGTGACGTCAAACCAGGAACGAAACTGACTGAACTGATCGCAATGGCTGAGTAAGTCTGGAGCTACTCAGAAACTGCTAAGAAATTTCTATTCGCAATTCTGCGAATCTTTCGTTCGCAATTCTGCTATGCTAAGATACACTCCCAGAGGGCGGCGGCTTAGCGTGTGCAATGCTGCTAAAAGCAGCTAGCGAGCGAACAACTCGGAATGAGGGCCTCTGTCACTTGCACATGCAGTGTACTTCCCAACAAGAAGACGCGAGCCTGAAATGGGGCATGGCCTCAAAACAAGGGGGCATGACCTCACATCATGCCCCTGGTTCCATCACTATGGGGGCATGCCTAGCGCCCCCCAAATGCTGTGCTGCCCCAGGCTCTCCCCTGTACTGTTCAGATACCATGCACATGCCGGCTTGCGGGTGGGTCATGGGTCAGTACCTGAAAAGCAGGATGGTTGGGGGTATGCAATTTAGTGATGTGCACCGGAAATTTTTCGGGTTTTGTGTTTTGGTTTTGGATTCGGTTCCGCGGCCGTGTTTTGGATTCGGACGCGTTTTGGCAAAACCTCCCTGAAAATTTTTTGTCGGATTCGGGTGTGTTTTGGATTCGGGTGTTTTTTTTTTACAAAAACCCCTCAAAAACAGCTTAAATCATAGAATTTGGGGGTCATTTTGATCCCATAGTATTATTAACCTCAATAACCATAATTTCCACTCATTTCCAGTCTATTCTGAACACCTCACAATATTATTTTTAGTCCTAAAATTTGCACCGAGGTAGCTGGATGACTAAGCTAAGCGACCCAAGTGGCCGACACAAACACCTGGCCCATCTAGGAGTGGCACTGCAGTGTCAGACAGGATGGCAGATTTAAAAAATAGTCCCCAAACAGCACATGATGCAAAGAAAAAAAGAGGTGCACCAAGGTCGCTGTATGGCTAAGCTAAGCGACCCAAGTGGCCGACACAAACACCTGGCCCATCTAGGAGTGGCACTGCAGTGTCAGACAGGATGGCAGATTAAAAAAATAGTCCCCAGACAGCACATGATGCAAAGAGAAAAAGAGGTGCAATGAGGTAGCTGTGTGACTAAGCTAAGCGACCCAAGTGGCCGACACAAACACCTGGCCCATCTAGGAGTGGCACTGCAGTTTTCTAGCGAGAGGATGAGTGCTTCCATCCTCATGTGAATCTGAACCACTAGCCATGAACATAGGCCAGGGCCTCAGCCGTTCCTTGCCACTCCGTGTCGTAAATGGCATATTGGCAAGTTTACGCTTCTCATCAGACGCTTTTAATTTAGATTTTTGGATAATTTTACTGAACTTTTGTAGTATACTTGACGACACAGAGGTAGAGCAGTGGACTACTGTACCGTACTGCTATATATTATATACTGGTGGTCAGCAAAATTCTGCACTGTCCTCCTACTATATATACTGCACACAACTAAAATGCACCACAGGTATGGATGGATAGTATACTTGATGACACAGAGGTAGGTAGAGCAGTGGCCTACTGTACCGTACTGCTATATATTATATACTGGTGGTCAGCAAAATTCTGCACTGTCTTCCTATATAATACTGCGCACAACTAAAATGCACCACAGGTATGGTTGGATAGTATACTTGACGACACAGAGGTAGGTAGAGCAGTGGCCTACTGTACCGTACTGCTATATATTATATACTGGTGGTCAGCAAAATTCTGCACTGTCCTCCTACTATATAATACTGCGCACAACTAAAATGCACCACAGGTATGGATGGATAGTATACTTGACGACACATAGGTAGGTAGAGCAGTGGCCTACTGTACTGTACTGCTATATATTATATACTGGTGGTCAGCAAAATTCTGCACTGTCCTCCTACTATATATACTGCGCACAACTAAAATGCACCACAGGTATGGATGGATAGTATACTTGACGACACAGAGGTAGGTAGAGCAGTGGACTACTGTACCGTACTGCTATATAATACTGGTGGTCACTGGTCAGCAAAATTCTGCACTGTCCTCCTATACTACAATGCAGCACAGATATGGAGCGTTTTCAGGCAGAGAACGTAGATATTTTCAGCACACTGAGCACAGATATTTGCAGCACACTGAGCACAGATATTTGCAGCACACTGAGCACAGATATTTGCAGCACATTGAACACAGAAACTGAGAGAACGCAGCCACGTCCTCTCCCTATCATCTCCAATGCACGAGTGAAAATGGCGGCGACGCGCGGCTCCTTATATAGAATACGAATCTCGTGAGAATCTGACAGCGGGATGATGACGTTCGGGCGTGCTCGGGTTAACCGAGCAAGGCGGGAAGATTCGAGTCTGCCTCGGAACCGTGTAAAATGGGTGAAGTTCGGGGGGGTTCGGATTCCGAGGAACCGAACCCGCTCATCACTAGTATGCATACAGCCTGGTGACTACGCACATGCAGTGAAAATGCAGGATCTGAGCCCTGAAAGTAAAGTGATCGCATTAGTGATCACTTTTACTTTTTACACAACAGAGGGACACAATTTGGCGGCAAGACATTCATAATAAATTCCCCTGTTAATTCATTTGTTACTGCTGCGATACGTGGCGATAAGAAGTTGTAATTATCGTGGCTGAAAAGCGGATAAATATAAATATTCCCCAAAGTGCTGTACTGACTGCAGTGCGCTGTGCTGTTTTCACACTATAATTACAAAGAGCGAAAACGTATCATACTCGGTACCACTGTAAGGATCCTCACTAAACAACAGCAATGCAAAACTAAGGGGGACATTTACTAAGCAGTAATAAGAGCGGAGAAGTGAGCCAGTGGAGAAGTGCCCATGGCAACCAATCAGCACTGAAGTAACATCTATAATTTGCATACTATAAAATTAAACAGAACTGCTGATTGGTTGACGGGGCAACTTCTCCACTGGCTCACTTCTCTACTCTTATCACTACTTAGTAAATGTCCCCCTAGTGACAGTGATTTACAAACTGACATAATAAAGTGTTGTTCTATTATGACTCTTTCTAGCGCCTTCTTCTGTAAGTTTAGATCTCTCTAATGAACGCAGCCTGTCCTCATACTGTCCTATCTTGTCATTATCGTTCCTGAATATTTAATCAGTTGTGGAAAACATATTCCCTGAATGACATCAATAATTTACACTACGTGAATATTAGTGAGTTCCTACACTAACGAACTGTCTAAGTTATATTTGGAAAGTTTATTAGGAACAAAGAAGGTGTCTCGAAAGCCAGAGAAGCAGTTTAAATGAAATGACTAAGGGGGTCATTCCAAGTTGATCGCTCGCTAGCAGTTTTTATCAGCCGTGCAAACGCTATACCGCCGCCCACTGGGGAGTGTATTTTAGCTTAGCAGAAGTGCGGACGCATGTGCAGCCGAGCTCTGCAAAAACAGTTTGTGCAGTTTCTGAGTAGCTCTGAACCTACTCAGAGCTTGCGATCACTTCAGCCTATTCGTGTCCGGATCTGATGTCATCAGGGCCGGTTCTTTGCCTTGTGGCGGCCCGGGCAAAATATAGGGGCGTGGCTTCAAATGGGGGCGTGGCCACGGCGCTGAAAGAAAAAATAAAATAAAAAAAAAAGTATACTTACCATCCCCGTTCCTGATCCAGACCACCTCCGCCGGCGCCGCCGCTCTTCTCCTCTCTTCGATCTATGGGAGAGACGTTATTACGTCTCTCCCATAGAACAGCATAGACACTAGAGGTCAATTATGACCCCTAGTGTCTGTGCCAGTATGTTGTGCGGTGCGCGATGACGTCATTGTGCATCGCACAGCAAAGGTCCTCTCCATGAAGGGAAACTAGACCGTAGCGTCTAGTTCCCTTCAAAGCGGGGGGGGGCACAGCAGGGCACTGCGGGGGGCACAGTGGCGGATCTTGCCCTGGTGCGGCGCCCTCCGGATGGCGCCGGTGCCCTCCGGAAGGCGGCGCCCCGGGCAAAAGTACCGCTTGCCCGTGGCAAGAACCGCCACTGGATGTCATACACCCGCCCAGCGAACACCCAGCCATGCCTGCGTTTTTTCAGACACGCCTGCGTTTTTGCAAACACTCCCAGAAAACGGACAGTTGACACCCAGAAACGCCCCCTTCCTGTCAATCTTCTTGCGGCTGTCAGTGCGACTGAAAACTTCGGTAGAACTAGTGATGAGCGGGTTCGGTTCCTCGGAATCCGAACCCCCCCGAACTTCAGCCTTTTTACACGGATCCGAGGCAGACTCGGATCTTCCCGCCTTGCTCGGCTAACCCGAGCGCGCCCGAACGTCATCATCCCGCTGTCGGATTCTCGCGAGGCTCGGATTCTATCGCGAGACTCGGATTCTATATAAGGAGCCGCGCGTCGCCGCCATTTTCACACGTGCATTGAGATTCATAGGGAGAGGACGTGGCTGGCGTCCTCTCCATTTAGATTAGAAGAGAGAGAGTGAGAGTGAGACACTTGATTTACTGGAGCTTAGGAGTACTCAGAGAGTGCAGAGTTTACTAGTGACTGACCAGTGACCACCAGTGCAGTTTTATTATATTATTATTTAATATAATCCGTTCTCTGCCTGAAAAAAAAACGATACACAGTGACACAGTAACAGTATACCATATCTGTGCTCAGCCTCAGTGTGCTGCATCATCTATGTACATCTGACTGTGCTGAGTGCTCAGTGCTCACACAGCTTAATTGTGGGGGAGACTGGGGAGCAGTAGCAGGAGTACATATTATTTAACAGTGCACACTTTTGCTGCCAGAGTGCCACTGCCAGTGTGACTGACCAGTGACCACTGTCTGACCACCAGTATACTGTGATTGTCTGCCTGAAAAAGTTAAACACTCGTCGTGTGGTGTTTTTATTCTATAAACGCATTCTGCTGACAGTGTCCAGCAGGTCCGTCATTAATTATATAATATATACCTGTCCGGCTGCAGTAGTGATATATATATATATTTTTTATATCATTATCATCCAGTCTATATTAGCAGCAGACGCAGTACGGTAGTCCACGGCTGTAGCTACCTCTGTGTCGGCAGTCGCTCGTCCATCCATAATTGTATACCACCTACCTGTGGTGTTTTTTTTTTCTATCTTCTTGATACTAGTAGCTTACTTTAGGAGTCTGCAGTGCTGACAGTGTCCAGCAGGTCCGTCATTATAATATATACCTGTCCGGCTGCAGTAGTGATATATATATATTTTTTATATCATTATCATCCAGTCTATATTAGCAGCAGACGCAGTACGGTAGTCCACGGCTGTAGCTACCTCTGTGTCGGCAGTCGCTCGTCCATCCATAATTGTATACCACCTACCTGTGGTGTTTTTTTTTTTTTCTATCTTCTTGATACTACTAGTAGCTTACTTTAGGAGTCTGCAGTGCTGCTGACAGTGTCCAGCAGGTCCGTCATTATATAATATATACCTGTCCGGCTGCAGTAGTGATATATATATATTTTTTATATCATTATCATCCAGTCTATATTAGCAGCAGACGCAGTACGGTAGTCCACGGCTGTAGCTACCTCTGTGTCGGCAGTCGCTCGACCATCCATAATTGTATACCACCTACCTGTGGTGTTTTTTTTTTCTATCTTCTTGATACTACTAGTAGCTTACTTTAGGAGTCTGCAGTGCTGCTGACAGTGTACAGCAGGTCCGTCATTATATAATATATACCTCTCCGGCTGCAGTAGTGATATATATATATTTTTTATATCATTATCATCCAGTCTATATTAGCAGCAGACGCAGTACGGTAGTCCACGGCTGTAGCTACCTCTGTGTCGGCAGTCGCTCGTCCATCCATAATTGTATACCACCTACCTGTGGTGTTTTTTTTTTCTATCTTCTTGATACTACTAGTAGCTTACTTTAAGAGTCTGCAGTGCTGCTGACAGTGTCCAGCAGGTCCGTCATTATATAATATATACCTGTCCGGCTGCAGTAGTGATATATATATATTTTTTATATCATTATCATCCAGTCTATATTAGCAGCAGACGCAGTACGGTAGTCCACGGCTGTAGCTACCTCTGTGTCGGCAGTCGCTCGTCCATCCATAATTGTATACCACCTACCTGTGGTGTTTTTTTTTTTCTATCTTCTTGATACTACTAGTACCTTACTTTAGGAGTCTGCAGTGCTGCTGACAGTGTCCAGCAGGTCCGTCATTATATAATATATACCTGTCCGGCTGCAGTAGTGATATATATATATTTTTTATATCATTATCATCCAGTCTATATTAGCAGCAGACGCAGTACGGTAGTCCACGGCTGTAGCTACCTCTGTGTCGGCAGTCGCTCGTCCATCCATAAGTATACTAGTATCCATCCATCTCCATTGTTTACCTGAGGTGCCTTTTAGTTGTGCCTATTAAAATATGGAGAACAAAAATGTTGAGGTTCCAAAAATAGGGAAAGATCAAGATCGACTTCCACCTCGTGCTGAAGCTGCTGCCACTAGTCATGGCCGAGACGATGAAATGCCAGCAACGTCGTCTGCCAAGGCCGATGCCCAATGTCATAGTACAGAGCATGTAAAATCCAAAACACCAAATATCAGTAAAAAAAGGACTCAAAAATCTAAAATAAAATTGTCAGAGGAGAAGCGTAAACTTGCCAATATGCCATTTACCACACGGAGTGGCAAGGAACGGCTGAGGCCCTGGCCTATGTTCATGGCTAGTGGTTCAGCTTCACATGAGGATGGAAGCACTCAGCCTCTCGCTAGAAAAATGAAAAGACTCAAGCTGGCAAAAGCACAGCAAAGAACTGTGCGTTCTTCGAAATCACAAATCCACAAGGAGAGTCCAATTGTGTCGTTTGCGATGCCTGACCTTCCCAACACTGGACGTGAAGAGCATGCGCCTTCCACCATTTGCACGCCCCCTGCAAGTGCAGGAAGGAGCACCCGCAGTCCAGTTCCTGATAGTCAGATTGAAGATGTCAGTGTTGAAGTACACCAGGATGAGGAGGATATGGGTGTTGCTGGCGCTGGGGAGGAAATTGACCAGGAGGATTCTGATGGTGAGGTGGTTTGTTTAAGTCAGGCACCTGGGGAGACACCTGTTGTCCGTGGGAGGAATAGGGCCATTGACATGCCTGGTGAAAATACCAAAAAAATCAGCTCTTCGGTGTGGAAGTATTTCAACAGAAATGCGGACAACATTTGTCAAGCCGTGTGTTGCCTTTGTCAAGCTGTAATAAGTAGGGGTAAGGACGTTAACCACCTCGGAACATCCTCCCTTATACGTCACCTGCAGCGCATTCATCATAAGTCAGTGACAAGTTCAAAAACTTTGGGCGACAGCGGAAGCAGTCCACTGACCAGTAAATCCCTTCCTCTTGTAACCAAGCTCACGCAAACCACCCCACCAACTCCCTCAGTGTCAATTTCCTCCTTCCCCAGAAATGCCAATAGTCCTGCAGGCCATGTCACTGGCAATTCTGACGAGTCCTCTCCTGCCTGGGATTCCTCCGATGCATCCTTGCGTGTAACGCCTACTGCTGCTGGCGCTGCTGTTGTTGCTGCTGGGAGTCGATGGTCATCCCAGAGGGGAAGTCGTACTCGTAAGACCACTTTTACTACTTCCACCAAGCAATTGACTGTCCAACAGTCCTTTGCGAGGAAGATGAAATATCACAGCAGTCATCCTGCTGCAAAGCGGATAACTGAGGCCTTGGCATCCTGGGCGGTGAGAAACGTGGTTCCGGTATCCATCATTACTGCAGAGCCAACTAGAGACTTGTTGGAGGTACTGTGTCCCCGGTACCAAATACCATCTAGGTTCCATTTCTCTAGGCAGGCGATACCGAAAATGTACACAGACCTCAGAAAAAGACTCACCAGTGTCCTAAAAAATGCAGTTGTACCCAATGTCCACTTAACCACGGACATGTGGACAAGTGGAGCAGGGCAGGCTCAGGACTATATGACTGTGACAGCCCACTGGGTAGATGTATGGACTCCCGCCGCAAGAACAGCAGCGGCGGCACCAGTAGCAGCATCTCGCAAACGCCAACTCTTTCCCAGGCAGGCTACGCTTTGTATCACCGCTTTCCAGAATACGCACACAGCTAAAAACCTCTTACGGCAACTGAGGAAGATCATCGCAGAATGGCTTACCCCAATTGGACTCTCCTGTGGATTTGTGGCATCGGACAACGCCAGCAATATTGTGTGTGCATTAAATCTGGGCAAATTCCAGCACGTCCCATGTTTTGCACATACCTTGAATTTGGTGGTGCAGAATTATTTAAAAAACGATAGGGGCGTGCAAGAGATGCTGTCGGTGGCCAGAAGAATTGCGGGACACTGTAGGCGTACAGGCACCACGTACAGAAGACTGGAGCACCACCAAAAACGCCTGAACCTGCCCTGCCATCATCTGAAGCAAGAAGTGGTAACGAGGTGGAATTCAACCCTCTATATGCTTCAGAGGTTGGAGGAGCAGCAAAAGGCCATTCAAGCCTATACAACTGAGCACGATATAGGAGGTGGAATGCACCTGTCTCAAGCACAGTGGAGAATGATTTCAACGTTGTGCAAGGTTCTGCAACCTTTTGAACTTGCCACACGTGAAGTCAGTTCAGACACTGCCAGCCTGAGTCAGGTCATTCCCCTCATCAGGCTTTTGCAGAAGAAGCTGGAGACATTGAAGGAGGAGCTAACACAGAGCGATTCCGCTAGGCATGTGGGACTTGTGGATGGAGCCCTTAATTCGCTTAACAAGGATTCACGGGTGGTCAATCTGTTGAAATCAGAGCACTACATTTTGGCCACCGTGCTCGATCCTAGATTTAAAACCTACCTTGGATCTCTCTTTCCGGCAGACACAAGTCTGCTGGGGTTCAAAGAACTGCTGGTGACAAAATTGTCAAGTCAAGCGGAACGCGACCTGTCAACATCTCCTCCTTCACATTCTCCCGCAACTGGGGGTGCGAGGAAAAGGCTCAGAATTCCGAGCCCACCCGCTGGCGGTGATGCAGGGCAGTCTGGAGCGACTGCTGATGCTGACATCTGGTCCGGACTGAAGGACCTGACAACGATTACGGACATGTCGTCTACTGTCACTGCATATGATTCTCTCACCATTGAAAGAATGGTGGAGGATTATATGAGTGACCGCATCCAAGTAGGCACGTCAGACAGTCCGTACTTATACTGGCAGGAAAAAGAGGCAATTTGGAGGCCCTTGCACAAACTGGCTTTATTCTACCTAAGTTGCCCTCCCACAAGTGTGTACTCCGAAAGAGTGTTTAGTGCCGCCGCTCACCTTGTCAGCAATCGGCGTACGAGGTTACATCCAGAAAATGTGGAGAAGATGATGTTCATTAAAATGAATTATAATCAATTCCTCCGTGGAGACATTCACCAGCAGCAATTGCCTCCACAAAGTACACAGGGAGCTGAGATGGTGGATTCCAGTGGGGACGAATTGATAATCTGTGAGGAGGGGGATGTACACGGTGATATATCGGAGGATGATGATGAGGTGGACATCTTGCCTCTGTAGAGCCAGTTTGTGCAAGGAGAGATTAATTGCTTCTTTTTTGGTGGGGGTCCAAACCAACCCGTCATTTCAGTCACAGTCGTGTGGCAGACCCTGTCACTGAAATGATGGGTTGGTTAAAGTGTGCATGTCCTGTTTATACAACATAAGGGTGGGTGGGAGGGCCCAAGGACAATTCCATCTTGCACCTCTTTTTTCTTTCATTTTTCTTTGCATCATGTGCTGTTTGGAAGGTGTTTTTTGGAAGGGCCATCCTGCGTGACACTGCAGTGCCACTCCTAGATGGGCCAGGTGTTTGTGTCGGCCACTAGGGTCGCTTAGCTTAGTCACACAGCTACCTCATTGCGCCTCTTTTTTTTCTTCTTTGCGTCATGTGCTGTTTGGGGACTAGTTTTTTGAAGGGCCATCCTGCGTGACACTGCAGTGCCACTCTTAGATGGGCCAGGTGTTTGTGTCGGCCACTTGGGTCGCTTATCTTAGTCACACAGCTACCTCATTGCGCCTCTTTTTTTTCTTCTTTGCGTCATGTGCTGTTTGGGGAGTGTTTTTTGGAAGGGCCATCCTGCGTGACACTGCAGTGCCACTCCTAGATGGGCCAGGTGTTTGTATCGGCCACTTGGGTCGCTTATCTTACTCACACAGCTACCTCATTGCGCCTCTTTTTTTCTTCTTTGCGTCATGTGCTGTTTGGGGAGTGTTTTTTGGAAGGGCCATCCTGCATGACACTGCAGTGCCACTCCTAGATGGGCCAGGTGTTTGTGTCGGCCACTTGGGTCGCTTATCTTACTCACACAGCTACCTAATTGCGCCTCTTTTTTTCTTTGCGTCATGTGCTGTTTGGGGAGTGTTTTTTGGAAGGGCCATCCTGCGTGACACTGCAGTGCCACTCCTAGATGGGCCAGGTGTTTGTGTCGGCCACTTGGGTCGCTGAGCTTAGTCATCCAGCGACCTCGGTGCAAATTTTAGGACTAAAAATAATATTGTGAGGTGTGAGGTGTTCAGAATAGACTGAAAATGAGTGGAAATAATGGTTATTGAGGTTAATAATACTTTGGGATCAAAATGACCACCAAATTCTATGATTTAAGCTGTTTTTGAGGGTTTTTTGAAAAGAAAAAAAAAACGAATCCAAAACACACCCGAATCCGACAAAAAAAATTCGGTGAGGTTTTGCCAAAACGCGTTCGAACCCAAAACACGGCCGCGGAACCGAACCCAAAACCAAAACACAAAACCCGAAAAATTTCCGGTGCTCATCACTAGGTAGAACCTGTGCACAACCACAACGGGCTTTGTACCCATACATCGGGGATGATTCCGAGTTGTTCGCTCGCTAGCTGCTTTTAGCAGCATTGCACACGCTAAGCCGCCGCCCTCTGGGAGTGTATCTTAGCTTAGCAGAATTGCGAACGAAAGATTCGCTAATTTTCTCGTAACGATTACCCCGCAGTTTCTGAGTAGCTCCAGACTTACTCTGCCATCAGTCCTTTTCGTTCCTGGCTTGACGTCACAAACACACCCAGCGTTCGCCCGGCCACTCCCCCGTTTCTCCAGCCACTCCCGCGTTTTCCCTGAAACGGCAGCGTTTTTCCGCACACTCCCAGAAAACGGCCAGTTTCCGTCCAGAAACACCTACTTCCTGTCAATCACACTCCGATCAGCAGAACGATGAAAAAACTTTGTTAGGCCGTGAGTAAAATTCCAAACTTTTGTGCTAATTTACTTGACGCAGGCGCACTGCGTACATTGCGCATGCGCAGTTTGCGACTAATCGCTCCGTAGCGAACAAAAATAACGAGCGAACAACTCAGAATGACTCCCATCGTGCGTGCGCATTGCAGGGCATACGCATGTGCAGAAATGCCAATTTTTAGTCTGATTGCTGCGCTGCGGACAACGGCAGCTAGTGATCAACTCTGAATGACCCCCTAAATGCATGTATAACGGGTATATCTTTGAATTAAATAAAATACAACTTTATATTTGTTGCAATTGCCATATAAGTGGATACATGTGTATGGTTGCTCAGTGTTATGTTCCGTTAGTCAGCATTATAGAATCTGTGTTACATACACAGGACTATAGGGAGGCTGTGCTGATAGTTCTTGATATCTTTTTAATACTAGCAAAAGCAACATTAGTAGGTATTTGGATGGAACCTATTGGAACCAATGATCCTCATGGCCTGCATCTGTGCATGACGTTGCGAGAGGCGTAGTAGCTCATTTTTAATATTGACTGGTAATGGCAGGGGCGGATTTAGGGAAGAGCACACCCCTAGGCACAACAGTTATGGCCAGCCCCCTCCCTATTTCCTACCCATTTACACTCCAAGCAAGATGGCATATGGAAATATTTTGCAGTCGCTGGTCATAGGCGTGCTCAGAGACTGACTGGCGGGTGCCGCTCCGGACTTCCCCCCCTCCACGGCATTATAGTGTTCTCTCACCTCCCCTGTCCTGGATATAGACTGCTCACCTGGGCAACCCATAGACCATACTTACCTACATTTTATTTCTCCTCTCCGGGAGAAGCCCGGAGAGGAGACGCTGCAGTGTCTTCGGGGGGCGGGGCCGGACGGTGACATCACTAAGCCCCGCCCCCGCATCGGGAAATGTTGTGGGTCTGCGGGAAGGGGGTGGGGCTAAAATGACGCGATTTGCGTCATTTTAACCCCTTCTCCACCCGACGGACCCGCGAATGCGGGAGGTTATCTCTCCATCCTGCTCGCATCACTAGGGTGCGAGCAGGATGCAGTAGACCTGCCCACTCTTCCGGGGGTGCGGGGGGCTACCCCAAAAAACGGGAGCCTCCCGCAGCTTCCGGGAGAGTAGGTAAGTATGCCATAGACTGCTCACCTGGGCGGCCCAGGTAAGCAGTCTATATCCAGGACAGGGGAGGTGAGAGAACACTATAATGCCGTGGAGGGGGGGGAAGTCCAGAGCGGCACCCCCCAGTCAGTCTCTGCGCAAGCCTATGTCGCTGGTATATTTCAGGCTGACAGTACCAACACTAGCATCCAAGTGCCGCCCCCCAACAAGTGCTGCCCTTAGGAACATGCCTCATCTTACTGAAAATTCCCCATTAGCTAATGGCAGTGCTATTTACACACCTCATGTTCAACGTGGTAGTTTCCTAGCCAGCCTTAGAGGCTCTACACCAGGCATGTCCAAACTGCGGCCCTCCAGCTGTTGAGAAACTACACATCCCAGCATGCCCTGACACAGGTTTAGCATTCTCTGACAGCAAAACTGTGTCAGGGCATGCTGGGATATGTAGTTTCACAACAGCTGGAGGGCCACAGTTTGGACATGCCTGCTCTACACATTAGGCAATATAACTGAACAATATGAATGTTCTCGTTCATTAAAGAAACGAGAACTCGTTCGTATTGTTCAGTGTGGCACCAATATCGTTCAGTGTGGCACCAGTGTAGGCACCAATGATGAACGATGCACGGACCTGCGCTTGCTCATCGTTGGTGCCGGGTCACTTATGCATGCAGGCCAATATGGACAATCTTATCCATATTAGCTTGCACTGCTATGGAGCCGGTTGACGGGGGGAGTGAAGAAACTGCACTCCCTCCGTTACACCCTCCCCCGCCGCCAGGTCACCCGTCTGACGTATCGGCCGTCGGCCAGCTCGGTGGCGGGTCGCCAGCCAAATGTGTAGGGCCCCTTAGAGGGGTCAGTTCTCTGCAATGTGCTGCTGCGCACATCACTAAGCATTGTGTTAGCCCAATGTTCCTCTAAGGGATGTTACTGAATAATGATGGTGACCGCGAGGTGACTCTCACTCAGGCTGTACTATTAATAGATTCTTCAATACAGAGTATTATTATTTATTAACAGCTATAATATAGCACACACATATTCTACACAGCACTCTGCATAGCATATTAAGTTATTCACATCACTCCCTGCCCCAGTGTAGCTTACACTCTATGGGCCTAATTCAGACCTGATCGCAGCAGCAAATTTGTTAGCTAATGGGCACTGCAGGGGGGGAGGGGCAGATATAACATGTGCAGAGAGAGTTAGATTTGGGTGCCACCCTTGTCCCAAAAAGCCGATAATCATCCCTTTTTGCAACTCAGATAAATCGCCAATTTATCCATGACAGCACCGAGTGATATGTGTGCAGACAGCCTATCGCACACCTTATATACCCACCAAGCCAGCGCACGACACATGATATACTTCATGGGCTACGCGCTGCCAATGTCACATGTAGGAGGACTGTGTATCTATCTTATGTGTTTTCAATACAACTACAGTTTTTTTTCCCTGCGAAGCAAGTAGTGGTGGTATTGATTTGAGGAATCATCTAGAAAGTGAACACAAAACCATTTTTACAAGCAGGTTGACATCTAGTGAGTAAATCTGGAACTGCAATGACAAAAAATTATAGAGTTAAGATAACTAAGGGCTGTAAGTACACACTTAGGGCTGAATAAATCCTTGGAAGACAGGGGAGCCCCGGGGCAGTTAAAACAGGGGGGCCACGATGGAAGGTGGGGGATGTATATTAAATTGTGCACACTTCCCAACATGTCCCATTCCAGGAGGGACAAAATGCTCTCTACCTGGATATCCCACTTAGGGGTATATTTATTCAATAAGTGTCGGATCCATTCCGACATGCATTTGTGGGATCTTGATGACTGCGCCGGCGAGAGGGGGGGGAGGTGATGCTAGCGGCGGGGGTGATGTCGGCAACGGGGGGGGGGATGCACTGTCAGCGGCAGGTGGGAAGATGTCTGCGGCGGGGGGGGGGCGCTGCTGGGAGTGAGGAACCTGGCTGGGGGGACGCCCTGCTCAATCCGACTTTTTTTAAAGCCGGATTGAGATTGTCAGAAAGGGGGCCAATACCTGTCAGATTTGGCCCCGTTTCTGACAGAAGCAGGCGGATCGGTGGCTATTCCGCCGATCCACGTGTTTTCCGATAAGTCGGGAATTTCTGACTTGTCGGAAAAAACTGCCCATATTGAATAGGTCGGAACCCCTTACGACAGAAATCTGACGGAAGCTGCTGTCTTTTTTACGGCAAGACGGCAGGTTCCTACAGCTGTCGAATACGGCCCTTAATATATGATTGGAGTCACCTGTGTTGAACTATTTAATTGATAAGAAAGGTATTTCAACACAGATGATTGCAATCATAAATTAAGAAGGAAGTCCAGGTAGAGAGCATTTTGTCCCTCCTGGATTGGGTCATGGTGGGAGGTATAGATTGTGTATATTAAATTTAAACTAGAGATGAGCGGGTTCGGTGCCCTGAGAACTGAACCACACCCCCAATCTCCCCCCCCCCCCGAACTTCACTACCTGAGCCCGGATCCGAGTCAGGCTCGGGTTCTCCAGTCCAGTCACAGTGATGGTGTCCTCTGCTGCCATATGTCCAGTGCTGCTGTATAAGTCCAGTCCAGCGGTGCTGTGTTGTCCTGCATCAGTCCAGTGGTGGTGTCCCTGTGCTGCTGTATATGTCCAGTGATACTGCTGTATATGTCCAGTGATACTGCCGTATATGTCCAGCAGTAATGCCGTATAAATCCAGTGATACTGCCGTATATGTCCAGTGGTACTGCCATATAATTCCAGTGATACTGCTGTATATGTCCAGTGGTACTGCCATATAAATCCAGTGATACTGCCGTATATGTCATGGGGTACTGCCGTATAAATCCAGTGATACTGCCGTATATGTCCAGTGGTACAGCCGTATAAATCCAGTGGTACTGGCGTATAAATCCAGTGATACTGCCGTATAATTCCAGTGGTACTGGCGTATAAGTCAAGTGATACTGCAGTATAAATCCAGTCCAGTGGTACTGCCGTATAAGTCCTGTGGTACTGCCGTATAATTCCAGTGATACTTCCATATAATTCCAGTGACACTGCCGTATAAGTCCAGTGGTACTGCCGTATAATTCCAGTGATACTGCCGTATAATTAAAAGTGATACTGCCGTAAAATTTCAAGTGGTACTGGCGTATAAGTCCAGTGATACTGCCATATAAATCCAGCCCAGTGGTACTGCCATACAAGTCCAGTGGTACTGCCGTAAAAATCCAGAGATACTGCCGTATAATTCCAGAGATACTGCCGTATAATTCCAGTGATACTGCCGTATATGTCCAGTGGTACCGCTGTATAATTCCAGTAGTACTGGCGTATAAATCCAGTGATACTGCCGTATAATTCCATATAAGGAGCCGCGAGTCGCCGCCATTTTAACTCCGGCACTGGAGAGTGTAGAGAGAGAGTACGTGTCTCCGTCCTCAGTGTCCTGCATCAGTTCAGTGGAAGTGTCTTGTGCTGCATCAGTCCAGTCACAGTGGTGGTGTCCTCTGCTACCATATGTCCACGGCTGCTGTATAAGTCCAGTCCAGTGGTGCTGTGTTGTGCTGCATCAGTTCAGTGGTGGTGTATTGTGCTGCATCAGTTCAGTGGTAGTGTCTTGTGCTGCATCAGCCCAGTCACAGTGGTGGTGTCCTCTGCTGCCATATGTCCAGTGCTGCTGTATAAGTCCAGTCCAGTGGTGCTGTGTTGTGCTGCATCAGTTCAGTGGTGGTGTATTGTGCTGCATCAGTCCAGACACAGTGGTGGTGTCCTCTGCTGCCATATGTCCAGTGCTGCTGTATAAGTCCAATCCATTACAGTGGTGCTGTGTTGTCCTGCATCAGTACAGTGGTAGTGTCTTGTGCTGCATCAGTCCAGTCACAGTGGTGGTGTCCTCTGCTGCCATATGTCCAGTACTGCCGTATAAGTCCAGTCCATTGCAGTGGTGCTGTGTTATCCTGCATCAGTCCAGTGGTGGTGTCCCTGTGCTGCTGTATACTGTATGTCCAGTTGTACTGCTGTATATGTCCAGTGATACTGCCGTATATGTCCAGTGTTACTGACGTATAAATCCAGTGATACTGCCGTATATGTCCAGTGGTACTGGTGTATAAATCCAGTCCAGTGATACTGCCATATATGTCCAGTGATACTGCCGTATAATTCCAGTGGTACTGCTGTATAATTCCAGAGATACCGCCGTATAATTCCAGTGATACTGCCATATAATTCCAGCGGTACTGGTGTAGAAATCCAGTCCAGTGATACTACCGTATATGTCCAGTGGTACTGCCATATAATTCCAGTGATACTGCCGTTTATGTCCAGTGGTCATGCCGTATAAATACAGTGGTACTGGCATATATAAATCCAGTCCAGTGATACTGCCGTATATGTCCAGTGGTACTGCCGTATAAATCCAGTGATACTGCCATATATATGTTCAGTGGTACTGCCGTATAAATCCAGTGGTACTGTCGTATAAATCTCAGTCCAGTGATACTGCCGTATATGTCCAGTGGTACTGCCGTATAAATCCCGTCCAGTGATACTGCCATATAATACCAGTGGTACTGGCGTATAAGTCCAGTGGTACTGGTGTACAAATCCAGTCCAGTGATACTGCCGTATATGTCCAGTGGTACTGCCATATAATTCCAGTGATACTGCTGTATATGTCCAGTGATACTGCCGTATATGTTCACTGGTACTGCCATATAAATCCAGTGGTACTGGCGTATAAATCCAGTCCAGTGATACTTCCGTATATGTCCAGTGGCACTGCCATATAAATCCAGTGGTACTGGAGTATAAATCCAGTCCAGTGATACTGTCATATATGTCCAGTGGTACTGACGTATAATTCCAGTGGTACTGCCATATAATTCCAGTGGTACTGGCGTATAAATCCAGTCCAGTGATACTGCCACATATGTCCAGTGGTACTGATGTATAATTCCAGTGATACTGCCATATAATTCCAGTGGTACTGGCATATAAATCTAATGATACTGCCATATAAATCCAGTCCAGTGGTACTGCCGTATAATTCCAGTGGTACTGCCGTATAAATCAAGTCCAGTGGTACTGCCATGTAATTCCAGTGGTACTGGTGTATAATTCCAGCGGTACTGGTGTATAAATCCAGTCCAGTGATACTGTCGTATATATGTCCAGTGGTACTGCCGTATATGTCCAGTGGTACTGCCATATAATTACAGTGGTACTGGCGTATATGTCCACTGGTACTGGTGTATATGTCCACTGGTACTGGCGTATACATCCAGTCCAGTGATACTTCTGTATATGTCCAGTGGTACTGCCGTATAAATCCAGTCCAGTGATACTGCCGTATATGTCCAGTGGTACTGGCATATAAATCCAGTGATACTGCCGTATTAATCCAGTCCAGTGCTACTGCCGTATAAATCCAGAGGAACTGCCATATAATTCCACTGATACTGCCATATAATTCCAGTGGTACTGGCATATAAATCCAGTGATACTGCTGTATAAATCCAGTCCAGTGGTACTGCCGTATAAATCCAGTGGTACTGCCGTATAAATCCAGTGGTACTGCCGTATAATTCCAGTGATACTGCCGTATAATTCCAGTGATATTGCCATATAATTCCAGTGGTACTGGCGTATAAATCCAGTGATACTGCTGTATAAATCCAGTCCAGTGGTACTGCCGTATAAGTCCAGAGGAACTGCCATATAATTCCACTGATACTGCCATATAATTCCAGTGGTACTGGCGTATAAATCCAGTGATACTGCTGTATAAATCCAGTCCAGTGGTACTGCCGTATAAGTCCAGTGGTACTGACGTATAATTCCAGTGATACTGCCATATAATTCCAGTGGTACTGGCATATAAATCCAGTGATACTGCAATAAAAATCCAGTCCAGTGGTACTGCCGTATAAATCCAGTGGTACTGCTGTATAATTCCAGTGATATTGATGTATAATTCCAGTGGTACTGGCGTATAAGTCCAGTGATACTGCCGTATAAATTCAGTTCAGTGGTACTGCCATATAAATCCAGTGGTACTGCCGTATAATTCCAGTGATACTGTCGTGTATTTCCAGTGGTACTGGCGTATAATTCCAGCGGTACTGGTGTATAAATCCAGTCCAGTGATACTGCCGTATATGTCATGGGGTACTGCTGTATAATTCCAGTGATACTGCCGTATATGTCCAGTGGTCATGCCGTATAAATCCAGTGGTACTGGCATATAAATCCAGTTCAGTGATACTGCCGTATATGTCTAGTGTACTGCCGTATAAATCCAGTGATACTGCCATATAAATCCAGTGGTACTGCCATATAAATCCAGTGGGACTGCCATATAAATCCAGTCCAGTGATACTGCCGTATATGTCAAGTGGTACTGCCATATAATTACAGTGATACTGCCATATAATTTAAGTGTTACTGGCTTATATGTCCAGTGGCACTGCCGTATAAATTCAGTCCAGTGATACTGCCGTATATGTCCAGTGGTACTGCCATATAATTCCAGTGATACTGCCGTATATGTCCAGTGGTTCTGTCATATATATCCAGTGGCACTGGTGTATGAATCCAGACCAGTGATACTGCCGTATATGTCCAGCGGTACTGTCATATAAATCCAGCGATACTGCCGTATATGTCCAGTGATACTGCTGTATATGTCCACTGGTACTGCAGTATATGTCCACTGGTACTGGTGTATAAATCCAGTCCAGTGATACTTCCATATATGTCCAGTGGTACTGGCATATAAATCCAGTGATACTGCCGTATAAATCCAGTCCAGTGGTACTGCCATATAAGTCCAGTGGTACTGCCATATAATTCCAGTGGTACTGGCATATAAATCCAGTGATACTGCCGTATAAATCCAGTCCAGTGGTACTGCCTTATAATTCCAGTAATACTGCCATATAATTCCAGTGGTACTGGCATATAAATCCAGTGATACTGCCATATAAATCCAGTCCAGTGGTACTGCCATATAAGTCCAGTGGTACTGCCGTATAATTCCAGTGATACTACCGTATAATTCCAGTGATATTGCCATATAATTCCAGTGGTACTGGCGTATAAATCCAGTGATACTGCTGTATAAGTCCAGTGATACTGCCGTATAATTCCAGTGGTACTGCTGTATAATAACAGTGTTACTGCCATATAAATCTAGTCCAGTGGTGCTGCCATATAAATTCAGTGGTGCTGTCCTGTGCTGTATATTATTTATTCCAAATAAAGGGGTTATTAATATTTAATCCAAATAAATTTCACAGGGTTTGCCCTGTGTGGTGCTCTCCTGTACCGCATATTGGGGGTCATTCCGAGTTGTTCGCTCGCTAGCAGATTTTAGCAGCATTGCACACGCTAGGCAGCCGCCCTCTGGGAGTGTATCTTAGCTTAGTAGAATAGCGAACGAAAGATTAGCAGAATTGCGAATAGAAAATTCTTAGCAGTTTCTGAGTAGCTCCAGACCTACTCACAGATTGCGATCAGCTCAGGCCGCTTCGTTCCTGGTTTGACGTCACAAACACACCCTGCGTTCGGCCAGCCACTCCCCCGTTTCTCCAGACACTCCCACATTTTTCCCTGACACGCCTGCGTTTTTTTGCACACTCTCAGAAAACGGCCAGTTTCCGCCCAGAAACACCCACTTCCTGTCAATCACACTCCGATCACTACAACGATGAAAATTCTTCGTTCGGACGTGAGTAAATCTACTAAGTTTTGTGCTAAAATACTGAGCGCATGCGCACTGCGTACCATGCGCATGCACATTTTAGCCTTAACCGCTCCATTGCGAAAATCGGCAACGAGCGATCAACTTGGAATGACCCCCATTGTTATATAATGCCAGAAAAATAATGGAGAACAAAAATTTGGAGGATAAAATAGGGAAAGATCAAGAACCACTTCCTCCTAGTGCTGAAGCTGCTGCCACTAGTCATGACATAGACGATGAAATGCCATCAACGTCGTCTGCCAAGGCCGATGCCCATTGTGATAGCAGAGGGCATGTCAAATCCAAAAAGCCAAAGTTCAGTAAAAAGACCCAAAAAAATAAATTTAAATGGTTTGAGGAGAATGTTCATGACTAGTGGTTCAGCTTCACATGATGATGGAAGCCCTTTCCTCCCGCTAGAAAAAGCACAGCAAAGGACTGTGCATTCTAAGATGGTATCACAAATCCCCAAGGAGAGTCCAAGTGTGTCGGCGGTTGCGATGCCTGACCTTCCCAACACTGGACAGGAAGTGGTGGCTCCTTCCACCATTTGCACGCACTCTACAAGTGCTGGAAGTAGCACCCACAGTCCAGTTTCTGATATTCAAATTGAAGATGTCACTGTTGAAGTACACCAGGATGAGGATATGGGTGTTGCTGGCGCTGAGGAGGAAGTTGTCGATGAGGATTCTGATGGTGATGTGGTTTGTTTAAATGAGGCACCGGGGGAGACACCTGTTGTCTGTGGGATGAATAAGCCCTTTGTGATGACTGGGCAAAATACTAAAAAAGCCACCTCTTCGGTGTGGAATCATTTCTCCACAAATCTGGACAACAGGTGTCAAGCCGTGTGTTGCCTCTGTCAATCTGTAATAAGTAGGGGCAAGGACGTTAACCACCTAGGAACATCCTCCCTTATACATCACCTGCTGTTCATTCATCAGAAGTCAGTGTCAAGTTGTGAAACTTTGGGTAAGAGCATAAGCAGTCCACTGACACCTAAATCCCTTCTTCCTCTTGTACCAAAGCTCCTGCAAGTCACACCACCAACTCCCTCAATGTCAACTTCCTCCTCAGTCAGGAACGTCAGTAGTCCTGCAGGCCATGTCACTGGCATGACTGAGGAGTCCTCTCCTAACCGGGATTTCTCTGGAGGATCCTTGAGTGGTACGCCTACTGCTGCTGTTGCTGCCACTGCTGTTGTTGCTGCTGGGAGTCGATCGTCATCCCAGAGGGGAAGTCGGAAGAGCACTTGTACTACTTCAACTAAGCAATTGACTGTCCAACAGTCCTTTGTGAGGAAGATGAAATATGACAGCAGTCATCCTGTTGCAAAGCGGATAACTGAGGCCTTGACAGCTATGGTGGGGTTAGACGTGCGTCCGTTATCTGCCATTAGTTCAGTGGGACTTAGAGAATTGATGGAGGTAGTGTGTCCCCGGTACCAAATCCCATCTAGTTTCCATTTCACCAGGCAGGCGATACCAAGAAAGTACAGAAACGTCAGAAAAAGTGTCCTCAGTGTCCTAAAAATGCAGTTGTACCCACTGTCCACTTAACCACGGACATGTGGACAAGTGGAACAGGGCAGACTAAGGACTATATGACTGTGACAGCCCACTGGGTAGATGTATTGCCTCCCGCAGTAACAACAGCTGCGGCACCAGTAGCAGCATCTTGCAAACACCAACTCGTTCCTAGGCAGGCTACGCTATGTATCACCGCTTTCCGTAAGAGGCACACAGATGACAACCTCTTACGGAAACTGAGGGACATCATCGCACAATGGCTTACCCCAATTAGACTCTCCTGGGGATTTGTGATATCAGCCAATATTGTACATGCATTACATCTGGGCAAATTCCAGCACGTCCCATGTTTTGCACATACAAGTAATTTGGGGGTGCAGAATTTTTAAAAAAATGACAGGGGCGTGCAGGAGATGCTGTCGGTGGACCAAAAATTTGCGGGCCACTTTCGACATTCAGCCACCGCGTGCCGAAGATTGGAGCACCAGCAAACACTCCTGAAGTAAGAGGTGATAACGAGGTGGAATTCAACACTCTATATGCTTCAGAGGATGGAGGAGCAGTAAAAGGCCATTCAAGCCTATACATCCACCTACGATATATGCAAAGGAGGGGGAATGCACCTGACTCAAGCGCAGTGGAGAATGATCTCCGTCTTGTGCAAGGTTCTCCAACCCTTCCAACTTGCAACAAGTGAAGTCAGTTCAGACACTGCAAGCTTGAGTCAGGTCATTCCCCTCATCAGGCTTTTGCAGAAGCAGCTGGAGAAATTGAAGGAGGAGCTAAGACAGAGCAATTCCGCAAAGTATGTAGCCCTTCATTCGCTTTGCCAGGATTCAAGGGTAGTCAATCTGTTGAAATCAGAGCATTACATTTTGACCACCGTGCTCGATCCTAGGTTTAAATCCTACGTTGTATCTCTCTTTCCGGCAGACACAAGTCTTCAGAGGTACAAAGACATGCTGGTGAGAAAATTGTCAACTCAAGCGGAACGTGACCCGTCAACAGCTCCTCCTTCATTTTCTCCCTCAACTGGGGCTGCGAGGAAAAGGCTAAGAATTCCGAGCCCACCCGCTGGTGGTGATGCAGGGCAGTCAGGAGCGAGTGCTGACATCTGGTCCGGACTGAAGGACCTGCCAGCGATTACTGACATGTCTACTGTCACTGCATATGATTCTGTCACCATTGAAAGAATGGTAGAGGTCTATATGAGTGACAGCATCCAAGTAGGCATGTCAGACAGTCCATATGTATACTGGCAGGAAAAAGAGGCAATTTGGATGCCCTTGCACAAACTGGCTTTACTTTACCTAAGTTGCCCCCCCTCCAGTGTGTACTCTGAAAGAGTGTTTAGTTCAGCCGGTAACCTTGTCAGCGATTGGCGTAGGAGGTTACTTCCACAAAATGTGGAGAAGATGATGTTCATCAAATTGAATTATAAATTCCTCCGGGAAGACCTTTACCAGCAATTGCCTCCAGAAAGTACACAGGGACCTGTGATGGTGGATTCCAGTGGGGACGAATTAATATTCTGTGAGGAGGAGGATGTACACACTGAAAGTGGTGAGGAATCGGAGGATGAGATCGACATCTTGCCTCTGTAGAGCTAGTTTGTGCAAAGAGAGATGGATTGCTTCTTTTTTGGTGGGTGCCCAAACAAACCAGTCATTTCAGCCACAGTCGTGTCGCAAACCCTGTCGCTGAAATGATTGGTTTGTTAAAGTGTGCATGTCCTGTTTATACAACATACGGGTGGGTGGGAGGGCCCAAGGACAATTCCAACTTGCACCTCTTTTTCTTCTTTGCATCATGTGCTGTTTGGGGACTAGTTTTTTTTAAAGTGCCATCCTGTCTGACACTGCCGTACAACTTCAGGGGTACTGCTGTATAAGTCCAGTCCAGTGGTACTGTCTTGTGCTGCATCAGTCCAGTGGTGGTGTATTGTGCTGCCATATGTCCAGTGGTGGTGTCCTGTTCTGTTTATTATTTACTCCAAATAGAAGAGTTTTATACATTACTTATATTATTATCCAAATTATTTTTACAGGGTTTGCCCTGTGTGCAGTAGGGATACGCTCGCCTGTGCTGCATATTATTATAATAGCTCTAAATAAAAGGGTTATCATTATCCAAATTAATTTTACAGGCTTTGCCGTGTGTGTGGTTTAGGGGTACGCTCTCCTGTGCCGCCAATATTGTGCGTGTATTACATCTGGGCAAATTCCAGCACATCCCATGTTGTTTGTGCCGCACACTTGTGTCACTTAGCTTAGTCATACAGCTACCTCATTGCACCGCTTTTTCTTCTTTGCATGACGTGCTGTTTGGGGCCTAGTTTTATTTAGGTGCCATCCTATCTGCAACTGCAGTGCCACTCCTAGATAGGCCAGGTGTTTGTGCTGCAGACTTGTGTCGCTTAGCTTAGTCATACAGCTACCTCATTGCACCTCTTTTTCTTCTTTGCATGATGTGCTGTTTGGGGCCTAGTTTTTTTAAGTGCCATCCTGTCTGCCATTGCGGTGCCACTCCTAGATGGGCCAGGTGTTTGTGCCGCACACTTGTGTCGCTTAGCTTAGCCATACAACTACCTAATTGCACCTCTTTTTCTTCTTTGCATGATGTGCTGTTTGGGGCCTATTTTTTAAATCTGCCATCCTGGCTGCCACTGCAGTGCCACTCCTAGATGGGCCAGGTGTTTGTGCCGCACACTTGTGTCGCTTAGCTTAGTCATCCAGCCACCTTGGTGCAACCTTTTGGCCTAAAAACAATATTGTGAGGTGTGAGGTGTTCAGAATAGACTGGAAATGAGTGGAAATTAATTTTATTGAGGTTAATAATACCATAGGATCAAAATTACCCCCAAATTATGTGATTTTAGCTGTTTTTATATGTTTAAAAAAATCATACAGATCCAAAACCAAAACACCAAAACACAAAAGGGTGGTTTTGGCAAAACCAATCCAGATCCAAAACACGAGCATGGAACCAGAACCAAAACACGAAAAGTGCCCGCCGCACATCTCTAATTTAAACCAATGGTGTATATTAGTTTTAACTAATAGTTTAATAATGGTTAGATACTGTTTATAGCTCCACCTAATTGAAAGACAACTATTTATAAACTTTTCTTGTAGTGGAACAAAGACAACTTAACCTTAAAATACACATAGAAAAATAAAGTAATTTATCTTGTCACATGCAAGAATAGTAGCAACCTCTGTACTACTTACACACTGGGACAGGACTCAGGAGGACTCTGTGTGTGCCTATCTCTAGACCCAAATGGTTTAGTTGCATAACAGTTTACACAGGACTCAGACACCCTGGCGGGGAGGAGGAGAAGCTGGGATCCCTGTGTCACTTACAGCTCTCTCCCCTCTGCTATCTCTCCTCTGGTCAGGAAGCTCTGTCGGTAGCTCATGAAACATGACACTCCTGTGTCTCTGCCTGCACCAGAGCTGGATTAAGGGGGAGGGGGGGGGGGTCCCTGGGATATATACCCCGGGCCCCCTTTCCAAAAGGGCCCCCTGCCACACCACAGATCGGATCTCTCTTCAATCCGATCTGCGGTGCTGCGCTCATGAGTCCCGGCTCCCCGCTGCCCTGTCCCTTCTCCTTCTTCAGTGCAGTGTGCGGCGCACCAATGACTGAGCCACAGTCTTGCTGAGCTGGACAGCAATTGGACAGCTGAGCCGTCGCTCAGCTGCGCTGACTACAGCTCTAAGAGTGCTCTAACAGCTGTAGTCAGGCTCAGCTGTCCAATTGCTGTCTGGCTCAGCAAGCCTGCAGCTCAGTCATTGGCGCGCCGCACGCTGCACTGAAGAAGAAGGAGGGATTCTTAGCGATGTGGAGATATATATATATATATATATATTTTTTTTTATTTTTATTTTTTAATTTTAGTCCATGGGGGCCCCCTGCTATTTAGTGCCCCAGGCCTCCCGGGGCCTTAATCCGGCTCTGGCCTGCACCGCATAAAGTCCTGCTCGCAATCTGGGTGCTTATGCTGATGCTCAAGAGGTAAAGCTGGTGATGTCCGTGTGCTCTGGCTGGGGGGCCCCTGACAAAGGGGGGCCAAGGTTACAGTATGCCCTGCATCCCCCCCTTAATCTGGCTATGTACACACTTAGACTATATCAGCACGATATGCATTATCATAATAACAAATTGTGCTTATCGTCTAATGTGTAGCCATGATTGCGTGCGCCCACGGGTCACATGCAACATCTTCCAACTGGAAGATATCGTGTGCAACCCAGTGCAGTGTAATGAAGGACAAGATGTCGTTCCACCGTTCATTACATTGCTTAGTGTGTACCGGCAATCTGGCATGGTGCGAGGCAAAGGGAAATCTCCCCAGTCCCAAACCATCACCCCGATTGCCGATCATACTATTATGTACCCAGGCTAACATCACTCACAAGTCTCACAGAATGTGCAGCATATTTTGAGAGGGCCGCAGTGAAACGTTTAAGGGATTTGGTGGGCCCCAGTGAAACGTTTGAGGGATTTGGTGGGCCACAGTGAAACGTTTGAGGGATTTGGTGGGCCCCAGTGAAACGTTTAAAGGATTTGGTGGGCCCCAGTGAAACGTTTAAGGAATTTGGTGGGCCCCAGTGAAACGTTTGAGGGATTTGGTGGGCCCCAGTGAAACGTTTAAGGGATTTGGTGGGCCCCAGTGAAACGTTTGAGGGATTTGGTGGGCCCCAGTGAAACGTTTAAGGGATTTGGTGGGCCCCAGTGAAACGTTTGAGGGATTTGGTGGGCCCCAGTGAAACGTTTGAGGGATTTGGTGGGCCACAGTGAAACGTTTGAGGGATTTGGTGGGCCGCAATGAAACGTTTAAGGGATTTGGTGGGCCCCAGTGAAACGTTTGAGGGATTTGGTGGGCCCCAGTGAAACGTTTGAGGGATTTGGTGGGCCCCAGTGAAACGTTTGAGGGATTTGGTGGGCCACAGTGAAACGTTTGAGGGATTTGGTGGGCCGCAGTGAATTGTTTGAGGAATTTGGTGGGCCGCAGTGAAACATTTGAGGGATTTGGTGGGCCGCATTGAAACATTTGAGGGATTTGGTGGGCCGCAGTGAAACATTTGAGGAATTTGGTGGGCCGCAGTGAAACGTTTGAGGGATTTGGTGGGCCACAGTGAAACGTTTGAGGGATTTGGTGGGCCAGAAATTTGACTTTTACTGGAAAAAAATATTGATTTTACGTCCCCCGCCTTCTGTAGCTTCATTACTTATGTGCTTCCCATTAATGTCCTCCTTACTTGCATGTTCTTCTCTTTGTGTCTCTATTTTCCTGCCCAATGTAAAAGGACGCGATTTGCAGGAGGTGGCTCAATTCTAGCAAGATAGTCATTAGACTTAAAGAGGTAATTCGTTTAAAAGCAAAAGCAGGTTGGTTTTGCCCTTAAACTAATTACCGCCTTAAATCTTGTGACTATTTCTCTGGAATTGTGCTGGCTTCCAAAAATCAGAGGCTGATACATATGGCCCTACTTCTCTATTTCAGTTCAGATTCTTCTCGATCTCCCTGTCCTCTATTTGGGGATGAAACATTATAATGTCATGACATCAGTCTCGCCTGCTGCAAGTGAGTCACACATACACAAAAATTTTTTTATTATTATCAGCAAACCCAATTGGCAGCAATGTGTTGCATGTGACCGACAGTAATGGCTGAGTACACCTGGCCAATAAAGCTGATTCTGATACTGTGGGTTGGAATTGGCCTATGGGCTGCCAGTTGAAGAGGGCTGATTTACAGTATGCACCAATCAGGGTGTAAGTAGAAAGTCAATCATTCTTTCTTATTATAAGTTGTAAGACTGAGCCTATGACCTGACACACAGGGATGTAGTTGGGATCCGAGCAGTCAGAATGCTGACGCCAGAATCCCGACACCGGTTAGAATGCAGACGTCGGTATCCCAACGGCCGGGATCCAAATGTTAGTATCCTGGGGAGGTTAGAGTTAGGCTGTGGGGGGGAGGGTTAGGGTCAGGCTGCGGGCAGTGGAGGTTAGGTTCTGGTTGCGCGGAGGGAGGGTTATATTTTGGCTGCGGGCAGTGGAGGTTAGGTTCAGGTTGCGGGGAGGGAGGGTTAGGGTCAGGCTGTGTGGAGGGAGAATTATGTCTAGGCTGCGGGGAGGGAGGGTTATGTCTAGGCTGCGGGGAGGAGGGGTTATGTCTAGACTGCGGGGAGGGAGGGTTATGTTTAGGCTGCGGGAAGGGAGGGTTAGGTTTAGGCTGCGGGAAGGGAGGGTTAGGTTTAGGATGCAGGAAGGGAGGGTTAGGTTTAGGATGTGAAGAGGGAAGGTTAGGTTTAGGCTGTGGGGAGGGAGGGTTAGGCTTAGGCTACAGGGAGGGAGGGTTAGAGTAAGAATGTGGACAGTAGAGATTAGGTTCAGGCTGCGGGGAGGGGGGTTAAGGTCAGGCTGCGGGCAGTGGAGGTTAGGTTCAGGCTGCGGGGAGGGAGGGTTAGGTTTAGGCTGCGGAGAGGGAGGGTTATGTTTAGGCTGCAGGGAGGGAGGGTTAGGTTTAGGCTGCAGGGAAGGAGGATTAGAGGGAGGGAGAGGATTAGGGTTAGCCAGTGTCAGACTGGGGCATGAAGGGCCCACCGGGGGAATGCAATGGTAGGGGCCCAGGTATAGGGGTGTGGTTAGTCTCCAGAGGAGGTGTGGCCAGTCATTGACTTACCATTATGAGTGCATGTGCTGGGCCCCTTGATAAATATATATATATATATATATATATATATATATATAGTAAATACTGCTATTGCATGCACGATAATGTACCAGATTAATAACCACAATGTGTATTGCAGGGCACATTGAGGCTGCAGCGGCGGAGTGCAGGGGATCTGCGTCCCCTGCAGCGGTGTCTGTCCCCAGCACCTGTCAAAGTATGGCGACGGGCAGTGCCGCGGAAGTGGCACTTTAAACTTGGCGCCAATTCGGCATACAATTGGAAGCGTCGCCTGCTGCCTTTCAAAACTGGTGCCCTCTGTGAGCCAATCACGGCACGCGGAGTGGCAGCCAATGGGAAGCAGACGCGGCAAGCCAATCAGAGCTCGCTGCGCCGCACCTGTCCCCGCCCCCAGCGTCTGACATCAGACGCCACCAGGGACCGGCAGAAGAAGCATGGCGGCCGGAGCAGAGAGAAGCCGGGTGAAGAGCTCCTGCGACGGAAGAGAGAAGACGCCAGGATCGACAAAGAAGACAGGCACCGGTGGCTGGATGCAAAGAAGAGGCGGCGGCGACGCTGGCCAAGACGGGCCAGTGGCAGAAGAGTAAAGATGCGGACCGGAGAGGCAACCAGGGGTGGAATGAAAAGGAGCAAACGAAACACCCCCGTGTTGCCTCGCCCACCGGGACAATAGGCCCTTGTTGAGGGCACCTACCTCCTTCCTAGACCACCAGGGATCGGGCATTAGGCCCGTGGGGACAGTCAGGCCACAGGCCTGTAGGCGCAGTAGGCGGTGAAGCAATGACTGGTGCCAAACTGTAAGGAGTGTTAACTGGATATTGCAGACATAAATTAATAACTGTAGAGACTTGTACTGAAGCTTAAAGGTTAAACTGGAAGGCTGTGAAGAATTGTCCTTGATTGCAGCAACAATGAAAATACAATACTGAATAGAATACTTGTAAATTGTGAAGAAGCACTGTGAAACTGCAGCAGACGATAATGGTGAAGAATGAGTTAAACTGAGAGTTGATTAAATGAGCACCTGAGTTTAGTAGAATCTTCCAAAGGCTGTGTGATTGAAGCAGGCAGACAGGGTAACCTCTCACAAGACTCTGGAAATCCACTTGTTTGCCACTGGGAGAGCGATTGACTGACAGCACAGCAGGGAACTGGTGGATCCTTTGCAGTGAAGGCTGCAGGCAGACCTCTGGGAGCGGAGGCGATATCTGGACCACTGGAATCACACAGAAAACCACGGAGAAAGGAGCTAGCGTACAGAGTAGCTACAACAAAGCACTGGCCCAGAATAACATAATCCCAGCCTACTTAAAGGCAGCACAAGCACGAGATTGGCTAACACTTACCCACAGGTGTTTCACTAGTGCTCTCAGGTGCTCATTTGGTCTCCAACATGGCCGCCCCCTATACTGCAGACACTCAGCAGTGCCTTTGGCCATTTGGTCCCCGCACTCCCGGCTCCAAGAACCTGCATCACCTCTGCCGCTGACCACGCCGCGTCACCACATGGCCGCACAGCACCGCGAGCAACCGCGCCGGCAACGGACGGACCCCAGAACCCGCAGAGGTGAGTGATCGGTTCGTGACACAGAGGTCTTAGGAAGCATGGACCTTCCTCGCTCAGCCGCCCTTTCGCAGAATCGGAGATCAACTTTAGTGCAGAGGGATATGAGCTCATCTAATTTAGGAGGTAAGTCTCTGGTAGCAAGCTCATCCGTTCAGATAACCTGTGCCAGAAAGCTGTATAGAGAGCATCGTCATTCCAGCAGAGTTCAGATGCTAGGATCTGGAATTGTACCAGATATTGACCGACTGTCCGTGTCCCCTGACGTAGCCGGAGAAGATCAGTGGAGGCAGATGTCACACGGCCTGGTTCATCGAAGATGCGCCTGAAGGTCGCCACGAAATCTGCATATGAGGAGAGCAGGGCATTGGATTTCTCCCAGAGAGGTGATGCCCAATCCAGGGCGGAGCCACTGAGGAGGGAGAAGATGTAGGCAACCTTGGTGCGGTCGGTTGGAAAACTACCAGGCTGTAACTCGAAATGTATCTCACACTGATTCAAGAAACCCCGACAGGCTTTAGGGGAACCATCGAACTTGGCTGGTGACGGCAAATGGAGACGAGGTGCAGAGACGGGAATGGTGGGTGGGGTTACCACCTGAGGTACTGCAGTAAGAACTCTGGACGCGCATGAACCACGGAGGGTTGCTTGAATCCCATCCAGCTGGGAGGAAAGGTCCTGGAGACAGTGGATCACTTGTCCCTGTGCAGCCTCTTGGTGTTCCAAGCGGGCTGCAAGATGTTGCACCGGGCTGGTCGCTTGGGCCTGGTCTCCGGCCAGATCCATTAGGTCAGTGCTTACTGTCACAACTGAGGGCTGAGGTTGACCTGGGGTGGCCTCAGATGTAGGGGCTGGCGTGTATGTGAACCGTGGAAGTAGAATAGGGTTCTTGGACATGCAGGAGGTTAAGCACCGTTTGCCCGAAGGTGTGACCACAACAACAGAGTATATAAAACAAAGTCTGTTTATTGAACACACAGTTTAGACACCTTGGCAATTGAGATAACTTTCAACAGTAACTTGTGCAGATAAATATAGCAGTACAGTTCCTGGAAGCGCAGTGGTAATCAATACTGTGGCAATGCAGGATGAGATGTTAACAAAGTCCTTGCAAAACCCGGAGTTGGAAAGTCTGTACGCCACAGCTAACCGCTGTAACAGGGAACTAGCTGGCACTGCCCAGCAGATGACACACTGGAAGCTGGGTTGGCACAAGTGCACAGAGGTTGAAGGGAACTTGGAAGAATTGCCGGGAATGCCGGATGGAACCGTTGCAGACAGTAGGTGTACTGAACTCACCGCTGAAGATAGAGTCCGATGGTGAGTATCGATGGTGAACTGTGGTTCGATGTTGTGTGGTAGATGATGAACAGGTCGATGCTGGAACACCGCTGGAGGTAGAGAGCGATACTGAAAGTGATACAGAACACCACTGAGAGCTGGTAGTGACTCAGGAACACCGATGGAAGCTGGAAGCGACACTGGAGCAACGCTGGAAGCTGGAAACTGGTGATGAAGTCACTGTGGAGCTGGTAGTGACACAGGAACACCGCTGGAAGCTGGAAGCGAGACTGGTACAATACTGGAAGCTGGAAGCCAGTGATAAAGTCACTGTGGATCACAGAGAGCGATGTTGGTAGGCAATGAGAGCTAAGAGTGATACTGGAACACTGCTGGAAGCTGGAAGCGATTCTAGAACAGTGCTGAAAGCTGGAAGACGGTGATGGATCACTGCAGGACATAGGATGCAATGTAGGAATACTGCTGGAGTCAGGCAGCACCGCAAGATGATAAATGGTGCGGGGTCACAGGAGCTGGAATACCTGGAAGCACAAGCTGGAACATCCACAGACAGGAGAGACATGTATCACTAGGATAGACAACCAAAGCATTGACGATTAGGCAGCCTGGAAGCAGGATATTTATACCAGCTGGGAAGCAGGTATTGGCTGAGCAATCAGGCAGAGTCCAGAGCACAGCGGATAGACTGGAAAGTGACATGTGATGAATCCAAACATGGCTGCGCCCATGTTTGATTCTGGAGGGAAAGTCTGTTTGAATTAACATGTGGGAATCTGTAGTAATGGCGGCGGAGGCTGCGGAGAGCAGGAGATGCCATTCAATATGAGAGGAGGGATTTACTATGTAGTTGCCATGACAGCGCTGCCGGGATCAAAGAGGGGAGACTGAGGCAATGTTGTACAGTGCCCTGCACGCAGACAGCGCAGGTGGAATCCAGGCTTGGAGCGCTGGGCCAGTCTCAGGAGACACTTGGAAGGAAAGAAGTGGTGACTATTTACCCGGATCATGACAGAGAGTATCAAGCAGTGGCGTCACTAGGGTTGGTGTCCCAGTGCGTACCAGCGTCACGTGTGCCTGAAAAGGAGGTGTGGCCTTGTGGCACACCTTTGTTTTCATCACTTTTGGGACGTACCCAGCACTCCCTAAGATGCCGTGCTGCCCCCAGAGAGTCTCCCCATAATGCCGGCTCCTCTCTTAGTGACCAGGAGCTGGGTGGTGCATGATCATCTCACAGTGCAGCGCCCAGCTCCCAGTCACTGAGGAAGACCCGGGATTTGGTGTCATCTTCATGGATGGTGACCAGTCCGCACTCCCTGCAGCTCCCTAGTGACACCTACAGAGGTTAAAATGTCAGGGTGGTTCACAGTCCCATAACAAAGCTTCTGAGTGCCCTGTGCCAGCCTCGCCCCCTAAGCCCATGACATCACAAAGAGGGGGTGGGGCCCACAACATTCCCCGGAGCATCCTAAGGACATTCCGGACTGCATGATATATGTGGGCAGCACTGCAGCAGCAATACTGCCTGTGGGATGCTGGATACTGGGCACCCTGCTAGCCGGAAAAAAGGGCTATGGGGCAGGGAGTCCTGCGCGCCTCCCGGTTCCGGTATGAATGGTCGACCATGTTATGGTCGACAGTCATTAGGTCGACCACTATTGGTCGACATTGACATGGTCGACATGGACACATGGTCGACACATGAAAATGGTCGACACATGAAAGGTCGACACGTGAAAAGGTTGACATGAGTTTTTTTTACCTTTTTTTGTGTTGTTTTTTGCGTAAAGTGACTGCTTCGGGCATGGTGCCTTCGCTCCGCTACCGCTTCGCTCGGCACAGATTACCGTTCCAATCGTAGTCCACGTGGATCGTAAAGTATGGAAAAGTTCCCCAAAAGAAAAAAAAGTAAAAAAAAGCATGTCGACCTTTTCATGCGTCGACCTTTCATGCGTCGACCATTTTCATGTGTCGACCATGTGTCCATGTCGACCATGTCAATGTCGACCAATAGTGGTCGACCTAATGACTGTCGACCATAACATGGTCGACCATCTGAACGGATACCGCGCCTCCCTAGGATATAATTTCAAATTGTCAGAAATGTGTGCAAATAAAATCTGTTTATGGATGTTTCCATCTTACTTTCAGCAGCTGTAAGTGGAAGACAACAAATAATTCACCCAGAAATCAATTTAAATGTTTCTTTTTTTCTTCACAGCGAGATAAGAGCTATTATGTCTATTTTTAGCACTTCAGGATAATGGTTGTTTGTTGCACTACAGGATACACTAAGCTTTCCTCCGACAGTAGGTGGATTTGGAACTCAGATAGATGAACGAATAACATTGCCATTCCCTGCATAATGGAAATATCATGAGCACAGCACCCTAAATATAAGGTAAGCGTCACCTTTGGCTGGGATTAAAACCCAATTTAGCTGTGCTAAGGCTCCGTATTATAGCACAGGAACATTCTTCCATCATCACTGTAAAAGGGCATTAAGGAACTAGTAGCAAGAGTGTGTATAATTAGTGCACTGCCTACACAATACAGATAATATAGAGTACATGTGTTAGAGGACTATGGGGGTCATTCAGATCTGATCGTAGCAAAAAATGTGTTAGTAGTTGGGCAAAACCATGGGGGTCATTCCGAGCTGATCGCTCGCTAGCAACTTTTTGCAGCCGTGCAAACGCATAGTCGCCGCCCACAGGGGAGTGCATTTTAGCTTTGCAAGTGTGCGAACGCTTTTGCAGCCGAGCACTACAAAAACAGCTTGTGCAGTTTCTGAGTAGCTCTGAACTTACTCAGCCCTTGCAATCACTTCAGCCTGTTCTTGCCCGGAATTGACATCAGACACCCGCACTGCAAACGCTTGGACATGCCTGCGTTTTTCCAGCCACTCCCTGAAAACGGTCAGTTGACACCCATAAACGCCTTCTTCCTGTCAATCTCCTTGCAATCGGCTGTGCGAATGGATTCTTCGTTAAATCCATCGCTCAGCATCGATGCGCAGTTTTGCCGAGTTTTGACCTGATCGCAGCGCTGCAAAAAGTTGCTAGCAAGTGATCCATATGGAATGACACCCCATGTGCAGTGCAGGGGAAGGGGGGGGGGGGATATAACATGTGCAGAGAGAGTTAGATTTGGGTGGGATGTGTTCAAACTGAAATCTAATTTGCAGTGTAAAAATAAAGCAGCCAGTATTTACCCTGCACAGAAACAAAATAACTCACCCAAATCTAACTCTCTCTGCACATGTTATATCTGCCCCAGCTGCAGTGCACATACTGTAGGGGGTCATTCCGAGCTGATCGTAGCTGTGCTAAATTTAGCACAGCTACGATCAGGCACTCATAAATGCGGGGGGACGCCCAGCACAGGGCTGCCCGCCCTACATGTCAGCGCCGCCCCCCACGCAGAAGTGCAAAAGCATCGCACAGCGCCGATGCTTTTGCATTTCAGGAGTACCTCCCGGCCAGTGCAGCTCCTGCGGCTGGCCAGGAGAACTTCTTTGCTGCCCGGGTCACAGCGGCTGCATGTGATGTCACGCATCCACCGCGGCCCGCCTCCCCAACGGACCGGCCAGGCCCGCGTTGGCCAGACTGGGCCCCCTAAACGGCGGCTTAATGCCGCCGTCCAGCCCCCTCCCGCCCAGTGACCACCTCTGCCTGTCAATCAGGCAGAGGCGATCGCAAGGCAATGACGACCTGCGGCGCCAGCGCATGCGCAGTTCTGACCCGATTGCACCGCTGCGAACAAATGCAGCGTGCGATTGGGTCGGAATGACCCCCATGGTTTTGGCCAACTGCTAACAAATTTGCTGCTACGATCAGGTCTGAATTACCCCCTATTTCCCAAGGAAAACTTTATCTATCTGCATAAAATAAGGATTATATAATAAAATAAATAAACACTGTCTGCCGACATGCATAGTCCGGCTTCTGCATGAGAACGAATGCCGGCTGCTGATTGAGATCTTGTTTCAAAATATTGCATCACATTTGGCTGGGAAAGAAAATACTTGTGTGACACCAACCTTAAGAAAGAGCCAGCTTTTGCACAGAATAGGACTAATTAATCATAAGAAGCCCCTTCCCCCCAACTCATGCCCTGGAGCAGGAAGATCAGTGCTGGACACCTTTGACAAGGGCGTAGCTACCATAGGTGCAGGGCGTGCAGCTGCTATGGGGCCCAGAGCTGAGAGGGGCCCACCTTCCCTGTCACAGTTACATGTGTTATATACAAGGGCGTAGCTACCATAGGTGCAGGCAGTGCAGCTGCTATGGGGCCCAGAGCTGAGAGGGGCCCACCTTCCCTGTCACAGTTACATGTGTTATATACATTTTTTGCCATTGGGTGATATGTAGGGGTCCTTTCATACTTTTTCCTTGGGGCCTTCAATATATCTAGGTATGCCCCTGGACCTGCTTATTGTAGTGTGGTATAAAATGAACTGGAGGGCATTTAAATGTTATATAATATGAACCGGGGCACTGTAATGAGGCACAATATGAACGGGGAGCACTGTATGTCATAATGTGAATTGGGGGTACTGTGCGGCATAATGTATACTGACAGCTCTGAAATGTGACATAAGGTGAACTTAAGAACTACTGCGATACATAAATAAAACCAGGGCTCTATTATGGGGCATAACATTAAGTAAGGCTCTGCTATGGTTCAGAAAATGAACTAGGGCACTATTATAGGGCATACAATGAACAACTGCTGCAGAGAAGTGTCTCTCTAGAAGCATTGGGATGGGGGCTATGGGGCCCACAAAGTTCTGGCTACGCACCTGACCCTGTACCAGGTAAAAAAGTATTACACGGCCTGTATGTAGATAGATAGATAGATAGATAGATAGATATTTTTCATTTTATTTCTTTATTACCAGCTATTTATATAGCACAATGCAGATTACAGTCTATGGACATTATTCCATAAGGACTGTAAATTCTGTTAAACAGCAGAATTTACTATCCTTTTGCTGGCATGCTGGGGGCCGCCCATCACAGGGCAAGGCCGCCCAGCATGCAAACTCCTGCCCAGTGATGCGATCATGCTGAAATTGCAATTGAGCCACAATTTCAGAGTGATCGCTGAAACTGTGGATGCCTCCTGCTGCTGCAGGTGGCTTGCCGACATTTTTCTCACGCAGCCGCCCTGATAATGCCTATGCCATGCCCCCCGTTTGCACCGCCACACCTCCGTTTTGCCAACACCACCCCTGCAACACTCCGTCTCCGCCTTGGAAATGGAGCGTTGCTGCACTGCGATTTCCTCTACCTGTCAGTCAGGCAGAGGCGTTAGCATTTTATGTGGGTCACCCAATTAACCTTACAGTATATTTCTTTGGATTGTGGGAGAAAACTTGGATACCCAGAGGAAACCCACACAAGAAAGGGAGAATATACAAACTTCACACAGTTAATGGGGATTGAACCCATGACCTCAGTGCTGTAAGGCGGTAATGCTAACCATTATACCGTCCATTCTGAACGATATTTATCAATCAATCAATCAATCAATCAATCAATCAATCATAAAGGCAATGGTTATAAATGGATATTCTCTGTAATGTAGATTTCCTATTAGAAATGTAACAGAATTGTAACTCTGAATCAGGAAATCTAAACTTTCATTACATTTTCATCACATCCATCCTTAAACAAATGTTTAGTAGTGATGTGCACCGGAAATTTTTCGTGTTTTGTGTTTTGGTTTTGGATTCGGTTCCGCGGCCGTGTTTTGGATTCGGACGCGTTTTGGCAAAACCTCCCTGAAAATTTCTTGTCGGATTCGGGTGTGTTTTGGATGCGGGTGTTTTTTATTACAAAAAACCCTCAAAAACAGCTTAGATCATAGAATTTGGGGGTCATTTTGATCCCATAGTATTATTAACCTCAATAACCATAATTTACACTCATTTCCAGTCTATTCTGAACACCTCACACCTCAAAATATTATTTTTAGTCCTAAAATTTGCACCGAGGTCGCTGGATGACTAAGCTAAGCGACCCAAGTGGCCGACACAAACACCTGGCCCATCTAGGAGTGGCACTGCAGTGTCAGACAGGATGGCACTTCAAAAAAATAGTCCCCAAACAGCACATGATGCAAAGAAAAAAAGAGGCGCAATGAGGTAGCTGTGTGACTAAGCTAAGCGACCCAAGTGGCCGACCCAAACACCTGGCCCATCTAGGAGTGGCACTGCAGTGTCAGACAGGATGGCACTTCAAAAAAATAGTCCCCAAACAGCACATGATGCAAAGAAAAAAAGAGGTGCACCAAGGTCGCTGGATGGCTAAGCTAAGCGACACAAGTGGCCGACACAAACACCTGGCCCATCTAGGAGTGGCACTGCAGTGTCAGACAGGATGGCACTTCAAACAAATAGTCCCCAAACAGCACATGATGCAAAGAAAAAAAGAGGTGCACCAAGGTCGCTGGATGGCTAAGCTAAGCGACACAAGTGGCCGACACAAACACCTGGCCCATCTAGGAGTGGCACTGCAGTGTCAGACAGGATGGCACTTCAAAAAAATAGTCCCCAAACAGCACATGATGCAAAGAAAAAAAGAGGTGCAATGAGGTAGCTGTGTGACTAACCTAAGCGACCCAAGTGGCCGACATAAACACCTGGCCCATCTAGGAGTGGCACTGCAGTGTCAGACAGGATGGCACTTCAAAAAAATAGTCCCCAAACAGCACATGATGCAAAGAAAAAAAGAGGTGCACCAAGGTCGCTGGATGGCTAAGCTAAGCGACACAAGTGGCCGACACAAACACCTGGCCCATCTAGGAGTGGCACTGCAGTGTCAGACAGGATGGCACTTCAAACAAATAGTCCCCAAACAGCACATGATGCAAAGAAAAAAAGAGGCGCAATGAGGTAGCTGTGTGACTAAGCTAAGCGACCCAAGTGGCCGACACAAACACCTGGCCCATCTAGGAGTGGCACTGCAGTGTCAGACAGGATGGCCCTTCAAAAAAATAGTCCCCAAACAGCACATGATGCAAAGAAAAATGAAAGAAAAAAAGAGGTGCAAGATGGAATTGTCCTTGGGCCCTCCCACCCTCCCTTATGTTGTATAAACAGGACATGCACACTTTAACAAACCCATCATTTCAGCGACAGGGTCTGCCACACAACTGTGACTGAAATGACTGGTTGGTTTGGGCACCCACCAAAAAAGAAGCAATCAATCTCTCCTTGCACAAACTGGCTCTACAGAGGCAAGATGTCCACCTCCACCTCATCGTCCGATTCCTCACCCCTTTCACTGTGTACATCCCCCTCCTCACAGATTATTAATTCGTCCCCACTGGAATCCACCATCTCAGGTCCCTGTGTACTTTCTGGAGGCAATTGCTGGTGAATGTCTCCACGGAGGAATTGATTATAATTCATTTTGATGAACATCATCTTCTCCACATTTTCTGGAAGTAACCTCGTACGCCGATTGCTGACAAGGTGAGCGGCGGCACTAAACACTCCTTCGGAGTACACACTGGAGGGTGGGCAACTTAGGTAAAATAAAGCCAGTTTCTGCAAGGGTCTCCAAATTGCCTCTTTTCCCTGCCAGTATACGTACGGACTGTCTGACGTGCCTACTTGGATGCGGTCACTCATATAATCCTCCACCATTCTTTCAATGGTGAGAGAATCATATGCAGTGACAGTAGACGACATGTCCGTAATCGTTGGCAGGTCCTTCAGTCCGGACCAGATGTCAGCACTCGCTCCAGACTGCCCTGCATCACCGCCAGCGGGTGGGCTCGGAATTCTTAGCCTTTTCCTCGCACCCCCAGTTGCGGGAGAATGTGAAGGAGGAGCTGTTGACGGGTCACGTTCCGCTTGACTTGACAATTTTCTCACCAGCAGGTCTTTGAACCTCTGCAGACTTGTGTCTGCCGGAAAGAGAGATACAACGTAGGTTTTAAATCTAGGATCGAGCACGGTGGCCAAAATGTAGTGCTCTGATTTCAACAGATTGACCACCCGTGAATCCTGGTTAAGCGAATTAAGAGCTCCATCCACAAGTCCCACATGCCTAGCGGAATCGCTCTGTTTTAGCTCCTCCTTCAATGTCTCCAGCTTCTTCTCCAAAAGCCTGATGAGGGGAATGACCTGACTCAGGCTGGCAGTGTCTGAACTGACTTCACGTGTGGCAAGTTCAAAGGGTTGCAGAACCTTGCACAACGTTGAAATCATTCTCCACTGCGCTTGAGTCAGGTGCATTCCCCCTCCTTTGCCTATATCGTGGGCAGATGTATAGGCTTGAATGGCCTTTTGCTGCTCCTCCATCCTCTGAAGCATATAGAGGGTTGAATTCCACCTCGTTACCACCTCTTGCTTCAGATGATGGCAGGGCAGGTTCAGGACTGTTTGCTGGTGCTCCAGTCTTCGGCACGCGGTGGCTGAATGCCGAAAGTGGCCCGCAATTCTTCGGGCCACGACAGCATCTCTTGCACGCCCCTGTCGTTTTTTAAATAATTCTGCACCACCAAATTCAATGTATGTGCAAAACATGGGACGTGCTGGAATTTGCCCAGATGTAATGTACGCACAATATTGCTGGCGTTGTCCGATGTCACAAATCCCCAGGAGAGTCCATTTGGGGTAAGCCATTCTGCGATGATGTTCCTCAGTTTCCGTAAGAGGTTGTCAGCTGTGTGCCTCTTCTGGAAAGCGGTGATACAAAGCGTAGCCTGCCTAGGAACGAGTTGGCGTTTGCGAGATGCTGCTACTGGTGCCGCCGCTGCTGTTCTTGCTGCGGGAGGCAATACATCTACCCAGTGGGCTGTCACAGTCATATAGTCCTGAGTCTGCCCTGCTCCACTTGTCCACATGTCTGTGGTTAAGTGGACATTGGATACAACTGCATTTTTTAGGACACTGGTGACTCTTTTTCTGAGGTCTGTGTACATTTTCGGTATCGCCTGCCTAGAGAAATGGAACCTAGATGGTATTTGGTACCGGGGACACGGTATCTCAATCAAGTCTGTAGTTGCCTGTGAATTAACGGTGGATAACGGAAACACGTTTCTCACCGCCCAGGCTGCCAAGGCCTGAGTTATCCGCTTTGCAGCAGGATGACTGCTGTGATATTTCATCTTCCTCGCAAAGGACTGTTGGACAGTCAATTGCTTACTGGAAGTAGTATAAGTGGTCTTCCGACTTCCCCTGTGGGGGGACGATAGACTCCCAGCAGCAACGACAGCAGCGCCAGCAGCAGGTGGCGTTACACTCAAGGATGCATCGGAGGAATCCCAGGCAGGAGAGGACTCGTCAGACTTGACAGTGACATGGCCTGCAGGACTATTGGCTTTCCTGTGTAAGGAGGAAATTGACACTGAGGGAGTTGGTGGTGTGGTTTGCAGGAGCTTGGTTACAAGAGGAAGGGATTTAGTGGTCAGTGGACTGCTTCCGCTGTCATCCAAAGTTTTTGAACTTGTCACTGACTTATGATGAATGCGCTGCAGGTGACGTATAAGGGAGGATGTTCCGAGGTGGTTAACGTCCTTACCCCTACTTATTACAGCTTGACAAAGGCAACACACGGCTTGACACCTGTTGTCCGCATTTGTGTTAAAATAATTCCACACCGAAGAGGTGATTTTTTTTGTAATTTGACCAGGCATGTCAATGGCCATATTCGTCCCACGGACAACAGGTGTCTCCACGGGTGCCTGACTTAAACAAACCACCTCACCATCAGAATCCTCCTTGTCAATTTCCTTCTCAGCGCCAGCAACACCCATATCCTCATCCTGGTGAACTTCAACAGTGACATCTTCAATTTGACTATCAGGAACTGGACTGCGGGTGCTCCTTCCAGCACTTGCAGGGGGCGTGCAAATGGTGGAAGGCGCCACCTCTTCCCGTCCAGTGTTGGGAAGGTCAGGCATCGCAGCCGACACAATTGGACTCTCCTTGGGGATTTGTGATTCAGAAGAACGCACAGTTCTTTGCTGTGCTTTTGCCAGCTTAAGTCTTTTCATTTTTCTAGCGAGATGTTGAGTGCTTCCATCCTCATGTGAAGCTGAACCACTAGCCATGAACATAGGCCAGGGCCTCAGCCGTTCCTTGCCACTCCGTGTCGTAAATGGCATATTGGCAAGTTTACGCTTATCCTCAGACGCTTTTAATTTTGATTTTTGGGTCATTTTACTGAACTTTTGTGGTTTGGATTTTACATTCTCTCTACTATGACATCGGGCATCGTCCTTGGCAGACGACGTTGATGGCATTTCATCGTCTCGGCCATGACTAGTGGCAGCAGCTTCAGCACGAGGTGGAAGTGGATCTTGATCTTTCCCTATTTTACCTTCCACATTTTTGTTCTCCATTTTTTAATGTGTGGAATTATATGCCAGTATCAATAGCAATGGCCTACTACAATATATATTCTGCGCACAACTGAAATGCACCACAGGTATGGATGGATAGTATACTTGACGACACAGAGGTAGGTAGAGCAGTGGCCTACTGTACCATACTGCTATATATTATATACTGGTGGTCAGCAAACTGTGCAAAACTGAAATGCACCACAGGTATGGATGGATAGTATACTTGACGACACAGAGGTAGGTAGAGCAGTGGCCTACTGTACCGTAATGCTATATATTATATACTGGTGGTCAGCAAACTGTGCAAAACTGAAATGCACCACAGGTATGGATGGATAGTATACTTGACGACACAGAGGTAGGTAGAGCAGTGGCCTCCCCTGTACCGTACTGCTATATATTATATACTGGTGGTCAGCAAACTGTGCAAAACTTAAATGCACCACAGGTATGGATGGATAGTATACTTGACAACACAGAGGTAGGTAGAGCAGTGGCCTTCTGTACCGTACTCCTATATATTATATACTGGTGGTCAGCAAACTTATGCACTGTACTCCTACTATATACTACAATGCAGCACAGATATGGAGCGTTTTTCAGGCAGAGAACGTATAATACTGGTGGTCACTGGTCAGCAAAACTCTGCACTGTACTCCTCCTATATAATATACTGGTGGTCCCCAGTCCCCACAATAAAGTAACAAAGTGAGAGGACGCCAGCCACGTCCTCTCACTATCATTTCCAATGCACGAGTGAAAAATGGCGTCGACGCGCGGCTCCTTATATAGAATCCGAATCTCGCGAGAATCCGACAGCGGGATGATGACGTTCGGGCGTGCTCGGGTTAACCAAGCCATATGGGAGAATCCGAGTATGCCTCGGACCCGTGTAAAATGGGTGAAGTTCGGGGGGGTTCGGTTTCCGAGGAACCGAACCCGCTCATCTCTAATTTTGACCAGGCATGTCAATGGCCATATTCGTCCCACGGACAACAGGTGTCTCCCCGGGTGCCTGACTTAAACAAACCACCTCACCATCAGAATCCTCCTTGTCAATTTCCTCCTCAGCGCTAGCAACACCCATATCCTCATCCTGGTGTACTTCAACACTGACATCTTCAATCTGACTATCAGGAACTGGACTGCGGGTGCTCCTTCCAGCACTTGCAGGGGGCGTGCAAATGGTGGAAGGTGCCACCTCTTCCCGTCCAGTGTTGGGAAGGTCAGGTATTGCAACCGACACAATTGGACTCTCCTTGGGGATTTGTGATTTAGAAGAACGCACAGTTCTTTGCTGTGCTTTTGCCAGCTTAAGTATTTTCATTTTTCTAGCGGGAGGATGAGTGCTACCATCCTCATGTGAAGATGAACCACTAGCCATGAACATAGGAGAGGGCCTCAGCCGTTCCTTGCCACTCCGTGTCATAAATGGCATATTGGCAAGTTTACGCTTCTTCTCCGACGCTTTTAATTTTGATTTTTGGGTCATTGTACTGAACTTCTGTTTTTGGATTTTACATGCTCTCTACTATGACATTGGCATCGGCCTTGGCAGACGACGTTGATGGCATTTCATCGTCTCGGCCATGACTAGTGGCAGCAGCTTCAGCACGAGGTAGAAGTGGATCTTGATCTTTCCCTATTTTACCCTCCACATTTTTGTTCTCCATTTTTTAATGTGTGGAATTATATGCCAGTAATATATCAATAGCAATGGCCTACTACTATATATACTGCGCACAACTGAAATGCACCACAGGTATGGATGGGATAGTATACTTGAAGACACAGAGGTAGGTAGAGCAGTGGCCTACTGTACCGTACTGCTATATATTATATACTGGTGGTCAGCAAACTGTGCAAAACTGAAATGCACCAATGGTATGGATGGATAGTATACTTGACGAAACAGAGGTAGGTAGAGCAGTGGCCTACTGTACCGTACTGCTATATATTATATACTGGTGGTCAGCAAACTGTGCAAAACTGAAATGCACCACAGGTATGGATGGATAGAATACTTGACGACACAGAGGTAGGAAGAGCAGTGGCCTACTGTACTGTACTGCTATATATTATATACTGGTGGTCAGCAAACTGTGCAAAACTGAAATGCACCACAGGTATGGATGGATAGTATACTTGACGACACAGAGGTAGGTAGAGCAGTGGCCTACTGTACCGTACTGCTATATATTATATACTGGTGGTCAGCAAACTGTGCAAAACTGAAATGCACCACAGGTATGGATGGATAGTATACTTGACAATACAGAGGTAGGTAGAGCAGTGGCATACTGTACCATACTGCTATATATTATATACTGGTGGTCAGCAAACTGTGCAAAACTGAAATGCACCACAGGTATGGATGGATAGTATACTTGACGACACAGAGGTAGGTAGAGCACTGGCCTACTGTACCGTACTGCTATATATTATATACTGGTGGTCAGCAAACTGTGCAAAACTGAAATGCACCACAGGTATGGATGGATAGTATACTTGACGGCACAGAGGTAGGTAGAGCAGTGGCCTACTGTACCGTACTGCTATATATTATATACTGGTGGTCAGCAAACTGTGCAAAACTGAAATGCACCACAGGTATGGATGGATAGTATACTTGACGACACAGAGGTAGGTAGAGCAGTGGCCTACTGTACCGTACTGCTATATATTATATACTGGTGGTCAGAAAACTGTGCAAAACTGAAATGCACCACAGGGATGGATAGTATACTTGACGACACAGAGGTAGGTAGAGCAGTGGCCTACTGTACCGTACTGCTATATATTATATACTGGTGGTCAGCAAACTGTGCAAAACTGAAATGCACCACAGGTATGGATGGATAGTATACTTGACGGCACAGAGGTAGAGCAGTGGACTACTGTACGGTACTGCTTTATATATAGTTATACTGGTGTTCAGCAAAATTCTGCACTGTCCTCCTACTATATACTACAATGCAGCACAGATATGGAGCGTTTTTCAGGCAGAGGACTTATAATGAGATTTTTTTTTTGCTGCGCCAATGTGTCTCAATTATCTTAATAAAATTTTTTACAAAGCTAATAGCTTGGAAATAAGATCCGAGGTGTCAGAAGTGTGTGCGCCTCTATAAGGAGTAGTGTGTTACTCCTAGACTGATGAACTAAAGAGAAAGAAAAAATAGAAGCGCTCAACACTAACTGACCCTGTGATCCAAGATTAAATCACAACCAAAGTGTCCAAAGGGATTTTTGATATAGTAAAATATATTTATTACAATACAAAAAATTAAGCACAATAAACCAGATATGTATCTGACATAAAAACCCTTATCCTCACTGAAATTATGTTATCCACAGATATTCTACATTCATATCAGTTACAAGTGTCAGCTAGATGACTAGTAGCAATATAGTTGTAGCAATTGTTGCAATAGAGTAACCAAGCTGTTTATTTGGCACTGTTGAATATATACTCAGACACAATTATTAAATGTAGAATTAATTGTAGATATGGAGTACACTCATAGGCTCTATATACCAGAGCTGTATTCTGACACGTCTCTAAAGTTCCAGGAGCCGATGGCAGGTGATAATAATAATTAAATTACCTCTCCGGTAAGGCTGGCTGGTCCCGAGCGTCCTCGGGTGAGTCCAGAGAGCCTAGATTGAACTGCAGAGTAAAAAGCACTAACCGTGCTAGCCGAGGTCCCGCTATTGAGTCTGCTATCCCTGGGCGTGCACCGCCCGTTGCAGTTTGTAGGGAATAGACAGGTAGATGGCGGCTATAGTGGAGAGCCCGCTGCGGGAAAAAACACCTTAGTGGAACTCCTCGATCTCCCTGGACTGGCACCGTCCGTTGGAGATGTAAGGGAGAGAGGCCGCTGGTTAGCCACTGGTGCTGTGCGGAGATGGAAGTACGGCTTTATCCTGTCCTGGCTGACGCACTGTTTGCTCCCATGAAAGAATTACCGGAGCCGAGCGGAGAGTATCAGATACAACAATCGGTCAGTGAGGCGTAAGGGGGAGGAGTCCTGACGCGTTTCGTCACGTGACCCGTGACTTTTTAATCTTTGAAAAAGTCACGGGTCACGTGACGAAACGCGTCAGGACTCCTCCCCCTTACGCCTCACTGACCGATTGTTGTATCTGATACTCTCCGCACGGCTCCGGTAATTCTTTCATGGGAGCAAACAGTGCGTCAGCCAGGACAGGATAAAGCCGTACTTCCATCTCCGCACAGCACCAGTGGCTAACCAGCGGCCTCTCTCCCTTACATCTCCAACGGACGGTGCCAGTCCAGGGAGATCGAGGAGTTCCACTAAGGTGTTTTTTCCCGCAGCGGGCTCTCCACTATAGCCGCCATCTACCTGTCTATTCCCTACAAACTGCAACGGGCGGTGCACGCCCAGGGATAGCAGACTCAATAGCGGGACCTCGGCTAGCACGGTTAGTGCTTTTTACTCTGCAGTTCAATCTAGGCTCTCTGGACTCACCCGAGGACGCTCGGGACCAGCCAGCCTTACCGGAGAGGTAATTTAATTATTATTATCACCTGCCATCGGCTCCTGGAACTTTAGAGACGTGTCAGAATACAGCTCTGGTATATAGAGCCTATGAGTGTACTCCATATCTACAATTAATTCTACATTTAATAATTGTGTCTGAGTATATATTCAACAGTGCCAAATAAACAGCTTGGTTACTCTATTGCAACAATTGTTACAACTATATTGCTACTAGTCATCTAGCTGACACTTGTAACTGATATGAATGTAGAATATCTGTGGATAACATAATTTCAGTGAGGATAAGGGTTTTTATGTCAGATACATATCTGGTTTATTGTGCTTAATTTTTTGTATTGTAATAAATATATTTTACTATATCAAAAATCCCTTTGGACACTTTGGTTGTGATTTAATCTTGGATCACAGGGTCAGTTAGTGTTGAGCGCTTCTATTTTTTCTTTCTCTTTAGAGGACGTATAATACTGGTGGTCACTGGTCAGCAAAACTCTGCACTGTCCTCCTACTATATAATACTGCTGGTCCCCAGTCCCCACAATAAAGCAATTAGCACACTGAGCACAGATATGGAGCGTTTTTCAGGCAGAGAACGTAGATATTTGCACTTGCAGCACACTGAGCACAGATATTTGCAGCACACTGAGCACAGATATTTGCAGCACACTGAGCACAGATATTTGCAGCACACTGAGCACAGATATTTGCAGCACACTGAGCACAGATATTTGCAGCACACTGAACATAGAAACTGAGAGGACGCCAGCCACGTCCTCTCACGATCATCTCCAATGCACGAGTGAAAAATGGCGGCGACGCGCGGCTCCTTATATAGAGTACGAATCTCGCGAGAATCCGACCGCGGGATGATGACGTTCGGGCGCGCTCGGGTTAACCGAGCAAGGCGGGAGGATCCGAGTCTGCCTCGGACCCATGTAAAAAGGGTGAAGTTCGGGGGGGTTCGGATCCCGACGAACCGAACCCGCTCATCACTAATGTTTAGCAGGACAGCAAAATTCTTTCTGTTCTGCTTCCAGTCCAGACCTTCAAAGGTCACAATTAGAGAAGGCCAGAGCTTGTGTAACAGTAACAACAGTGTGCGCTGCAAGCCATCCGGAAAACAGATCTTCTGGCAAACGTGAGCCCCTGAACTCATCAGGCGGAAATGGAATTCTCTCATCTCCAAAAACTTCAGCAACTGAAATATTTACATCTGCTCCTCTGAATTTTGTTACATTCATGATTATATATTTGAATAAAAAATGATTGCTGTGAGAACTTTATTCTGCTAAACACAATAGTAAATCCGATTTATACACTGACAAGTGAAAGTATATGGAACACGTATCCAATGTCTTTTGTATCGTGGCTAGTGGCCTTTAAACAAATGGGCCTATTTGTTATTGAATATTTGCAAGTGTTTTTGGGAGTATGCTTGCAAATATTATGCATCCCCCGAATGTATAAAGGTGGATGCGTCAGCAGCTGCAGCCCCCATAGGTTTCTACAGGGGCTGCAGTGCTATCACATTTCCCAAGTTCCTGAATGCAAAACATTCCTGGAGCTTGGCCCTGGCAACTAATGCCATGTTTAGATGGCGTTAGGAACTGTAGCCACTCCACAGAACTTACAGAAACATAGAATTTGACGGCAGATAAGAACCACTTGGCCAATCTAGTCTGCCCCCTTTTATTTTTTACCATATTTGTTATCTCAAACCTTGGGGCAGATGTATTAACCTGTAAAAGGCATAAGGAAGTGATAAACCAGTGATAAGTGCAAGGTGATAAAGGCACCAGCCAATCAGATCCTGTTAATTTACATATTGGAGCTGATTGGCTGCTGCCTTTATCACCTTGCACATATCACTGGTTTATCACTTCCTTATGCCTTCTCCAGGTTAATACATCTGCCCCCTTATTTGGTCCTTATTTCTTTGTAAGGATAACCTTATGTGTATTAGAGATGTGCGGCGGGCACTTTTTGTGTTTTGGTTCTGGTTCCACGCTCGTGCTTTGGATCTGTATTGGTTTTGCCAAAACCACCCTTTCGTGTTTTGGTTTTGGTTTTGGATCTGTATGATTTTTGATAAAAACATAAAAACAGCTAAAATCACATAATTTGGGGGTAATTTTGATCTTACGGTATTAGTATCCTCAAAAACATTAATTTCCACTCATTTCCAGTCTATTCTGAACACCTCACACCTCACAATATTGTTTTTAGGCCAAAAGGTTGCACCGAGGTGGCTGGATGACTAAGCTAAGTGACACAAGTGTGTGGCACAAACACCTGGCCCATCTAGGAGTGGCACTGCAGTGGCAGACAGGATGGCAGATTTAAAAAATAGGACCCAAACAGCACATGATGCAAAGAAGAAAAAGAGGTGCAATTAGGTAGCTGGATGGCTAAGCTAAGCAACACAAGTGTGCGGCACAAACACCTGGCCCATCTAGGAGTGGCACTGCAATGGCAGACAGGATGGCACTTAAAAAAACTAGACCCCAAACAGCACATCATGCAAAGAAGAAAAAAAGGTGCAATGAGGTAGCTGTATGACTAAGCTAAGCGACACAAGTGTGCGGCACAAACACCTGGCCTATCTAGGAGTGGCACTGCAGTTGCAGACAGGATGGAACTTAAAAAAACTAGGCCCCAAACAGCACATCATGCAAAGAAGGCAAATAGGTGCAATGATGTAGCTGTATGACTAAGCTAAGCGACACAAGTGTGCAGCACAAACAACATGGGACGTGCTGGAATTTGCCCAGATGTAATGCACGCACAATATTGGTGGCGTTGTCCGATATCACAAATCCCCAAGAGAGTCTAATTGGGGTAAGCCATTGTGCGATGATGTCCCTCAGTTTCCGTAAGAGGTTGTCAGCGGTGTGCCTCTTACGGAAAGCGGTGATACATAGCGTAGCCTGCCTAGGAACGAGTTGGTGTTTGCGAGATGCTGCTACTGGTGCCACTGCTGTTGTTGCTGCAGGAGGCAATACATCTACCCAGTGGGCTGTCACAGTCATATAGTCCTTAGTCTGCCCTGTTCCACTTATCCACATGTCCGTGGTTAAGTTGGTAGTGGGTACAACTGCATTTTTTTAGGACACTGTGGACACTTTTTCTGACGTCTCTGTACATTCTTGGTATCGCCTGCCTAGTGAAGTGGAACCTAGATGGGATTTGGTACCGGGGACACACTACCTCCATCAATTCTCTAAGTCCCACTGAACTAATGGCGGATACCGGACGTACGTCTAACACCAACATAGCTGTCAAGGCCTCAGTTATCCGTTTTGCAACAGGATGACTGCTGTCATATTTAATCTTCCTCACAAAGGACAGTTAAAGGACAGTCAATTGCTTAGTTGAAGTAGTACAAGTGGTCTTCCGACTTCCCCTCTGGGATGACGATCGACTCCCAGCAGCAACAACAGCAGCAGTAGGCGTACCACTGAAGGATCCTCCGGAGGAATCCCGGTTAGGAGAGGACTCCTCAGTCTTGCCAGTGACATGGCCTGCAGGACTACTGACGTTCCTGACTGAGGAGGAAGTTGACGTTGAGGGAGTTGGTGGTGTGGCTTGCAGGAGCTTGGGTACAAGTGGAAGAAGGGATTTAGGTGTCAGTGGACTGCTTATGCTCTTATCCAAAGTTTCACAACTTGACACTGACTTCTGATGAATGCGCAGCAGGTGACATATAAGGGAGGATGTTCCCAGGTGGTTAATGTCCTTACCCCTACTTATTACAGATTGACAGAGGCAACACACGGCTTGACACCTGTTTTCCGGATTTGTGGAGAAATAATTCCACACCGAAGAGGTGGCTTTTTTGGTATTTTGCCCATGCATCACAATGGGCTTATTCATCCCACGGACAACAGGTGTCTCCCTTGGTGCCTGATTTAAACAAACCACATCACCATCAGAATCCTCATCGTCAACTTCCTCCTCAGCACCAGCAACACCCATATCCTCATCCTGGTGTACTTCAACAGTGACATCTTCAATTTGATTATCAGAAACTGGACTGTGGGTGCTACTTCCAGCACTTGCAGAGGGCATGCAAATGGTGGAAGGAACCCCTCTTCCCGTCCAGTGTTGGGAAGGTCAGGCATCGCAACCGCCGACACACTTGGATATTTGTGATACCATCTTAGAACGCACAGTTCTTTGCTGTGCTTTTGCCAGCTTAATTCTTATCATTTTTCTAGCGGGAGGATGAGGGTGACCATTGTCATGTGAAGCTGAACCACTAGTGATGAACATAGGCCAGGGCCTTAGCCGTTCCTTGCCACTCCGTGTCGTAAATGTCATATTGGCAAGTGTACATTTCTCCTCAGATCATTTACATTAATTTTTTGGGGTCTTTTTACTGAACTTTGGCTTTTTGGATTTGACATGCCCTCTACTATCACATTGATGGCATTTCATTGTCTATGTCATGACTAGTGGCAGCAGCTTCAGCACTAGGACGAAGTAGTTCTTGATCTTTCCCTATTTTATCCTCCAAATTTTTGTTCTCCATTATTTTTCTGGAGTTATATAACAATATGCGGTACAGGAGAGCGTACCTCTACACCACACAGGGCAAACCCTGTGAAAATTATTTGGATTAAATATTAATAACCCCTTTATTTGGAGTAAATAATATACAGCACAGGACAGCACCACTGAACTTATAGGGCAGCACCAATGGACTGGACCTATACAGCAGTACTACTGGAATTATATGGCATTATCACTGGATTTATACAGCAGTACCACTGGACTGGATTTATATGGCAGTATCACTGGACTTATACGCCAGTACCCCTGGATTATACGGCAGTACCACTGGATTTATATGGCAGTACCACTAGACTGGATTTATATGGCAGTACCACTGGAATTATACGGCAGTATCACTGGAATTATATGGCAGTATCACTGTACTTATACGGCAGTACCACTGGACTTATACGGCAGTACCACTGGACTGGATTTATACTGAAGTATCACTGGACTTATACGCCAGTACCACTGTAATTATATGGCAGTATCACTGGAATTATACGGCAGAATCACCAGAATTATATGGCAGTATCACTGGAATTATACGGCAGTACCACTGGACTTATACGGCAGTACCACTGGACTGGATTTATACGGCAGTACCACTGTAATTATATGGCAGTATCACTGGAATTATATGGCAGAATCACCGGAATTATATGGCAGTATCACTGGAATTATACGGCAGTATCACTGGAATTATACGGCAGTATCACTGGAATTATACGGCAGTACCACTGGACTTATACGGCAGTACCACTGGACTGGATTTATACGGCAGTACCACTGGATTTATACGCCAGTACCACTGGATTTATACGGCAGTACCACTGGACATATATGGAAGTACCACTGGATTTATATGGCAGTACCAATGGACATATACAGCAGTATCACTGGACTGGATTAATACACCAGTACCACCAGACTTGTACGCCAGTACCACTGTAATTATATGGCAGTATCACTGTAACTATTTGGCAGTACCACTGGACATATACGGCAGTATCACTGGACTGGATTTATACGACAGTCCTACTGGATTTATATGGCAGTACCACTGAACATATATACGGCAGTATCACTGGATTTATACGGCAGTACCACTGGAATTATACAGCAGTACCACTGGACTGGATTTATATGGCAGTACCATGGAACTAATACGCCAGTACCACTATAATTATACGCCAGTATCACTGGATTTATATGGCAGTATCACTGGAATTATACGGCAGTATCACTGGAATTATATGGCAGTACCACTGGATTTATATTCCAGTATCACTGGACTGGATTTATATGGCAGTATCACTGGACTTATACGCCAGTACACTGGAATTATATGGCAGTATCACTGGAATTATACGGCAGTATCACTGGATTTATACGCCAGTACCACTGGATTTATACGGCAGTTCCACTGGACATATATGGCAGTATCACTGGATTTATATAGCAGAACCACTTGAAATATACGGCAATACCACCGAAAATTATATGGCAGTACCACTGGACATATACGGCAGTATCACTGGATTTATACAGCGGTACCACTGGACATATACTGCAGTATCACTGGACATATGCGGCAGTATCATTGGACATATACGGCAGTACCACTGGACATATACAGTAGCACAGGGACACCACCACTGGACTGATGCAGGACAACACAGCACCACTGCAATGGACTGGATTTATACAGCAGCACTGGACATATGGCAGCAGAGGACACCACCACTGTGACTGGACTGATGCAGCACAAGACACTACCACTGTACTGATACAGACACTGAGGACGGAGACACTCCAATGCTGGAGTGAAAATGGCGGCGATGTGCGGCTCCTTATATGGAATCCAAACCCCGCGAGAATCCAACAACGGGATGCTGATGTTTTGCCTCATCCTGGTTTCCGAGTCAGGTGGGAAAACCTGAGCCTGACTCGGATCCGGGCTTGGGTAGTGAAGATCGGGGGGGGGGGGGGGTTCGGTTCTCAGGGAACCGAACCCGCTCATCTCTAATGTCTATCTTTACTGGGAGAAGGTTCCTCCAGAACCCTCCCCAGCAATGGGTGTTCCACACATGCGTGGTGAAGCAGAAGTAAAATCATATAATTTGTGATCATGCTATCATTTAATTTTCTGCACATCACGGGAATCCCTGCGTGTGGGGAATAGTACATTCAGGGTGATGGATAATTTCTTATTGCCTCTAATAGCGGCTATAAGAAATTCTAATTAATAAATATGCAGAATAGATATAAAACTGTGACAGGTCATGCTTGGACATAGTTTCACATTGCCCATATTGCAGCTACACATTTCCTACCCCTGGTCCAGTCGCTTCTAACTGGTTAATCACGCACTGACCCGCTGGCCAGCGGTCCCCAAACTTTTTTGACTCATGGTGCCCTAAAGTATCCGCATGTTTTCATGGCACCCCATGGCCAAATATTTCTTATTGAGAAATTCTGCAAAACGTATTGGGCGGGATGTACTATGTGACATCGCCGCCCGTCGCCATGATGCTAAGCGCATATGTACTTACATATGCGCTTAGCATTGTGAAGGACAGCTCTCACTGACTTCCGGGTTTCGGCCCCCGATGTCTTTCTGCGCATGTCCAGAGTGACGTGGGGGGGGGGGGGGCGGACGTGGGGCATGCTGGGAGGGATCCGATCGTCAGGGAGGGTGAGAACATGTAAAAGCCCAATATAAAAGTCTGCATCTGTTCATTGAGACCTTTAGGTGCTAGGGTCCCAAGCCTAGGTCCATACAGATACATCGACTTACATGTCAGACCACGTTTGTGGTTTATCTCATTACATGCCCTTGTGGGCTTAGTTACGTGGGGAAAACTGAACGTACCCCACGTGAAAGAATTGCAATGCACCGCCCTGCCATTAAATCCGCATTTGAAAAGGGACAGAGCGGCCAACCTGTCGCGCGGAATTTTTTACAAGCAGGCCATAATATGTCTACTTTCAGATTTACTCTTATTGATCACATTCCATGTTCGGTTAGGCGTGGTGATCGGTCAGGCAAACTGTTACGTTGTGAGGCTCAGTGGATACATAGGCTTGGGAACCTAGCACCTAAAGGTCTCAATGAACATATGGGGTTACATTGTTTCATTTAATTCCATGCTAGTTTTCGTTTTTTCATCTGTGATATTTTCACATGTATACCTCTTGGCTACAGCTAATCTTAGGATAAGTTATTAGCTATTATATATGTTACTACTTGAGTTATTTCATTGCCTTGTTGATCGAACACTGTTTAGTTTTGTTTTCTGGTTGCCGTTGGTAACGACGTTCGGCCTGTGATAGCAGCTTTGTTTAGCCCTGACAATTTGCCTTATAATGGTCTGCTTGATATATGTATCTATTATAGCAAATATGCTTTAGGATATAATGTTACATTGTCTGTATATAGTGTTATTTAACATTGTTGCACATTTTTGTATCTGTATGCTTACAGGTACTGAGCTAACGGGCTCCGGTGATGACGTCCTATGGGCTACCTCCGGAAGCGGTACCTGGGTGTGGTGTCGGTGATGGGATAAAAGGTCAGTTTGTTGATAATTCACTATGTATCCTGACGACGAGAAATAAATCTCGAAACGTTGAACTACTTACCTGCTCCTTTTGTCATTGAATTTGAGTGCCACCTTCTACTCTGCATATTGGGTCCTTGTACATAGGGCACCTAGGGAGGCACCGGAGCCATTAACCGTACTTATTGGGAGTGCTGCCTACACAGTTACTATATATATATATATATATATATATATATATATATATAAACAGAGGCGTCACACGGTGCGCACTCTGCACTACCTCCCCCACGCCGGAGGCACGCTCAAAAGGGATGTGGCCTCACAAAAGAGGGCGTGGTCCAGCTGGGATCTCCATTTCTTCACTCTGGGGGTGTGTCCAGAATCCCAGGAGATGCTGGCTGCCCCCGGAGACTGTGCTGAGTGTGACGCCATTGATATATAATGTAAATACATCATGAACACAGAATTATTTTATTTTCTCTGCAACATTATATTTTAATTTGATTAGTGTGTAATTGAGAAAATCCTGTTTATTAGACTTGAAATGTAAAAAGTGGTTTGGACAGAAAATCTTCCCTGGCAGAGAAATCTGAGCACGAGAGAGAATTCGGCTGCTATGAGACATAGTGCAGGAACAGTAAATGGCTTGTTCTCAGCTTCCTCCCATAATGATGTCCATCCCAGGATATAGATGACTCAGTCATTAAGTGCACTGAGGGATACATTTATCAGTGGAAGCAGCCTTTCCCAGCTCTCTGGTATGACCGCTCAGCACCAGCCTTCCGGGGTAATTGGGTTATACAATATTTATACCCTCCAATCCTACCAGGTCCTGAATTGCAGGCATGCTGCACTTCCATGGTTAAAAAGTAAATGTGCTGTCTCAGTTCCAATCAATAATTGTGAATCCAGTTAGACGACAATTCTAAGCAACAAATGCACCAAAAGGCAAAGGAGGAAACCTATATGAAAGTACTGCATGTATTGTATAATTTACACCGCAAGTACCTATTAAAGAAAAGTTAGAGTCCCATTTAACAACTAGACATAACCCCTTTAGCACTCGCTATAGGAGTTGTGCCTTCCTTTCAGTATTTGACAAACAGCAGTAAGCTGTTCTGGGTGTTATCTTATCACTGTTTGTCACTGTACCGCTTATGCCAATGACAATGCTGTCCACATTGCCAGCAATTGGGGCCCAACAATAGACTGTCCTGCTTCAGCAAAGCCTTCCAGGCATCATCAAGTGCCTGCCAGGTGAACATGTTGCTAGGGAACTCCAGCACTATTTGTGTGAGACCCCTAGAGCTGCCAATAACAGCCTCCCACTGTTCCCTTAGTGCATGACTTGCACACTGGTACTTAGGTTACCGCCTGGACTTAAACTCTAGCAGTATGAGCTCACACAATAGGCTGGAGACCACAGGATAATGAACTGGAGAATTACTGAGGGCGAGTAGACACACGGGAACTCAGAGGGTTAAAATCAGGGCTGGGCCAGGATCTCAGCTAGGGCAGATGAGGCACTGTGAGATGGAATGAGGGCACTGTGCAGATGATATAACTTGCAGACAGAGCACAAGGAAAACTAAAGAGGAAAATGGAGGGTTAACACACTGGAGTAGAACGTAGATGCAGGCAGGGCAAGACAGGCAGGTAAATGGGCAGAGTATCTACAGGGCCGACAGAGTATCGACAGGATCTGAGGACAGGGACCAGCATCTTATACTGACACGGCACAAGTTATAACCAGCACAGAAAGATGGGCTTACTGGCTTATAACGGCAACACTGACCAATGAGGAAAGCCAGTCTGGGAGTGTTCTGTTAATTACAAATTCCATGCAGCTGCACATACACAAGCCCTGCTGACAGAGAGCAGCTATTTGTCTAGGCAACCAGGGATGCAGTAGCTGAGTGGCGCCCTGTTTGCCTAGTGACAGACAGGGACCAGTGGCCCTTGCTGCCAGAAGACGCAAAATCCTGGTTGCCAGGCAACACTGGTACTTGCGTCAGGAGCAAGCTGCTCAGCAGCTTGTGACAAATGTAATGCATATGCGCACACTGGCCGTCGCGCATGTGCATGACACAACAGCTTGTCGCTGGCAGCGGTAGGCTGCCATCAACAGAACAGATTATGCCACCAAAGGGGATGTTGCTGGACCTTGTCTGAGCTCACTCCCTGTTATCAGCGCCATCTAGTGGTCAGTTTAGAATCAATTTAATTCTGAGCTATATAATACGGAAATCAGCACAGTGACTAATGTTTAATAAAGAGGGCTCAACAGCGCAAACCAAGCAATACATAGAGTACTAGGTGATTATTAATCGCGCTCTTCACACCGGCGAAAGGGGCTACGCCCCCTTAACCCTTGCACACCCTTGTGGCATGCAATATTTTTATTATATGGAGTATTACCTCCAATCATAATTGTGTGAGTGGTTATATATTGCACGAACAAAGGGTGTGCGATGGATAAGTGGTCGAAGCCCCTTGCAAGAGCGTAAACAGCGCTTTGAATCACTATCCCTCCCAATCCCCATTATTAATTAACTCCATATCATCAATTAATTTCATTCATGTTCATTAAGCCTCTAATTAACTCCCTCAGTCTCACCTAAAGAACTCCTTCACCCTCATAACAAATCCGAAAAATTATTATTACTCCCTTATGCGTATTGCCTATCACTTCTCCATCTCCTCCTCCTGACCTGTCACTTCCCCATCTCCTTCACCATAACTTTAACTTCCATATCTCATTGTCACGACCCGGAGTAGGAAGGTGCGGGGGGGGGGGGGGGACTTACCAGTCCGGGTGCTCTGGAAGGGGCCATCCGGGGTGGGTGCGGGCCGCGGGCTGCTGGCGCCGGGCGAGATGCGCAGGCAGGGTGGCCAGGGACGCTGGACTCCATGTCCAGTGATGCATGCTGGGAGCTGTGCTCTCGGTGCCGGGTTCCAGCGCCGCCATCTTGGTTATGGGCAAAAAGCCTGTCTTGCCCATATCACTTCTAAGTTTTCGTGAATAATAGAATTGGAGTGGCTGGTATAAGACAGGAAGGCCTGGAGGAGGGAATTTGCCAGTGCAACGTCTCTCACAGTTTACTGTGACTCTAGTTCTCTGTGCTCCTCTGCAGTGTCTTCAGCATCGGGCTCCTGTTTGCTGCATCGTCAGCCGCAGTTGGTCCCCGGAACTGGTTACGGCTTCATTACCGCTCCACTCAGCCAGCTGCCACAGTCCTGGCTACCGATCCGGTTACCTGCTCCCAGTCGCCACAGCAACCGACCCACCGGGAACTCCCCACTAGCCCTGGGTTAGGATAACCGGTGCCTTCCAGCCTCCTGCCGGCCTATAATATCCTTAGGCCTCAAGCAATCAGCATTGGCAAACTAGTTTGGACATTTCCTATGTCACCGTAGCAATAAATCCATGCACAAAACCTTCATCCGCCCCGCGCGTCTGTTATTTAAAGATCCAAGTGCTCACAAGCCTCCTGTACTGAAACTGGATCCACAGAATTCCTTGGACGTGACACTCATTTTCCCAACCTGACGCTTCCACATCTCATCCACCCGAACTGTTGCTTCCCTATCTCCTCCTCCCGGCCTGCCGCTTCCCTAGCTCCTCTTCCCGACCAGTCCTTCCCCATCTCCTCCTCCAGACATGTCGCTTCCATATCTCCTCCTCCATACCTGTATCTTCCATATCTCCTCCTCCCGGCCTATTGCTTCCATATCTTCTCCTCCCGACCTGTCACTTCCACATCTCCTCTTGACCTGTCACTTCCATATCTCCTCCTCCATACTTGTCACTTCCATATCTCCTCCTCCATACCGCTTCCATATGTCCTCCTCCCAGCCTGTTACTTCCATATCTCCTCCTCCGGGCCTGTACCTTCCATATCTCCTTCTCCATACCTGTACCTTCCGTATCTCCTCCTCCCGACCCATCGCCTCTATATCTCTTCCTTCCAACCCTTCGGTTCACCATCTCCTCCTGCCAATCTGTCACTTCCATATCTCCTCCTCCCTACCCATCACTTCCCCATCTCCTCCTCCCGACCTGTCACTTCCATATCTCCGCCTCTTGAATTCACACTTCCCATCTCCTCCTCCCAATCTGTCGCTTCCACATCTCCTCCTCCCGACTTGTTGCCTCCCCATTTCTATTGTGCATATCCATTAAAATACTGTGCATGGAATTTACATTTGTATTGTATTTAATACAGCTGACCCTTCTTTTTACTTATATTTTTCTGGGGCTACTGCAGCCATTGTATATAACGTGCCACTGATTGTATTGCTAAAAATTCCACACTATTAATTACAAAACAAATGTACCTTCATAACTCACAAACTACCCACATTCATCCAAACCTACTGAAAACATGGTGCCTTCAAAACAATTTCTATCTACCTCAATCTGTTCTCCCTCTGTCTCTCTGTGCCTCTGTGTCCCCCTTCTGCCTCTCTCTGCCCCATCTGCCTCTCTCTGCCCATTGTGCCTCTCTCTGCCCCCTCTGCCTCTCTCTGCCCCATTGTGCCTCTATCTGTTCTCCCTTTGCCTCTCTGTGCCTATATCGGTGCATCTTTATGCCTCTCTGACACTATTGGTGTAAGTTGGTGCCTGCAGTGCAGGCAGTTAACAGGCAGGGCTGCTCCAGCAGCCCTAAGAAGAGCTATTTTATAGAAGATAGAAGACTTCTATCTTCTTTAAAGACTTCTGCAGCAGAGGCACTCTAGTGCTAGATATCATTCTGATATCTCCTGCTGCAGCCCCATCACCTCCCACAGTGGCGCTGTATACTCCCGTGTCCCTGGTTGCCGGGTACTTACAGCGGAGGCTCCAGTTCTTCACCCAGGGCACACACACTAACCGAAGTTCTCCGGGATCGAGTGGCCGTTCTCAGGTAGGAGGTAAAAGGGTCCCCCAGGCGGGACCCGCTGGAAATCGCGATGCGGCGCGACCATTAAGAGGCAGGCAGTGCGTGCTGGCGTGGACACTGTGGCCATACAGGGACCCCACTAGACCACCAGGACAAGGGCACAGGTCGGATTAGGCTATAATCCATTTTATTAAGGCCCGCAGCACCCGGTGGTGAAGCCCAGCAAGGGGATAAGGCTCTGACCTGTAGCCCCTCCCCCAGCCCCTGGGCGCCATTTAAAATAAATGTTCCTGCCCTGGAGCTGCATCTCTCTGTCTCCCTCACTCCCTGTCAGCGTTTGGGCGCTATCACACACAGCTGCGCTGATTCTGGGACTGCTGGGTGATGCCTCCTTTGTAAAGCCGCCTGCATCATCAGCGCTGTGCATTTAAAGGACACTTAAGTATTCTACATGTTGTTTAGACAGTGTTAGTTAAGAACAAGTGTATACTTCAGGGTTATTTAGTACAAGTAACCTGTGATATTCATCCAGTTTTTACTGTGCATTGATATATCTGTTTATATACATAGCCTTACTCAGTAATAGTATTGCTATGCCAGTGCAGTTTTATTGTTTGTCATAATTCCTGCATTGTACATGTGACTGTGTGTGTGTGCATATAGCTGCTGGGTGATCTCTACTCCATGTATCTCACTCCTACTGCTATCCCTTGTCAAAGTCGAAAAATATAGCGACCTATGATGCCTTGTACTAACCCCAATGCACGTGCCCGCTGCTCGCGCACCGACCCCCCCGTGCGTACGCATCCCCTCAGGTCGCGTAGGGGACGCTCTGACGTCACCTGCGCAGGGAGATGGGTATTTACGGCGGTGTTTGTGTGCGACTAGCGAGCGACTCGATCGCTACATATTTAACCAATATAATGCGTTTTATAGTTAATATTCCCCTTAATAATGTCAGCAAGTATGGTAAGTTTAAAACGGTTCTTGGACCTGAGAAATTCTCCTTTACATGCTGGGAGGGTTCAGATAAAGGTTGGAGGGTAGTATTTGGTGTCCAGCTGTGGGGTATTGAAGAAGTGTTGTGTCTATGACAGTTGGGAGGGATTCGCAAAGTTCCTGCTCATGGTTATGCACAGAAGTAGAACATAAGATTAATTGCATTCAGAATAAATTACACAAATGCAGGGTGGGGGACTGGAATTTAGTCACCTCTTTCACACAGACCGAAAACAAATAGCCTTACTTACACTAAGCTTTGAGATTCTATGAAGAGGGCTTATACCTTTGTTTATGAATAGGTCCAGGTTTCTCTCCAGAATAATGAGTGCTGAGATGTCATTGTCTCAACTGAAAGAGGTGACCAGAGGGTAAACAAAGCACAGAGACAGAGTTTGTTTGGAAGATCCAAACAATAGGTTTCCCCAATACAACCAAGAGAGGAATTTAGAATACTGACAAGTCCTAGCCATCGCCCATTTCTTGAACTAACCAATGATCCCAGGTGCAATACATGTCCCACCCCCTAACCAATGAAAAGAGGACACATAGTATCTATTGAAGTATGTCTTGAGCTAGTACATAAATATAGTTTGAAATAGGCTTGGGGACACAAGAGTCTTCTCTCCACAAACGGTTTTCATCTTGACTAACTCGGAGCTGGTACCAGGACTAGCGCAGCGATCATTCCCCAGTGTGTGTAAGTTATTCTCTGTAACCATTCTAAATCTCTGTTTATATTTGCCATATTCTCTCTCTCTCTCTGTTATTGTATAAGATTGTGACGATATTGTATATTTATGCATAGTTTTTCTGCTTAGATATTGATGTTAGCCTGTAGTGTATGAACTGTTAACTGTTTTTATTAACTTTTACATAGCTAGATATTGTTAGTAAAGGTGTTGGAACCTTAGCAAGGTATTGTGTGTTTATTACATTGCTGAGAGTATTCAGAGTGTCTCAATCGCTCAAGAGGCTTTCATACAATAGAGGTTAATTAGCATTGCATTGTGCTCACATTACAAAACCAAGGTTTACAGTACAAACTCAATCTTTCACTGTGTTGCATACAAGGTTTACTGAGTGTCATCCCGTGAGCATCTGCGCCGCTCGTGTTCTCCTCGTGGTCACGAGCGTACGTAGCTACGCTAGTAGCGTAGCATTACGGTAGTCGGCCGCCTATAGCGCGCTCGACACCACGCGTTAAGTTGTGAGCGAGCGTGTCGCATGTGCGTCTCGACCATGACTAAGCGTCTGCTACGCTAAGTGCGTACCCTTACGGTACCCCATACGCCAATTGCGTACTGAGTCTCTTACCCATTTTATAGTGAATATAATAAGATAAATAGTTAGCTTTATCAATGGCGGCTCGTCCGTCCTCCACATATCCGCACCAGCGAACACAGACTTTATCTGTCAGCAAGGGCGGGAAGGCAGTATCCCTTCGTATCGGGATACAGTAGTGCTGGCTAGATAAGCGTCTGTTTCGCTACGCTGTAGGAGTGCTGGTGGAATCCGGAACCGGAAGGTAAGAACAGTACGCTATTGTCTTTTAAAACTGTTTATTTCTGTTTTGCGTACGCACACACGCACGCACACACCTGCATTTCTTTTCATTTGTGTATTTTCACACCTCACTTTCCTGTTTGCCATTTCACAATTGATAACGTGCTGAGAAAGATTTGTTGCTATTGGTAGTTAAAAGTAATATTAATACATTAAGGAATAATTTGTAAAACACGCGCACGGCTTGCCTAAGATACACGGTGTGGTGTTCAGTAGATGATTACAGTTAAAGATCATCTACATTGATATAAACGTGTTAATTGTATTTCTGTGGATATACCTGGCTTGCGTACATGTGTCTCTAACAAAGGGCGGGACTAGCGTACGCGACGCAAGGGCGGACGCACGGAGCGTATATTACGCAACGGAGCGTCTGGGTATGCCCACATAATACAAATAACACGATAGTATTGTTTTAGTTAGGCGATAAGGAGGCAACGCGATAATAGCGCAAATCAATCTCAGTGTCCAAAATTTTAAGCTAATAGATTCTTCTCTAGTTGCAACTCCTCCGGATTAGCCTGCGATACTGAATGAAAGGGATTTCTGCGCAGAAACAAAAGTAAAGAGTATATGAGGTGAAAGAGTGTGTATACATATATATAAGTTTCTAATTTTTGGGGTTGAACCACAGGAAATCATCGAGTTCTCGTGAGGTACATACGTGTAAGTGACGGCACGGTGGCTTGGGAGGCATCCCTTGTTAAACATTTAAAAAAAGAGCATTAGAGTATAGCAGACCAGGAGGTCTACTGTAGCACAGACCAGGAGGTCCAGACAGACCAGGAGGTCTAGGTACAGCAGACTAAGAAGTCCGCTATAGATAAAGAGTAAAGAAGCACAACACCAGGAAGGGTTGGTGCGGTACCCATATAGGCAATTAAGCTCTGGCTGAAGGAATTCGCAGCCACAATTTTCGATTCCACTGGTCGCTCCGCACATAAGATTAGTTGCTTATGTGCAGAACGATTGTACCGCACGTAATTGTGTGCATTAGTTAGTAACTTGACCCAGTACCATTTGCGTACGCTAGAGGGGTCATAAACGCTATTTGTACATTCTAACGTGATTTGTGTAATTTTTTTTATTTTAAGGGAGGTTCGCTGGTCACTCGGGAATTCTCTAACAACCAATAGTTACTGGGAAGGGTTAAGTGCTCTTCGGATCACACCCACATGTTCCAGTAAATAGAGGTTCAGGTCGCAGGGGCCCTAGGTCGAGTACGCCAGCGCTAGGGCAGCGTGTGGGCGTATTGGTCGACGTGGGCGAGTGAGTGGAGGTACTCGGTAAACTTCCGCCGCCGGCCTACCCCGGACATCTTGTTTTTTGTAAGGGTTCGCTGAAGACCCTGATTTGAAGGTCAGAGGTAGTGAAAGCACAACACCAGCAAAGATGGGGGCCAGTTGTTCAGGTAGGGGGCGATCAACCTCGGTTCGGGTTGACTTAGTAAACCGGCCAATAGAGTCGGCAAGGATAACGTGTGATACAGACAGGGAAGTCCGAAATGGATCACACGCACAGGTCAATGAATGGGAAAGAATGACTTTGCATGATGGGGAAAAGTTCCCACAAGTAGGCAGTTTTAGTCCCGAGGGGTTACAAAATCTAAGGAGAAGGATATGTCTCATTAAATCTGCAAAGAGACGGATCAAACATTATGATTATTTACAGTTATGGCAACAGGAAGGTGAAATACAAGGAGAATTAGCTTACACAGCTGACTCTCACTGTGGTAAGAAAAATATGGCAACAAGAGAGAAGGTGGTTACAGAGAGTGGCACACTGGTGTATGATAAAAATGCACTTAGCCACTGTATTATAGATGATAAGGATAAGTGTAACAAATGTAACAATGATAAGAGTAAAACTGTTAAATGTACAACGGTTAACCCGTGCAAGTTGCACTCCATGTTAAACTTCCCTCAGGATTACCAGCAAGAAAGTGAGCCCAGCACGATGTCAGCACCTTTTCCAGCAGCCATCACACAAGACATCCAGGTGGACGCGACCAATTCGGTAAAGGCAATAATCAAACCCCCTAACGGAGGGTCAGGTGAGGTCGTGTCCACAGGTACGTACGGTGTTATATATCACGCACAAACAAATGTACCTCATATTGTAGAGCCAACACAAGATGATGTAGTTGAACTTAATCCTGTCAGGGTGATCACAGTCCCCAATGGGAAGACTGACGCTCAGGGAATCATTCCCGCCAGGGACAGTGCAATGCGCCGTCCCTGGTCCCGGATGGAATTGAGAGCAATTATGTCTGAATTCCCTGATCCTAGGAAAGATCCAGTTGCATGTCAGAGGTTCATTAAAGAACTAGGAAACTCAACAGAACCCACCAACAAAGATTGGCGGACAGTGCTGAGGGCATGTTTGCCCTCCAGTGTTGACCCTGCGAAATTTATTACTGATTGTCAATTAGACACGGAAGTACCTCAAACGGAGGAACACAATCAGGAATGTATTAAGCAGATCAACCGACAGTTAGGAGTATATTTCCCAGCCGTTGTCGAGTGGAACGAAATCTTCTCCATAAGACAAAACGAAGGGGAAAGTACTTCTAATTATTTCCATCGGGCATTGCAGGACATGACTAGGTATACAGGTATAGAAAACATCGAAACAAGTGCACCGCATAGAGAAGTAGCAGTATTTGTGTTAATGAATGGTTTGAGGGAGGTATTGAGGACAAGGGTACAGACCACCAACCCAAACTGGAGAAATATCTCGGTGGCTGCATTAAGAAAGTCCGCTGTTGGGCATGAGCAAAACATCAGCAAGCACAGGGAAACACAGAGAAGTAAGGAGCCTCAGATCCCTGTGGGTAAGTCAAAGGTGATAAGGTGTTATAATTGCCAGAAGGAAAGTCATTATGCAAGAGATTGTAGATCAAGAAATTTACAGAAGGTATATCAACCCCCTAGACAACAACATAACCATGGTATCCAAGGAATCAGGGAAGTACAGGGAAAGCGGTTGATGGTGATGAGCATCCAAGCGTTTGAGGAGGCATCAAATCAACCAAGACCTCAGGTCACTGGCACTTGGAGGGAGCCCAGGGTTTGTTATCTTTGTAAAAGAGAAGGGCATTATGCCAGCAACTGTAACAGCCCACATAAAGTCAGACCCCCTAGACAAGAACGCGAGCAGAGTTATGACACACGAAATTGTAATCAGGAATCACCTAGGAAGAAGTTTGGGCCGCACCTGTAATATGCAGTCAGGAAAGTTGATCATTAGGACTGGTAGTAAACCTGAGGTTACAGTTAATGATATTGGGAGGTCAGTTCCTTGTAGACACAGGAACGGCCGGGTAAACGTTGTAAAATTTATTTGTAAATGTTTCTTTTTCCCCATCTCTGACGTTCATCGGCAGAACTCAAACATCACATAGCTACTTGGTCTTTGCAGAAGTCTACCTAACCCCAGTGTGACCTACCGACATCGGTGTGTCCTGGACAGGCACAAAAGGGTGGAGTGTGGGAATACTGGTGGGGAGAGGACTGCGCAAAGATATCGGTGGATGTGTTGGTGTGACAGCCTGATGGTGAACGGAAGATCTGACAATGGTTTTTTTGTTTGTTGTTTAATGTAAAATGTGATGAATTGTTCTCTCTCTCGTTTGTTTTTGGTTTTTTTCCTCTCTTCTCTCTCATGTTCTCATGTTTTAAAGATGGTATGTCACACATCAGTTAGACAAATGGTAATGCAAGATTTTTGCTCCTTACAGAGAGATCGCTGATTTGGAAGGAATATTGTATCACCCGAGTGTTCGTTTGGAAGACTGAGGACAGCACCTTTGAGATGACAGCAGAGCAAGAAGAACAACAAGACTAGAGGACATAAGACATCGTAACATTTTTCTTTCCCCTCAAAGTATTTTTTGTACCCCCATTACAAATTTCTCTTTCTCCTACTGTAAGATGGACTCGCCCCAAGAGACTGCAGTCTGTGTTTTCCTGTTGACCATGATGTTGACCAGAGCAGTCTGTTTGGGTGAGAGTACCAGTGAGGTCGAGAAAGGATCCGGAATGGGTTTCTGATGACTGAGACGGAGGCGTAAATTTCCAATAGCAACACAATCACCAAGCAAAGGCGAGTACCAGAAAACAATCTAGCAGCCATGTTATTTGTAGACATTGTGAAGGATTGTTAGCTAAAGAGAACTGCATCTGTAGGCATTGTGACAATATAGTTGAGGATGGGTGCATCAAGAAATGTCAGTTCAGTTTTAATTTCCACATGGACCGGCATCCATTGAGTGACTATCACTCCTTAGTGGGTAAAGTGTTAAACCAGACAGACTGTTGGGTATGCTCTCAAGTACCTCAAGGTCATAGCAAATCAGGACTAGTACCATTCCCTTTAACTATAGGAGAGGTACTTGAGCTAAGTGGTGGGAGGCCGGTGGACAAGAGGTTTAATATCTCTAGTCCTCCTAGTTTGAAGCTCCACCAATATCATGTGGATAGGTCCTTAGTGTGCTTTAACATTTCCAATCCCCGAAAGCCGGGAAATTGGGAAGTGTCATGGAGTAATCAAACCATGACCTTTTCATACAGACCCGACAGAATGCCCATAGACACAGAACTTATACGCCAGATAGCCGACCATGGAAAATATTTCCGGTATAGGTACACTCTAGGAAGTAGGACCATGCGAGTTGGAGAAGTATCACCAGGATACGTGTACTAAACAGATGGGAGAATTAGGGTTAGGAGATTTCACATGGAAAATTTGTAACATGATAATGTCATACTCCGTCCCATATGTTCTCCCCGATGATGCATATTTCATATGCGGGAGGAAGGCGTATAAGTGGCTTGCCCCAAACTCAGAGGGATTATGTTATATTGGAAAAGTACTGCCTGAAGTAATGACTGTATCCCATACCAAAATGAAAGATATTCACCGCGGTGCCCAAGCTCCTTATACTCACACTCACTACGAGCACGTCGTTAAAAGGCACCTGATAGAGAAGACAGAGCATCATGCCTCTGATCTGACCCATGAATCCTCCGGGATTCAATTTCTCCTCGCGATGGATATTACTCGTACCGCCAGGGGAGTGATAAACTTTAGGTATATATCTGCGCTCGCAAATTTATTAGACAATATCACTGAAATGTATGACGACACGTTCAGGTATACTGGGAGAGAGTTACAAGCCTACAAAACAGAACTGGTTCAGCATAGGATGATTCTCAATTATCTCACAGCTGTGACAGGCGGGTATTGTGTCACCCTAGCAACTCAGTATGGAATAAAGTGCTGCACGTACATTCCAAACAGCACTGAGGACCCGGTCGAGGTCATGGACCAAAAGATGGATGACATTTTGCAATTGAAGTGAGAGTTCCGAAGGAAACATAATCTCACTCTCACTGCTGTGGGTAATGAGCTGACCAGTTGGGTGTCATGGTTGAACCCACGAAATTGGTTCTCTGGTTTAGGAGAATGGGCCCAAGGTATTATTATGGATGTAGGGAAATTTCTCTTGTGTATTCTGGGAGTCGTCATATTGATTGGTCTGATATTTAGATGCGTTCGGATTTTAACAAAGTGTAAAGGTAATACCAGAGTGATGAGTTTGAGGAGCGAAGACATTGTAATAACAACAACTAATTTGATATATGATCCAACGATAGAGACAATGTTGTGATGAAAATGTGATTCCACGGTCCGTTTCTTTCACCCGTTTCTCCTTTGTTTTCCTCCAAGGTACAAAGACATCCGCTTGGAAGAAGAATTTGACAACCTCTTTTATACAGACCATTGATGAACTATGCCACAGACCCCCAATATCCCTAGTGACTTTAAATTTTTACGATAGCCCAAATACTTTAGAGACTGTAACTTTATGGACAATGGAACAACTTTTGCTCGCTATTTATAGCAAAAGCACAGAGAGACATCAGACAACATGTACATCAAGACAAGACATCAGACAAGACCTCAATCGGCAAATGCATATTAAACTCACATAGTTTATGACTGCATTTATAATAATTGCTTCTTACCTTCATTTCTACAACCTTCAGGTAATGACACACATAGTCGATAGGGAATATAGACACATATCAGCACTCACATACCCCCCATTCATGTATCATCAACTAAATGTGCTCCCCATTTGTTGCAACCAAAAGCCGAAAAGAGCTCGGTAAAGTTTGACAGCCCATCCACAGACCCTTAATATGGGATAAGAAGGAATTCAAATGTATACTTCGCAATACCTCGAAGCTTGATTTAAAACACGTACGGCACGATGATACATGACCCCTCAAACATGGATTCATACACACACGCTTCTACTATCTCACTAGGTCATACCTTTCCCACCTTCTCCTCTCCTCCCTCTACCCAATCATAAAAAGGTATTCTATGATGATATATATTTTTCTCTTTGAATTGTTAAGTGGCAGTTATTGATGACTGCCAAAGGGTCGACTGTCAAAGTCGAAAAATATAGCGACCTATGATGCCTTGTACTAACTCCAATGCACGTGCCCGCTGCTCGCGCACCGACCCCCCCGTGCGTACGCATCCCCTCAGGTCGCGTAGGGTATGCTCTGACGTCGCCTGCGCAGGGAGATGGGTATTTACGGCGGTGTTTGTGTGCGACTAGCGAGCGACTCGATCGCTACATATTTAACCAATATAATGCGTTTTATAGTTAATATTCCCCTTAATAATGTCAGCAAGTATGGTAAGTTTAAAACGGTTCTTGGACCTGAGAAATTCTCCTTTACATGCTGGGAGGGTTCAGATAAAGGTTGGAGGGTAGTATTTGGTGTCCAGCTGTGGGGTATTGAAGAAGTGTTGTGTCTATGACAGTTGGGAGGGATTCGCATAGTTCCTGCTCATGGTTATGCACAGAAGTAGAACATAAGATTAATTGCATTCAGAATAAATTACACAAATGCAGGGTGGGGGACTGGAATTCAGTCACATCTTTCACACAGACCGAAAACAAATAGCCTTACTTACACTAAGCTTTGAGATTCTATGAAGAGGGCTTATACCTTTGTTTATGAATAGGTCCAGGTTTCTCTCCAGAATAATGAGTGCTGAGATGTCATTGTCTCAACTGAAAGAGGTGACCAGAGGGTAAACAAAGCACAGAGACAGAGTTTGTTTGGAAGATCCAAACAATAGGTTTCCCCAATACAACCAAGAGAGGAATTTAGAATACTGACAAGTCCTAGCCATCGCCCATTTCTTGAACTAACCAATGATCCCAGGTTCAATACATGTCCCACCCCCTAACCAATGAAAAGAGGACACATAGTATCTATTGAAGTATGTCTTGAGCTAGTACATAAATATAGTTTGAAATAGGCTTGGGGACACAAGAGTCTTCTCTCCACAAACGGTTTTCATCTTGACTAACTCGGAGCTGGTACCAGGACTAGCGCAGCGATCATTCCCCAGTGTGTGTAAGTTATTCTCTGTAACCATTCTAAATCTCTGTTTATATTTGCCATATTCTCTCTCTCTGTTATTGTATAAGATTGTGACGATATTGTATATTTATGTGTAGTTTTTCTGCTTAGATATTGATGTTAGCCTGTAGTGTATGAACTGTTAACTGTTTTTATTAACTTTTACATAGCTAGATATTGTTAGTAAAGGTGTTGGAACCTTAGCAAGGTATTGTGTGTTTATTACATTGCTGAGAGTATTCAGAGTGTCTCAATCGCTCAAGAGGCTTTCATACAATAGAGGTTAATTAGCATTGCATTGTGCTCACATTACAAAACCAAGGTTTACAGTACAAACTCAATCTTTCACTGTGTTGCATACAAGGTTTACCGAGTGTCATCCCGTGAGCGTCTGCGCCGCTCGTGTTCTCCTCGTCGTCACGAGCGTACACTACGCTTGTAGCGTAGCATTACGGTAGTCGGCCGCCTATAGCGTGCTCGACACCACTCGTTAAGTTGTGAGCGAGCGTGTCGCATGTGCGTCTCGACCACGACTAAGCGTCTGCTACGCTAAGTGCGTACCCTTACGGTACCCCATACGCCAATTGCGTACTGAGTCTCTTACCCATTTTATAGTGAATGTAATAAGATAAATAGTTAGCTTTATCACCCTATATTCTGTAACCTGAGGAGGCTCTGTGCGTCAGGGTTATTAGATAATATAGGTATTTCACAGGTTTACGTATTTTGTATTTTTCTCTGTGTTTTTCAGTCACATTTTACCTCAGAAATCCTCTGTTTGTGTTGTCACACTGCACAGGGGGTTTGTGTTAGGTATTCTATTTCCTGACATTGGCCCTCATTCCGAGTTGTTCGCTCGCTGCTAATTTTAGCAGAATTGCTAATAGGCTAAAATCTGGCAGTTTTGCGCATGCGTATGCACAGCAGGGTGCACGCGCTAAGCAAATTTACACAAAACTATGCTATTTTACTCACAGGCGAACAAAGCTTTTCAATCACTCTGCTGATTGACAGGAAGTGGGTGTTTCTGGACGGAAGCTGCCAGTTTTCAGGGAGTGTGCTAAAAAACGCAGGCGTGCCAGGTAAAAACGCAGGAGTGTCTGGAGAAACGGAGGAGTGGCTGGTCGGACCCTGGGCGTGTTTGTGACGTCAAACCAGGAACTAAATGGACTGAGGTGATCGCAATCTAGGAGTAGGTCTGGAGCTACTCAGAAACCGCAAGGAAATTGCTTTCGTTAGCAATTCTGCTAATATTAGCAGAATTGCTAATCTTTCGTTAGCAATTCTGCTATGCTAAGATACACTCCCAGAGGGCGGCGGCTTTGTGTTTGCATTTCTGCTAAAAGTAGCAAGCGAGCGAACAACACGGAATGAGGGCCATTGTACTGTGTCGCCCGTGGTTTACGCTTTCATATTATGTCAGCTACAGGGGGCGATGGGTCTGGGACTGATTCCGCCGTGCACGGTTATGATGTCCCAGATGCATTTGAGGATAACATGGCTTCGGAGGGTTCAGGTTTTGGGGGTTCTCTACCCCCCAGTTAGTTTGTAACCCTCGGGGGCACATCAGGGCCCGTCTTGGTCTGCCTTTTCTAATTTACTGACTACGCTGGTGACTAGACTTGCGCCCCCTATGGGACCTCCTGTGCCTTATCAGCCTTATATGGTCCCTGCAGTTAATCCACCATGGATGGATGCTCTGTCCACTCAGTTACAGCACTTGAATAACTCTTTGGATAAACATATTCCTGACCCTCGCCCGCCTAAGACTAAACCTAAGAAGTCCTCTAAGCGGGCTGTTACTTCCTCTCAATCCACGCATGTTCTGGATACCTCTTCCGATGAAGATGGCGTGTATACTGACCCCACAGACTCTGATCATGACGTTTCTTATGGGGAATCTGTTTCACAGGTGGATGTTCCTGATCTATTAGAGGCTATTAGGCTCATTCTTTAGATTGATGATGATCCTGAGCCTGCTACTACATCTAAGAAACCGGACAGGTTCAAACATCAGAAAGTTACTAAATTGGTTTAACCTCATTCTGATCAGTTGGTTGACATACGTCAGGAACCCTGGGAGAACCCAAGAAAGAAATTCACCCTGCACAAGAAGATGCTAGCCCACTATTCCCTTGCGGCAGAATTGAGTCAAAATTGGGAAACGCCACCGCTGGTGGACTCGCAAATCGCTCGGCTGGTGGTATCATCTGCTCTGCCTGTCACTACCGTCACTTCTCTCAAGGAGCCGACGGATAAGCGTGTGGAGGGTTGCTTAAAAGCTATCTATACCCTTGCAGGGGCTACGCTTATGCCCACCATTGTGGTTACTTGGGCCGCAGAAGCTATTGAGGCGTGGGCTAAGGAAATGGAGTCTGAATTTCCGTCCAATTTTCCTGAACATGCCAGACAATGTCTCTCTTATATTGTCACGGCATCTCATTACATTAAAGAAGCAGCTTCAGATGCCGGTGTTCTGGCGGCCAAGGCTGCTACGACATCCATTTTGGCTCGCCGTATTCTCTGGTTACGGTACTGGTTGGTGGACTTGGACTCTAAGAAAATCCTGGAGGTGCTCCCGTTTAAAGGAAACATCCTCTTTGGTGAGGATCTCAACAAGATTGTCGCTGACTTGGCGTCTGCTAAGACTGCATGTCTACCTAGTACTACTCCTTCGGCCCTGAAGGCTAAGAGTACTTCCTTTCGTTCCTATCGCCCTCCGGGTAAAGCAAAGGGTCAGGCGTACCCGAAACAGTCTCGCACTTCCAAAACCACCAAGCCCAAGCCTAAACGTGCCTGGGCTGCCCGTCAGCCTACTTCCAAATCTGACAAGCCTGCGGCATGATGGGGCAGGCCTCCCCCTGGGGGATCCCAGGGTGGGAGACCGACTTCTACAGTTCACCCAGGTATGGTTGAAAACCACTTCAGACGCTTGGGTATGGGAAGTCGTCACTCACGGATACGCTATATCCTTCAAGACTTGTCCCCCTCCTCGCTGTTGCCTGATGGTCATCCCTTCGGATCAGGTAAAGGCAACAACTCTCCGTTTAGTGGTACAATCCCTCCTCGACACCGGAGTGGTAGTTCCGATGCCTGTGGCTCAGAGGGGCAGGGGGTACTATTCAACGCTGTTCCTAGTCCTCAAACCGAATGGTTCCTCCCGGCCCATTCTCAACCTCAAATCTTTGAACAAGTTTGTGAGGGTCTCCAAGTTTCGTATGGAGACCCTTCGCTCCATTGTCCTGGCTTTGGAACCAGGAGACTATATGGTATCCCTGGATATACAGGATGCTCACCTGCATATCCCTATCGCCATGTCACATCAGCAATACCTGCGGTTTGTTATTGACAATCTCCATTACCAATTCCGGGCCTTACCGTTTGGTCTGACCACGGCTCCGCAAATTTTCACCAAGGTCATGGCAGTTATGACGGCTTCACTCCGCCGTCGGGGTATCAGGTTCCTGCCGTATCTGGACGACCTGCTGATCCTGGCCAATTCCCCAGAAGTTCTCCTCCGTCATTTGGATCTGACGGTCCAGTTTCTACAAGCCCACGAGTGGCTCATCAACTGGAAAAAATCATCCCTTGTCCCTGCCAAGAGCATGGTGCATCTGGGAGCGTTGTTGGACACACACAACCAGAGGTTGTTTTTGTCACAGGAGAAAGTCCTGAAGCTTCAGGACAAGATATGTTGCTTCCTCTCTGGTCCGCGTGTGTCGATAAACTCGTTGATGCAAGTACTAGGACTCATGGTGTTGGCTTTCGACATGGTGGAGTACACTCAATTTCATTCCCGCCCTCTGCAGAAACTGTTTCTTGCCAAGTGGGACGGCTTGCCTCACCGGATCAGGTCTCAAATGATCTCCTTGTCTCCGGAGGTCCGTCTGTCACTGACCTGGTGGCTGCAGGACCAACGATTGAGCAGGGGTTGTCCCTTCTGGATCTCCAAATGGGTCCTTCTGACGACGGATGCCAGTCTGAGAGGTTGGGGCACGGTGTTGGAACAACACTCTCTTCAGGGTCGGTGGACCAGGGAGGAGTCTCTCCTCCCGATAAATATTCTGGAATTGCGGGCAGTGTTCAATGCTCTGAAACTGGCCCAGCATCTGGTACTGAACAGGCCTGTTCAAATACAGTCAGACAACGCCACCACGGTGGCGTACATAAATCATCAAGGCGGCACTCGAAGCCGCATGGCAATGATGGAAGTGTCAAAGATTCTTCAATGGGCGAAACGCCATCTGCCAGCCATATCGGCAGTGTTCATTCCGGGGTCCTCAACTGGGAAGCGGACTTCCTCAGTCGTCAGGATGTACACGCCGGAGAGTGGAGCCTTCATCCAAAAGTATTTCAACTCCTAGTGGACAAGTGGGGCCTATCAGATGTAGACCTGATGGCGTCTCGACACAATCACAAGGTTCCGGTCTTCGGAGCAAGAACAAGGTATCCTCAAGCGGCATTCGTGGACGCACTGGCAATTCCATGGAACTTTCGGCTGCCGTATGTGTTCCCTCCGGTGTCACTCTTACCCAGAGTAGTGAGGAAGTTCAAGCAAGAAGGAGGAATCCTTCTTCTAATAGCTCCAGCGTGGCCCAGACGGCATTGGTTCTCAGACCTACAGGGTCTCTCGCTAGAGCATCCTCTTAAGCTTCAGCAACGACCAGACCTCCTTGTTCAGGGCCCTTGTGTTTACCAGGATTTGGCCCGACTGGCTTTGGTGGCGTGGCTCTTGAAGCTTATGTACTGAGGGCCAAAGGATTTTCTGAGGCGTCATTCAAACTATGTTGAAGGCCCGTAAGCCGGCTTTTGCTCGGATTTACCATAGGGTCTGGAATTCTTACTTTGCTTGGTGCGCATCTAACAATCATGACATTTACAAGTTTAGTACGGACAAACTTTTGGCCTTCCTACAACAGGGCCTGGACTTGGGCCTTCGGCTGGCCTCCCTCAAGGTTCATATTTCTGCCTTGTCAGTATGGTTTCAGAGAAAAATTGCGACTCTGCCTGATGTTCATACATTCACTCAGGGTGTTTTACGGATTCAACCTCCCTATGTCCCACCTGTGGCTCCTTGGGATTTGTCAGTGGTTCTGGAGGCTTTGCAAGAGTCTCCATTTGAGCCTCTTGAATCTGTGGACCTTAAGTGGCTTTCCCTCAAGGTCTTGTTTCTGCTGGCTATTGCCTCTGCTAGACGGGTATCAGATTTGGGTGCCTTGTCTTGTAGGTCCCCCTGTCTGATTTTTTCACCGTGACCGGCTGGTTCTTCAGACGCGCCCTTGTTATCTACCTAAGGTGGTGTCTTCTTTCCACCTTAACCAGGAGATTGTGGTTCCAGCCTTTGTCTCTCGGATTTATTCTCCAAAGAGCGGTGTTTGAATGTGCTACGAGCTCTCCGTATCTATGTGAAGAGGACAGCCTCCGTTAGGAAGTCTGATTCTCTCTTTGTACTGTTTGGTTTCCACAAACGTGGCTGGCCTGCTAACAAGCAGACCTTGGCCAGATGGATTAGAATGGTGATTGCACATGCTTATGTACAGGCTGGCCTTCCAGCTCCTGCTACCATCAAAGCCCATTCTACTCGGTCTGTTGGACCTTCTTGGGCGGCCCGCCGTGGTGCGACCCTTGAACAATTGTGCAAGGCGGCTACGTGTTCCTCAGTGAACACGTTCATAAGGTTCTATGCCTTCGATACTTCCACCTCCCAGGATGCTTCCTTTGGACGCCATCACGCCATGTTCTTGTGCACACTACAGTGCATCCCCTCCCATAAGGAACTGCTTTAGGACATCCCCAATGTTATTCCCTGGGGAATACCAGTGTACCCCACTGCAGAAAAGGAGATTTATGGTAAGAACTTACCTTTGTTAAATCTCTTTCTGCGAGGTACACTGGATTCCACAGGGCGCCCACCCTGATGCACTTAGCTTCTTTGGGTTGGTAAGGCATTAGCTGCTGATACCTTCTCCTGTCGTGAGAATGTGGTGTCTGTGGCTACTAACTGTTGTCGTCTCTTTTACCTGCTACTCCATTGGACTGGTTAACAAAACTGAGCTCCTGTGCACGGAGGCGGGGCTATAGAGGAGGCGGCGCTGAGCATCTTGGGAACAGTCAAAGCTTTTAGCCTGTTGGTGCCTTGGATCAAGATCCTACTCTACACCTCAATGTTATTCCCTGTGGAATCCAGTGTACCTCGCAGAAAGAGATTTAACAAAGGTAAGTTCTTACCATATATCTCCTTATTCCTTTAGTATACGTTGCCTTTGGGCTCAGTCAGTGCTAGCGCCACAGACTCGCTCCCTCAGTGCCCGTCGTGCCTGGACCTAGGAATGTAATAACTGGTAGAAGATTTCATGGAAAATCTGAGCTTTTTTGTCAGATATGGCCAGCCCTTGTTACCGTCTATACACAGAAATACAGTCAGTGAATAAGCCTGCGTTCCCTATATCCTGAAACATATTTGAAGCCCATTGTTACCATACGGTAACAGTCTCTGTTGGAATGACTTCAGACAATATCTTATTTTCCTTCGAAAAATGACTACAATAGGTACATGTCTCGGCAAGACAATCTGTTGCTATGGCGACAGAAGTGACGCGTATGAAACCCGCACATTCTCAATTTCGATACATTATTCAAAAGTAATCTTTTCTGACATTTTCAGCATGTGTTGTAACTGAGGACTATTACTAGAACATCTTGCGTCCTTAATGTGGACTAAATGTTCTGTTCTGCTAATTTGGAACACACAACGGCTCTATTTGAATTAAATCACTGCATTAGCACTAATGGATTGATAATGAGAAATCTGAATATTTAATCTAACAGATAAATATACCCCGTTTAGTGTGTAGTGTGACCAGTGTCTGACTGGGACATGTAGGGCCCACCGGGAAAATGCAGTGCTAGGGGCCCATGGCTAGAGGCTTGGCTAACCATTAGTGCATGTTCTGGTCCCCTTTATAAATATATTTAGTAAATACTGCTAGTGCATGCATGATAATGTACCAGATTAAAAACAGCAATGCACTGTGTAGAATACACGATAGTCCTGTGCAGTATAAGGTAACATATACATAATGTATAACTCAAGAGCACAGTCTGGAACGGGATTCCTAGAGGAGGGGGTTGGGTCTGTAGGTTGTGGGGCCCTACCAGAGGTTTCCCCTGTAGCCCTGTGGGCCAATGTGACCCTGAGTGTGGCTTCTCATATATGATACATTACAGTGTGGTCTCCTTATATATTTGATCTCCCAGGGGAGAGCCATGTATCACGAGGGGAGTGCAGCATCTTCATGGCCCTGCCTTCTGCCCAGCATTGCTGCAATTTGTAGTATCCTGCCCCAGCCCCGCTTAGTTTACTAGGGAAGTGGGTGGGATGCTGGAAGGTGCACTGCTCTACTGGAGTCCAGGAGGACTTATGGAGATCCAAGAGTCTCCAGAATGCCCCAGGAGAATGGCTGGTATGGATTCAGTATATTATAAATGTTAATGGGGGGGTTAAATGATGCAGGGGGCAGGTATATGTGGATGTTGTATTGATGGGACAGATGTTTATAGGCCTGCAGGTAGGAGTTACAGGCGTTTCTTCAACACATTTTTTAAAGTGGCAAAACTGAAACAAAAAAATCAACTTGCAGACATTTTTGTGTGCCCCAAATCTATCTAGAGCATTCATTTACTGAAAAACACCTGCTGTGAAAAAATGCAAAACTCAGCCATATGATACATTTTAGAGCCCCGAATAGTTTGCTTTTGGCCACTATCAGACTCCTATACTGTTATACAATATTATTTTGCAAAGTTTTGTAGTACAGGCTGGGAAATTTCCCAGCCTGTTCCCCACTTAATGCAGGTTTTAATAGCCAGAGTTAACGCATGACCACTTGGAATAGCCTTATCCAATTGAATTGTACGTTAAAGTGGGAGCTCGCATGCAAGCAGTAAGCAAACTTACCACACGTAAGCACATTAAGGGAGTCATTCCGAGTTGATCGCACGTAGCAACTTTTTGCTGCTCGTGCGATCAACCTGACGCCGCCTATGGGGGAGTGTATTTTAGCATAGCAGGGCTGCGATCGCTTGTGCAGCCCTGCTATGCTAAAAAAGCTACTTACCCAGTGTAATGGATTCAGCGATGAAGGTCCTGGCTGTGACGTCAGACATCTGCCCTCCAAACGCCTGGACACGCCTGCGTTGGACTCACCACGCCTGGAAAACAGTGAGTATCCGCCCCGGAACACCTCCCGCCTGTCCGTCTTCTTGCGACCGCCGCTGCGATCACTTTTCTTGTTGGCGGCGTCACGTTCAGCGTCAATAATCGCCGGGCAAAGACACGCGTGCGCAATGCATCCGCCGCGCATGTGCATTTCTGACCCAATTGCACCGCAGCGAAGAACCGCTGTGTGTGAACGGGTCAGAATGACCCCCAAAGTCAAAGATTTTACAACGGTTAATTGGCTTCGGCCCATGGAGGTGTTATTTTTTTGGATTCGTATGGTGGGAAAATTGAGCAACTATACATACTATAAGCGGTGAAATATAGAGAGCAGGACGACACAGGAGCTTTGACAGATCTGAATGTTATAATATGAATTTTATAATATTTGTTAACTGCTCTAATGAAACGGATTAGGAATATTTTGAGTAAATTTCCTTTTTTTATGCAAAGTCTTTCCAGCTGTGGATTATACTTCAAAGACATCACAGCGAATAATATCGCATCATGCCACCAGATATACTCATTGAAAAATAATAAATCTGTTTCAGAGTACATCATTCGCTCTACGGAAGGGGTAATTTCAGAGGTTTGAAAATATAATAACATTCATCTCGCTGTATTTTATATGCAGCAAGAAATAAAGGATAGGATTAATAAAATATGCTTATACGTTCTGTTTCAAAGCTATGCAGATACCAAGTATATGCATCAATTATTCCAAATTATTACATTGAATAATGTGCATTGATTAAAGAAATACAGTACACGGGAAACTTAATAGAACTTTGAAATAAAGATTACTACATGGATGTATTGGGGAGAGGTTATTATCTTATTCAACTAATGGCCCTATTGTTTTGTTGGCTGATTTCACCTGTCTGTAGCTGGTCACATGTTCTAGTCAGTGACTAAAATGTAGCAACAGCAACAATGACATCTTCAGGTCAGGTCAGTGAACTACTTTACTGCAGGAGGAGGTTGCTGGGTTGGGAACCTAACAATGCATATTTCTCCACCTGGTTACAGTTTATCCATTTCATTTCACTTTAATGTCATTTAATCTTATTTTGTACAGTGTAACTAATGCTGCAATATCAGCGTAATACATTGTAGTAGAGATTTATGTTTGTGGGTTTTTAGTTACCCTTGGCACTTAGAACAGCTACATTTACTGAGAACACAAAATATACATAAGTCACCGGATGCTATCCTATTTTTCAGAAAGCTAGTGTGATAACCGATAATAGCGGTATATTTACTAAGCAGTGATAAGAGCGGAGAAGTTAGCCAGTGGAGAAGTTGCCCATGGCAACCAATCAGCACTGAAGTAACATCTATAGTTTGCATGCTATAAAATGATACAGAGCTGCTGATTGGTTGATGGGGAAATTTATCCACTGGCTCAATTCTCCGCTCTTATCACTGCTTAGTAAATGTTCCCCAATAGTCTTTTATAAAACTGTAAAGTTGTTAGTTCACAATGCAAATTATATTTTGTAATGGCATCCACCCAGAGGCGTAGCGTGTAACCATGGCACCCGGAGCAAGCTCATGTCATGGCTGCCTTCACATATATACACAAACATATCCCCATCACGTTCCTCTGCCACAGCCTCCATCACCTTCCTCAGCCCCCAGACCCATCACCATCCTCAGTTCCCAGCCACTCATCCTCGTCAGCCACAGCCCCATCTTCAGTTACCATCACCTTCCGCAGCCCCTTGCCTTCCACAGCCTCCAGCTCCATCACCTACCTCAGAACCAAGCTTTATCACCTTCCTTAGACCCTATCTTCATCACCTTCCTCAGCTCCCAGTCCCCTCACCTTCCTCAGCCACAGCCCCCCGCTGTGTGCGGACCCCTGGGTATGACCTCCATTGCAGGGAGAGGCCATGTGAGAGCGGGCACCAGACCACCCTGGCAGGTGGGGAGGCTGCATCGTTCTGTTGCAGGGAGCGGCGATGTGGGAGTGGGCAGCCCTCTGTTGCGGGGAGCCGTGATGTGGGAGTGGGCAGCGGAGCAACGGAGGAGGAAGAGGCTGAATCCATCTGCTACAGGGAGAAGCATGTGGAGGCGTGAAGGAGAGTACCAAAGGAGGGACAGTCTGTAGCGCGCACACAGCAGCGGGCGATGGCACCTGACATCCACAGCTGTAGTGGAAGCTGCTCCTTGAGCAGCTGGAGAAGCTGCAAACAGCTGTGTGTGCAGGGGCCCCTAATGTGTGGGTGCCCCATGACGGGGCCCCCTGTCACCCCTCCCTTAATCCAGCCATGCTTACACACATTACACCTCAGTAGAGCTCCTTTTACACATTAGGCCAGGTAGTTCCATATACACATTATGCCAGGTAGCACCATATATACATTACACCTGGTAGCCCCATATACACATTACGCCATGTAACCCTATATACACATTATGCCAGGGAACCCCATATACACATTACCCCAGGTAGCCCCATATACACATTACACCAGGTAGCCCTTACATACACATTACACCAGGTAGCCCCGTATACACATTATGCCAGGTATCCCCATATACACATTCAACATAGTAGCCCCATATACACACTACGCCAGCATACCTCCCAACATGACCCTCTCCAGGAGGGACAAAATGCTCTGCTTCTGGACTTTTCTCTTAATGTATGATTGTTGGCACCTGTTTTGAACAGGTTAATGGATAAGAAAGGTGTTTCACTACAGGTGTGGGCAATCATAGAGTAAGCAGGAAGTCCAGGAGCAGCGCATTCTCTCCCTCCTGGAGAGGGTCATGTTGGCAGGTATGCACCAGGTAGCCCCATATACACATTACGCCAAGTAGCCTCAATAAACATTACGCCAAGTAGCCCCATATACACATTACGCCAGGAGACAGTGAGAGTGTGTGTGTGTCACCCTCCCTGCAGCTCCACTATTCACCCTCCATGCAGCTCCGGGACCCATCACTCTGCTATTCACCCTCCCTGCAGCTCCGGGACCCATCACTCCGCTATTCACCCTCCATGCAGCTCCGGGACCCATCGCTCTGCTATTCACCCTTCCTGCAGCTCTGGGATCCGCCGCTCCACTATTCACCCTCCCTGCAGCTCCAGGACCCGCCTCCCCGCTATTCACCCTCCCTGCGGCTCCGGGACCCTCCGCTCCGCTACTCACCTTCCCAGCACCTCCAAGACCCACCGGCACCCTATGGCGATTTCAGCACCTGGAGCTTGTAGTCCGCCTGAACCGCCCTCTCTATGCCTTTGCATCCACCTATTTTATGCAAACGTTCAGGGCTTGCACGTGCCCGGTTGGTGTACCTGTGCACCTGATGCTACACTCTAATGTCAAGAGGAGATTTACATTGGTGCAATGAGCTATTCAAAGGAAACTCAAAGAGGGAAGAGGAGGCGCTTTAGGATTCCCCCGGATTATGGGGGCTGCAAAAGACTCTTTTAGGGATAGAGGATATTGGGCCTTATTCCGATTTGTACGTTAACACACTGGTTTACCTACAATTCCAATGGTGGGGGAACTGTGCATGTACAGAATGGGTCCTGCGTGATCGCTTGCAGTACCCCCCCCCCCTCCCGATTGACATGCTGCTGCATTTGGGGGGTGGCGCCTGGGACTGTTCTACAAAACGGGGCATGTTGCCCGCATTTTGTAGACATGACGATCCCAGGGTCTGCGTCGTTAGACTCAAACTTCAAGGACCCCGCTGATTAGTTCCAATGGACAGTCTAAATAAGCTTTGTCTTACGCAGATGACAGAGGGATGCAACCATCGCGATCAATGGTCGCAATGGTGATCCAGTGCTACTGTACATCTTCTTTTGCAACACTATTTATCGTCACATTCTGCCCACTTCACTAGGAAATGGGCAGAATGCGGGAGGGGTTCCTACTCTTCCGGGGCTGCGGAGGACTACCCAAAAAAGCGGGTGTCTCCCGCAGAATCCGGGAGAGCGGGCAAGTATGGTGTACATACACCCGATATGTCTGGGTCAGCGTTCACAGAAATATCATGTCAGCTCTGCAGCAGGACAGATGCCGACATACAGTAGCTTGTCTATGGGCGACTGACCAACCGACCTGTTATGCTGGCCACAGGAATCGCCGACAATGACATCACAACTGGGCGGGCCCAGCCAGTTGTGATGTCTTGCCATACATATGGGGCGTTCGGTCCTAATTCAGACGTGGTTGGAAGTGCTATCACTGCTGCTTCCTGTATGGTATGTATAGATGCCTCCTGTATGCAGCATATAACGTGCAGGCGCCTCCTGCTGCATTAGTGATCTGAGCAGTTCTCTCACTCACCATCAAGCAGCTTACGGTACCTACAGTATGGTGCTGTACAAGCCTCCTCTTGCCGAGGTCAGGAAATCTCTGTCCTACAACGGAGATCCCTGGACTCTTCCCTCCCCCTAAACGGCGGTGACATGCCTCTGTTTTCACAAACTGAGCCCGTCGCTGCCCACCAGACAGCAACAGACTGTCAATCACCTTCATCGCAGGACCCCGTCTGCGTGATAATCGGTACTTAGCGCACCCCATAGCACTTGCTACAGGATCGGAATAACCCCCATCGTGTATCCGATTGGTAAGTGTATATGCTTACCAACATTGGTGGCATGGTGGCACCATCGTCTAAGGGCCAAATTTCGATCTGATCGTTGGGTTGCATTTTTTGCTGCCCTACGATCAGATAGTCGCCGCCTCTAGAGGGAGGGGAAAATGCTGTGCAAGTGTGTGTTCGCTTCTGTTGCAGAGCTGCACAAAAATCAGTTTGTGCAATGTCTACACAGCCCAGCACTAACTCAGCCGCTGCGATAGCTTCCTGCTGATTGGGGCCGGAGATGATGTCAGACACCCTCCCTGAAAACGCCTGATAACTTCTGCGTTTTTCCGGACACTTCTGGAAAACGGTCAGTTGCCACCCACAAACGGCCTCTTCCTGTTAATCTTCTTGCGAATGCACGTGCATTCAGATTTTTCGCACCATCCCGTCGCTAGGCACCGATGCCCGGTGCTGTAGTGCAACACGACGGCGCAGTGCGGCTCTGTCGCATGCGCAGTTCAGATCTGATCACTCGCTGTGCGAAAACGTACAGCAGCGATTAGCTCTGAATTACCCCCAAGTGTCTACCCAGTGTTAGGCTACAGTATGCTTTTAATCGGACACTTTACACCCCATACAGACTCACATGATAATAATACAGCAAAATTGTGGGAACATTTAGACCGATGTAATAATAACATGAAAATGGACACTAGTGAAACATACAATAAGAACAGTTGTGAAGTTGTGTCGCACTCATGATTACTTTCAGACCTAAACGAGGATGGAATAGGCTGAATTGCAGGAGACAAATGTAACATTTTAAATGAATGAAGATTTGTTGCACTAAATCTAGAAGTCAGGTCTTTGTAGGAGAGCCTTCCCCAGCAAGCTCAGAGCGTTTCCATGGTGCTTGTATAAAAGCTGTAATGTGGCTGTGCACCAATGTATACAGGAGGCGGACAAGTAGGGACGTTACGCCAAGTGAAGTGCACTACAGGGTTCTATTTCCCGATACATAAATGAGGCCCTTTGGGGTTTACTTTATAAAAATGGCCAAAAAGTGGCATACAAAGTTTCTCTAGCGGAAAGTCATATTCCAAACTAATAAAATTTTAGCTTCATTTTAACAACTGAAAAAATTGATTCAAATGCCAAAGAGGTAACATACAGTACATAGGTGTAGCATAGGCACCAAGGTAGTTGCTATATAACCAGCATACAAGTAAAACAATTGTAAAAACTAAACCAAATCCAAGACTCCACAAGTCAAAAGTGCTCTTAAAGTTATTTTTTTCCCATTTGAAAATGGCAAATGGGTGTTATATTTCATTTAATTTTTGTTTCATCGTTATTTTTTTGTAGAATTAGATATACATGAATAAACTGTACCTAAAGCAAATACTTAAAAAAAAAAATCAAACGTTTTCTGAAATATAATAATTGACAAAAAGCAACCTCTCCCCCGAAAAAAAACAAAAAAACATTGGCTTGGTTTTTTCATGTAGATAGCATTGGGCCTGCTTCAGATCCTGACGTTATAGTGGCACATGCTCGGTATTCAGTGCGTTCGCCGGACCTGTACTGCGCATGTACAGTATGGGTCTGCAACGGAGGAGACAGTTTGGTATCAGACTAACAGTGATGTCGTTTGGGGGTGGCGAAAGCCTCTATTTCCCAAAACAAAGACGTGTCGCTATCATTTTGGAGGTGGGATGGGATCAGGATCTCTATCCGAGGAAGGAGATTTCCTGGCCTCTTTGTGGTAGCTGCAGTGACAAGCTTGTAGAACCCCGTGTGTTATGCAGCCGACTGATGGTGTTGCAGATGATCTGATGCTGGTCGCAGCTCAAATGAGTAATGCCTGCAGGAAGTGTGACGCCCCCTGCTGCATTACTGTATTAGTGCTACCGCTGCTGTTTTTATGTAAGCATACTACAACATCTGAATCAGGTCCATCGCGTGCAGTTTATTTACTGCATTTTATATTTTTCTTTTATTCTTCTAGGATAATAATACTAATACTAAATAATAATACCCAGTAAAATATTATGGACAGTTCAGTGGCAAGAAAAAAATGTTGTCCCTATGTCACATTCTGGCTCGCTGGCTTCCCCTCCTCTTGTGTGTTGCCGTGTATTCCAATGGAATGGATTAATCCTGAAAATTCCAGGAGGGCTGTACTGTTCTCTTCATGCACACTGTCACACTGACCTCATTCACACTTTTTCCCATCACACAACACGCACAAATGCTCTCGCTCCTTTTAATCTCACCTTCCATTACAGTTTACATCCCTTTCCATTACCACATGCTTGTCTCCATCACGACTGTAACACTCATTAAAAGGTTAATACAGTAACAGCCTACTTAATCCAAAATCACAAGTCCCAGGCGCAGACAGAAGTCATCCAGCCCCTGTCCACTGATGATGGAGAGGGGGTGGAAAATGAAAGATTCCTCTTGATTGTGATTGTTCTTTGCTCTTTCTGCAGTAACCATGGGGGAGGCATTAACTTCACAAGACTTCTCAAGGGAACGGTTCTGTTGCCTGATGACCCAGCAAAGAATCTGTGCACTCAGTACTAAAGCAGACATTCACGGGTAAATTTACTAAGATGGGAGTTCTGTTTAAGATGGCATGTTGCCCATAGCAACCAATCAGATTCTACTTCTCATTTATCTAGTGTCTTCTAGACGATAATACCTGGAATGTGATTGGTTGCTATGGGCAACATCCCATCTTGAATAGAACTCCCATCTTAGTAAATTTACCCCCTGGTATTATCTTCTAGAAGGTGCTAGATAAATGAGAAGTAGAAGCTGATTGCTATGGGCAACATCCCATCTTAAACAGAACTCCCATCTTAGCGAATTTACCCCTCAGGCTCTGGAGGCAATATACACGTGAGGGTGCTGGGGAAGAATGTGGTTATCAAGACACCCCAATCTGAGGACCCCAACCAGTTCTTTATTATTACTCCCCCCCCCCCTATAGTTGCACCAAAGTAGGGGTCAAACGTAAAAGAGACAAGATGAATTGGGTCATACTTAAAATAAATAAAATAAATTGATGTTTATTTAGTGATGGCAATACAGTATGTCCACAAGGCTTTGTAACATGGAAAAAATACAAACAAAAAAACTGTACAAGTCAAGCATCCAAAACAAAATGGCTGTTTTCCAATAAACACAAACATAAACACACACACACTTTCTCTAATGTATTCCTTAAGCCCCTGGGGCTGGAGACCCGGCCAACATGGCTTAAATGGCCGTTGTCACACTTGTGCCATGGCTCCATATTCAAAGGGACAATTTCCAAAGGTGCCATTTTTAATAGTTATACCAGCGCAAGGAACCGTGTAATAAACTTATGTTTGCAAGTTACTGGTCAAAGTCTAGGCGCTGACGGGAGTCAGTGAGGCGCTGCAACATGTAGAAATTTATTTTGTGATGTGTGATGTGCCATAGCCCCATATCACCTCCAGTGACTGTTGCGAGGCAAAGTGTTAACCCCCAGTACAATGCTGCCAGGGTCAGACAGGGAAACACCCCTAAACATGGTCTCCTACCATTACATTTCCTGGTGGGCCTTTCATGTCCCAGGCCAACACTGAGCACTGCTATGGTGGAAGGTGGAGTATGCCACAGCTGGAACACAGTGGTTTGCAATTGTGTGTGAACTGAACCAATTTCAGCACTGTTTGTGCAACTGCACCCCCCTCCACATTGGTACCTGACCATGAACCTTTCGAGTGGCTGCAACATACCTTGGGGGAAGCTGACAGACTGTTGTGGTGGAGTCTTGGACTTCAGGGGGACTATTTGGACATTGATTACCAACAAGGAAAGGCCTACTGCAATATGGATGAACGGTCAATGCTGGAGCCCCAGGTAGCTTGCTTTAACCCCAAGAAACTCAATGGAATTGAGAAGGGGAGTAGAGTGTGGCTGGAGACCTGACCCAGTATGTTTCAATAAAATTAGCTAAAATATATTTTTCTGTACAGCTACAGTGTCCGTATGTAATGGAGTATTATATATTTATTGTACAGAAGTTTAAATATATTTATATTTAAAAGGTAATTTAAAAGTAAAATGCACTTACACTTCCCTGGGGCCCTAGAGAGGATCTGGAGCCCTCTGTGGGCTGCTGGTTTCCCCAGTCTCCCTTTCAGAGAATTGAAACAACTTGTCACGCAGCCTCATATTTGAAAGAGGTATGAGGAGATGCAGGGAGAACTGGCCAGTACAGCTAGCTAACCACTGGAGCCCCAAAGACCTCCCAATGGGTGGCCAGGAGTCTGCTCCCTGGGGATCTTTTCAGCCTGTCTCCGGAGCCCAAAATCAGCCAGAGAATTTGATAAGGGCCCAGTAGTAGAATCCTGGAAGTGAGTTTTGGAGGGAATCATCACCGTTCCAGACACGTCGGCATTTGGGCGGCGCTTATCTGTCCAGGTGGTCTCAGGCACAGAAGAGTGGCCACTCCCCACTGTCCATAAGGGACAGTGTTAAATGAGAGCATGCAGAGCACATGCACTAAGCTTGTGCATTGGATCAGTATAAAAGAAGGGCCTGCATGCTCTGAATGTGTGTATCTTTTAACATCTAGGCTTGTACTTCTGTGACATCTGATTGCTGTTCCCCAATCGCCATCTGCAAGAGGAATTGTCTGTCAAAGTCGAAAAATATCGTTATTCTCATGCCTTGTACTAACCCCATGCGCTTGCCCGCTGCACGTGCACGTGCACATTCTCTCCCGTGCGTGCGCATATTCGCAGTTGCGTGATGGCGCCTCCACGGTCGTGCGCTCAGGCGCGTGGTATGTGCATTTACGGTAGAGTTTGTGCGCGTCTGGCGGGCGACTCGATCGTTACATAGTTAATCCAAATAGTATGTTTTATAGGTTATGGTCCCTTTAATAATATCTGTAAGTATGTTTAGTGTAACTGGTTCATGAACAAAGGAATTCCTCTTTACATGATACGAAGGGTCAGACAGGTTTTGAGCAGTGGTGTTTAGTATGCAACGGTAGAGTATATTATTAGTAACATTCCGGCGTTGGCTTGAAAGAGATTAGTCGCTCCTGCTTATAGTTATGTTTAAAAGAAGTTTATGGACTTTAAAAGTATTTGCTGGTTTATTACACATGTGGTGTGAGTCCTGAGATTCCCTCCCACCTGAGCAGTCTGGAATAGTCACAGCCCACCTGTTCAAACAAACCTATGACCTTTTGTTATAATGTGAAGACAGATTCCTGTGTCCAATGAACAATGAGATTGCAGGGCCCTTTGTAGTGTACTGTATGTTGTGTATATAAGAAACAGCCAGGCTGGACCAGCTCAGTCTACTCTCCACAAAAGGTTTTCATCACTGACTAACTATGGAGCTGGTGACCAGGACTGCGCAGCGATCATTCCCCAGTGTGTAAGTTTTCTCTGTAACCAACTTATTCTCTGTTTGTATTTGCCATACTCTCTCTCTGTTATTGTTACGCTGTTGTATATTGTATATTTTCCGTTATTCTGTGTAGGTGTTTTATGTTAGTGCTGTAGTGTATAAGCTGTAAACTGTATTTTTCCCTTTTCACATAGCTAAATCTCGTTAGTAAAGGTGTTGGAACCTCAGCAGGGTGTCTGTGTTTCTCTAGCTAGTACAAAGGGTTTCTGAGTATCTCAATCACTCAAACAGCTTGCTTAAATATCCAGGTTAACCAGTGGTATATCTTTGCAGTATCTCAATACTAAGACTTACAGTATAATCAGGCTCTGTGTTTAAAGTTTATAAAGTACTGTCTGTGTGTACGCTCGCTGTGTGTATTCCATACACCCAGCGCAGTGTGTGTACGTTACTTGCGTACCACGTGTGAGGTCTTCATACGCAAATAGCGTACGGAGTGCGTAGCACGTGCACGAGGTTGAGCGGCCATTACGGCTACACGGTATTAGTATATAGCTAATGTTAAAAGGTAGATAACGGACTCTATCATGTCTTTTTCAAGACATTGAGCAATAAACATCTTGCTTTTAAGACGACTCATCTACTGTATACTATGACCACCAGAATAGCAGAAAATGCTACGCTGTTCTCCAACTGTTCTGGATTGAGCCCAGTGTCTCCAAGCTGAAACCCTCTTCCAGCTACCCTGCAGGCTGGCCAATAGTTAGAGACCAGTAAGAAATAATCGGCACTACCCAGGAAGTGTTACAGCTGCATGTCCACACATACCCAGAAGCAGGTGGCTCCAGGTGCTGATGATAGAAGCTTAGGAGAAGTGATTTTACATGCCAGTGTAGTAGCCTGGTGGTGTCAGTAATTTACACACCCACTACACAGTGGGTGAAGTCAGTAACAGGTGGTTACAGACGGTGAGAGGGAATCCCTAAGAGTGGTAAATTACGCCCACTCAGGTTACTCAGAGATGATTACCACCCTCCATTCTATAAGTGAACAAAAATCTGTGATCACCCAGTGGAGTGAGTTCATCTGGTCACAGCCCCCCATTACCCTTCTGTACTTTCCCTCCCCGTTGACAACTTCAAGCTCTCCCAGCACTCCATGATCGCTGCATTGGTGCTCTAAGCATTCCGCCAAACATCCAGGGCCTTGTATTGTCATGCGTCTTCCACTGCACTTCAGAATCTCATTCAGGCGAAAAAGTGCATTCAGAGCATTTTTCAGGTTGTGGTATATAAAGTAGACATTCACAGTGTCAACACCTGAAAATGGCTTTGTGGCCCCCTGTTAAGCAGCAGTCAAAAATATTTTAATCGCTCTCCAGTACTTGAATCTCATTTAATTGGTGAGTATGTCCTAGAAAACTCCTAGTAGCAGAAGATGCAAAAGTCCCCCCTCCCCCACATCATACACACACACACACATACACACACATATAGATGCCACACTCAGGTCAAATAATTTGGACTGAGAGCTTGTAAATAAGATAAAATTTGACTTTTGGCCTTTAAAAAATAAAACGGAACTATAGCAGTGTCATTAATTACATCAGCATGTTATTCTCAATGCCGCGTGGTGTCCACCAGGGGTTTCCAACCTTGTGTGTGTGTTCTGTGGGTGTTGTATTGAAGGTTGACCACACTTAGGTGGACAGTGTCTAGGTCGACCACTATTGGTCGACAGTAACTAGGTCGACAGGAATTCTAGGTTGACATGGTCTAGGTCGACAGGTCCGAAGGTCAACATGAATTTTTTAATCTTTATTGGTGTCATTTTCGCCGTACAGTGACTGGGAACCCCAATTAGTGCACTGTGTCCCCTCGCATGGCTTCGAGCAAGATGCCTCGCTCCGCTACTGCGCTCGGCACAGGTTATCATTCCCAATCGTAGTCCACGTGAAAATGTGAAAAACTCATGTCGACCTTTTGACCCGTCGACCTAACATGTTGACCTAGAGACCCTGTCGACCTAGAAACCCTCTCAACCTAGTTACTGTCGACCAATAGTAGTTGACCTAGACTAGTGATGTGCACCGGACATTTTTCGGGTTTTGGTTTTGGATTCGGTTCCGCGGCCGTGTTTTGGATTCGGACACGTTTTGGCAAAACCTCCCTGAAATTTTTTTGTCGGATTCGGGTGTGTTTTGGATTCGGGTGTTTTTTTACAAAAAACACTGAAAAACAGCTTAAATCATAGAATTTGGGGGTCATTTTGATCCCATAGTATTATTAACCTCAATAACCATAATTTTACACTCATTTCCAGTCTATTCTGAACACCTCACAATATTATTTTTAGTCCTAAAATTTGCACCGAGGTCGCTGGATGACTAAGCTAAGCGACCCAAGTGGCCGGCACAAACACCTGGCCCATCTAGGAGTGGCACTGCAGTGTCAGACAGGATGGCACTTCAAAAAAATTGTCCCCAAACAGCACATGATGCAAAGAAAAAAAGAGGCGCACCAAGGTCGCTGTGTGACTAAGCTAAGCGACCCAAGTGGCCGACACAAACACCTGGCCCATCTAGGAGTGGCACTGCAGTGTCAGACAGGATGGCACTTAAAAAAATAGTCCCCAAACAGCACATGATGTAAAGAAAAAAAGAGGTGCACCAAGGTTGCTGTGTGACTAAGCTAAGCGACCCAAGTGGCCGACACAAACACCTGGCCCATCTAGGAGTGGCACTGCAGTGTCAGACATGGATGGATAGTATACTTGACGACACAGAGGTAGGTAGAGCAGTGGACTACTGTACCGTACTGCTATATATTATATACTGGTGGTCAGCAAAATTATGCACTGTCCTCCTACTATATATACTGCGCACAACAACTAAAATGCACCACAGGTATGGATGGATAGTATACTTGACGACACAGAGGTAGGTAGAGCAGTGGACTACTGTACCGTACTGATATAATACTGGTGGTACTGGTCAGCAAAATTCTGCACTGTCCTCCTACTATATACTACAATGCAGCACAGATATGGAGCGTTTTTCAGGCAGAGAACGTATAATACTGGTGGTCAATGGTCAGCAAAACTCTGCACTGTCCTCCTACTATATAATACTGGTGGTCCCCAGTCCCCACAATAAAGCACACTGAGCACAGATATTTGCAGCACACTGAGCACAGATATGGAGCGTTTTTCAGGCAGAGAACGAAGATATTTTCAGCACACTGAGCACAGATATTTGCAGCACACTGAGCACAGATATTTGCAGCACACTGAGCACAGATATTTGCAGCACCCTGAACACAACTGAGAGAACGCTGCACGTCCTCTCTCTATCATCTCCAATGCACGAGTGAAAATGGCGGCGACGCGCGGCTCCTTAGATAGAATACGAATCTCGCGAGAATACGACAGCGGGATGATGACGTTCGGGCGCGCTCGGGTTAACCGAGCAAGGCGGGAAGATTTGAATCTGCCTCGGAACCGTGTAAAATGGGTGAAGTTCGGGGGGGTTCGGATTCCGAGGAACCGAACCCGCTCATCACTAACCTAGACACTCTCGACCTAAAGGTGCATACACACGGAGCGATATAACTGAGCGATTTTGACTATATAGTCAAAATCGCTCAGAAAGTTAGTGCAGATCGCTCCGTGTGTACACAGCCAGCGATAGCGATGCGCGTCCCCGCTAGGTCGCTATCGCTGGGAAAAATAGTCAGTGCAGGCAAGTCAATTTTGACTATGTCGCTGCAAAAGTTAGGCAAAATCGCTAACACTTTAAGAGGCCAGCGATTTTGCCCAGCGATAGCGATGTGCAGGCGGCGGTGGTGCGGGCGGCGGCGGGTTGCGGTGGCGGTGTGGGCGGCGGCGGGTTGCGGTGTGTTGCGGTGTGGGCGGTGCGGGCGGCGGCGGTGCGGGCGGGGGAAATTTACCTTTCTATTGCAGAGTTTGGCAGCGGAGCGGTACCAGTTTCAAAAATGGCGCCTCAGCGTCATTTTTGAAATTCAAGATGGCCGCCGCGAGCCAATCACGGCTCGCCGCGTCATCGCCCCGCCCCCTCCCGCTGACTTATATAAGCCAGCGCGAGGCAGCGGCTGTCAGTCCGACGGCGGAGGAGGAGCGGAGAAGAGCTCCTGAAGACGCCGTGGAAGTCCTGGATGGGCGGCGGCTATGCAAAAGAGCTTAGCAGCCGCCGCCCACCAGGTGAAGATGCCGGAGCAAGACCACAGAAGCCCTGGGGAGGTGGCGCCCCCCCAGGTGAAGACGCCGGAAGCCCTGGGAAGGCGGCGGCCATGCAAAAGAGCTTAAAGGCTGCCGCCCCCAGGTGAAGACCCAGTTTAATAAAGGATTTTTAAAAGAATGTGTTGTGTTTTTTTTTTAATATTTTCTTTACAGGTGGACTACAGGTGCCAGCGGGCCCTTTATGTCCGGGCATGCTGGCACTTGTGGTTCTCCAAGTGCCAACATGCTGGGGCAGGCTTGCTGGGACCTGTAGGCCTCCTGTAAAGAACAATATTACTATTGAAAGGCTATCAGCCTCCCATCCACCGGGCCACGGATGGGGGGGACAGCCTCGGGCTTCACCCCTGGCCCTTGGGTGGCTGGAGGGGGGGGACTCCTTGATTTAAGGGGTCCTCACTCCTCCAGTGTACCCCGGCCAGGGGTGACTAGTTGGGGGGGTAATGGCACGGCCGCAGGGACCAATATAAACGTGTCCCCCGGCTGTGGCATTATCTCCCTGGCTAGTGGAGCCCGGTGCTGGTTTGGAAAATACGGGGGACCCCTATGTCTTTTGTCCCCCGTATTTTTTAAACCAGGACCGGACGCAGAGCCCAGTGCTGGTTGTCTAAATATGGGGGAACCCTACTCATTTTTTCCTCTGTATTTTAACAACCAGGACTGGCTCAAAGAGCCCGAGGCTGGTTTTCCATAGGAGGGGGGACCCCACGCAAAATTTTTTTTTAACTTTCAGCTATTTAAATACCAGCCACCCTGTAAAATCGTCCTATATATGACACTCATCCCCTTATTTAAATGAGATAGTCAAAATCTCCCATAGCCAAAATCTCTTGCATAGTTAGACAAAATCTCTGGTAAAGTTAGTCAAAATCTCCTACTGCCAGTTCAAGGGAAAAGTTAGTCAAAATCTCTCATAGCCAAAATCTCTCCGTGTGTATGCACCTTAAGTCTTGTCGACCTAGAGACCGGATACCGTGTTCTGTATGCTATGCAGATTGGCGAGTGTTGCCAGGTACTTATTTAGCCTTCTCACAAAATCGGTTGACTGCAACCTTTCAAAAATAAAAATAAAATAACCCATGTAGCTTTAGCTTTTCTTGTGGACATACTGTAGGTCCTTATTCAGAGCTGAACACAGCCGCTGTGTTTGCTCTGAAGGCTGGGGTTTTGCCGACTGCGCACGTGCCACGGCCACAGGGCGCGTGTGCAGGCTGTCATGATGCGATCGCACCCCGGAAGAATGTGCTCTCGGTATGATTGACAGGCGACGAGCATCCAGGGGTGGCGACGCAGCATTGGGTAGGATGAGAGAAAGAAATGCTGGCATGTCATGGTCATTTTTGTGGCCGGCCGATAACGTTGCCTGCGTTTCTTGCAATAGGAAACATGGGAGCAGTGCCCTGGCAGGGGTCAACCTCTATTCGATTGCAATTGAATTGTGATCGCATTGCGGGGTGGCGCCACATATGCTGGGCGGCCTTGCCCTGTGCTGGGCGACCTCCAGCATGTGAGTAGTATGGACCTCATTCACTAAGGATTGCAGTTACTGCTGAAAAGCAGTTGCTGCGATCAAATAGTTGCCATCCAGAAATAGAGAAATATTGGCCATTGCAGAAATTACGAATCCATTGCAACATGCGGGCTGATCGCAAAACCATACACAATTACCGGAACATCGAAGATTTTTCCTATCTGCGCCAGGCAAGGTCATCCACAGTTCTTGCGACACAAGAGATTGGCAGTGGTCACTGCTGACGTCAGAGACTATTCCCAAAAATGCCTGGGCACGCCTGTGTTTTTTCAGACACACCAAGATAACGTCATGTTTCCGCCCAGAATCACCGGCTACCTGTCAGTCAAACAGTGTCTGCATTGCGATCATGATATGTACGCATTTTCTGTCTCCATTATTACCCGTGGTTGCGCAATGCAAACATTGCGCATGCGCAGTCATTTGATAATCGACCATTGCGAGTCACAGATTTTGCTGCGGTAGCAAAATCTGCAACCAAGTCTGAATAACCCCCATAATACTCATAAGACCATGCAAAAAAAACAAAAACCTGCAGCATTGGTAAAGGAAGGTAAGTACAATCATTGTTACTGTTGGGAAATGTATGAAATGTTCGGGGGAAGGGAAATGATCCATCAGCAGGGCCGGTGCAAGGTTTCTTGGCACTCTAGGCAAAACTTCAGCCTCCACTCCCCCCCCCCCCCCCCCCCAACAAAATGTTTTTTTTTTTTAAATAAACACTGGCTACCACAGGAATATATAATAACAAACACAATCACCCCTTTCAGGAAAAAAAGGAAAAAACACTTTGGGCTCCACAGGGTAAAAAAAACACACATTGAGGCAGACGCGCACACACACACACACACACACACACACACACACACACACACACACACTCATACTGAGGCAGAGGCACACACACACACTCATGCTGAGGCAGAGGCACATACACACTCATACTGAGGCAGGGCACACACTCATACTGAGACACACACACTGATGCTGAGACACACACACACACACACACTGACACTCACACTGAGACGCACACACTGATATTGAGATACACACACACACACACACACACAAACTGACACTCATACTGAGGCAGAGGCACACACACTCGTACTGAAACACACACACTGATACGGAGACACACACACTGACACTCATACTGAGGCAGAGACACACTGAAACACACACACACTCATACTGAGACACACACACACACACACACACACACACACACACACACACACACACACACACACACACACCCCCTGACACTCATACTGGGACAGAGGCACACACACACTCATACTGGAAGCACACACACACACACACACACACACACACACACACACTCATATTGGAGGCACACACCCACTACCACAGTAGTTACCTCCAGCTCTGATCACAGGAGCCAATCTCCCAAAGAGCAGGCAGGCCAGGCAGAGCCACAGACAGACCGCGGGGAGAACTAGCAAAGTCTGGGGGGCGTGGCGTAATCACGGATTATGTGGCCACGTCCCCTTAAAAACAAAAGAAACAAAAAAATCCAAAGCAGCAGTCTATGGAGCCGGCTCCGGCCGGCAGAGAGGGGACACGGGAACAGCCGAGGGGGAAACCACCTCTCTGCTGCCACTGCATAGCTTCTGCAGAGAGGTGGTGACTTAAAGAAAATCAGTGGTGGATTCCGGGACACTGGGTAGGGTATAGTGGCCTGGAATGGCCAAAAAGCATCAGCTGCCTGTCACTCGGTTTAGCAGCGTTGCAGGACTACCCACAGCGCTGCCACTTGTGTGTCCATGCCGCCGGGTGCCCTGCTGCTGCTGCTATTGCATGGAGGATACAGGGAGGGGGGCTAACCACCAAAATGACCAGGGCTCCTGGCAGCCTCAGCGTGCCGCCCCCTCAGTTCCCTGCACTCATAGGCAGCTGCCTAAAGCTGCCTAGTAGAAGCGCTGGCCCTGTCCATTAGTAATAATCTCAGAGATGAACACAACCCAATGCTCAGATTACCCTAATGTTGAAGTATGTCTCTGCTGTTCTAAGATTGTGATAAAACAGTTTGGGGCAGATGTATTAAGCCTGGTGAAGTGATAAAGCAGTGATAAGTGGAAGGTGATAATAACGCACCAGCCAGTCAACTCCTAACTGTCAATTTACATATTGGAACAAATTGGTTGGTGCGTTATCATCTTGCATTTATCACTGCTTTATCACTTCTCCAGGCTTAATACATTTACAGTATTTTATATAGTGAGCCCTGTAAGTGTCATAACCAGGGACGTGCAGTCAGGGGAGGCAGGGGAGGCAGTGCCTCCCCTGTGATTAATTAGTATAACAATACAAAGAAGATACTTATGACACATATTCTGTGTCATAAGTATCTTCTTGATGTAATGGAATTTGTTTTTTTTTGTGTTTAATGACTTTGGGAGGCACTGATAGCAGTACCTCCCATACATAATAGGAACTGGGACCGAGCGGGGCGGCGGAGCCTAACACAGGGCTGTAAAAGCCCATTGAAAACCTTGGAGAAAGCGGCACTGAAAAAACTGCCTCGCTGACAGGGACACCACCCCCATGTCAGCGAGGCACCTGTGATTGGACAGTGGATCTAGCACTGTATCCGCTGTCCAATCACCCACACGTGGCGCGAGGCGGACGTTGGGACGGGAGCAGCGGTGGCTCTGCAGTGAGTGCAGCTCTCCCTTGTCCCCCTCTGCCGGCTCCGTCCCCCCCTCCCGCTCACAGGCACCAGGCGGCTCTCCCCTGTCCGTCTCCGGCGGCTCCGTCCTCCCCACCCGATGACAGGCACCAGGCGGCTCTCCCCTACTTCGTCCACAAGCAACACCTCCCCTCCCGCTGACAGACACCAGGCGGCTCTCCCCTGTCGTCCACACGCTGCAGCAGGTATCTCTCTCTCTCTCCTGGCAAACGTTGCCAATATGCTCTACAGTCTACACTTTTGATGGCTGTTCGTGCTATCTTAGATCTTATTGGCTGCAACTCGCTGTGTATTTGGAGTCAGAAAGGTTTGACATGCTGCAGACAACTGATGATGCCACATATTTTTTTGTATACGGGGTGGGTGCCTGGTCCCTTTCATGTTCAGGCAGAAACAATGGATTCCCCAGGCAGCCATTGTTTCAGTAACTTGAAGCATTAGTTTATTGAATGAACAATGAACTACACTACATTACATTACACTACAGTACACTATAATACTACACTACATTACACTACACTACAGTACACTATACTACATTACATTACACTGCAGTACACTACAGAACACTACAGTACACCCTAAGGGTAGAGGGGGGGATGTAAAGTGCTCTACTTGCCGTAATGTGTAAAAAAAGGGTACGCTGTCTGCCGTAATGTGTAAAAAAGGGAACGCTGTCTGCCGTAATGTGTAAAAAGGGGGGCGCTGTCTGCCGTAATCTGTAAAAAGGGGACGCGGTCTGCTGTAATGTGTAAAAAAGGGGGCGCTGTCTGCCGTAATGTGTAATAAGGGGGCGCTGTCTGCCGTAATGTGTAATAAGGGGACGCTGTCTGCCGTAATGTGTAATAAGGGGACGCTGTCTGCCGTAATGTGTAATAAGGGGACGCTGTCTGCCGTAATGTGTTATAAGTAGAGATGAGCGGATTCGGTTTTACTCGGTTTTACTCGGTTCTCAAAACGGCATCTTATTGGCTCACGGATGTCACGTGTTTTGGATAGCCAATAAGATGCCGTTTTGAGAACCGAGTAAAACCGAGTAAAACCGAATCCGCTCATCTCTAGTTATAAGGGGACGCTGTCTGCCGTAATGTGTAATAAGGGGACGCTGTCTGCCGTAATGTGTAATAAGGGGACGCTGTCTTCTGTAATGTGTAAAAAAGGGGACGCTGTCTTCTGTAATGTGTAATAAGGGGACGCTGTCTGCCGTAATGTGTAATGAGGGGACGCTGTCTGCCGTAATGTGTAATAAGGGGACTTTGTCTGCCGTAATGTGTAATAAGGGGGGCGCTGTCTGCCGTAATGTGTAAAAAGGGAACGCTGTCTGCCGTAATGTGTAAAAAAGGGGACGCTGTCTGCCGTAAAGTGTAAAAAGGGAACGCTGTCTGCCGTTATGTTTAAAAAAGGGGACACTGTCTGCCATAATATGAAAAAAGGGATCTCTACCTGCCGTAATGTGTAATAGGAGGCTGTACCTGCCGTGTAAAAGGGAGCTCTGCCTGGCGTAATTTGTGTAAGTGGTGCTACTGTGCTGCGTAATTTGACTAATGGAAGCCCTGGACAACAAAATTGCATTCATGTCCTCCTCCCACTCCCTTCCCAGTCCCAAACACTAATTTTTATTTTTTTTCTATAAAAATGTACAATATATCACAAGTATGATGAGCAGGCAGGCAGCGGGCATTGGCGGCATCGGACTGAGATGCAAATTAGTGGCGGAGGGCTGGGTCAGTTGATGGTGGGCGAGTTTGTAAGCCATTGGCGGTGGCAGCAGGCATCGGCGCAGGGGTAGTAGCGGCATTGGCTCAGCGGCGGTAGGGGTCATCGGCAGGATTCGGCGGACATTATGGCTGTAGTGCCTCACCAGCCACTGACCTCACCGCACGCCACTGGTCATAACCATAATGTAACAGGTCCAGAACATCCTCAATCATGGCCGGACTGGCCATCTGGCACTTCTGGAACATGCCAGAGGGGCAGGTGGGCTGAATCGGTCACTCAGAGAGCCGGGAAGGCCGCGCACAGCGCAGCCTCCGGCTCTCTGGTTCCATCGTCTCCATGGAAAATAAGAATTTACTCACCGGTAATTCTATTTCTCGTAGTCCGTAGTGGATGCTGGGAACTCCGTAAGGACCATGGGGAATAGACGGGCTCTGCAGGAGACTGGGCACTCTAAAAGAAAGATTAGGTACTATCTGGTGTGCACTGGCTCCTCCCTCTATGCCCTTCCTCCAGACCTCAGTTAAGGAAACTGTGCCCGGAAGAGCTGACACAACAAGGAAAGGATTTGGAATCCAGGGTAAGACTCATACCAGCCACACCAATCACACCGTACAACTTGTGATAACCATACCCAGTTAACAGTTTGAACAACAACTGAGCCTCAGTAACAGATGGCTCATAACAATAACCCCTTAGTTAAGCAATAACTATATACATGTATTGCAGAGAGTCCGCACTTGGGACGGGCGCCCAGCATCCACTACGGACTACGAGAAATAGAATTACCGGTGAGTAAATTCTTATTTTCTCTGACGTCCTAGTGGATGCTGGGAACTCCGTAAGGACCATGGGGATTATACCAAAGCTCCCAAACGGGCGGGAGAGTGCGGATGACTCTGCAGCACCGCACGAGCAAACTCAAGGTCCTCCTCAGCCAGGGTATCAAACCTGTAGAACTTAGCAAACGTGTTTGACCCCGACCAAGTAGCAGCTCGGCAAAGCTGTAAAGCCGAGACCCCTCGGGCAGCCGCCCAAGAAGAGCCCACCTTCCTTGTGGAATGGGCTTTCACCGATTTTTAATGCGGCAATCCAGCCGCAGAGTGAACCAGCTGAATCGTGCTATAGATCCAGCGAACAATAGTCTGCTTCGAAGCGGGAGCGCCAACCTTGTTGGCTGCATACAGAATAAACAGCGAGTCAAACTTTCTGACTCCCGCCGTTCTGGAAACATACATTTTCAAAGCCCGGACTACGTCCAGCAACTTGGAATCCTCCAAGTCCCTAGTAGCCGCAGGCACCACAATAGGCTGGTTCAAATGAAACGATGATACCACCCTAGGAAGAAATTGGGGACGAGTCCTCAATTCTGCCCTGTCCATATGGAAGATCAGATAAGGGTTTTTACATGACAAAACCGCCAATACTGACACACGCCTAGCCGAAGCTAAGGCCAATAGCATGACCACTTTCCACGTGAGATATTTTAGCTCCATGGTCTTAAGTGGCTCAAACCAGTGGGATTTCAGGAAATCCAACACAACGTTAAGATCCCAAGGTGCCACCGGTGGCACAAAAGGAGGTTGAATATGCAGCACCCCCGGAACAACGTCTGAACTTCAGGCAGTGAAGCCAGTTCATTTTTAGAGAAAATGTATAGGGCCGAAATCTTGACCTTTATGGATCCTAATTTTAGGCCCATAGTCACTCCTGACTGTAGGAAGTGCAGGAATCGACCCCGCTGGAATTCCTCGCCTCACACCAAGCAACCTATTTTCGCCATATACAGTGAAAAAGTCTTGCTGTCACGTCTTTCCTAGCCTTTATCAGCGTAGGAATAACTGCATCCGGAATGCCCTTTTCCGCTAGGATCCGGCGTTCAACAGCCATGCCGTCAAATGCAGCCGCGGTAAGTCTTGGAACAGACAGGGCCCCTGTTGCAACATGTCCTGTCTGAGAGGCAGAAGCCCCGAGTCCTCTGAGAGCATTTCCTGCAGCTCCGGGTACCGAGTCCTTCTTGGCCAATTCGGAGCAAAGAATATTGTTTTCACTCCTCCTTTTATTACAATTCTCAGCCCTTGGGTATGAGAGGAAGAGGAGGGAATACATAGACCGACTGGAACACCCACGGTGTTACTAGTGCGACCACAGCTATCACCTGAGGGTTCCTTGACCCGGCGTAAAACCTTTTTTAGCTTTTTATTGAGGTGGGACGCCATCTAGTCCACCTTAGGCAGTTCCCATCAATTTGCAAACTGCGTGAAGACTTCCTGATGAAGTCCCCACTTTCCCGGGTGGAGGTCGTGCCTGCTGAGGAAGTCTGCTTCCCAGTTGTCCACTCCCGGAATGAACACTGCTGACAGTGTGCTTACTCGATTCTCCGCCCAGCGAAGAATTCTGGTGGCTTCTACCCTCGCCACCCTGCTCCTTGTGCCGCCTTGGCGGTTTACATGAACCCCTGCGGTCTGACTGGATCAGAACCGGTTGGTCGCGAAGCAGGATCTCCGCTTGACTTAGGGCGTTGTATATGGCCCTTAGTTCCAGGATATTGGTGTGAAGGCAAGTCTGTTGACTTGACCACAGACCTTGGAAATTTCTTCCCTGTGTAACTGCCCCCCACCCTCGGAGGCTTGCATCCGTGGTCACCAGGATCCAGTCCTGAATGCCGAATCTGCGGCCCTCGAGAAGGTGAGCCCTCTGCAGCCACCACAGGAGAGACACCCTGGCCCTGGGGGATAGGGTGATTAACCGATGCCTCTGAAGAGGTGATCCGGACCACTTGTCCAGTAAGTACCCTTGGAAGGTCCTCGCATGGAACCTGCCTAAGGGGATGGCCTCGTATGATGCCACCATCCTTCCCAGGACTCGAGTGCAGTGACACCTGTTTTGGTTTTAATAGATTCCTGACCAGTGTCATGAGCTCCTGAGCTCTCTCTATCGGGAGATAAACCCTTTTCTGGTCTGTGTCTAGGATCGTGCCTAGGAGAGGCAGATGAGCTGTAGGAACCAACTGCGACTTTGGATATTTAGAATCCAGCCGTGTTGCCGTTACACTTCCAGAGAAAGTGATACGCTGTTCAGCAACTGCTCTCTTGATCTCGCTTTTATGAGGAGATCGTCCAAGTACGTGATAATAGTGACACCTTGCTTCCGCAGGAGCACAATCATATCCGCCATTACCATGGTGAATATTCTCGGGGCCGTGGAGAGACCAAGCGGCAACATCTGAAATTGGTAATGACAATCCCGTACCGCAATTCTGAGGTACGCCTAATGAGGTGGATAAATGGGGACCTGAAGGTATGCATCCCTTATGTCCCGATTCACCATAAAGTCTCCCCCTTTTTAGGCTTGCACTGACCGCTCTTAGCGATTCCATCTTGAACTTGAACCTTCTCAGGTATATGTTCAGGGATTTTTAATTCAATATGGGTCTGACCGAACCGTCTGGTTTCGGGATTACAACATGGTCGAATAATAACACCCTCTTGTTGAAGGAGGGGACCCTTGACCACCACCTGTTAAAGATACAATTTGTGAATTGCATTTAACACTGGCTCCCTCTCTTGGGGGGAAGCCCGCAGGGCCGTCGGTGAGGGGGCCTCTTCTCACAGTCCAGCTTGTATCCCTGAGACACAATATCTATTGCCCAGGGATCGAACAGGGAGTGAACCCACTTGTGGCTGAACTTACGAAGGCGTGTCCCCACCGGGCCTAGCTCCGCCTGTGGAGCCCCAGCGACATTGGTGGATTTTTGCAGGGGCTGGGGAGGACTTCTGTTCCTGGGAACTAGCTGCCCGGCTCTGACAAGAAAGGACGCACCTCAGACTTTCTTGTTTCTTTATTCGAAAGGCTGCATTTAATAATGCCGTGCTTTCTTAGGCTGTGCAGGAATATAAGGCAAACTAGCAGAATTACCAGCTATAGCTGTGGAGACCAGGCCCGAGAACCCTTCTCCACACAATCCTCAGCCTTCCATATGCCTCTTAAGTCGGCATCATCTGTCCAATGCATATTCTACAGGACACGTCAAGCAGAGATCGACATAGCTTTGACTCTAGGACCCAGTATACTCATGTCTCTTTGGGCATGCTTTATAACTATATATCTATCACTTAAGACAGCATCTTTAATATATTTATATTGCATACTAGGGTCTCATCTCTGCTGATAAGGTACTTGTCCACGCTGCCACAGCGCTATAAACCCATGCCGACACAATCGCCGGTCTGGGTAGTATACTAAAATGTGCACGCTATCTGCAGGATCCCTGAGAATAGCAAGTGCTTCCGTCTGTGCAAACAGGACACCCCAGGGGAAGATTCTCAACATATTCTGGCCCTAGTGGGGAAAGGATACAGCCTGAGAATTCTCTTGTGGGAAGCTGCCGCCTCTTGTCTGGAGATTCCCGCTCTTTTTCCTCATGAGAGGAGGGAAATTTACCTCAGCATTCTTCCCCTTAAACATGTGTACTCTCGTGTCAGGGACAGATGAGTCATCAGTGATATGCAAATCATCTATTATTTCAATAATCATATATTGAATACCTTATAGCCATCTTGGCTGTAACTTTGCATTATCGTAGTCGACAGTGGAGTTAAACTCCATGTCGATACCAGTGTTTGTTATTATGGATAGTGAGCATTGAGAGACTCTGAAGGTCTCTGTGACATAGGGACAGACATGGGTAGATTTCCTGTCTGTTCCCTAACCTTTTGTGCAATAAATTCACCTTAGCACTTACACATATCCAAACAGGTGTCGGCGTTGTCGACGGAGACACCCTCTCACACACATATCCGTTCTATCACCTCCTTAGAGGAGCCTTTTACCTCAGACATGTCGACACATGCGTACCGACACACCACACACACAGGGGATGCTCTATTTGAGGACAGTTCCCCCACAAGGCCCTTTGGAAAGACAGAGAGAGAGTATGCCAGCACACACCCCAGCGCTATATAACCCAGGGATTACACTACAACTCAGTGTTTACCCAGTAGCTGCTGTATATACAAATTTTGCGCCCCCCCTCTCTTTTCACCCTTTGTGTACCAGGATACTGCAGGGGAGAGCCTGGGGAGCTTCCTTCCAGCGGAGCTGTGAAGAGAAAATGGTGCTGGTGTGCTGAGGAAGAAGGCCCGGCCCCCTCAGCGGCGGGCTTCTGTCCTGTTTCTGACTAAAAATGGCGGGGGTTTTACTAGTGATGAGCGGGTTCGGTTCCTCGGAATCCGAACCCCCCCGAACTTCAGCCTTTTTACACGGATCAGAGGCAGACTCGGATCTTCCCGCCTTGCTCGGCTAACCCGAGCGCGCCCGAACGTCATCATCCCGCTGTCGGATTCTCGCGAGGCTCGGATTCTATCGCGAGACTCGGATTCTATATAAGGAGCCGCGCGTCGCCGCCATTTTCACACGTGCATTGAGATTCATAGGGAGAGGACGTGGCTGGCGTCCTCTCCGTTTAGATTAGAAGAGAGAGAGTGAGACACTTGATTTACTGGAGCTTAGGAGTACTCAGAGAGTGCAGAGTTTACTAGTGACTGACCAGTGACCACCAGTGCAGTTTTATTATATTATTATTTAATATAATCCGTTCTCTGCCTGAAAAAAACCGATACACAGTGACACAGTAACAGTATACCATATCTGTGCTCAGCCTCAGTGTGCTGCATCATCTATGTATATCTGACTGTGCTGAGTGCTCAGTGCTCACACAGCTTAATTGTGGGGGAGACTGGGGAGCAGTAGCAGGAGTACATATTATTTAACAGTGCACACTTTTGCTGCCAGAGTGCCACTGCCAGTGTGACTGACCAGTGACCACTGTCTGACCACCAGTATATTGTGATTGTCTGCCTGAAAAAGTTAAACACTCGTCGTGTGGTGTTTTTATTCTATAAACGCATTCTGCTGACAGTGTCCAGCAGGTCCGTCATTAATTATATAATATATACCTGTCCGGCTGCAGTAGTGATATATATATATATTTTTTATATCATTATCATCCAGTCTATATTAGCAGCAGACGCAGTACGGTAGTCCACGGCTGTAGCTACCTCTGTGTCGGCAGTCGCTCGTCCATCCATAATTGTATACCACCTACCTGTGGTGTTTTTTTTTCTTTCTATCTTCTTGATACTAGTAGCTTACTTTAGGAGTCTGCAGTGCTGACAGTGTCCAGCAGGTCCGTCATTATAATATATACCTGTCCGGCTGCAGTAGTGATATATATATATTTTTTATATCATTATCATCCAGTCTATATTAGCAGCAGACGCAGTACGGTAGTCCACGGCTGTAGCTACCTCTGTGTCGGCAGTCGCTCGTCCATCCATAATTGTATACCACCTACCTGTGGTGTTTTTTTTTTTCTATCTTCTTGATACTACTAGTAGCGTACTTTAGGAGTCTGCAGTGCTGCTGACAGTGTCCAGCAGGTCCGTCATTATATAATATATACCTGTCCGGCTGCAGTAGTGATATATATATATATATTTTTTATATCATCATCATCCAGTCTATATTAGCAGCAGACGCAGTACGGTAGTCCACGGCTGTAGCTACCTCTGTGTCGGCAGTCGCTCGTCCATCCATAATTGTATACCACCTACCTGTGGTGTTTTTTTTTTTCTATCTTCTTGATACTACTAGTAGCTTACTTTAGGAGTCTGCAGTGCTGCTGACAGTGTCCAGCAGGTCCGTCATTATATAATATATACCTGTCCGGCTGCAGTAGTGATATATATATATTTTTTATATCATTATCATCCAGTCTATATTAGCAGCAGACGCAGTACGGTAGTCCACGGCTGTAGCTACCTTTGTGTCGGCAGTCGCTCGTCCATCCATAATTGTATACCACCTACCTGTTGTGTTTTTTTTTTTCTATCTTCTTGATACTAGTAGCTTACTTTAGGAGTCTGCAGTGCTGACAGTGTCCAGCAGGTCCGTCATTATATAATATATACCTGTCCGGCTGCAGTAGTGATATATATATATTTTTTATATCATTATCATCCAGTCTATATTAGCAGCAGACGCAGTACGGTAGTCCACGGCTGTAGCTACCTCTGTGTCGGCAGTCGCTCGTCCATCCATAAGTATACTAGTATCCATCCATCTCCATTGTTTACCTGAGGTGCCTTTTAGTTGTGCCTATTAAAATATGGAGAACAAAAATGTTGAGGTTCCAAAAATAGGGAAAGATCAAGATCGACTTCCACCTCGTGCTGAAGCTGCTGCCACTAGTCATGGCCGAGACGATAAAAAAGCCAGCAACGTCGTCTGCCAAGGCCGATGCCCAATGTCATAGTACAGAGCATGTAAAATCCAAAACACCAAATATCAGTAAAAAAAGGACTCAAAAATCTAAAATAAAATTGTCAGAGGAGAAGCGTAAACTTGCCAATATGCCATTTACCACACGGAGTGGCAAGGAACGGCTGAGGCCCTGGCCTATGTTCATGGCTAGTGGTTCAGCTTCACATGAGGATGGAAGCACTCAGCCTCTCGCTAGAAAAATGAAAAGACTCAAGCTGGCAAAAGCACAGCAAAGAACTGTGCGTTCTTCGAAATCACAAATCCACAAGGAGAGTCCAATTGTGTCGTTTGCGATGCCTGACCTTCCCAACACTGGACGTGAAGAGCATGCGCCTTCCACCATTTGCACGCCCCCTGCAAGTGCTGGAAGGAGCACCCGCAGTCCAGTTCCTGATAGTCAGATTGAAGATGTCAGTGTTGAAGTACACCAGGATGAGGAGGATATGGGTGTTGCTGGCGCTGGGGAGGAAATTGACCAGGAGGATTCTGATGGTGAGGTGGTTTGTTTAAGTCAGGCACCCGGGGAGACACCTGTTGTCCGTGGGAGGAATAGGGCCATTGACATGCCTGGTGAAAATACCAAAAAAATCAGCTCTTCGGTCTGGAAGTATTTCAACAGAAATGCGGACAACATTTGTCAAGCCGTGTGTTGCCTTTGTCAAGCTGTAATAAGTAGGGGTAAGGACGTTAACCACCTCGGAACATCCTCCCTTATACGTCACCTGCAGCGCATTCATCATAAGTCAGTGACAAGTTCAAAAACTTTGGGCGACAGCGGAAGCAGTCCACTGACCAGTAAATCCCTTCCTCTTGTAACCAAGCTCACGCAAACCACCCCACCAACTCCCTCAGTGTCAATTTCCTCCTTCCCCAGGAATGCCAATAGTCCTGCAGGCCATGTCACTGGCAATTCTGACGAGTCCTCTCCTGCCTAGGATTCCTCCGATGCATCCTTGCGTGTAACGCCTACTGCTGCTGGCGCTGCTGTTGTTGCTGCTGGGAGTCGATGGTCATCCCAGAGGGGAAGTCGTACTCGTAAGACCACTTTTACTACTTCCACCAAGCAATTGACTGTCCAACAGTCCTTTGCGAGGAAGATGAAATATCACAGCAGTCATCCTGCTGCAAAGCGGATAACTGAGGCCTTGGCATCCTGGGCGGTGGGAAACGTGGTTCCGGTATCCATCATTACTGCAGAGCCAACTAGAGACTTGTTGGAGGTACTGTGTCCCCGGTACCAAATACCATCTAGGTTCCATTTCTCTAGGCAGGCGATACCGAAAATGTACACAGACCTCAGAAAAAGACTCACCAGTGTCCTAAAAAATGCAGTTGTACCCAATGTCCACTTAACCACGGACATGTGGACAAGTGGAGCAGGGCAGGCTCAGGACTATATGACTGTGACAGCCCACTGGGTAGATGTATGGACTCCCGCCGCAAGAACAGCAGCGGCGGCACCAGTAGCAGCATCTCGCAAACGCCAACTCTTTCCTAGGCAGGCTACGCTTTGTATCACCGCTTTCCAGAATACGCACACAGCTAAAAACCTCTTACGGCAACTGAGGAAGATCATCGCAGAATGGCTTACCCCAATTGGACTCTCCTGTGGATTTGTGGCATCGGACAACGCCAGCAATATTGTGTGTGCATTAAATCTGGGCAAATTCCAGCACGTCCCATGTTTTGCACATACCTTGAATTTGGTGGTGCAGAATTATTTAAAAAACGAGAGGGGCGTGCAAGAGATGCTGTCGGTGGCCAGAAGAATTGCGGGACACTTTCGGCGTACAGGCACCACGTACAGAAGACTGGAGCAACACCAAAAACGCCTGAACCTGCCCTGCCATCATCTGAAGCAAGAAGTGGTAACGAGGTGGAATTCAACCCTCTATATGCTTCAGAGGTTGGAGGAGCAGCAAAAGGCCATTCAAGCCTATACAACTGAGCACGATATAGGAGGTGGAATGCACCTGTCTCAAGCGCAGTGGAGAATGATTTCAAGGTTGTGCAAGGTTCTGCAACCTTTTGAACTTGCCACACGTGAAGTCAGTTCAGACACTGCCAGCCTGAGTCAGGTCATTCCCCTCATCAGGCTTTTGCAGAAGAAGCTGGAGACATTGAAGGAGGAGCTAACACAGAGCGATTCCGCTAGGCATGTGGGACTTGTGGATGGAGCCCTTAATTCGCTTAACAAGGATTCACGGGTGGTCAATCTGTTGAAATCAGAGCACTACATTTTGGCCACCGTGCTCGATCCTAGATTTAAAACCTACCTTGGATCTCTCTTTCCGGCAGACACAAGTCTGCTGGGGTTCAAAGAACTGCTGGTGACAAAATTGTCAAGTCAAGCGGAACGCGACCTGTCAACATCTCCTCCTTCACATTCTCCCGCAACTGGGGGTGCGAGGAAAAGGCTCAGAATTCCGAGCCCACCCGCTGGCGGTGATGCAGGGCAGTCTGGAGCGACTGCTGATGCTGACATCTGGTCCGGACTGAAGGACCTGACAACGATTACGGACATGTCGTCTACTGTCACTGCATATGATTCTCTCCCCATTGAAAGAATGGTGGAGGATTATATGAGTGACCGCATCCAAGTAGGCACGTCAGACAGTCCGTACTTATACTGGCAGGAAAAAGAGGCAATTTGGAGGCCCTTGCACAAACTGGCTTTATTCTACCTAAGTTGCCCTCCCACAAGTGTGTACTCCGAAAGAGTGTTTAGTGCCGCCGCTCACCTTGTCAGCAATCGGCGTACGAGGTTACATCCAGAAAATGTGGAGAAGATGATGTTCATTAAAATGAATTATAATCAATTCCTCCATGGAGACATTGACCAGCAGCAGTGGAGACATTGACCAGCAGCAATTGCCTCCACAAAGTACACAGGGAGCTGAGATGGTGGATTCCAGTGGGGACGAATTGATAATCTGTGAGGAGGGGGATGTACACGGTGATATATCGGAGGATGATGATGAGGTGGACATCTTGCCTCTGTAGAGCCAGTTTGTGCAAGGAGAGATTAATTGCTTCTTTTTTGGTGGGGGTCCAAACAAACCCGTAATTTTAGTCACAGTCGTGTGGCAGACCCTGTCACTGAAATGATGGGTTGGTTAAAGTGTGCATGTCCTGTTTATACAACATAAGGGTGGGTGGGAGGGCCCAAGGACAATTCCATCTTGCACCTCTTTTTTCTTTCATTTTTCTTTGAGTCATGTGCTGTTTGGGGAGTAGTTTTTGGAAGGGCCATCCTGCGTGACACTGCAGTGCCACTCCTAGATGGGCCAGGTGTTTGTGTCGGCCACTTGGGTCGCTTATCTTAGTCACACAGCTACCTCATTGCGCCTCTTTTTTTTCTTTGCGTCATGTGCTGTTTGAGGGGTGTTTTTTGGAAGGGCCATCCTGCGTGACACTGCAGTGCCACTCCTAGATGGGCCAGGTGTTTGTGTCGGCCACTAGGGTCGCTTATCTTAGTCACACAGCTACCTCATTGCGCCTCTTTTTTTTCTTTTTTGCGTCATGTGCTGTTTGGGGAGTAGTTTTTTGAAGGGCCATCCTGCGTGACACTGCAGTGCCACTCCTAGATGGGCCAGGTGTTTGTGTCGGCCACTTGGGTCGCTGAGCTTAGTCATCCAGCGACCTCGGTGCAAATTTTAGGACTAAAAATAATATTGTGAGGTGTGAGGTGTTCAGAATAGACTGAAAATGAGTGGAAATTATGGTTATTGAGGTTAATAATACTTTGGGATCAAAATGACCCCCAAATTCTATGATTTAAGCTGTTTTTTAGGGTTTTTAAAAAAAAAACACCCGAATCCAAAACACACCCGAATCCGACAAAAAAAATTCGGTGAGGTTTTGCCAAAACGCGTTCGAACCCAAAACACGGCCGCGGAACCGAACCCAACACCAAAACACAAAACCCGAAAAATTTCCGGTGCTCATCACTAGGTTTTACACATATACAGTTTTCCAGACTGTATTATGTGTTTATATTGCCAAAAGGTATTCTTATTGCTGCCCAGGGCGCCCAGCGCCCTGCACCCTACAGTGACCGGAGTGTGTGGTGTGCAGTGGGAGCAATGGCGCACAGCTGCAGTGCTGTGCGCTACCTTAATGAAGACCGGAGTCTTCTGCCGCCGATTTCATCTCCTTCTTCTGTCTTCTGGCTCTGCAAGAGGGACGGCGGCACGGCTCCGGGAACGGACGATCGAGGTCAGGCCCTGTGTTCGAACCCTCTGGAGCTAATGGTGTCCAGTAGCCTAAGAAGCACAAGCTAGCTGCACGCAGGTAGGTTTGCTTCTCTCCCCTCAGTCCCACGTAGCAGTGAGTCTGTTGCCAGCAGATCTCACTGAAAATAAAAAACCTAACAAATACTTTCTTTCTAGCAAGCTCAGGAGAGCCCACTAGGATCACCCAGCTCTGGCCGGGCACAGATTCTAACTGAGGTCTGGAGGAGGGGCATAGAGGGAGGAGCCAGTGCACACCAGATAGTACCTAATCTTTCTTTTAGAGTGCCCAGTCTCCTGCGGAGCCCGTCTATTCCCCATGGTCCTTACGTAGTTCCCAGCATCCACTAGGACGTCAGAGAAAAGGGGGCATGCCGCGAGTCCACGCCCCTGGACTCACGGCGCGCCCCCGCCCCCAGAAACCATTGCCCTGGTAATGGGAGCGTGCCACGAGTCCACGCCCCCATGACTCGCGGCACGCCCCCATATGTTGTGCGACACGCCCCCCGTGACGCGCGCACGATTTCAGGATTGCCAGGGCCGAATTAAGGCCCCAGTCCGTCCCTGTCCTCAATTAACGATCCCCAGTAACTGTCCCTTTTCTAGAGCATTTCTCCTACACCTGGGAAAAATGTAGATAGATACACCTTTCAGTACAGTGGTTTGATAACTATGCCTGTGTGTTGCCTGCTGAGTTATGGCAGCTGTTCAGCGTTATCAAAAATTGTTGAGGTTTTTTTTTTTAACTTAGAGGTAATAATTTATACGAATTTTATTTTATTTATCTCCATCGGGGCTCAAAGTCAATAGTCCTTAAAGTAAAAACTGAAATGGAATTCTTCAAATTTTAATCAACAAACTAATTTGGCAATTTAGCCAGGTCACGAAAGAGTCACGTGCTCGGTGGCCGGTTTACACAAATCCATCACTTTAGGCAACGGCACCAAGGAGCCAGATGTCACTTCGCATCCGGATGTTCTGCCTCACGTCTGGTCAGAGACTCAGAGTCTGCTATTATGTCCAGGGGGTCACAGTCACTCATACACATTATTATTTGTACTGTAAGTAAGAGACACAGGATTTATGATAACACCAGCATCACATAATAAATAGGCAAAGTTGAAAAACGACAATTTTTGAATGATTTCTGTTTGTTTTGTTTTTAAAATCGTGAACGCAGCTCTGTTCCCCAGAATGTTTCGGTACTGCTGTGATTTAGAGCCTCGCCCTCAGGCTTGCTTTGTTATCCAGACTGGACTATCACCAAACCTATCACATTACTCATGGAAGATATCTGTTCAGCTGCAAAAACATCTGTGTTTCTGATGAGATCTACAGCTGCTTGTGCTGGCAGATGGGAAATGTAAGAGAACAGACGTTGGATAGTCCTATAGCTTTCTTTGTGATCTATTAATGCACATCCAATGTGTAAATGTGGTGCAATGGTGGCACCATGCTGCCTTGCAGTGTTGGGGACCTGGGTATGTATCCAACAAGGGCAATATGTGTGGAATTTGTATGTTCTCTCCTTTTTACCTCGTTTTTCCCCAACGGTATAAAGCTCAAGTCATTTGTACAACACACATGTGCTATGCGGCTCTTTGCAGGGAATATTTAGTCAGTCACATCCAGGGGCTGGCTGGCAATTTTCAGCCTGGGGGGAAGACTCAAGCAAGCGACCCAGCTTTTCACAGGTGGCCCTGGAACAATTAAATTGCACTGGCCCGGGGGCAGATGGCACCCTGTTCCCCTGCTCAGCCAGCCCCTGGTCACATCAATCCCTGCCCCAGTAGAGCTTGCAATCTGTATTCCCTAACACATGGACACACATTAGGATTAATAACAAACTGATCTGTATGTTTTGGGAGTATGGAAGGAAACCCACGCAAACACAGGGAGGACATACAAACTCCACACATGTACAAATCAGTAGACGCATGCAGGCTGGCACCAGTAGCATATGCCCCCCGGAATCCTGACAGCGGCATCCTGACGTTCAGAATCCAGACAGATCCTGGTAAGTATTTTAACACTACCCCCAGGAATGAACTGGCCAAACTGCCTGAGCAGCCCACCTCCCTCTCAAGAGATCACACTGTCACTGTGCTCTTGAATTATACATTATACACATACTTGCCTACTCTCCCGGAATGGCCGGGAGGCTCTCAAAAATCGGGTGGTGCTCACCCCCCCCCCCCCCCCCAAGAGAGTGGGCAAGTCTCCTGGCCCGCCGCCACCTGCCCACAAACCTCTGCCACCATTCACATCCTCCCGCAACCGAAGGGAAGGGGGAGGGGCGATGACGTGATCCGCGTCCCCATGGACTGCCCCCTTGCCTCACAATGCCTGTAATCTCGGGTCCGCAATGACTGGAATTTGTGGACATGCCCCCACTTCTACTTAGTAGCAGCACCCGTGGCCACGCCCCCAGTGTGCTGCACCACGCCCCCCACCTTGCCGAGATGGCTGCCTCCTCCCGGAGTGGTCAGCCACAATATTGGCAAGTATGATTATACATATGTTAATAATACTGTACAGGACTATGGTATATTTTCTACAGTGCATTGCTGTTGTTATTCTAGTACATTATCATGCATGCACTAGCAAATATTTATATATATATATATATATATATATATATATATATAGTTCTCCAAATGCAAGGAATCAGGCACCGGGGGCAGTTGTCCATTTAGGATCTGAGTGCCGACCGATTTGGAGGAGTATATATATATATATATATATATATATATATATATATAGTTCAGTGTGTCAAGGTTTATTAGAGTTCAGGTGGTCAGAACGAGGTTCCCTAAAAATATACCCTCTCTACAAAAATCATCCAAAAAAAAAGAAAAAAATCAGACTTATGTAGTACAAGATTTTCTTTTACTTCTTGAAATATTAAAATGACATACACAATATCATAAAACCAATGAATCCAAACACATGTCTGAGTACAAACAGTGGAATAGATTCCACCCTCACCTTTAGCAAAAGGTGTGAGCTCTGGGTGGAATTCACATACACCAGGACATGGCAGGTATTGATTGATGAACCCTACGCATTTCGTCTAAAAAGACTTCATCAGGGGAATACACCGGTTAAATATCATGTGTTCTGTATGGACACGCTTATTGCCTTAATCAGGCTTTGAAGACCATATATCGTAAAAAGTAGTGGCACAGTTGCTCCGTACTAAAGATTTTCTTTAGACGAAAATTGGGGATGGCATCCCAAAGGATTGGCCTATATAAATATAACACTTCCAGTCTAGGGACAGAAATAGTTCACTGGTATACTATAATCAATTCGCACTGATATATCATTGATAGGATTACAGTGGTACAGAACCAGACTCCAGATCAAACGTGCACAGGTCACCAGTCTGGATAGAATTCTATTCAGACTGGTGACCTGTCAAACTGGTAAGAGACTAGTGTACTACGTCAAACTGGTAAGAGACTAGTGTACTACGTCAAACTGGTAAGAGACTAGTGTACTACGTCAAACTGGTAAGAGACTAGTGTACTACGTCAAACTGGTTAAGAGACTAGTGTACTACGTCAAACTGGTAAGAGACTAGTGTACTACATCAAACTGGTAAGAGACTAGTGTACTACGTCAAACTGGTAAGAGACTAGTGTACTACGTCAAACTGGTAAGAGACTAGTGTACTACGTCAAACTGGTAAGAGACTAGTGTACTACATCAAACTGGTAAACTCTTGTAGGGATATATTTCATAGTGTCATAACTAAATGTGTTAACAAAACAAATGTTTCATTGCTAACTGTAGGAATAAATAATAATAAGCTGTAAAATCCTTTTCTGTTTTAAAATCCAGCTTTGTCTTATCATCTTGCTTGTGTCACTGTATTTTTGTACAATAGTAAATATTGTACTACTGTATATGCTCGCAAATAACTATAAATTACATGAACACAATGATATTTCTAACCAGTTCTGTGGACGAATGTAAGGTTGACAAATGACGTAAGTTTGCTGCAAGTGAGAAAGCGGTGTAAAATAGACGTATAATCAGGTATAATCAGACTGGATGATATAGCCGGCAGTCCTCCGAGCATAACCGTATAATTGTAACTCTAAGGCTCCATTGTAATTTGGACATTTAACCCACACTGACTATCACTGACGTGTTTCCTTAGTCATCAATCCTGTGCAGATGTTAGGTTACAAATGTGCAAGAAATTACAGTGTAAGAGCCCTACTGGAGTAAGCATAGGCTCTGTGTAGTCTGCAAATGCACTGGGGGCAGCTATAAGGTTGTCAAAATATGGGTGTATGTTATGTCAGTGAAACAAAGCAAAGCATGTTAGGAAATGAAACAAAACATCTGCAATACGTCTCTCAGCACTTCTTGGTTACCAGTAAGGGAAGCCGGCTGTTGCATTATAATTTTCTCATCCCTGAGCTCTTTTACTGCGCTACAAGCTCGGAATGCCCAACCTCACATCTTTAACTCTTACTTCTTCCAAAATCTCGCTCCTGCTAGGAAGGAGCAGCAATCGTGCCAGCCTTCCCTAACCACATGTGTAGTGATGTCATTGGTGTCACTCGGACCGTGCTTAGATGTAAGGAAGATACATACCCAGCACCTGGATACATCAACTTGGTATCCGGACTATAGGTTGCCAATGAAAAGGTCAACACAACAGTCAGTTAATTAATAATGACTCAAAGGGCCTCAGGTACCCATTGCTTATCGCATCGGCTTACCCACTTAAAGCAGATAAATCTATGCAAAGTTTTGGTTCCCAAACGCCTGACCTTGGGCAGATTTCTGCTCGCCTCCCCAGGAGGGTGTGATCAGAAATAATGGAAGCATGCGGAACTCGCATCCATTGGAAAACCAACTGAATAGCTCCCAATGAGCAGTTCAATAACCCGACGCGTTTCACTGTGCGCTCTACAGCTTTTTCAAAGGTGGTTAGTAAGGGTCATTGAGTTGACATATATACCCTAAACACATCAGGTGTATTGAACCCCTCAAATCCTTCTATATACTGGGACTTGCAGCTGATCATTAATAGCCTGAACCAGACCTCTAGATTAATATCCTACGCAAGGACCTTGGAACATTGGACTGTGCTAGCAATATCACGGACGTTCCAGCTTGTCTCCATACCAACCCTGAGAGATCCAAGATTTTGGCATGATATATCTCCGCTATTAGAGGACCCCCGGGATGCATACCATTGTGGTAAATATATTACAGCTGGACACACTGCATATTTTTCTAAGCAACTACACAATCCCTTGATTTATGGAAGGTCGCTATAGGAACAGGCCCAATGACTATATGCTGCCAACCAAAATTCATCTGACCAGTTATCAGTGATTAGAGGGGAGAAAGGGGCTTTTTGTATGAATTTAATTTGTTTTGAACTATTATTTTGAATATGCATGCAATCGCTTTTTAACTTATTTATATATGCCTATATGAATTGTATTGAACAATTGAACTTCCAGAGACAGACCACGTGTCTCCCACCAGCTGGTCCTAGGTTTGGTACTGCAACATCTCCCTCCCTACTTATCATAGAGACAAACTGAGCTCTCTATGGACCTCCTGATAGATGTGGTCAGTCTTTGAGGAAGTTATCTAAATTTACAGATTATTAACAGGTGTCTAGACTCACCTTCCCCCACATGACAATAGGATAATAGGACACTAAATTGTTATTGTTTATTGGAAGTCAGGAGTCACCAACCACAAGTCACCAGCCCTGGGTGCTGAACACAACACCCAGAAGAAACAGTTCCAGTTGCAAGCAAATGAGCAGCAAGTACATATTTGCCAATCTTATAACAGCGATTTTCAAGGAGCCGGGTGGGCGTGACACTGTGATAACTTCATGGCTTTACCCCCTTCTACTCAAAACTGCGATTCGTTGCTTTTTACAGTGGGGTGTGGTGACATGATGACATGATTCAGTGCAAACCACGTCATTAACCCCTGGTCTGCCAACTTCACTCGGGAAGTGGGCGGAGTGTGACACAATGGCCCACAGTTTTGGGAGTCCGGGAGAGCCCCTTGGAATTCAGAACTCTCCCGCACGTTCCGGAGAGTTGGCACGAATGAGCATGTATTCTCCTGCAAAGAGGGCCCTATTGTCGTCCATAGTCGTTGAGTGTCTGGTAGGTGTAGTCAGTAATGGAAGGTTATTGATGGTAATAAAAGCAAACATAAGCTGTCAAGCTAAAAGTCAGTCAGTCCGTCACATATATTATACTAAATGATTTCAGTGAATTCATATGAAAAAAATTATACTATATGGAAAATGATTTTGGTGAAATCTTAAAGAATATTTTATATCCAGTCATTTCTTCATCTGTATTAAACAAATGATTGCATTGCTGTTAATGTTGCGCTACACTAATCAGTTTCACGAAATGCTTTCACTGTTCTGGAATGTTTTTATTTGAAGAAGTGTGGGGCGAAACTTTCTGGTTGATCTACAATCTCAGAGTTACAGCAATTAGGAATGTTCTACCACTAGGTCTTACACCAGCTGCTGAAATCAGAAGTACATTAATAAGTCATCTGTAAAGCTAATATTATTTCAGTTATGCAATCCTGTAGTGCACCAATTTTTAAATGAAAATAAAAAGTTAGTTTAGTATTCACAGTCATTTCACTGGAAACACTTTGGGAATAGATTTTTAAAGGATGTATTAGAACCTTCCCCTACCTGCACAAGGATCTAAAAGATTTCCTACAGTTGCTTTTCACAGCAATAAAGTATCTTCCTTTTGCCTATTCATCAAGAAATGTCCCCGAGGCAGTGAAGTAATACAAGACCAGTTATTGCCTATCCACAATTGCGTGAACCAGTTTACCAGCTCCCAAGTTCGAACTGGAACAGAAAGCCCAACTCACGTTTCCAGTTAAAGAGTTAAAAAAAACCATAACACAGTTATTTTAAAAATATTCATGTGATGAAGGAAACATTTTTCTATGGGCACCGCTGACATTTTGGGACAATGTAGATATTGAAGAACCGCTGCAATACTTATAATGTAGTTGTTCTTAACAAATAGGCTTCTCCATGGAAAGGCATTGTGGAATTCCCTGGAGAAGACTAACCCTTGTGATACCTTCAACAAAGGGGGCTCTGATTAGTAGGCGAAAGCCCTACATTCTGTGAATACGCCCTGTTTTGTAAAGGCCCGTACACACTGGCCGATATATCGGCCGTTCTCTTGAACGGCCTATAAATCGCAGGTCCGTCGGCCAGTGTGTACGGCCGATACGTCTGTGAACTCCGTCATTCACAGACGTATCGCATCGGCCCCGCAGCACAGCCGACGGCCAATATATCTACCGATATATTGGCGCGTCGCTGTGTGTGTACGGCGGTCGGCCGACCGCCCGTACACATGCTGCGGCGGCCAGCGGTGATTGACAGCTGAACTGGGCGGACGTGTGTATACGCCCGCCCAGTTCATGACGTCTGTCCCAGACGGATTGGGCAGTGAGTATGCACAGCACACTGCCCGATCCGTCCATAGATATATCTGCAGATATATCTTTCCAGGTTGTACCCACCTTAAGTCTACCCGTCAGTCCTTTAGAGCTGAGAGCCGTTGCACTCGGTGACTCACAGCTTCAGGAAATGTGTCACCAGTATCTGTTATCTTTATGATATTTGAGCAACTTAGGTTCCACAGAATGGGGCAGATGTATTAACATAAAGGGCCCCATACACTTATGCAACCACATGTCGCAGGCGATCGCCCCGGCAGCCTCCCGGAGGGCAGGGTCGCCCAAGATACATCGTATGTTGCCCTTTTGCATACGATGTATCTTGGGCGATCCCAGCCGTGCCCCCAGGTCAGACCTGATTGAATGTGCAGCACATTCAATCTGGAGGATCCGATCTGATGCTCACGGGAACGCGCATATATCGGGCCGAATGCCCGAAATCGGATGAAATCAGGCATTATCGCTCTAGTGTATGGGGCCCTTAAAGCAGTGATAAACGCAAGGTGATAAACGCACCAGCCAATCAGCTCCAATATGCAAATTGACAGTTAGGAACTGACTGACTTATGTGTTCATCACCTTCCACATATCACTGGTTTATCACTTCCATATGCCTTCTCCAGGTTAATACATCTGCCCCAATATGATGTTCATTAAGTAATACTAACTGCAGTACTCTAAAATGATTTTGATCATTTATTTCATTTAAAGTGGATATATCATACATTGTGAAAAATCTAACATCAGGAATTGAAACTTGGCTGCAGTTTGTTTGTAATGTAGTAACAAATATTCCGCTCTTCTGAAAATCAGACATAAAACTGTACCGCTTACCCTTCGTCTAGTACTTGTAATTTTACATTTACATAAATAAACAAATTATCTGTGGGTGGCTGGAAATTCTTTGACACTAATCAGATGTGATTCTTCAAAGCCTGAGGCGGCTTGTGCAACTGCGCCATTCTCACCCCTTGTGCCAAATACCATGAGCATTTGTATAGGAGTTAAAAGTGTTTTATGAACAAAATAATGAATACATTTTTAAGCATTTTTATATTAACCATCAAGATAATTATTACTAAATAGTTAAAAGCCCATCAAAATGACTGATGTCAAGGTCGAATTATGGGGGTAGGGGGGGGGGTCGTTACTCACACAGGAGCTGCCATGTTGCTGGGAGCCGGGACTCTGTCCTGCTGAGGGTGTGTGAGTGTGAGTATGTGTTGTGTTTATGTGTAGCGTTAGCCTTTTGTATATATGGATGCTGTATATCTGTAATGGGTAGGCTATAGTGATGCTGCACTATATACACCAGTACTGGCACGTGTAAGCTCCCTGCCAGTCTGGGGGTAGTGGACACCCGTAGCCACCAGCAGCTGGCTGGAGGGGTCTGGGCATGGCCTGTGCAGGGTGTGGGAGGGGCGAACATAGGACTCGGGCTCTGCGCCGGCGAGCAGTATATATAAAGCAGCTGAGACCGTTATCTGCCACCTCATCATCGGCAGCCCCAGCACCTCTCCTCCTCCCGGTCAATGCACTGCTCACCCCACACAGGGTCTCACCCCTTCCTGCTGGACTGATTCACCTTTTCTTCCCACCAGTAAGTGGCCACAGGTTTCCACGGTGCCTCCATTCTGAGCGCTGCGGAACTGTCTGTTGGTTCCTGCATCTGTTTCCTGGTTACTGCCGCTACTTGTTGCCGAGTCCCGGGATGGCAGTATTATTAAGATTATCAGCAGTAGGTTAGGAAGCTTTAACATCTCCCTGCAGTATCATTTTCAATTCACAAAGAAGTCATTTGATCAATGGGGCGGCCCCTAGTGGCCAGTGGTGTACATAACAGAGGAGAGGAGTAGTCTTAGACTTTTATTATATATAATTTAGACTTTTGCCTTAAGTATTTCTTAAATTAAAATGTGTTTAGCTTTTCTGCTCCCCCTAACATCTTGCTGCCTGAGAGAGATGGCTAATTATAGGCACACTCCTGATTGCTGTGAAGGACAAACTGTCCTGGAGAGGAAATACGAGTGGGTGTGACCTAACCCTGATTCACAAGCAGCAGGGAGGTGGCACTATGGTGAAGCGTCTAACACTGCAGGGGGTGGGGCTATGCAAATGCTATTTGCATCAAATCACGCCTCCACCAAAATACAAATAACACTTAAACCTCCCCTGCCGGCGTGATGGGGGGGTTTACAATGACACAATTCACCACATGTCCCGTCATCTAGCCTTCAGACCACCTACTTCACTGGAAAAGTGGGCAGGATACAGGATGCGTCCTACAACAAATTAACAGTGAACAAACAAATATGCCCCTGGTATGGGGACTTCCTATTAGAAACAGAGGTAGGTGGCAGCAGCTCAGATACATTTTTTAAAACTTTTCTAGGGAGCAATAGCTATATCAGAACCCGCTCATGAGAAAAGTGTTGCTCTGCCGAAACGCGTTAGCAGAGGAGGCATCCTTCATCTGCATTGACTGTGCAGCATTATACCTGCAGTATACAGACCCCGAACTTTATATGACCTGCACTAGTGCTGGAGTTTGGAACTTACTTATACCTCTTTCATACGAAAAATGCAGGGACGTACCCGGGAATTCGGTCCTGGGATCATGCAGGGACATTCCCGGGTTGGGCCCCGCTTACACAAGCATTTGGAGCCGGGACGTCCCGGGTCGGCACCTTTCATACTGAATCCGGGATGGCCCTGCATTTTATGAGAATATCATTAGAAATAGTCTTTTTTAGGCCCACAAAGATGAGGTCATTAGAGAGAGGGAGGGAGAGAGGAAGGGAGGGCAGGTTAATTGTGCACATACTGTGCCCCCCTCCTCTTAGCTGACCGATCAGTAATGTTATCCCAGTCACATCACACTTCTTCTGCAAAGGCAAGAGGAATGCAGCTGGGAGCATGTGTCTGACTGGCAGCGCAACAATACTGACGCACTCCATTTGTTATAGAGATTGCATTTCTGCTACGCCCCCTGCTGATCCATCCCAACAACATCCACCACCAGCCTGCCAGCCAACCACAGCCACACACATGCCAGGGAGGGCTGCTACAGACAGGGCAGCACATACACACGTCTGCTGGTGCCTGCTGAAAAATCAAAACACCAGGAAGCTGCCCTGCATAGCCAATCAGCAGTAGCAGAGGCAACACGGGAAGGAAGGACATGTCCCTGCACCATTCACACTGTCCAGGATCCCGGGAAGGTCCCGGGAACAACCATGGTACATAGCAGGGTTGAAATGCCAGGGCATGGTTCCCGGGATCAGCTATGTGAAAGGGGTATTAAAGACCTGTTTTCCATCAAACCAGAGATACTGGAGGGACTCACCTTTCTTTTTGGAGGCTGCAGTGATTGACACATAGTTATGGTAACTTGCTTTCTATGGCCCTCATTCCGAGTTGTTCGCTCGCTAGCTGCTTTTAGCAGTAATGCAAACACTAGGCCGCCGCCCTCTGGGAGTGTATCTTAGCTTAGCAGAAGTGCAACCGAAAGATTAGCAGAACTGCTCGTAAATATTTTAGAACAGTTTCTGAGCAGCTCCAGACCTACTCCTACCTTGCGATCACTGCAGACTGTTTAGTTCCTGCTTTGACATCACAAACACGCCCTGCGTTCGGCCAGCCACTCCCCCATTTCCCCAGGCACGCCTGCGTTTTAATCTGACACGCCTGTGTTTTTTAGCACACTCCCGGAAAATGGTCAGTTACCTCCCAGAAACACCCCTTTTCTGTCAATCACTCACTGATCAGCAGTGCGACTGAAAAGCGCCGCTAGACCTTGTGTAAAACTGCATAGTTTTGTGTGAAAGTACTTCACGCGTGCGTACTGCCCCCCATACGCATGCGCATAAATGCTGAATTTTAGCCTGATCGCTGCGCTGCGACCGAAAGCAGCTAGCGATCAACTCGGATGAGGGCCTATATCAGCTATTGATTACTAACTCCAAGCTCCTCCATTGTTTTCAACAAAGCTTACATTCAGCGGGTTGGTGAGCTATAACTATGCAATATTGTCCTTACACAATACATATTTTAAAAGTTATAAAATGACCTTTATCAAAAATAAACAAATTAAAAAAAACTCCTCTAGATGTAAAAAATCATGTACTGTAACTCATTTCTAAGCAGGTGGTAGATTATTTATTTATTTATTATTACCAGTTATTTATATAGCGCACACATATTCCGCAGCGCTTTACAGAGAATATTTGGCCATTCACATCAGTGGAGCTTACAATCTATATTCCCTACCACATGTACACACACACATTCATGTTAGGGTTAGTTTTTTGTTGGGATCCAAATAACCTACCAGTATATTTTTGGATTGTGGGAGGAAACCCACGCAAGTACAGGGAGAATATACAAACTCCACACAGCTAGGGCCATGGTGGGAATTGAACCCATGACCTCAGTGCTCTGAGGCAGTAATGCTAACCATTACACCGTCTGTGCTGCCCACCCCAATGTTGGCCTGCTGTTCCATGCACACTCCCCCCCAATCCCAATAAAAGCAGTGGCATATGTGAGAAAATAGGCATTGTCACAAATTGTTGTTTTGCGCTTTCTTAAATATCAAATATTAATATAATATTAAAAACAAAACAGCTCCTAGCATACACGCACGCAGGGGGGGTTTCCGAGTACCTAGAACCCCCCCGGACGCTGTAACATCGGCGCTGCTAAAAACATTTTTTTAATGTTTATATGGAGGAACTGCACCTGTAACGTGGTTGCAGCTTCTCCCTCCGTCCGAATCCTTAAACTGCACGACATGCAGCTCCTCTCAGGCAGTACGACGTGGGTCCTTCAGTCAGAGCTGGGTGAAAGCAGGCAGTGGCTGTGGGCCGCTGTCTCCACTTTCCAGAACTCAGCCCCTCAGTGATTCTGCAGCAGCCAGGTAGGCAGAGCCGGATTAAGAGGGGGGGGGGGGGGGTCCCGGGGATACGTACCCCGGGCCCCCCTTTCCAAAAGGGCCCCCTGCCACACCACAGATTGGTGGGGTGCCAGTAGGCTATTATACTTGCTGGGTGTATTGTGTGTATGCATGTGTGTGTGTGCGTGTGTGTGTGCATCTATACTGTGTGTGTGTGTGTGTGTATGTATGATGTGTGTGTGTATGTATGATGTGTATGCATTTATGTATGTATACTGTTTCTACAGGATGTATAGTGTGTGTGTGTGTGTGTGTGTGTGTGTGTGTGTTTGCATGTATACTATGTATATATGCTGTGTGCATTAATATTGTGTGTGTGTATATATGTATGTATGTATGTATGTGTGTGTGTGTGTGTGTGTGTGTGTGTGTGTGTGTGTGTGTGTGTGTGTGTAAGTATGCTAATGTGCGTGTGTGTATGGCTGGCCCTTCTCTGACATTCATGTACGGAAACCCCCCCCGTGAAAATCCTGCGTTTGCCACTGCCTAGCTGTCATATTACAAACACAGGCTGTAACATGGCAGTTAGGATCTGACTGGTTGGTATTTTATCTCTGTCCACCCTATCACTCTCCAAGGCTTAGGAATCTATTCATGAAGCAGTGAAAAATGTGGAAAAATTAGCCAGTGGGAATTGCCCATGGCAACCAATCAGCATTGAAGTAACATTTATTATTTGCGCACTATAAAATTATACAGAGCAGCTGATTGGTTGCCATAAGAACAGAAAATTGTCTGTATTTTACACTATTATCCCTGACATGCCCTTATCTATGTAATATGCAAAGATATTTTCGTGACAGATGAGCTGTTACACCGAGACTTTGTGTTTTACTTTTTCTTATATGTTTGATAATCTTAATAAATAATGACTCTATTACAAAACAAAACAAAATGTGAGGAGCAGAATGATAATGTAATGATGGTATTTTCTTAACAAATGCTTTTTATTTTATTGTACACAAATGTTAATGATATTTTAAGTGGTTTAATAATCAAGATATTGAATAACGTATCGCACTTACATGGAATTGACCTTTTCTTCAGGACCCTGGACTTGCCCCACCACAGTGCCTTGTCTCGTGTTCTTCACCCAGCCGACTACGCCAATTCTCCTGGCCTCATCTTCAGTGTACTGCAGCAGAGGGACAAAGGGTAAATATACCATAAAATAATACCAGCACTGGACAAACTAGCATTGTGTTCACTAGTGGTAATACTTATTTTATTAGATCTTGTTCTATTGTTCAAAATTAAATTTGAATAAATATAGATAGTAAAATATATATACAGGGTGAGTATCCCATATCCAAATATTCCGAAATACCGAATAGTCCAAAATACAGAATTTTTTGAGTGAGAGCGAGATAGTGAAACCTTTGTTTTCTGATGGCTCAATGTACACAAACCTTGTTTAATACACAAAGTTATTAAAAATATTGTATTAAATGACCTTCAGGCTGTGTGTATAAGGTGTATATGAAACATAAATGAATTGTGTGAATGTAGACACACTTTGTTTAATGCACAAAGTTATTAAAAATATTGGCTAAAATGACCTTCAGGCTGTGTGTATAAGGTGTATATGTAACATAAATGCATTCTGTGCTTAGAGTTAGGTCCCATCACCATGATATCTCATTATGGTATGCAATTATTCCAAAATACAGAATAATCCGATATCCAACATACTTCTGGTCCCAAGCATTTTGGATAAGGGATACCCAACCCGTGTGTGTGTGTGTGTGTGTGTGTGTGTGTGTGTGTGTGTGTGTGTGTGTGTGTGTGTGTGTGTGTGTGTGTGTATATATATATATATATATATATATATATATATAGGGCTATATATATATATATATATATATATATATATAGCAGTTGGTAACGGATCGGCACTCTCCTCAATGTAGAACAAACTGCTCAGGTGCCTTCTGGAGTGATGAATGCAGGTAAAAAGCTGTATAGCAAACAGCGGCACTCAGAGACTGACAAAGCCAAATGAAAATAAAGTGCTGGTGCTTTTATTCCATAATACAGGCTGGGTGTTCAGCCTGTATTATGGAATAAAAGCACCAGCACTTTATTTTCATTTGGCTTTGTCAGTCTCTGAGTGCCGCTGTTTGCTATACAGCTTTTTACCTATATATATATATATATATATATATATATATATATATATATATATATTTACAGTACATTGAAAATGTTTAAATTAAATTCCTTTTAGTAATTAGAATCAAATTCAGCTCTTGTGTGACACTTGTAAGTATTTTCTTAAAACTAAGAATTGTATGCTGGAAGAGTTCATTAAAATTGAGAACTTTTATCAAAAGATGTTCAGGTGCCCAATGTGATGTAAAATAAAACTATGGGGGAAATGTATTAATTTTTCTGAAGAGTGGAGAAGTCACTTATATCAACCAATGAGCTTCTAGCTAGCATTTGTCAAGTACAAATGATAGATAGAATCTTATTGGTTTTGATTGCTTTAGGTATCGTCTCCACTTGTCTAATTTTAGAAAATTTGATCCATTTCCCCCTGTGTCACTATGAAAGGGACGCTAATCCATACCTCTCGACTTTTGCAGGCTAGGAGGAGGGAAGGGTGTGGCCTTGTGGCTAGGGGGCATGACCTACCATCGTGGCACTTCCCACGAGGCCACGCCCCCATTTTCACTACTGTGGGGGCATGCCCAGCACTCTGTGAGCTGCTGGCATGCACCCTGTCACACTCTCTCGTGAATAGTCTGCTGCTCTGCTAACCAATGCAGCGAGTGAGAGAGGTCTCCTAACTGACCCCCCACACACACCGAGGGACACTGCAAAACCACAGGTGGGACAGCAGAACAGTCCCAAAAAAATGGGGCTGTACCGACAAAATCAGGACAGTTGGGAGGTATGGCTAATCGACCTTTAACCTACATAGAGCAATTCAATTAGGGCAATTTTTTCGCCTAGTGAAAATTGCGCTTTTCACTATTTTTTAAGGGGAATGGTGAGTCACCTTATTCAATAGTGGGAACGTGTTCTCGTCTAGGTGAAAAAAATCGTCAGGAACGAAAAACATGTGGATCGGTGAATCCATGTGTTTTTGCACCTGCATGGCAAAAATGCAGGCTGTTTTTGCTGATTTTGAGGTCTTTTTCGACAATGCCTTTTCGTAAAAAAAGAAGAAGCTAAAAGGCATTGTCGAAAATGCCTTAAAAACAGGCAAAAAATGGCCCGCAATTGAATACGCAGGGGGGTGAATTTGATAGCTCCAAAATTGTCAGAGCTAATTGAATACCCTCCATAGTCTGGCCATACAAGAAATGCAGAGCTCGCCTGAAGGAGCAGTGAGCATGAGGTAGGACAATACATGGAGAACTGGAAGTTACTGGAAGAGGAGCGGCGGGATGTGCTAGTCGTATCTGGAGGCGGGGTCTCCTCTTCTAACCGCCCTGTACATGCACCTGCTCGGGATCCCAGAGACACTGCTGTCCGCTCCACCGCTCCATCCTAGCGAGACCCGCCAGCCCCAGCCCGTCTGTCAGCAGTGAGGGGAGAGAGGATCAGGAACGGGCGCAGCGGGAGGAGAGGGAGCGGAAGAACCCACCGAATATGACACGGAGGCAGCAAAAGGTGAGCAGGCATCGGCGGCGGGATGCTCTCTGCACGGGCGGCAACTTCTCACCACTTGCACATCCAGCGGCTCGAACGTGTCCCTGCCTGGTGTGCTGTGGCAGTGAGGGCAGCATACAGGTAGCTGTGGGCATGTAATATATAAGGTGTGCTGATGTAATATATAAGGTGTGCTGTGGGCATGTAATATATAAGGTGTGCTGGTGTAATATATAAGGTGTGCTGGTGTGCTGCTGTGCATGGTGCTGTGGCAGTGAGGGCAGCCCCGTCTGGGCTGTGTCATTATACAGGTAGCTGTGGGCATGTAATATGTATCGCAGGTGAATAGGTCCCAGAAGGAAGCAGCTCATGTGCTGTAGGACGCAATGTGTAAAAAGAGGGACTGTCTGCCGTAATGTGTAAAAAGAGGGACTGTCTGCCGTAATGTGTAAAAAGAGGACGCTGTCTGCCATAATGTGTAAAAAGGGGGACGTTGTCTGCTGTAATGTGTAAAGAGGGGACGCTGTCTGCCATAATGTGTAAAAAGGGGGACGCTGTCTGCCGTAATGTGTAAAAAGGGGACACTGTCTGCCGTAATGTGTAAAAGGGTCTCTACCTGGTGTAGTGGCGCTACTGTGCACTGTAGTATGAATTGGTATTATTTTGTGGCCACGCCCTTCCCCATGAAGGCACGCCCCCATATATTTTGCGCGCGCCTAAGGCGCGCACTGCCCCTGTCTTGCATAAGGGGGGTGGGGGGCGCCAATGCCATTTCTTGCACACAGCGCTAAAATGCCTAGTTACGGCACTGCATTCTATAACATGATAGCTAGAAGCTGGCAGGTTGCTATGGGCAACTTTTTTGCAGCCCACTTTAGAAGCTTTTATGCAACTCCCCAATGTGTATGTGTCTTTTGTGCAGAATCTGGGCCACGTTTGTGACTAGAAAATGATGCATTGGGAAAGGCCACTCCAATATGTCTATCATGGAAAACTAACATTTTCCCTTTCCCCAATACACCGCTTGATGTGACCCTGTTGTAAATGACATACATTGTCTCACCTTCATTTTGACTGACAGAAGCATTAGATGTATGTGTCAGAAATATATGTAAAACTTACCATTCTGAAGCACACACCTGTAAAACGAGAAAAGAAAAGTTGTTTCACTTTATAAATTAGAATGCACATTTGAATTATGCAGATTGGCATAATAAAGTTACAACGAACCACATAGCAAATGATAGATTACATAGCAACAGTAAAGACAAAGCTGTCTAATGTTTTTTTTTTTTTACCTGGAGATGCAAATGGAACGTGCAAATCACATTATTATGGTGCTAAATACTTACCTACTCTGTTCTCCCACCTCCTGCCCGCTACCTACAGAAATGGGCAAGACAGGGAGATAATCCCGCCCAATCTTGAGAATTGGGTGGGGCTAAATGACCTGGAGGAGTGGCCAGATCTCCCACATCCTGCCCGCTATCTAGGGAAGTGGGCAAAATAGGGTGATAATCCTGTGGCACTATCCTGTGGTGTTCCCACTACAGTACAGGCCCATGCCTAGCAACGCAGCACTGCATAGGTTAACTATCCCCTAACTTTTAGTGATGTCAGCAGGAGCTGACATGGGGGGCACTAGGACCCAGGGGAGTCAAGTCTAGAACCAGAGGAGCCCAACTGTCACAGCCAGAGAGCTGGGAGAAAAGTACCCTGCGATTGGCTGACCCCATGACCTTTACAGAGCGGGAAGCTGAGGAGGCAGGGTTACTGCTCTGAGGAGAGTATGTGAGGCTGCAGTGTGAAGAGTTGACGTCCAGAGAGCCCTAAATGGGGTGACCAGCGGCGAAAGGAGAGCGGTCGCAAGTGGAGCCGTCTGCGCCCGACAACTGAGTGAGACGCTAGGGAAGGAAGCGTCACAGCTGCTGAGAGAGAAGTGCTGACAGGAATCATATCAGCGTGCGAGCCGCAAGTGAAGCAGCATGGAGTCTCTGTCATCACAGCTGGGAAGCACTGAAGAGGCTGCCCGACAGTGAGAGGGTGGAGTGCAGCTGCGTGGAACAGTGAGTAACCTTGCTCCTTCACATTGTGTCTGTGACAGTGCCTCAGCACAGCCAGCCATACCTCAGTGACAGTGCCTCAGCACAGCCAGCCATACCCCAGTGACAGTCAGAACCCCTTTTTGTGTCATTCTCCAGTCAGCCCTGTTTAAGTCTGTCAGCACAGCCTAAGACCCCTGTCACCCATCACCTGAGGCTGCCAGGGTCAGACAGACAGTAAGAGGTGTTGTCAGTCAGTGAGGCCATTTCAGCAGCAGCTCAACTTGACAGCCAGCCAACCCTTGCCAACTCAGCCAGGCGCTTCCCTCATGCAGCAATATTCCCATTTGTTACTACAGACAGAGAGGGGAAGAGCCCTGAGATATATGATACCTGTCAGCCAACCAGTACCGCAGCAGCACAGCCGTGTCCGACAGGCAGAGCCCAGGGGGAGAATTTGATGCTTTTAATCTACGCAAGGTCACCCGGGGACAGCGACAGTGTTGTGTTCAAGGAATGAGAAAAAAAGGTTACTGCCTATTAGGAGTTACCTTAAAGAAGGTGATATTAGTTAGCACTAGTACCGACAGAACCAGCCCGTGCGAACAGTATTGATCCCCCCCTTACCCTAGATAGTGAGTGGCTATCTGACAGAATTGCATCCAGTTATTTTAGTCCGTATTTACCTCAGGATTTATACTGAAAGCCTTCCTATAAGATATCTGAGATAATATACAAAACTCAGTTACTAGTCACTGCCGGATTGTACTCCTACACCCTCTAGTGGACACTTGAGATACTGTAAGGAACACTACGGTTAATAGTAATTCTACAGCCACCGTGTGGACACTTGGAACACTAATTTGGACACCGTTCCTGGTTACTTGCTGCCAGTCAATTGGTAGACATTTAAGGTTATGGTTAATAGTGACGTAATAGTATACGATAAATCATTTGTGAGAAGTTCATTTACGAGTATATTGAAGAAATACTTGCAATTGTGAGTTCTCCTAAAAGCCGTGAATTTGTTATATGTAACTAAAATGTTTAATGCTTGACTATATTACCTGTGATACCATATGATCTCGAACTGCTGATCTGCATATTGATCTGTTCCTATATATAGTGACATTGCTTAATTTCAAATCTACCCTACTAAACTGTTTAACACAATAGCAGTGACACCTTATTGGTGATAATAAAATACCAGTCACTGTCCAAAAGTGTGGTGACTTGTTTGTCTGGGGTCTGTTTGGGGCCCTCATCCTTCTGCTGGGTATCCAGAGGTGACAAGAAAGCAAAGTCCAAGAAGACTGGGACCGACATCATCAGGGGAAATTAAGGTACGAAACACCGCCACTTCACCACCCGGTGGCCTGCGACAATCCCGCCAAAGCTTGTGGATTGGGCGGAGCTAAATTACATGAATTGCATCATTTTAGCCCAGTCCCTTGTCAACAGACTCATGATTTGATACATTTTGCCGCCATGATGGTGGGGCCTAATGGCTTCAGACCCTGGCCCCCAAAGTGGCAGCTGCAACTCCCACTCATTTAATTAGGGAAGTGGACGGGATGCAAAGCATGATAACTAACGACATGCTGTATGTCAACATTCTCATGTCAAACCTGATGACTTCGCCACAGTTATACCACACTGCTTTAGTATCCACTGCTACATCTCGCTGTGTATACTTGAGTATCAGCCCCCGCTGTGAGTCGAATACTTAACTATTAGCCCACCAAAGAGATAAAAATATATTTATCCTGAGATATGTGACACCATAGCAAACAGTACAGATTTTGGGACATGGTCTGCGCAGATATTCTCATGTGACTGAAGGGGAGTGCCAGTTATTTCCTAGAATGTTGGGGCAATGGGCTTTATTCAGCTTCAGTCACAAAATTACTACATCGCAAACTGCCAAATATTGCATGACTGCGCATGTGCTGCGAACGCATTGCACATGCGCGACCTGGGTTTTACGATTCTTCTGCGATCGCATCTTGCTGGGACGCAATCTCAGCCTGACCGACAGGCGGCGGGCATTCATGGGCATACAGATGGCGTTTGTGGGGAAACAGGTGTGTCATGGCGTGGCATTTTTGGGGCGTGCATTGGACATCAGGCGTGATTCCTGCGAATGAAAACATGGAACCCGGTGCGGCTGCATTCTCATTATTCTGAGCAGCCCACGGTCAACCGCAACTGACAATTGTACTCGATTTCTGCATATGCATCGTAGTTTCTGTGGCTGCATATGCAGTTTTGCAATTGCAGTGGTGTCCGTCTTCTCCCTTTCTGGGCATGCAAATTTAGCAGAAGCAGGATTGAGAAAATTGCTACTTCACTTCTATCTCAATAGCGCTCCAAGCCGAATAAGGTCCAATATTTTGCCTGAGCCATTTTGGCAGCTTCTTTAGTGTTTGCATAGGCAAATGAAGGGTTTGGGGGTGGTTTCTCCAGAAACCCGCCTCCTCTTGGCCAGCAGCTCAAATTAGGAGCAAAATAGCAAAATTATATAGGTGGTCATTCCGAGTTGTTTGCTAGCTGTTTTCGGTCGCGGCGCAGCGATCAGGCAAAAAAAACGGCACTTCTGGGTATGCATATGCGGCGCAATGCGCACGCGCGACGTACTTTCACAACGACCGTTGCAGTTTCACACAAGGTCTAGCTACGCTTTTCAATCGCACTGCTGGCCGCAGAGTGATTGACAGAAAGTGGGTGTTTCTGGGAGGTAAAGGGTCGTTTTCGGGGAGTGTGTGTAAAAACGCAGGCGTGACAGATAAAAAACGCAGGAGTGGCTGGGGAAACGTAGGCGTGGCTGGGCAAACGCAGGGCGTGTTCGTCACGTCAATACAGGAACTAAATAGTCTGCAGTGATCGCAAGCTAGGAGTAGGTCTGGAGCTACTCTGAAGCTGCACACAATTATTTTGTAGCCACTGTGCGATCCTTTCGTTTGCACTTCTGCTAAGCTAAGATACACTCCCAGAGGGCGGCGGCCTAGCGTTTGCACGGCTGCTAAAAGCAGCTAGCGAGCGAACAACTCGGAATGAGGGCCATAGTACGATTACTAGAACTTTCGCCACAACATGCATTATAATGGACGAGCAGAGCTGCTGCACAAGTCCATGGGAACAGCTTCTTCTACCAAGTTTGTTGTGGGTGTGGTCCTCAATCACTGCTCTGCCAGGGTGAAGAGACAGGTGACTTACAATGAGGTGGGAGAATGTGTGCTTGGAAAGTGCATTTCTGTCTCTTACTGGTTGTATTATGTTAGTGTATTTATTTATTTATTATGTGATGTTTAACCTTTACCTGACCAATTATGTTATTTATATTAATTAATATTAATAACCTATACTATAGATCATCTATATTATAGTGCTAATTATTAATACTGTATTCTTTACACTATCCAGTGTATAAAAAGACTAATGTGTAGATATATGTCCACGGCCGTTACTAGGTTCTTCTACAACTTCCCCAGACTCCCACGCTTGCTCCAATGTTTTGCAGAGTGGGAGATTGTGGATTGCTTTTGGAAACCCCCCTCTAGAATCCTGCGTTTGCCACAGGTTTGAGACCATAGTTGCTGATATTTTTAGAACAGGAGCGCTCCCCGACATTTAGCAGCGTGATCAGGCAAATAGGGCTACAAGATGAGCTGCATTATAATCTTCTGCACTGTGTGTCATTGTATTGTATAGCCTGTCCTGTCTCACCATTCTCATTACTCATTATCCAGCCCTCATTCACTTGTGTGGCTTTTCAAATATTGTACGACGTGTACTTCACGAACAGCTGCGCAACGCTGCAATGTAAACACAAGGATACAGCCCATCAATATTACACAAATGATGCTTTACCCACCCAGAAACTAGTGTTTAATAACATCCAGAGTCCACAGTTACAATTGTTCTAAATGATTGCAGAACTTTGTTATGGTTTCATTTCCTGCATCGATTTCCTCTTCTCACTGCGTGTGTTTAATAGTATTATTCACAGAAAATGTTTTCTACCCACCCAGTATATTAATGGGGTGTCTAGCTTGGGCAGGTTTTAAAGAGGTTGAATAAAGTCATTTACTGGCAAGCACCTTGCAAATAAGAAAATATTGTTTTGAACTTTTTAGCATATTATTAATCTGGGGAAGGGAGTGGCTGTGCGAGCTCTGGCTACTACGAACCTCATTTATGAATTGCCGCTGTGGTTTTACAGCAGTGGCGTATCAATACGGGTGTGCGGTGCATATTTTAAATATCATATATACTTGAGTATAAGTCGACCCGAATATAAGCCGAGGCACCTAATTTTTCCCAAAAAAACTGGGAAAACTTATTGACTCGAGTATAAGCCTAGGGTGGGAAATGCAGCTCTAGCCGTACACAGCCCTCATACTGCCAGATATGCCCCCCAGTGCCAGATATGCCCCCACAATGCTAGTTATGCCCCCATGGTGCCAGATATTTGCCCTCATAGTGCCAGATATGCCCCTACATTGCCAGATACACATATTCCCCCACGGTGCCAGATATGCTCCCACAGTGCCAGATATGCCCTCATATCCAGATATGCCCTCATAGTGCCAGATATGCCCCCACAGTGCTACATATGCCCCCACAGTGCCAGATATGCCCCCACAGTGCTACATATGCCCCCACAGTGCCAGATATGCCCTCATAGTACCAGATATGCCCCCACAGTGCCAGATATGCCCTCATAGTGCCAGATATTCCCCCACAGTGCCAGATATGCCCTCATAGTGCCAGATATGCCCCCACAGTGCCAGATATGCCCTCATAGTGCCAGATATGCCCAGCCCCCAACTACCCCCGCGACACTCCCACTGCAGACTGCAGTAGCACCAGGATGCGAAGTAACATTTATAGTGGGCATAATGTAGCTGCTTGTCCATGCTTCTCCCTTAGGGGAACATTTACTAAGCAGTGATAAGAGTGGAGAAGTGAGCCAGTGGAGAAATTTCCCCATCAACCAATCAGCAGCTCTGTATCATTTTATAGTATGCAAATTATAGATGTTACTTCAGTGCTGATTGGTTGCCATGGGTACTTCTCCACTGGCTCACTTCTCCGCTCTTATCACTGCTTAATAAATGTCCCCCTTAGTACCAGGGCTCTAAAAAGAGTCCCTGAGACCCTGTGGGGTGCTGTGCTACTCCTGCGAGGAAAAATATTGGGAGATATGGGCGCCTAACAGGGATTTTCTCTGCTTTGGGCAATTCATGAAGCGAGTTACCGTGGAAGAGTTATTGACTTCTCCAGTGGCACCCCCTGCTCCGTGCCTGAATCGCTTCACCATACTAGTGCTATTCATGAAAGAACGGAATGCTCTGCTTTCCGTTTCGGTTCGCAAACAAACTTTGCCATCTCTGGATGGAGTAAGGGGGTTCCTGACAGGAGAAAAGCAGCAGAGACTACTGTTCCTGCTCTCTCCGCCCCCATCTCTGACTTTGTCCAATCAGAAATGCACAGGGAGAAGGAGGCAGAGAAAAAGTTCTGCCTGTCCCGCCCCTTACTCCCCATGGGACTGTAGCACTGATTTAGGTTCCCTGAGTCTATATAGAAGTGACCCAGCCAGAATATGCTGGGACACTTCAGAATTCTGAATACCTTTAACTTCCTATCAATGGCCTGCTCACTCTGCCCCCACCCTCGCTCTGCATCACCTCTCTGCTGATTGCCCGCTGCCGACTCCCGCCACCTGCTTTCCATTGTCTCTGCTGTTAATCAAAACGGTGCATGCGCAGACCACAAATGGGGAAAAAACACAGAATAGTCAGTGAAAAAAGTGAGAAGATGGGACCGCCAGACCTGGTTGTACCACATCATTTGGCATAACAGGTGAGGGTATATGAATTGCTACTTACCTAAGCTATAGTTTGCATCGAACTGATGCGACCTATAGTGATAAGTAACAATTCTGTACCGCACATCTTCAATAGACCCGTGGTATGGGATACGCTGAGATAATAGAGGTACTCCTTTATCTTTCATAAATGGACAGTGCTAGTATTTTAGTGATCATGCACACTGGTGGTCATTCCGAGTTGATCGCAGCCAGCAACTTTTTGCTGCTGCTGCTGCGATCAACTACTCCACGCCTATGGGGGAGTGTATTTTAGCTTAGCAGGGCTGCGGTCGCTTGTGCATCCCTGCTAAGCTAAAAAAATTTCAAGCAGAACATGACTAGCCCTGGACATACTTACCCTGTGCGACGATCTCAGCGATGCTGGGGCCGGCTTTGATGTCAGACATCCGCCCTCTCCTGGACACGCCTGCGTTTTCCTCACCACTCCTCGAAAACGGCTGCCAATGGTCCTGTGAAGCCCAGGTACGCATTCTTTCTGTCAATCTTCTTGCGGTTGTCTCTGCGACCGCTTTCTTCGTTCTCCGCGCCATAACCCGGCGACCCCTGTGCGGCCACAGCGCATGCACATTCCGGAACCGTTCGCACCGCAGTGACAAACCGCTGCGTGCGAACGGGTCGGAATGGCCCCCATTGTCACTTATACTGAGTTGATTATCTATATAAGGGGGAGATCTATAAAACCTTCTAAACAGGACAGGTTGCCCATAGCAACTAGATAAATGATAGCTATATAATCTGATTGGGTGCTATAGGTAACACCTCCACCTGTCTTCTTTACAAGGTATGATAAATCTCCCCCTAATATGTATTCAACTGAAATAGCACTAAATAGATCAGAGTCCATTTGCGGCAGGCCTGAAAAATGGATCATTTACCCCTATGAGGAGTTCTCAAGCCGTACCCACAGATGTTCTCCTCATAGGGAAGCTCCATCAGACATGTCTCACTCCTTTTATTGCTCTGGATGAGAGGTGTAAAGGAAGCAGGCCTGAGAGCAAGCTCCCTACTCTGACAGCCCACATTCAGGCTCCAGCCGGCTGCCTAAAAAAATTATACCAAGGTATAGTGGGTGGTCAGGGCATGAGAAGCCTTACTCAGCAGCTGCCTGAAAAGGTAAGGGAAGTGACTCCCATAATAGACATTAAAAACAACAACAGAAGGAGGCTGCGCTGTAGAACAATGATGAAATGAGATGTGTCATAGAGCAATCAGATTTCTCTATTTAAGCAATTAGGAAAATGATTAAAAATGATCTAAAAACATACATGTCACATATAGGTTAAAAGGTATGAATTCATACACTGAATCAAGATGAAGTTACCCTTCATAAGCATCTGGAACAGGAGAAAGTTTGGGTAGGAGCAGTCCGTTCCTATAAGACCCCTGTATCAGAAGCAAAAAGGTAGACACTATGGGGGTGATTCCGAGTTGTTCGCTCGCTAGCTGCTTTTAGCAGCATTGCACACGCTAAGCCGCCGCCCTCTGGGAGTGTATCTTAGCTTACCAGAATTGCGAACGAAAGATTAGCAGAACTGCGAATAGAAATTTCTTAGCAGTTTCTGAGTAGCTCCAGACTTACTCACAAATAGCGATCAGTTCAGTCAGTTTCGTTCCTGGTTTGACGTCACACACACACCCAGCGTTCGGCCAGACACTCCCCCGTTTCTCCAGACACTCCCGCGTTTTTCACTGACACGCCTGCGTTTTTCCGCACACTCCCAGAAAACGGCCAGTTTCCGCCCAGAAACACCCACTTCCTGTCAATCACACTACGATCACTTCAAAGATGAAAAATCTTGTTCGGGCGTGAGTAAATCTACTAAGTTTTGTGTTAAAATACTTACCGCATGCGCACTGTGTACCATGCGCATGCGCATTTTTGCCTTAATCGCTCCGTTGCGAAAATCGGCAACGAGCAAACAACTCGGAATGACCCCCCATGTTTTTTGCATTTTTGTGGTTTGTGTGGATATTTTTGTCATCTGGGACCCTCAATTGTAGAAAGGCATCCCCTCGCTGCGCTCGCCACAAGGTTTATAACCAACTCTATGCCGACATGGATAGAGAAGGTATGCAATAGTCCACAAACATGTTAATTTAAAAAAAAATTGTCTATCTTTTTTATGTCGACCATTTTCATGTCGACCTTTTGACCCTGTCGACCTTTTGACCCTGTCGAACTTTTGTACTGTCTACCTTTTTCATGTCAACCTTTTGACCCTGTCGACCTAATGTCTGTCTAACATATGGTGTCTATCTATTGACTGTCTAACTAGACACTGTCTATCTATCAACCGTATACCGCAGCTGGGGTGGTTGATAAGGGGACCCCCACACATAGCTACATCCCACCAGCCAGTGTAGAGGGTACTGTGGCATAATGTTAATAGGAATTTCTATGTGGCATAATCTGAACTAGGGATTTACAGCATACTTACCTACTCTCCCGGAAGCTGTGGGAGGCTTTTTGGGGTAGCCCCCCGCACCCCCGGAAGAGTGGGCAGGTCTCCCGCATCCTGCTCGCACCCTAGTGATGCGAGCAGGATGGAGAGATAACCTCCCGCATTTGCGGGTCCGTCGGGTGGAGAAGGGGTTAAAATTACGCAAATAGCGGACCCGCGAATCGCGGCATTTCCCGATGCGGGGGCGGGGCTTAGTGAGGTCACAGTCCGGCCACGCCCCCCGAAGACACCTGCAGCGTCTCCTCTCCGGGCTTCTCCCGGAGAGGAGACTTACAATGTAGGTAAGTATGATTTACAGTGTTTTCAACACATTTGTGGTGCTGGGAGTATTTCACATTATACTTTGTAACAACACCAGTATATCACTGACAATTTCATTGGCAGGGGCCCCCACAAATGACTTGCCATGGGTCTACCACAAACCTTACTCTGGCCCTGATTGCAGTGACATGGAAGTTGCACATTTTTACTTCAGAACTTCTTGATGATTTTCACAAATGAAGCAAAATAGCACATTCTAGTGGTACGTCCGAGTCACTAAAACAAATATAATTCAGGCTACATAACACTACAGAAACCTTCCGTTTATTAGCATTGTCTTAAATAGTCTGTGTTTTATGATGGCGATCTATGCATTATTTATAATCATTATTATTTTATTTTTATGGTGCCCAAGGTGTGCTCAGCACCATACGTGAGGTAGCTAAATACCAATAATGTACAGTACAGAGTATTAATACAATGCAGGACAGTGAAGTGAACAGTACAAAGCATAAATTCATGTATTGCGATAAAACCATAGACAAGGAGTGACAAGTACGGAGTAAAGGGCAGGGTCAGTCACAGCAGCAGGCAGTGGTTAGTTGCAGGGGAAGGCACAATAGGTCTCAGTGATCCTGTACACATCATATGGGCAAGCAGTCAAAGGGCGGGATTTATTAAGCTTGAAAACTGGCTACATGCCGACCTCTTCCGTCTGCATCCCAGCCATACTTACCGTCATTTCTTTTCTCCTCTCAGGGAGAAGTCCAGGGAGGAGATGCTACTGGGAACTCCGGAGGGCGGGGCCGGGCACTGACATCATAAAGCCCCGTCCCCACTTTGGGAAAACGCTGTGTTTGCGGGAAGGGCTAAAATGACGCGATTTTAACCCCTGCCCATGCATACGTGAATGCCGTGATTATCTCTCCATCCTTCCCGCTTTACTAGGGTGTGGGCAGGATGAGGGAGATCTGTCTGCTCTTCCGTGGGTGCGTGACGCTACCCGAAAAATCGGGATCCTCCCACAACATCCGGCAGAGTAGGCAAGTAAGAAGGCAGTATCTGTGATCAAAAGATTATTTTGGATATTTAGGCATTCTAATGTTGGTCTTATCCCCCCTTTGCTACACTTGAATATCTTACACTATAAGGGGTACATTTACTAAGCAGTGATAAGAGTGGAGAAGTGAGCCAGTGGAGATATTTCCCCCATCAACCAATCAGCAGCTCTGTATCATTTTATAGTATGCAAATTATAGATGTTACTTCAGTGCTGATTGGTTGCCATGGGCACTTCTCCACTGGCTCACTTCTCCACTCTTATAACTGCTTAGTAAATGTACCCCTTAGTGACTTATCTCCTCTTCAATAAAAGCCTTAAGAGGACATGCAGATGGCCGGTGATGCCGGTGACTGGTGGTGGGGGTAGGGTAGGACTATTTGTACTGTTAGGCACATATTGAGGGGCCAAGGCCAAAATTACATAATTATCATAGATTCGCATCACTAGGTCCCTCCCCCTTCTCATGGACCGCGATTCCACAGGTAATATTCTCCCCATCCTGCCTAGTTCACTAGGAAGATATCCACCTACTCTGACGGGATCCTGGGGGGCTACATGAGAAATCATCCCCGGCAGGTTCCTGGAGCGTAGGTAAATATATTAGAATTTAGAAAACATGCTTTGTTTAACTACGAGGCAAAGAGAAATTTTATGGTGCAAAAGAATTTGTTTCTTACGGATTCAGTATGACAGGATGCTGGTTGTCAATATCCCAACCAACAGAATGCCGACAGAGGGGCGAGCGCAAAGAGTGCCCTTGCGGGCTCACTGTGTTTGCCACGCTTCGCTCACCACAGGATCCATTCCCACGAATAGTCCTGTTGCGTCTGGATTCAGGTTGTCGACATTGTCGGCTGTTGGGATTCTGGCGTCTGTATCCTGACTGCCGGGATCTCGACAGTTGGTAAATTAAACGCATCTTGTTTCTTACGGGTACTGAAAATGACCTGTACACACTTATATATTACATAAATGCAATGCTAGGTTCCTGTTTATGAAATATATTAACATATTGTATTTCTCTAACCAATCCTATAAAATATTCTGGGAACCCGTCTCCCAGAACAACTGTTCTTATCTAGGTGCTAACAACTAGGATACATAAGGGTCAGGCAGCATTTTTCTGTTACACAAAGGTGCTGACTGCACAGATTTATGGTTTGTACTCAAAATCCCTTCCTGTGTTGCATACAAATTATAACATAGGAAAAAGTACATTCAATAGGTTTCCTGCCTGATGCTTGGAATCCAACTATTGCAGAGGTTCCCAAACACGTTCTTCACGGCACCCTAGCAGTTCAGGTACTAAAGATATCCATGGCTCAGCACAGACGGTGAAATCAAATTGACTGAGGTACTAATTACATATCACCTGTGGCCAAACATAGTTATACTGAAAACCTGGACCGTAAGGGTGCCTTGTGGGCCGAGTTTGGGAACCTCTGAACTATTTCAAAGCTCAGCTGCTTTTGTGAAACCATACCCTCCTGTGCAATAAACATACCTCCCAACTGTCCTGATTTTGGCGGGACAGTCTCGTTTGCCAGGTGCTGTTCTGCCGTCCCATGCAGGGTGAAGGGGCTGGGGGTAGTTTGGAGGCCTCCTTTCACTCATTATTCCATAGAGAGCGGGAATAGGGGCATGTCCAGCAGCTCTATGAGCGCTGAGCATGCCTCTATAGTGAGAAAAATGGGGGGTGGGGGGAGGAGGGCATGTCTCAGGGTTGTGCCATTTTCTGTAAATTAATGCCCCCTGTCATGAGGTTACATTTTGGTGCATTGTAGTGTCCCTTTTTTACTATGAAAGACGTTGGGACGTATGGCAATACAGGTTGTGTGGTGATTATTATTATTATTATTATTATAAATGTATATTTACTTTCTTACTGTTAGACAGTGGATCACTCTGTGGTCTGTCTCCGTTCCCAGCACTAGAGGCAGCTTCCCTGCTCTAGTGTTTTCTCTCCTAGTGTCAGCTCAGTGCAGGAGCAGGTGCTTAGTGCACAATCTGAGAGAGTTCTTCCTGGGAGAGACAACTGCACTGATGTACAGCTTCTGCTCTCCTCAGTCTGTGACCTTGTCTACCCTGCAGCCGCACCCTGTGTATATGCAGTTGCATCTTGTGTGTACTAAGACGCTGTGTTACTGCTGTACTGCTTCACATGTATACTGTGAGTTCCTGCAGAACATCTTCTATACTACAAGCTGCATACCTCCCAACATGACCCCCTCCAGGAGGGACAGAATGCTCTGCTCTTGGACTTCCCACTTAATGTATGATTGCCGGCACCTGTGGTGAAACACCTTTCTTATCCAGTAACCTGTTCAAAACAGGTGCCGGCAATCATACATTAGGAGAAAAGTACAGAAGCAGAGCATTGTGTCCCTCCTGGAGAGGGTCATGTTGGGAGGTTTGAAGCTGTTATCTCTGTTATCTAAATAAACCAATCATCCTGGTTAAGTGTCGTTGTGTGGACTAACATCCCTATCCAATACCGCAATGCTCTGCCAACACTTACTACTATTTATTTATTTATTGCCTACATCTGTTATCTGCCCTCTGGAAGAATTTAAATTCAGGTACATAGGGGCCGATGTATTAACCTAGAGAAGGCATATGGAAGTGATAATAAGAATTTACTTACCGATAAATCTATTTCTCATAGTCAGTAGTGGATGCTGGGGACTCCGTAAGGACCATGGGGAATAGCGGCTCCGCAGGAGACTGGGCACATCTAAAGAAAGCTTTAGGACTAACTGGTGTGCACTGGCTCCTCCCCCTATGACCCTCCTCCAAGCCTCAGTTAGGATACTGTGCCTGGACGAGCGTACACAATAAGGAAGGATTTTGAATCCCGGGTAAGACTCATACCAGCCACACCAATCACACCGTATAACCTGTGATCTGAACCCAGTTAACAGTATGATAACAGAGGAGCCTCTGAAAGATGGCTCACAACAATAATAACCCGATTTTTGTAACAATAACTATGTACAAGTATTGCAGACAATCCGCACTTGGGATGGGCGCCCAGCATCCACTACGGACTATGAGAAATAGAATTATCGGTAAGTAAATTCTTATTTTCTCTAACGTCCTAAGTGGATGCTGGGGACTCCGTAAGGACCATGGGGATTATACCAAAGCTCCCAAACGGGCGGGAGAGTGCGGATGACTCTGCAGCACCAAATGAGAGAACTCCAGGTCCTCCTCAGCCAGGATATTAATTTTGTAGAATTTTACAAACGTATTTGCTCCTGACCAAGTAGCTGCTCGGCAAAGTTGTAAAGCCGAGACCCCTCGGGCAGCCGCCCAAGATGAGCCCACCTTCCTTGTGGAGTGGGCATTTACAGATTTTTGGTTGTGGCAGGCCTGCCACAGAATGTGCAAGCTGAATTGTACTACAAATCCAACGAGCAATAGTCTGCTTAGAAGCAGGAGCACCCAGCTTGTTGGGTGCACACAGGATAAACAGCGAGTCAGATTTCCTGACTCCAGCCGTCCTGGAAACATATATTTTCAGGGCACTGACAACGTCTAGCAACTTGGAGGCCTCCAAGTCCCTAGTAGCCGCAGGCACCACCAATAGGTTGGTTCAGGTGAGACGCTGAAACCACCTTGGGGAGAAACTGAGGACGAGTCCTCAATTCCGCCCTGTCCGAATGGAAAATCAGATAAGGGCTTTTTCAGGATAAAGCCGCCAATTCTGACACGCGCCTGGCCCAGGCCAGGGCCAACAGCATGACCACTTTTCATGTGAGATATTTTAACTCCACAGATTTAAGTGGTTCAAACCAATGTGACTTTTGGAACCCAAAACTACATTGAGATCCCAAAGTGCCACTGGAGGCACAAAAGGGGGCTGTATATGCAGTACCCCTTTTACAAACGTCTGAACTTCAGGGACTGAAGCTAGTTCTTTTTGGAAGAAAATTGACAGTGCCGCAAATTTGAACCTTAATGGACCCCAATTTCAGGCCCATAGACACTCCTGTTTGCAGGAAATGTAGGAATCGACCCAGTTGAATTTCCTCCGTCGGGCCTTACTGGCCTCGCACCACGCAACATATTTTCGCCAATTGCGGTAATAAGGTTTTTGCGGTTACATCCTTCCTGGCTTTGATCAGGATAGGGATGACTTCATCCGGAAAGCCTTTTTTCCTTCAGGATCCGGCGTTCAACCGCCATGCCGTCAAACGCAGCCGCGGTAAGTCTTGGAACAGACAGGGTCCTTGCTGGAGCAGGTCCCTTCTTAGAGGTAGAGGCCACGGATCCTCCGTGAGCATCTCTTGAAGTTCCGGTTACCAAGTCCTTCTTGGCCAATCCGGAGCCACGAATATAGTGCTTTCTCCTCTCCATCTTATCAATCTCAGTACCTTGGGTATGAGAGGCAGAGGAGGGAACACATACACTGACTGGTACACCCACGGTGTTACCAGAGCGTCTACAACTATTGCCTGAGGGTCTCTTGACCTGGCGCAATACCTGTCGAGTTTTTTAATCATGTGGACGACTTCTGGGTGAAGTCCCCACTCTCCCGGGTGGAGGTCGTGCTGAGGAAGTCTGCTTCCCAGTTGTCCACTCCGGAATGAATACTGTTGACAGTGCTATCACATGATTTTCCGCCCAGCGAAGAATCCCTGCAGCTTCTGCCATTGCCCTCCTGCTTCTTGTGCCACCCTGTCTGTTTACGTGGGTGACTGCCATGATGTTGTCCGACTGGATCAACACCGGCTGACCTTGAAGCAGAGGTCTTGCTAAGCTTAGAGCATTGTAAATGGCCCTTAGCTTCAGGATATTTATGTGAAGTGATGTATCCAGGCTTGACCCTAAGCCCTGGATATTCCTTCCCTGTGTGACTGCTCCCCAGCCTCGCAGGCTGGCATCCGTGGTCACCAGGACCCAGTCCTGAATGCCGAATCTGCGGCCCTCTAGAAGATGAGCACTCTGCAACCACCACATGATGGATACCCTTGTCCTTGGTGACAGGGTTATCCGCTGATGCATCTGAAAATGCGACCCGCACCATTTGTCCAGTAGGTTCCACTGGAAAGTTCTTGCGTGGAATCTAACGAATGGGATTGCTTCGTAGGAAGCCACCACTTTTACCCAGAACCCTTGTGCATTGATGCACTGAGACTTGGTTCGGTTTTAGGAGGTTCCTGACTAGCTCGGATAACTCCCTGGTTTTCTCTTCCGGGAGAAACACCTTTTTTCTGGACTGTGTCCAGGAACATCCCTAGGAAACAGAAGACAAGTCGTCGGAACCAGCTGCGATTTTGGAATATTGAGAATCCAATCGTGCTGCCGCAACACTACCTGAGATAGTGCTACACCGACTTCCAACTGTTCCCTGGATCTTACCCTTATCAGGGAATCGTCCAAGTAAGGGATAACTAAAATTCCCTTCCTTCGAAGGGATATCATTTCGGCCATTACCTTGGTAAAGACCCGGGGTGCCGTGGACCATCCCTACGGCAGCGTCTGAACTGATAGTGACAGTTCTGTACCATAACCTGAGGTACCCTTGGTGAGAAGGGTAAACTTTGACATGAAGGTAAGCATCCTTGATGTCCCAAGACATCATGTAGTCCCCTTCTTCCAGGTTCGCAATCACTGCTCTGAGTGACTCAATCTTGAATTTGAACCTCTGTATGTAAGTGTTCAAAGATTTTAGATTTAGAATCGGTTTCACCGGGCCGTCTGGCTTCGGTACCACAATAGTGTGGAATAATACCCCGTTCCCTGTTGCAGGAGGGGTACCTTGATTATCACCTGCTGGGTGAATGGCTTCCAAAACTAATTCCCTGTCAGAGGGAGACGTCGGTAAAGCCGACTTTTGGAAACGGCGAGGGGGAGACGTCTCGAATTTCAATATGTACCCTTGAGATATTACCTGAAGGATCCAGGGGTCTACTTGCGAGTGAGCCCACTGCGCACTGAAATTCATTGAGAACGGGCCCCCACCGTGCCTGAGTTTGTAAGGCCCTAGCGTCATACTGAGGGCTTTTGCAGAGGCGGGAAAGGATTTCTGTTCCTGGGAACAGGGTAATCTCTTCAGCCTTTTTCCTCTCCCTCTGTCACGAGCAGAAAAGAGGAACCTTTTGTCCGCTTGCCAACAAAGGACTGCGCCTGATAATACGGCGTCTTATTTTGAGAGGCGACCTGGGGTACAAACGTGGATTTCCCAGTTGTTGCCGTGGCCACCAGGTCTAAAAGACCGACCCCAAATGTCCCCTTTTAAAGGCAATACTTCCAAATGCCGTTTGAAATCCGCATCACCTGACCATTTTACTGGTAGAATTGGACAACGCACTTATACTTGATGCCAGTCGGCAAATATTCCGCTGTGCATCATGCATATATAGAAATGCATCTTTTAAATGCTCTATAGGCAATAATATACTATCCTTATCTAGGATATCAATATTTCCAGTCAGGGAATCCGACCATGCCAACCCAGCACTGCACCTCCAGGCTGAGGCGATTGCTGGTCGCAGTATAACACCAGTATGTGTGTGAATACATTTTTGGATACCCTCCTGCTTTCTATCAGCAGGATCCTTAAGGGCGGCCATCTCATGAGAGGGTAGAGCCCTTGTTCTTACAAGCGTGTGAGCGCCTTATCCCCCCTAGGGGGTGTTTCCCAACGCACCCTAACCTTTGGCGGGAAAGGGTATACAGCCAATACTTTTTAAGAAATTATCAATTGTTATCGGGGGGAAACCCACGTATCATCACACACCTCATTTTATTTTTCAGATTCAGGAAAACTACAGGTAGTTTTTCCCTCACCGAACATAATACCCCTTTTTGGTGGTACTCGTATTATCAGAAATGTATAAAACATTTTCCATTGTCTCAATCATGTAACGTGTGGCCCTACTGGAAATCACGGTTGTCTCTTCACCGTCGACACAGGAGTCAGTATCCGTGTCGGCGTCTGTATCTGCCATCTGAGGTAACGGGCGCTTTAGAGCCCCTGACGGCCTATGAGACGTCTGGACAGGCACAAGCTGAGTAGCCGGCTGTCTCATGTCAACCACTGTTTTTTTATACAGAGCTGACACTGTCACGTAATTTTCAACAGTACATCCACTCAGGTGTCGACCCCCTAGGTGGTGACATCACTGTTACAGACACTCTGCTCCGTCTCCACATCATTTTTCTCCTCATACATGTCGACACAAACGTACCGACACACAGCACACACACAGGGAATGCTCTGATAGAGGACAGGACCCCACTAGCCCTTTGGGGAGACAGAGGGAGAGTATGCCAGCACACACCAGAGCGCTATATATATATACAGGAATAACCTTATATAAGTGTTTTTCCCCTTATAGCTGCTGTATGTTTTAATACTGCGCCTAATTAGTGCCCCCCTCTCTTTTTTTAACCCTTTCTGTAGTGCAGGGAAGAGCCAGGGAGCTTCCCTCCAACTGAGCTGTGAGGGAAAATGGCGCCAGTGTGCTGAGGAGATAGGCTCCGCCCCCTTTTCTGCGGCCTTATCACCCGTTTTTCTGTATATTCTGGCAGGGGTTAAATGCATCCATATAGCCCAGGAGCTATATGTGATGCATTTTTTTGCCATGTAAGGTATTTTTATCGTGTTTTATTGCGTCTCAGGGCGCCCCCCCCTGCGCCCTGCACCCTCAGTGACCGGAGTATGAAGTGTGCTGAGAGCAATGGCGCACAGCTGCAGTGCTGTGCGCTACCTTATTGAAGACAGGAACGTCTTCTGCCGCCGATTTTTCCGGACCTCTTCGCTCTTCTGGCTCTGTAAGGGGGCCGGCGGCGCGGCTCCGGGACCCATCCAGGCTGAACCTGTGATCGTCCCTCTGGAGCTAATGTCCAGTAGCCAAGAAGCCCAATCCACTCTGCACGCAGGTGAGTTCGCTTCTTCTCCCCTTAGTCCCTCGATGCAGTGAGCCTGTTGCCAGCAGGTCTCACTGAAAATAACAAACCTAAACTAAAACTTTCACTAAGAAGCTCAGGAGAGCCCCTAGTGTGCACCCTTCTCGTCGGGCACAGAAATCTAACTGAGGCTTGGAGGAGGGTCATAGGGGGAGGAGCCAGTGCACACCAGTTAGTCCTAAAGCTTTCTTTAGATGTGCCCAGTCTCCTGCGGAGCCGCTATTCCCCATGGTCCTTACGGAGTCCTCAGCATCCACTTGGGACGTTAGAGAAAAAACAGTGATAAATGCAAGGTGATAAACACGCCAGCCAATCAGCTCCCATATGTAAATTAAAAATTAGGAGCTGATTGGCTGGTGCATTATCACCTTGCACTTAACACTGTTTTATCACTGGTTTATCACTTCCTTATGCCTTCTCCGTGCTAATGCACGGCGGTGATGCTTTCGCACCCGGCGAGTAGCTTCCTGCCTGCGCAGCTCCTGCGCACTGACGGAAGGCTACCCGCCGCGTTCCGGGTCGCAGCGGCTGTGTGTGACGCCACAAAGCCACTGTGGACCACCCCCGCAACGGTCTGGATATGCCTGCATTGTACGGAACGCGCCCAGCCAACGGCAATCTAATGCCATTGGCATGCCCCCCTCCCTCCCTGCGACCACCTCTGCCTGCCGCTGCAGCAATCCAGTCTGACTTACCCCCTATGTCCTCTGCCACTGTGCTGGCAGGCAAGCGCCCTGGTGAGACAATGGCCTGCTCTCTATAAAAAGTAGAGCGTTCCTCTACTATAGGAGTCTTCCTCTAATATAGAAATCTCACAGACACTCCTGGAGAGTAGGTATTTATTATTTTAAGTCCAAGTCCTGATACTTACTAGTGCATGTCCATACTGTATATTGCACTACAATTTTTAACACTCGTAGAGTGAGGGTTATTCGGGTTTGTTAGCAAACCAAAAAAAGCACACTACTGGGCAAAACGGGTGTGGGTCATCAAATCGACAGTGTCTAGGTCGACAATGTTTAGGTCGACCACTATAGGTCGACAGTCACTAGGTCGACATGGATGGAAGGTCGACAGGGTTTCTAGGTCGACATGTGCTAGGTCAACAGGTCTAAAGGTCGACATGAGGATTTTTTTTTTTTTGGTGTTATTTTCTTCGTAGAGTGACCGGGATCCCAAATTAGTGCACCGCGTCCCCTCGCTTCGCTCGCCATGCTTCGGGCATGGTGCCTGCGCTCCGCTACCGCTTAGCTCGGCACACTTTACCGTTCCAATCGTAGTCCACGTGGATCGTTAAGTTTTGAAAAAATTCAAAAAAAGAAAAAAAATGTGAAAAACTCATATCGACCTTTAGACCTGTCGACCTAGCACATGTCGACCTAGAAACCCTGTCGACCTTCCATCCATGTCGACCTAGTGACTGTCGACCTATAGTGGTCGACCTAAACATTGTCGACCTAGACACTGTCGATCTTCAGACCGGATCCCGGGCAAAACCATGGTGCACTGCAGGTGGGGCAGATGTAACATGTGCAGAGAAATTTATATTTGGGTAGGTTATATTGTTTCTGTGCAGGGTGAATACTGGCTGCTGTATTTTTACACTGCAATTTAGATTTTAGTTTGAACAGACCCCACCCAAGGGCCGGATGTAATGATGCCCGAGTTCGCGAGAGTTGTGGGATGCCGGCCGAACTCAGACATTTTTGTAAAGTGGAAATCACTTAGTTAGAAGGCAAAACCATGCTTTGTAAGTGATTGCCCCTTTAAATAAACATCGGCATCCTGCACGGCTGCCGAACTTGGGTGGTATTATATACGGTCCCACATCTAAATCTCTCTGCACGTTACATCTTCCCCACCTGCAGCTGATTTTGCCCATTAGTGTGCTTTTTTGGTTTGTTAACAACCCTGAATAAGGCTCAATGCACGAAACTGGTTCTGAATAGGATAATATTGTTTCCAATGACACAGACCCATTTGTGATGTTACTCCTGTTCCAGGGTACTGTAGCAGGTGTTGGAGTCAGGAATGTCACCATACAGGATGTCGACATGTTTTGCGCATACCTCCCAACAAGACCCTTTCCAGGAGGGACAAAATACCCTGTTCCTGAACTTCCCTTTAAATTTATGATTGCTGTCACCTGTGTTGAACTAGTCAATGGATAAGAAAGGTGTTTCACTACAGGTGATGGCAATCATAGATTAAGAGGGAAGTGCAGGAACAGAGAATGTTGCCCAGGTCATGTTGGGAGCAGTGGTGGAACTAGCGAGCGGTGGGCCCAGGTGCGACAAAATGCTTTGGGCCCACCATCCCATCCAAGTCCACCCCCTCACCCCTAGAGAGGATCTGGTGAGGGGGACCTGCTCAGGGCCAGAGAAATGGATACCTAGCAACAGTGCCGTAACTAGACATTTTAGCACTGTGTGCAAGAAACGGCATCGGAGCCCCACCTCTGCATGCAAAACAGGGGCAGTGCGCGCCGTAGGCGCGCGCAAAAATACATAGTGGCGTGGCTTCGTGGGGAAGGGGTGTGGCCACAAAATAATACCAATTCATAAAACGGTGCACAGTAGTCTCCATTATTCAAATTACGCCGCACAGTAGCACCACTACACCAGGTAGAGACTCTTTTTCACCTTACGGCAGACAGATTCCTCTTTTTACACATTACAGCAGACAGCGTCCCCTTTTTACACATTACGGCAGACAGCGTCCCCTTTTTACACATTACGGCAGACAGCGTCCCCTTTTTACACATTACGGCAGACAGCGTCCCCCTTTTTACACATAACGGCAGACAGCGTGCCCTTTTTAAACAGAGCGGCAGACAGCGTGCACTTTTTACACATAACGGCATACAGCGTGCCCTTTTTTCACATAACGGCAGACAGCGTGCCCTTGTTACACATAGCGGCAGACAGCGTACACTTTTTACACATAACGGCAGACAGCGTGCCCTTTTTACACATAACGGCAGACAGCGTCCCCTTGTTACACATTGCGGCAGGCAGATTCCCCCTTTTTACACATTGCAGCAGGAAGATTGACCCTTTTTTTTAACACATTGCGGCAGGCAGATTCTCCCTTTTTTTAACACATTGCGGCAGGCAGATTCCCCCTTTTTTAACACATTGCGGCAGGCAGATTCCCCCTTTTTACACATTGTGGCAGACAGTCTTTTTGAAGAAAGAAAGAAAGAAAGAAAGAAAGAAAGAAAGAAAGAAAGAAAGAAAGAAAGAAAGAATGAATGAATTATACTTACCCTCTCCGCTGGCTCAGGCTCCTCGGTGCAGCTTCTGGTCACTCACGATTCCCGGGCAGGAGAGAATGAGGAGGAGGGGGGGTGGAGGAGGGAGCCGCAGCAGCGCTGTGTTATTGGTGGAGGCGCTGCTGCTGCTGCCCCTCTGCTTCACTATAGGCTGTTCCAGGAAGACAGCCTATAGTGAAGCAGAGGGCCAGCAGCAGCAGCGCCTCAACCAGTAGTAAAGCGCTGCTGCGGCTCCCTCCTCCGGCTCCCTCCTCCTCCTCCTTCTCCCCCGTACCGCTTCTCTCTGCTCCTCTCCGGGCGGCTGTGTGCTGCGGGCAGCAGTTGCCTGCAGCACACAGCGGCATGTAATGAGTCAGTTTGACTCATTACATGTTTTGGGCCCCTGGACAGAGGCGGGCCCCAGTGCAACGCACTGGTTTCACTGGCGGTAGTTCCGCCTCTGGTTGGGAGGAATTCTTTGCGTGTCAACAGACAATATATCCACAACGAAATAATGTTGACGCATACCTCCCAACATGACCATCTCCAGGAGGGACAGAATGCTCTGTTTCTGGACTTCCCACTTAATTTATGATTGCCATCATCTGTGCTGAAACACCTTTCTTAAGCATTAACCTGTTCAACACAGGTGCTGGCCATCATATATTAAGAGAAAAGTCCAGAAGCAGAGTATTGTGTCCCTCCTGGAGTGGGTCATGTTGGGAGGTATGTTGACGTGTTCAAAATGTTGACATTGTGAATATCAAAAGTCACAATGTCCACACATAACATTAGGGTTAATTAGGCTGCAATTACAGTTAGGATTAGTTTTAGGCTACAATTTCAATGTCGGCATGTGTCCCCCTCGCCAGCTGGCCCAGGTTCCTCCAAGAGGCCAAAGCCCAGGTAATTAGTACCCCTCCCTCCCCTCTCTGCGCCCCTTACTTCCACAGGTAAGCTTCAATAGAAGTGTCTAAGGGGAATCCCTTATTCCCCAAGAGGCACGTACACCCCTTCTTGCTGTGCACCATGCACAGTGGCGGATCCAGGGGGGGGGGGGGGGGGCATGCGGGCTCGTGCCCCCCCTGTCATGTCTAGCACTTAAAAAAACAAAAAACACAGCAGTCCCTTTAAAAAAGAAGCGGCGGCGCAGACGCCCTTCTCTGTGATCCCTACCCTAAATCCTCTTCTCTGTGCTGTCCCAAACGCCCTTCTCTGCTGTCCCAAACCTCCTTTACTGTGATCCCTACCCCAAACCCTCTTCTCTCTGATCCTTGTCCCCTACTCCCTTCTCTCTATGAAAGTAAATAAATGTATACGTACAGTAGATTCCACAGTGTGTGTGTTTGTGTATATGTATATATATATATATATATATATATATATATATATATATATATACACTGCTCAGAAAAATAAAGGGAACACTAAAATAACACATCCTAGATCTGAATGAATGAAATATTCTTATTAAATACTTTGTTCTTTACATAGTTGAATGTGCTGACAACAAAATCTCACAAAAATTATCAATGGAAATCAAATTTATTAACCCATGGAGGTCTGGATTTGGAGTCACACTCAAAATTAAAGTGGAAAAACACACTACAGGCTGATCCAACTTTGATGTAATGTCCTTAAAACAAGTCAAAATGAGGCTCAGTAGTGTGTGTGGCCTCCACGTGCCTGTATGACCTCCTTACAACGCCTGGGCATGCTCCTGATGAGGTGGCGGATGGTCTCCTGAGAGATCTCCTCCCAGACCTGGACTAAAGCATCCGCCAACTCCTGGACAATTTGTGGTGCAACGTGGCATTGGTGGATGGAGCGAGACATGATGTCCCAGATGTGCTCAATTGGATTCAGGTCTGGGGAACGGGCGGGCCAGTCCATAGCATCAATGCCTTCGTCTTACAGGAACTGCTGACACACTCCAGCCACATGAGGTCTAGCAGTGTCTTGCATTAGGAGCAACCCAGGGCACCAGCATATGGTCTCACAAGGGGTCTGAGGATCTCATCTCGGTACCTAATGGCAGTCAGGCTACCTTTGGCGAGCACATGGAGGGCTGTGCGGCCTCCCAAAGAAATGCCACCCCACACCATTACTGACCCACTGCCAAACCGGTCATGCTGGAGGATGTTGCAGGCAGCAGAACGTTCTTCTTGGCGTCTCCAGACTCTGTCACATGTGCTCAGTGAGAACCTGCTTTCATCTGTGAAGAGCACAGGGCGCCAGTGGCGAATTTGCCAATCTTGGTGTTCTCTGGCAAATGCCAAACGTCCTGCACGGTGTTGGGCTGTAAGCACAACCCCCACCTGTGGACGTCGGGCCCTCATACCACCCTCATGGAGTCTGTTTCTGATCGTTTGAGTAGACACATGCACATTTGTGGCTTGCTGAAGGTAATTTTGCAGGGCTCTGGCAGTGCTCCTCCTGTTCCTCCTTGCACAAAGGCGGAGGTAGCGGTCCTGCTGCTGGGTTGTTGCCCTCTTTCGGCCTCCTCCACGTCTCCTGATGTACTGGCCTGTCTCCTGGTAGCGCCTCCATGCTCTGGACACTACGCTGACAGACACAGCAAACCTTCTTGCCACAGCTCGCATTGATGTGACATCATGGATGAGCTGCACTACCTGAGCCACTTGTGTGGGTTGTAGACTCCATCTCATGCTACCACTAGAGTGAAAGCACCACCAGCTTTCAAAAGTGACCAAAACATCAGCCAGAAAGCATAGGAGCTGAGAAATGGTCTGTGGTCACCACCTGCAGAACAACTCCTTTATTGGGGGTGTCTTGCTAATTGCCTATAATTCCCACCTGTTGTCTATTCCATTTGCACAACAGCATGTGAAATTGATTGTCAATCAGTGTTGCTTCCTAAGTGGACAGTTCGATTTCACAGAAGTGTGATTGACTTGGAGCTACATTGTGTTGTTTAAGTGTTCCCTTTATTTTTTTGAGCAGTGTGTATATATATATATATATATATATATATATATATATATATATATATATATATATATACACACACACACTTTTTTTGTAACACAATTATGTTAATAGTTTGTTGTCCAAGGGCCCCCTCAACCTTAATCCGTCCCTGCTGGGGCAGGACGCTCGCCAGTCGCCACTACCGCGTGGAGCATGGAGCAGAGGAGACCCGTCTGAGTGGGTGGCCTGCTCCCTGCCTCCCCATTGCTGCCATCTGAAGCTCCCAGAGGAGGTCAGTTCATCTTTAGGTATAAACAGTATATGTTGCTTGGAAACATATACTGTTTGTACCAAGGAAAAACAGTATATGTGTATGCATACCTTGTGGCATGTGAATTTTGGCTCATACCGTGTGCTATAATGTGAATTTCGGCTCATACTATGTGCTATAATGTGAATTTCGGCTCATACCGTGTGTATAATGTCTGTTTTCCCAGTGAATTTTTCCCTTCATGCCTCTGTATAAATGTTTCACTATAAATGTCTCACTACTCCCTCCTACAGAGACCTTAGGTACCCACTACCTCTCCCTGTCCCCCTCTCCTTGTTACCCACTGCCACCTCCCCCTGGCATCACCCACTTTTTCCTCATCACCCTTTCCCCGGTGTTACCCATACCTCCCAACATGACCCTCTCCAGGAGGGACAGAATGCTCTGCTCCTGGACTTCCCTCTTAATTTATGATTGCCATCACCTGTGCTGAAATACCTTTCTTATTCATTAACCTGTTCAAAACAGGGGCCGGCAATCATAAATTAAGAGAAAAGCCCAGAAGCAGAGCATTGTGTCCCTCCTGGAGAGGGTCATGTTGGGAGGTATGGTGTTACCCACTCTGCCTCTCACTGTCACCCTCTCTCTGTCACCCACTGCCTCTCCGTCTCCCACTATGTCTCCTTCATCCACTGCCTCTCCCCTGCGTCACTATAAACCCATCACCTTCTCTCTCCTGTCACTTGCTGCCTCTCCAAAGTGTCACCCTCTTCCCATCTTATGAATACGACGTTCCCTTTGAGGCATACTTGCCTACCTGACCCTCTCCATGAGGGAGAAAATGCTCTGTTCCTGGACTTCCCTGGTAATGTATGATTGCCATCACCTGTGGTGAGACACGTTTCTTATCAATTAACTAGCTCACCACAGGTGATGGCAATCATACATTATCAGGAAAGTCCAGGAACAGAGCATTTTCTCCCTCATGGAGAGGGTCAGGTAGGCAAGTATGCTTTGAGGCCATGACCCTTGTTGCTAGGTCATGCTCTTGTTGTGAGGTTACGCACACCTTCATGGGACCGCACGCCTTCGGCATGCACAAGGTGCCCCCCCAGTAATTTTTTCCTGGATCCACCCCTGACCATGCAAGATGTATTGTGAAACCACCAGTAAAAGCATGACTCTGCATTAGTGCACACAAGGCCTGATGTCCGGATCTTTAAATGCAGAACTCAGTAAAGATGGACAATGCAAAAGCAGAAATGATGCCATGCCTTTCTGTACTCAGGGCCTAATTCGAGGCTGAACGCAAATGTATTCGCAAAAGCAAATTTGCAAACATTTGCAAAGTGAAGGCAAATCTGCCCCACCCCAAAAAAAAACCAACATGCTCAGAGTGTAAACTAACAAAAAAAAATCCAAATACACAAAATAGGAGTCACCCTGAAAGCTAATGCAAACTAGCGTTAGAAGCAATTATACTGCAGTTTCTTTGCAGATTAGCGTTCATTTACACTAAGAACCTCTCCCTTAGTGTTTCTAGTAAATTAAACTACAAACACAGGGTAATGTGCATATGTTACTAATGTCCTGAATTGTAAAGCATGAACATTGTGAATGATGCACTCACCAACATAAGCTACACACAAAGGAATAAACCTGAAATTCAAAAAGCATAAGGGTCAAAAACCTGCAGCTAAAATTGTGGGGCAGCACACAAGCTGTGTGTGACTTCACCAAACAACATCGGCTGTGTGGGAATATTTGCTAATTGTGCAGCCATCGCATCAATCATCGATGTTACTGCTGCCATTACAGTGACTTGCAGAGTGTGAGTAGCTCTCTACCTGGCCAGAATCTGCATAGACTTTTTCTGTACTTTTTGCTTGACTACCTGCAGATATGCGTATGCACCGCCCAGGACCCAGGTACATACTCCCACTACACGCCCCTGTTACACGCCCAGATTTGTAACCTTGCGGAGACTACCCACAGAAACTCCTCCGCCACGCCTTTTTTAAATTTTTTAGTGGAGGGGTTGTTTTTCTGTGCAAGTTTGTAGCGGAGGCGATTTTTCCTCTATTCCGAACGCAGATATAGCGGTGGATATGCGCTGTGCGAATTTGGCGCATGCGCAGTGTATCGATTATCGACAACTACGTTTGCATGTGCGTTCAACCTTGAATTAGGCCCTCAGTCTGCAAAGCTCTCTGCGTGATCTATCTCTAGACCTTGGATGACTCCTCATTTATTCGGCATGCAAAGCTTCACACTTCAAAAAGAAAAACGAAGTGAAAAAAATTCCCACCTACCCTGGACATTGCCAAAAACTTCATAATCTACAGATTTCAGAGTGTTTGCAGCTTTGGCTAGGCCAGACATGATCATACAGTAAAAAGGATCGTCAGGGTAAAGGCTGTACGCATTGAGGCAGCTGCTGAGCTCCACAGTCAGCGTCTCATCTTACAGGTGTCACGATGCAGAGGAAAGCCAACCAGAAGCAGCATTACACAACGTGACCATCAGGGCGTCTGCTCAGCTTAACTGTTGCAGTGACGGACATGCCCAATATCCAGAAAATGTAACCAGTTTCTTCAAAGCTTTTTTTCTTTTTCAATCCAGCTAATTTAAATGACAATTTTCAAGACCGTGATTATTTATAATTAGCAATACTGAAGTTCTGTCCTGCTCAGAATCTATTTACATGCCACATTGTAAAATATACCTTTCACTGATATCTGGATGATAGGTCGATAGTCCTCTCTGTGTGGAGACAATGAGTTAATGTAAAGGGGGTACACACCGAGAGATGCATGTTTAAAATCTAAGCAATCTAACTAGATTGCTTAGATTTTAAGCTTGGATCTATTGTGTGTATGCCCCCCGGCGATAGCATTGCAAGGCCCCGCGCATCGCTATCGCCGGTGCTAGATTGAGCCTGCATGCAGGCTCAATCTAGCGGGTCGCTCACTTCAGCGCTATGTGAAGTGAGCGTCCCCCCGTAAACCCCCCTCCCCCTCGCTCAGCGCACATTACGCTGTGCTGAGTGGGGGGAGAGATGTGTGCTGAGCGGTCTGTGTTAAGATCGCTCAGCACACATCTCTCCCGTCAGTACTGGCCTTAAAGGTCCCTCTGACTGAACAGAAAAGGAGGTAATAAACAAGGTGGCATATGAATTTATCCATTACTAAAATGCTGCCAAATAAAACCCAAAGATTCTACACAGAAAAAACTTACGCATACAGTATACATCCCAGAGGAGACATTAATGTACAGTAAATATTAGATTCAGCCAGATAACCAGCATATGTTATTACATCATTGGTACTTTACAATGCTGGCTGACTGTTGACATGTCAAACTAAATCTGTAGTCCTATTTTTTAACTGATGAGTTACTGCCATCTACTGGCCAATTACAAGTATGCACCATAAATGAATATTTTTTCATTCAGTTTTACAGCCATGGTAGCTTGGGTCACCAAGTCTATGTTCCCATCAATTTACAGTAGCTACAATACAATTGTTGTCTATTTATACAACATTAATTCTGGGATAGTCATATTAAAAATAATCATATACCCTGAAATCTCACCTCTTCAGGCAAGCTTATCAACGTATCAACTGGAACCACCCAGATAACCTATACTATATATTCTTGCATCCCCACTGTACAGTGCACACATATCCTCATGTTTCCTCTTAACTTTTCCCATACTCCTGACCCAGGCCAACATTGCTGTGTGACAATATCATACAGCCCACCAAGAACCTTTGCAATCTGGAGGACCAATGTGCAATGAATAAAACCTAACCATGTGCAGCAGGCCACCACACACACTATTTTAATACATTTCCCCAGGACTCTCAAAAATGTCCCCCAAGGCCATAATTTTCTGCATTGGGAAGCTTGAATCTATGGAGATTCAAGTTTCTCCAATCAGCATACAGTAGTCTGAATTTAGCTCGAAAAATAAATTGTGTTTCAGCGATGGCCAGCCTATCTGCAGCTGTTGTGGTGAGCCAATCATGGCTCGTTTCATCATAGCGCCAACCTTTTGCAGTGTCTTTTTTTTTTTTTTTTAGATGCGGCATGTAAGATTTCGGTCAATCCCATGGTGGCGAACAGGGAAAGAAGAGCTCTGGAGACATAACAATGATCCAGGGGCGCTGGAGAGTGCTGAATCATGCAAGAAGACAGCAAGCTCAACAGGAATTGCTCGAATATGGGAGCTGAGCATTGCGGACAGTGGCTGTCTTGGAAAGTCAAGCATTGAAGCCTACAGCCATGACCAGGGCCGTAACAAGGTGTGTGCAGAGTGTGCCACTGCACATAGCGCTGCAGGATAGGGGGGCGCTGTTGGCAACACTTGTCAGTTATCTGTTTTGATTACTTTCACTTGTTGCATACCCCCCTTTTGAAGCTCAGCATCTTCTGTCTCCTTCCTCCACCCCTTCCACCCCTAATACCTATACAACATTCATGAACTTAACTTGAGAGCTCTTTGTTATTCAGTCACACTGTCCTTTATTTCATTTCAAGATGCTGACATACCCAGGATTCATACCCACTGCATGTGGCATTGCAGTCAGACACTCTATTAATTGAACTATGTGCCCTTACATTGAAAGTGTCACACGCCAGGGGCAGCGGCGGCCGCGCTTAACCCTGCGTGTCTGCTGGTCGGTCCGGCGGCTCTCACCTCCGGCGGTCCTCGGGTTCCGGCGTCTGGCTGGCGCGGCTCCCGGCGGTTCCCCGGAGCGTGGGCGCCGCCATGACGTCCGGCGCCACGGGGGCGGAGAGCGGCTGACGTCACCTACCCGCTCCACCAATCGCGAAAAGGCGGTGAATTCACAACCAGACGCCGGGCAGAGCCCCGGCGCCTGAGTATCGTCTTTTCCCCTAAAGTGGATGCCAGTGCTCCTGTTCACCGTGTGTCTCCCTGCAGCTGTACTCCAGTGCTTCCAGCGTTTCAGGGTGTCTTTCGGCAGCCAAGTTTCCAGAGTTCCCAGCAACCAGCGTGTTTCTTTGCAGTGCAGTCATCAGTGTCTTTCACCATCGTTCACCAGTTCTTCCTTCAACAGTGTCTCCAAACATCGCTCCCAAGTTCTTCATTCTTCAGTGTCTTTCACCATCGCTCACAAGTTCTTCATTCTTCAGTGACTTTCACCATCGCTCACATGTTCTTCCTTCAGCAGTGTCTTTAAACATCGCTCACAAGTTCTTCATTCATCAAGTGTCTTTCACCATCGCTCACAGGTTCTTCATTTATCAAGTGTCTTTCACCATCGCTCTCAAGTTCTTCATTTGTCAGTGTCTTTCACCATCGCTCACAAGTTCTTTGTCAGGTTCGGTTTTGCTTGTGTCCCCGGAGGGGGCGTAGTGGGTCAGTGGAGGTAGGATGGAAGAAGTGAGGAGGCTGGATTGGGTTTCTGTGCATCAGCGCAATGGTGTTTTATTAACATAAAAGTTCACACAATAAGGCAGCAGAATAACGTGCAGGAATAAACAATAAAAAGTATGCAATGGAAATGGTGCAGCTTGGAAGCTGAGAGTCTATGGAGGAAATGGTAATGATGGATAAGTTCACTGGTGTGAGAACCAGAATGGTTTAAAACGTGGAGCCAGCAGAGATGGTAATAAATGTGTAGCAAACCTGGTAGCAGATGCAGGAGACTCAGGTGGAATTTCACAGAGCAGTTCGTTAAGCTCAGGCAGCTAGCAAGCTGCTTCACAGGTGAGGTGATGGAATGCACCTGGAGAGAGTCTCTACTGCAGAGGCTGAAGCACACTGCGGTTGTAGTTAGGTGTGGAGCCAAATACAGATGCAGGGGTTGCTGATGCTTGTAGTTCCACGGAGATGTAGGAAGGTAACCAGGAACACGGAGGAACAGGTAGGTAACCAGGACCACGGAGGATCCAGGAAGGTAACCAGGAACACGGAGGAATCCAGGCACATGGGTCGCAGGAGTGACACAAAGTTCAGGACAACCACAGGCTCACCCTGCAGCTCCTGATATACCCCCTGGTGTGCAGACATTGGTTGGAGTGGGAAAAGGAGGTGCGGCCAAGCTCTGGATTGGCCGCCGTACTCTGACCGATGGAGACTGTCATGGCGGCGCCCATGCCGCGGCCCGGCGGGAATGCGGCGTGCTCACACGCCCGCTGTTACAGGAGCGTTCCTAGGCCCAGGATGACATCTGGCGGCAGAGGGGCGGACGACAGCAGAACGTAGGGACCCCGGACGGAGTCCGCACCGACGGACAGATGTGGCAGTGGTGAGTCGATTCCTGACAGTACCCCCTCCTTTATGGGTGGGCACTGAACACCCACGTGTCTTGGAAGGATGAGTTCTGTGGAAGACACGGACCAACCTTGGAGCATGGACATCTGACGAATTCACCCAACTTCTCTCCTCAGGACCATAACCGGACCAGTCGATAAGGTATTGTAGACGACCGTACCGGCAACGGGAATCCAGAATCTTCTCTATCTCGAACTCCACGCCCCGCTGAGTTCGCACTTTGGGGCCGACTGGAAGAGCTCTTTGGAAGCGATTCAGGACTAACGGTCTGAGGAGAGAGACATGAAAGGCATTAGGGATTCGTAGAGAAGGTGGTAACTTGAGCTTGTAGGCCACAGGACTGATGACTCTTTCGATGGAAAAGGGACCGATGAAACGTGGTGCAAATTTCATCGACGGGACTCTAAGACGGAGGTTCCGGGTGGAAAGCCAAACCTTGTCACCAGGTTTCAGGCTAGGAACTGCACGTCTTTTGCGGTCAGCAAAGAACTTATACCGGCTAGAAGCCTTCTTGAGAGAAGCATGAATCTTCCTCCAGGTTGAAGAGAACTGACTCAAGACAGCAGTGGCAGCAGGAACATCAATGTGAGGAAGTTCTTGAAAATCTGGAACACGGGGATGTTGTCCATATACAGCAAAGAACGGAGTTGTTTCTGTAGCAGTATGGTAGCGGAAATTGTGGGCAAATTCAGCCCATGGGAGCAGGTCCAACCAGTCATCTTGAGAAGACGAAACATAAAGTCTTAAAAAGGTTTCTAACTCTTGGTTTACCCTCTCCGTCTGCCCATTCGTCTGAGGGTGGTAGGCTGACGAAAACTTGAGGTTGACGTGCATGGCAGAACAAAGGGCTCTCCAAAATCTTGCCACAAACTGAACTCCACGGTCAGATATAATTTCAGTGGGTAGTCCATGTAAGCGGAAAACCTCCCGTAGGAAGATTTGGGCAAGCTTTGGTGCGGAAGGAAGACCCTGGAGTGGTACAAAATGGGCCATTTTGGTAAACCTGTCAACCACAACCCAGATGGTATTGAATCCTTGAGAAGAGGGAAGGTCAGAGATGAAATCCATGGACAAGTGTGACCAGGGACGGTTGGGTACAGATAATGGTTGTAACTGACGTACTGGAGATTGTCGAGGAGTCTTGTGCTGCGCACACTTCGGGCAGGATGCCACAAAATCTTTGATGTCAACTTTCATCTTCGGCCACCAGTATGTCTCAGAGAGGAACTTGAAAGTTTTCAGGACACCAGGATGCCCAGTGAATTTGGACTGATGAGCCCAAGACAGCAACTTGGAACGGAGTTCTGGGGAAACAAAAGTCTTACCAGGAGGTGGAGCAGGAGAAACTTGAGACGCAGCAAATACCACTGGACTCAGGATGGAATGCGGAACCGAGTCGGAGGTCTCCTCTTCGGACTCCATAGATCGGGATAAAGCGTCTGCCTTGATATTCTGAGAACCTGGGCGGAAATGAAGCTTAAAGTTAAAACGAGAGAAGAACATAGCCCACCGGGACTGGCGAGGATTGAGGCACTGGGCTGCCTTCAAATAAAGCAGATTTTTATTATCCGTATAGATGTTGAACGGAAATTTGGCCCCTTCCAGGAGATACCTCCATTCCTTAAGGGCCAGCTTGATCGCTAGTAGTTCTTGATCTCCAATGGAATAGTTAGCTTCTGCAGGGAGGAATTTACGAGAATAAAATCCACAAGGGTGAATCTTCCCATCAGTTCCCTTCTGGGAGAGAACAGCTCAAACTCCTACTGTGGAAGCATCCACCTCCAACTCGAATGGCTTGTTTACATCCGGTTGAGACAGAACTGGAGCAGACATAAAGGCCAGCTTGATCTTTTGAAATGCCGCTAAAGCTTCTTCTGACCAGTTGGAATGATCTGCCCCTTTCCGAGTTAAGTTGGTAATAAGAGCGATGAGAGTTGAAAATCCTCGGATAAACTTCCTATAATAATTGGCGAATCCCAGGAATCGCTGAATAGACTTAAGACTACTTGGAATGGACCAATTGGCAATGGCTTCCAACTTTGTCGGGTCCATCTGGAGATCCGATCCGGAAATTATATACCCCAGGAAGGGTATGGAGGGAACTTCGAAGGTACACTTGGATAATTTGCCGTAGAGACGATTCTCATGAAGACGTCGGAGGACCTCACGGACTTGCAGACGATGAGAAGAGAGATCTTGGGAGAAGATGAGGATATCATCCAGGTAAACTACGAGGTATTTGTACAGAACGTCACGGAAGATTTCGTTAACAAAGTGCTGGAACACTGCTGGGGCATTGCTCAACCCGAATGGCATTACCAGGTACTCGTAATGACCATCTCGAGTATTAAAAGCTGTCTTCCATTCGTCACCACTACGGATTCTGATGAGGTTGTAGGCACCGCGGAGATCTAACTTGGTGAAGATGCGGGCTCCCTTAACTCTATCAAACAATTCAGTGATGAGTGGTAATGGATAACTGTTCTTGATGGTAATGTCATTGAGACCCCGGTAGTCAATGCATGGACGTAATCCTCCATCCTTTTTTTTAACAAAGAAGAAGCCCGCACCAGCGGGTGAAGATGAGGGACGGATAAATCCTTTCTGTAAGTTCTCCCTGATGTAGTCGCTCATCGCCTCAGTTTCAGGAACGGATAATGGATAGGTACGCCCCCTTGGTGGTTTCTTGCCGGGAATGAGGTCAATGGGGCAATCCCACTCTCTATGGGGCGGCAGAACATCAGCGGCCTTTTCACTGAAGACGTCAGAGAAATCTTGGTAAGCCGCAGGAAGATTTGACTGGGTTTTGACTTCAGAAGACTTGATAGGACAAACTTGGGCTAAGCAGGACTGGCGACAATGTGAACCCCAGGAAGTGAGTTTTAACGTAGACCAATCAATCTGCGGATTATGTAGTTGGAGCCAGGGCATTCCCAACACGATCTCCTGGGTTGCCTGAGGAATAACTAAAAAACTTTATTAATTCAGAATGCAGGAACCCGACTCCCAGAACCACTGGTCTGGTTTGGTGAGAGATATTCCCCTTGGAGATTCGGCTACCATCTACTGCAGTGATGTAGACTGGATATGAGAGTTCGCAGATAGGCAAACGAAACTTATCTACCGCAGCTTGAGTGATGAAGTTTCCTGCGGCTCCACAGTCCACTAACGCAGATGCAGACTGAAGACCATCTGTAGTCTCTAAAGTCACAGGAAGAATGAGGTCTTGGTTTGAAGGAGCTTGTCTAGAAGATCCCAACTTGACTCCTCCTTTACAAGTCAGGATCTGGCATTTCCCGAACGCACTGTACAAGAATTGATCTGGTGACCTGCAGCCGCACAATAAAGACACAGTCTCTCACGGAGTCTTCTTGACCGCTCCTCAGGAGTTAAGCGGGACCTATTAACTTGCATAGGCTCATCAGAAGGTGGAGGCTGAAATTGTACAGAAGGTACCATTCTTGACTTGCGCGGCTCACTACGAGCACGCTCACTGTTGCGTTCGCGGATGCGAGAGTCCAACTCGATGCATAGAGAAATCAGTTCAGGCAATTGCTCAGGGACATCGCGGGTTGCCAGTTCATCCTTGATCCGATCTGAAAGTCCATGCCAGAAGGCTGCTACCAGGGCTTGATTATTCCACTGAATCTCTGCGGCTAACGTCTGGAACTGGATGACATATTGTCCCATACTCCGGGTACCTTGACGAAGCTGAATAAGGTCTGCAGAGGCTGATGTTGCATGACCTGGCTCGTCAAAGATACGTCTGAAGGTTGACACGAATTCAGCGTAGTTGTTCATCAGAGGGTCAGCACGTTCCCACAGAGGAGACACCCAACTCAAGGCAGAACCAGAGAGCAGTGAGATAATGTAGGCAACCTTGGATCTTGACGTGGGGAAATTGTGTGATAATAATTCAAACTGGATTTCACATTGGTTAAGGAACCCGCGACATAGCTTCGGACTGCCATCATATTTGCTAGGCACAGGCAGGTGCAAGCGTGACACTGGAGCTGATGCAGCCGGCGTAGAAGAACTCACAGCACTTGCAGGTGCTGGGGTAACTGGAACTGGAGTAGCAAGTACACTAGGCAGGATTTGCTGTAGTGTATCAATCCGGGAGGACATCCCTTGCAGAAACTGGAACATCTGCTGCTGCACAGCCTCTTGACCATCCAAGCGGGAGACCAGATTTTGTAAGGCCCCTGACCCCACACTCTGACCACCGTCCGAGTCCATCGGTCCTGAACTTACTGTCAGGTTCGGTTTTGCTTGTGTTCCCGGAGGGGGCGCTAGTGGGTCAGTGGAGGTAGGATGGAAGAAGTGAGGAGGCTGGATTGGGTTTCTGCGCATCAGCGCAATGGTGTTTTATTAACATAAAAGTTCACACAATAAGGCAGCAGAATAACGTGCAGGAATAAACAATAAAAAGTATGCAATGGAAATGGTGCAGCTTGGAAGCTGAGAGTCTATGGAGGAAATGGTAATGATGGATAAGTTCACTGGTGTGAGAACCAGAATGGTTTAAAACGTGGAGCCAGCAGAGATGGTAATAAATGTGTAGCAAACCTGGTAGCAGATGCAGGAGACTCAGGTGGAAGTTCACAGAGCAGTTCGTTAAGCTCAGGCAGCTAGCAAGCTGCTTCACAGGTGAGGTGATGGAATGCACCTGGAGAGAGTCTCTACTGCAGAGGCTGAAGCACACTGCGGTTGTAGTTAGGTGTGGAGCCAAATACAGATGCAGGGGTTGCTGATGCTTGTAGTTCCACGGAGATGTAGGAAGGTAACCAGGAACACGGAGGAACAGGTAGGTAACCAGGACCACGGAGGATCCAGGAAGGTAACCAGGAACACGGAGGAATCCAGGCACATGGGTCGCAGGAGTGACACAAAGTTCAGGACAACCACAGGCTCACCCTGCAGCTCCTGATATACCCCCTGGTGTGCAGACATTGGTTGGAGTGGGAAAAGGAGGTGCGGCCAAGCTCTGGATTGGCCGCCGTACTCTGACCGATGGAGACTGTCATGGCGGCGCCCATGCCGCGGCCCGGCGGGAATGCGGCGTGCTCACACGCCCGCTGTTACAGGAGCGTTCCTAGGCCCAGGATGACGTCTGGCGGCAGAGGGGCGGACGACAGCAGAACGTAGGGACCCCGGACGGAGTCCGCACCGACGGACAGATGTGGCAGTGGTGAGTCGATTCCTGACATTCTTCATTCATCAAGTGTCTTTCACCATCGCTCTCAAGTTCTTCATTTGTCAGTGTCTTTCACCATCGCTCACAAGTTCTTCATTTATCAAGTGTCTTTCACCATCGCTCTCAAGTTCTTCATTTGTCAGTGTCTTTCACCATCGCTCACAAGTTCTTCATTCATCAAGTGTCTTTCACCATCGCTCTCAAGTTCTTCATTTGTCAGTGTCTTTCACCATCGCTCACAAGTTCTTCATTCATCAAGTGTCTTTCACCATCGCTCACAAGTTCTTCATTCATCTGTGTCTGTAGACATCGCTCACAAGTTCTTCATTCATCTGTGTCTGTAGACATCGCTCACAAATTCTTCAGTAACCTTGGACATCGCCCACAACTTCTCTCCCTTTTATGTGTCGCTGTATTGCTCCCGTCCCATAATAAAGTTCTTCAGCATTTTTACACCAATCCTATCTGTCAGAGTCCTGTATGAGGAAAACCTATATCCGGCCATCTCTGCTCCGACCCAGCTGCGGTTCCTCTTCCCGACCATCGGAAGAACCCCCGAGTTCACAACACCCCCAACCCAGGTCAGTGACAGTATACTCAGGCCCCATGGACCCGGGGGATCGGAACCCAGAGGCAAGCGCCATCCAGGACATGGTTTCCCGAGTTCAGAGTCAGGAGGCGGCACAGAACCAGGTGATGCAGTATCTCCAGGAATTATCCGGCCGGCTGGATCAAATTCAGGCTTCCCTGGCTTCAGTAGTTCCGGCTCCAGCTCCAGTACCCGCTCCAGTAGTTGTCCCTGGTAATGTTCAATCCTTGCCCGGAACCAGGTCACGCATTCAGCTCCCCACTCCCTCTCGCTATAACGGGAATCCAAAGAATTGCCGTGGTTTTCTCAACCAGTGCGAGGTACAGTTTGAACTTCTCTCACACAACTTCCCCACGGATCGGTCCAAGGTGGCGTACATTATTTCCTTGCTTGAGGGTTCAGCGTTGGATTGGGTATCTCCGTTATGGGAGCGATCTGATCCTTTGGTTTCCAGCTACACCAATTTCATCGTGTCTTTCCGAAGGATCTTTGATGAGCCCGGCAGAACGACCGCTGCGTCTTCAGATTTGCTCCGAGTCCGGCAAGGCTCCCATTCAGTGGGACAGTATGTGATTCATTTTCAGACCATAGCCTCTGAACAGCGCTGGAATAATGATGCTCTCCGGGCCGCTTTCTGGAACGGGCTGTCCGACCGTCTTAAGGACGAACTGATCACTAGGGATTTGCCAGATTCTTTAGAACAGTTGATCTCACTCTGTGTGAAGGTGGATCTTCGCATGCAGGAACGAAGTGGCGAACATAGTCGGTCAGATCGATCCAGATTCTGGGCTCTCCCGTCTAAGCAAACGGTTACCCCAAGTCCAGACGAACCCATGCAAATCAATCGATCTCGGCTGTCCCCGGAAGAACGACAGCGCCGTCGTGAGGGTAGACTCTGTCTTTACTGTGGAGCCGTGGATCACTTTCTCAAGTTTTGCAAGTAACGTCCGGGAAACGGGCAGTCCTAGCTGGTTCCGGAGGAGTCGAGTTAGGGGTTACATCTAAATCTTCTCCGACAGTGGACTGTTTACTCTCCGTGTCTTTGTTTTCTGAGTCTATAGCCAAACCTGTTAAGGCTCTGCTGGACTCTGGGACTGCGGGGAATTTTGTTTCCCTTTCTTGTGTCCAGAATCTGGGTTTACAGTTACGGTCTGTAGAACGACCTATTACGTTGACTGCCATCAATGGTACTCAAATTTCTAATGGTCTTACTTCAAGTCGCACAGTGCCGATCAAGCTGCAGGTTGGAGCTCTGCATCAAGAGCATCTGGAGTTCCTAGTGATTCGGGAGATGCCCCACGATCTGGTTCTTGGTCTTCCTTGGCTTAAAACTCACAACCCTCACATTGACTGGAAGTCGTCACAAATAATATCCTGGAGTACATTTTGTTATTCTAATTGTCTCACTCCTGTCTATCCGCTTCGTGCATCTTCCAAGTCGGATGAGGAGATTATTCCAGAGGCCTATCGGGTTTTCACAGACGTGTTTTTGGAGCAGGCAGCCGATCAGTTGCCACCCCATAGACCCTGGGACTGTCCCATTGAGCTCATCCCAGGGAAAATGCCACCCCGGGGATGCACTTATCCCTTATCATTACCCGAGACCCAAGCTATGTCGGACTATATCAAGTCTAATCTGCTGAAAGGATTCATCCGCCCCTCTACCTCCCCGGCGGGTGCAGGCTTCTTTTTTGTGAAGAAGAAGGACGGAGGCTTGAGACCATGTATCGACTATCGTGGCCTCAATGATATCACCATTAAGAACAAATATCCTTTGCTGCTCATCACGGAGCTATTTGATAGGGTTCGCAGAGCCCATGTCTTCACCAAGCTCGACTTAAGGGGAGCCTATAACTTGATACGTATCCGACAGGGGGATGAATGGAAGACGGCCTTCAATACCAGGGACGGGCATTACGAATATCTGGTAATGCCGTTTGGCCTCAGCAATGCCCCTGCCGTCTTCCAGGGATTTGTGAATGAAATCTTCCGAGATATGTTATACCTAAGTGTAGTGGTATACTTGGATGACATTCTGATATTTTCTAAGAATCTCACAGAGCACAGAGTACAGGTCAGGGAGGTACTTCTTCGTCTACGAAGGAATCATCTCTACGGCAAAATTTCCAAATGTACCTTTGAGGTCCCTTCAATTCCATTCCTCGGTTATGTCATCTCAGGTACGGAGCTTCGCATGGATCCGGAAAAACTTACTGCCATACGGGACTGGACTCAGCCTCTTTCCTTGAAAGCGGTACAAAGATTTCTGGGTTTCGCAAACTACTACCGGAAATTTATAAAGGGATTCTCTACCATTGTGGCACCTATTACTGCCCTAACCAAGAAGGGGTCTGACCCAAGTAACTGGTCTTCCGAAGCTGTGGCAGCGTTCGCCCAGTTGAAAGCAGCCTTTATGTCCGCTCCGGTACTCCAGCAACCGAATTTTTCCAAACCATTCTTCTTGGAAGTCGATGCTTCCTCAGTAGGCATCGGTGCCGTGCTTTCACAGTACTCCTCTGATGGGAAGTTACATCCATGTGGTTTCCATTCTCGCAAGTTCTCTCCTGCTGAACGAAACTACACCATTGGAGACCAGGAACTTTTGGCAATAAAATCTGCTCTGGAAGAATGGAGATACCTATTGGCAGGTGCTAAACACCTAATTACAATTTACACCGATCATAAGAACTTGCTGTACCTCAAGACGGCCCAGTGCCTGAATCCCCGACAGGCTAGATGGGCGCTCTTCTTCACTCGATTTTCGTTCGTCATTAAGTATCGGGCCAGGACTTTTAACACTAAGGCTGATGCTCTGTCTTGTTCCTTAACGGCTTCGGATGAGGAGAATTCTGTCGAAAAGGCTTTGATTCTCAGTCCAGTTTCTATTTCGACAGCTCCCACCGCTCTGGGTCCTCCTCCTGGGAGAATGTCTGTACCAGCTAAATTTTGACCAAGGTTGCTGCAGTGGGCTCATGTCTCCAAGTTCACTGGACATCCTAGAGTTCAAAAAATGTGGGAGTTTCTACGAAGGTCATACTGTTGGGACACTATGAAGAAGGATATACAAGATTATGTCAACTCTTGTCCTCAATGTGCTCAGCACAAAATTCTTCGGCTACCTCCAGCGGGGTTGCTTCATCCACTGTCCATTCCTAAGAGGCCTTGGACCCATATTTCTATGGACTTCGTCACCGATTTGCCCTTCTCCAAGGATCACAATACCGTCTGGGTGATTGTTGACCGCTTTTCTAAGATGGCACATTTTGTTCCTTTGACCGGGCTACCGTCGGCTCCCAAGTTGGCTTTATTATTTATCCGTGAACACTTCCGCTTGCACGGGTTACCTCTGGAAATAGTCTCTGATCGGGGGGTGCAGTTTACTGCAAGATTCTGGAGGGCCCTCTGTTCAGCCTTACAAATAAAGCTCAAGTTTTCATCTGCCTACCATCCTCAAACCAATGGGCAAACTGAACGCGTCAATCAAGATTTAGAGACTTTTCTCCGCGTTTATCTCTCTCCTTCGCAAGATGATTGGGTGGAACTGTTGTCCTGGGCCGAATTTGCCCATAATCATCTGTACCACTCTTCCACTGGCGAGTCCCCATTCTTCATTAATTTATGGATTCCATCCACAAGTTCCAGAACTACCCGTCTGTCCTCCGGAAGATGTTATTGCTGCAGCCTCTACTCTCCGACACTTCAGTCAAATCTGGAGTAGGATTCACGCTAACCTCAAGAAAATCTCTGGTCGCTACAAATTCTTTGCGGATAGGAAGCGACGGGCAGCTCCTCAATACAAAGTTGGCGACAGGGTATGTTAAGATTGCCCACTATGAAGTTTGCTCCGAGGTTCATTGGTCCTTACCCAGTGTTGCAAGTCCTGAACCCGGTTGTCTGCAAATTGGGATTGCCTTCCCACTTTCGGGTACCATATTCCTTCCATGTCTCTCTCCTCCGTCCCCTTATTTTGAATCGGTTCCATTCAGAATCCCCTAGGCCAACCTCTGTAGAGACTGAAGCTGGAACGGAATTTGAAATCAAAGCTATTCTTGACTCTCGTTATCTTCACAAGAATCTACAGTATTTGGTAGAATGGAAAGGTTATGGTCCTGAGGAGAGAAGCTGGGTCAATGCTACTGAGGTGACGGCGCCCCGACTGGTGCGGATCTTCCATTCCAGACATCCAACTAAGCCCGGGAAGTGTCCAGGGGCCACTCCTGGAGGAGTCGGTACTGTCACACGCCAGGGGCAGCGGCGGCCGCGCTTACCCCTGCGTGTCTGCTGGTCGGTCCGGCGGCTCTTCATTCTTCAGTGTCTTTCCCCATCGCTCACAAGTTCTTCATTCTTCAGTGACTTTCACCATCGCTCACAAGTTCTTCCTTCAGCGGTGTCTTTAAACATCGCTCACAAGTTCTTCATTCATCAAGTGTCTTTCACCATCGCTCACAGGTTCTTCATTCAACAGTGTCTTTAAACATCGCTCACAAGTTCTTCATTCATCAAGTGTCTTTCACCATTGCTCACAAGTTCTTCATTTATCAAGTGTCTTTCACCATCGCTCTCAAGTTCTTCATTTGTCAGTGTCTTTCACCATCGCTCACAAGTTCTTCATTCATCAAGTGTCTTTCACCATCGCTCACAAGTTCTTCATTTGTCAGTGTCTTTCACCATCGCTCACAAGTTCTTCATTCATCAAGTGTCTTTCACCATCGCTCACAAGTTCTTCATTTGTCAGTGTCTTTCACCATCACTCACAAGTTCTTCATTCATCAAGGGTCTTTCACCATCGCTCACAAGTTCTTCATTCATCAGTGTCTTTCACCATCGCTCACAAGTTCTTCATTCATCTGTGTCTGTAGACATCGCTCACAAATTCTTCAGTAACCTTGGACATCGCCCACAACTTCTCTCCCGTTTATGTGTCGCTGTATTGCTCCCATCCCATAATAAAGTTTTTCAGCATTTTTACACCAATCCTAACTGTCAGAGTCCTGTATGAGGGAAAACATATATCCGGCCATCTCTGCTCCGACCCAGCTGCGGTTCCTCTTCCCGACCATCGGAAGAACCCCCGAGTTCACAACACCCCCAACCCAGGTCAGTGACAGAAAGCTAGAGTATTCTAACTATTTGAAATTTTCAAGTTCTTAAGTTATCAATGCTTTGGATGTAATTGTCAACATTTTAAAAAGTAATTAATTAGCACCTTAGCAGCTCTTCCAACACACCTATGAGATGGCTGCCTAATGTTTTTTTTTTTTATGGGATGTCACCAGTAGCCCTATTCCCCTTCTCTCCTTTCTGTTTAATTATATTAGGTTATATTTTTTTTCTGTGTAAGGTAAATACTGGCAGCTTTTGCATGTAACCCACAAATGTTAGACGGCTTTATTTTACACTGCAATTTAGATTTCAGTTTGAATACACCCCACCCAGAGGCGTCGAAACTGGGGGGGGGCAAGGGGGCAGCTCGCCCCCCCAAACATACAGAAGCGCCGGCTGATGTACAGGAGGAGCAGAGGAGCGATGTGCGGTAGCAGCGCACTCCATAGTTTCAGTAGGGGAAGGCGGGGTTTGCCGCCCCCGGCAGTGTGTCAGGCAATGCGCTTGCCTCCTTACAGCCCTGCTCACTTGTCTCCCGCCAGCTCTCTCCCCACTCCCGCCTCAGAGGCTCAGCTTAATGTCGGGACTCAAGAGCTGCTTCTGCTGTCAGATGATGCCTCTTCTATTGGTGAGGAGCGGCAGCGGTGGCTGTAGTGTTAGGGACATGTGTGTGTGGGTTGTGTGTGTGTGTGTGTGTCCTATATGGAGCTGTGTGTGTGTGTATATACATGGGGCTCTACAGTATGTGTGTCTATATGGGGTTGTGTGTTGCTATATGGGGCAGTGTGTGTATATACATGAAGCTGTGTGTGTATATACATGAGGCTGTGTGTATATATATTAGAGATGAGCGGGTTCAGTTCATCGAGATCCGAACCCTCCCGAACTTCACCTATTTTACACGGTTCCGAGGCAGCCTCGGATCTTCCCGCTTTGCTCGGTTAACCCGAACGCGGCCGAACGTCATCATCCCGCTGTCGGATTCTCGCGAGATTCGTATTCTATATAAAGAGCCGCGCGTTGCCGCCATTTTCACTCGTGTATTGAAGATTGAACAGAGAGGACGTGGCTACGTTCTCTGCCTGAAAAGCTCCATATCTGTGCTCAGTGTGCTGCAAATATCTGTGCTCAGTGTGCTGCAAATATCTACGTTCTCTGCCTGAAAATGCTCCATATCTGTGCTCAGTGTGCTGCAAATATCTGTGCTCAATGTGCTGCATTTTGGTGACCAACAGTATATAGTTGTACAATACAGTAGGCCATTGCTGTATCTTGCAGCTCTGTATCACTGCAAGTGAGAATTTTGTTAGCAGTTGGGCAAAACCATGTGCACTGCAGGGGAGGCAGATTTAACATGTGCAGAGAGAGTTTGATTTTGGTGTGGTGTGTTCAATCTGCAATCTAAATTGCAGTGTAAAAATAAAGCAGCCAGTATTTACTCTGCACAGAAACCAAATAACCCACCCAAATCTAACTCTTTCTGCACATGTTGTATCTGCCACACCTGCAGTGCACATGGTTTTGCCCAACTGCTAACAAAGTTCCTGCTGCGATCAACTCAGAATCACCCCCATATAGTAGTACAGTGCAGCATTTTGGTGACCAACAGTATATAGTTGTACAGTAAAGTAGGCCATTGCTGTATCTTGCAGCTCTGTGTCACTGCAAGTATCCATTCCATATCTGTGCTGCATTTTTGTGAGCAGTATATATAGTAGTACAGTGCAGCATTTTGGTGACCAACAGTATATAGTTGTACAGTACAGTAGGCCTTTGCTGTATCTTGCAGCTCCGTGTCACTTCAAGCAGGGCCGGTGCTAGGGTGTTCGGCGCCCCCCTGCAAACTATAAATTTGCGCCCTCCCTCTCATACGGTAGTTAATAAAATGAGAGCGTGCGTCGGAGGCAGCAAAAAAGGATTATGGTTTCCCACGGGGTGTGACCACACAACAGTACACCCAATTCAAATTATGTCACACAGTAGCACAATCTTATTCACATTTTACCGCACATAGAATGAGCCGAAATTCACATTATAGCACACGGTAGGACCCGAAATTCACATTATAGCACACGGTATGAGCTGAAATTCACATTATAGCACACAGAATGAGCCAAAATTCCCAGTATACCACACGGTATGAGACGAAATTCAAATAATAGCACATAGAATGAGCCGAAATTCACATTATAGCACACAGAATGAGCCGAAATTCACATTATAGCACACAGAATGAGCCGAAATTCACATTATAGCACACAGAATGAGCCGAAATTCACATTATAGCACACAGAATGAGCCGAAATTCAAATGATGCCATATGGAGACAAAATTCAGGGAGAGTGACAGCAGGGACAGGGAGAGAGAGAGGGAAAGTGACAGCAGGGACATAGGGACAGAAGGAGGGAAAGTGACAGCAGGGACATAGGGACAGGCAGCGTGAGAGAGAGGGATAGTAAGGGCATACAATAGGGACTAGGGAGAGAGAAAGGCATCAGGGTAAGATTACCTATTTAGCAGCGGCGGTGCTGAGGATGCTGTGGTCTGCGGTGCGGTGTATTAGGAGGCTGTGGTCGGCATGGTACGGAAGTGCAGAGAAGGACTGAGGGCGGCGGCAGGGCGCAAGGAGGAGGAAGCTGTGGTTGGCGGCACTGCGGCTCCTATGACCACAGCGCCACTATTTCAAATCCGCCGTTGACCTGCAGCCAATCCGGAGGGGGCAGGATAAGATCAGTGGTGAGGAGCAGGAGGGGACAGGATGGGAGCAGGAGGGGGCAGGATGGGAGCAATGGTGCGCAGCAGGAGGGGGCAAGATGGGAGTAGTGGTGCGGAGCAGGATAGGAGCAGTGGTGCAGAGCAGGGGGGCAGGATGGGAGCAGTGGTGCGGAGCAGGGGGGGCAGGATGGTAGTGAAAGGTACTCGCTCTCGCTCGCTAAGTTAAACAAGAATGTCACCTGCTCCCCACAGCTCCCGGGTCCCGGCCGCCGTTGTTCCCTCTGTGGACAGGAGCCGCGGCGCTAAGACAGATAGCCAGAGCAAGTGTGATTAGAGCTCCCGTCGTGTCCTGCTCCTCCATCTCCTCACAAGTCCCATCAACAGAGCAGCTCTCCTGTGCTCCAGGAGCCTCATACCGGGGAGTCGTCAGGAGAAGCGTGGAGACACTACATGGCACACGAACGAAACGTGACCGGGCGCCTCGAGGGCGCATTAATCGGCAGCATGGGGGGACACATTAACCAGCGGCAAGCTTGTGAGTGGGGGGGTGCCATGATGCCTATGGTCTGCACACTGCTATTAGTAAAATAAAAACAAAAAACTTTCATACATACATTACACATACATTATAAATAATTATACATACATTACATATACATTATACATAATTATACATACCGTCCACAGGAGGGGACGGGTGCAGTGTGGTGCTGAACAATTAATTAAGAGGTGGGGAGGAGAGGGGAGGGAGACCGTGACCTCACCAGAGAAGAGAGCCGTGTGGACCGGTGAAGAAGAGCCGCTTCTCGTTGCCGGAGACGCAATGAGAAGAGGGAGTAAGGTAGCCGACGCCAGGACGCTACAGTGTGACAAGTGCATAGCAGCAGGGATGCTGATCAGGGACAGCGCCTCTCCAGCCCAGTGCTCTGTGCTTTGCATCCCTTCGCTGAGCGTGTTATGCCGGACCTGGTGACAGGAGGGGCAGGTCAGGGAGGGGAGGAGACCACCTTTCTCCTTGCAGCAGCGCAAAGTTATTAGTCCTGCTGACTGAGCCACTGGTTGAGGGCCCCCAAGTGCTGTGGGCATCCATGCATTGCACTGGCTGCTGCGGCGAAAGTTCCACCTCAGCCATCTTCCGTTAATGCCTGCAGACAGGCCCTGCGCTACCTGCTCAGCAAAGAGATGCAAAGCAAGTAGGCGCCTGATTGGAGAGGAGCCTTCCTGCTCTGCATCCCTGTGCTGCGCTGCCCTGAGCCTGGCCTGACCCCCTGCAAATGCAGAATGCAACGGCACCAGGAGCCAATGTTCTGGTATCTGGGAAAGAAAGGTCAGGAGGAAAAAGTATAGCAGTTAGATGGCACCGCCAGGCCCTGGAAGGGGGCTTTGGTCCTCGATGTGTGACAGTAGGATCCTTATAGAGCATATTAGCAAATGCAGGTGAAAGATGACTATTATCATCTATCATGTCATCATCCATCTGTGTACTAACAGGCCACAGCAAAAAACCAGACATGATTCAACTATTTAGCCCAATTGGCAAACTGAGCCGAGTTTAGACAAGTGACTGTATCAGCCGATGTGTGACATTGTAAGGTACATCTATACAGATTCTTCCCTCACTCTGCTTATGTTTACCAGTTACTGGTAAATACTGCATGAGTAAGGGATTGTAAGCACTTGCAGCTTGATACCAACTTGTGGTGGAGGTGTCCTGCACCCTGTTCTCTGCATTATAAGCAGACTTTATACAGTAGGGATTTATTGATTTATACGAAGTTTGTTGTTTATACCACCTGGATGCTGGATAGGCCGAAAATAGAGGCGTTCATTCATCATGCAGTTCATTCATCATGCAGTTTAGACATCAACTTGTTTATAGGGCGGAATCGGAGTTGTATGATAATCCTGCTGCAACTGCAACCCCATACTCAGGTAAAGTGCTAAAATGCTAGTTTAAGTTTCCCCCACATGTACAAGCCAGAAATGGACTGTGTAATACGTGAAACACGTACTTTACTTATCTGAGCACTGTGCAGATCCCTCAGCTGGCCCATGCACTCCCCCAGGCTGCAGAAGTGAAACTTATACACACACAAACACATATACATACATACACACATACATATACACATACATACACACATATACAGACAGTACATACACACAGTACATACACACACTTTCTCTCACCTTTTTTCCATCCACTTACAGACAGTATCACAGGCTGGTTGGAGGGAAGGGATCTGCCTCAGCTTGGGGATCCCGTTTAGCCCCGCCCCTTTTCGTTCGTGTAACCCCGCCCCCTTTCGTTCGTGTAGCTCCGCCCACCTTCCATCCGCTCATCATGCCTCTGTAGGGAAGGAGGGAGGGCTTTAAACGGACGGCGCTGCTGCCTGTCAGTTTGCATTTGCAGGCGGCAGCAGCAGGGGGACAGGCCAGGCCCAGGGCAGCGCAGCACAGGGATGCAGAGCAAGAAGGCGCCTCTCCAATTAGGCGCCTACCTGCTTTGCATCCCTTTGCTGAGCGGGTAGCGCCGGGCCTGACTTCAAGTATCCATCCATATCTGTGCTGCATTGTTGTGAGCAGTATATAGTAGTATAGTACAGCATTGTGGTGACCAGTATACTACAGTACAATAGTCCAGTGCTGTTCTCGCTGCTCAGTGTCAGTTCACTCTCCGTAGTATCATCAGTGCTCAGTATAATCAGTGATTGATCAGTATAATCAGTTCTCAGTATAATCAGTGCGCTGTTAGACGTGCGCCCGTTTTCCGCCATTAGTGCATTGGGATTTAGACAATTGATGAAGTTATTGTGTCCCCGGTACAAAATCCCATCTAGATTCCACTTCACTAGGCAGGCGATAACGAGATTTTACCAATTAATATCAGTGATTTATAATTAATTATTAATTACAGTGATCTTGCCAAATGATTCCAGTGATTTTGTCATTTTCTTCCAGTGATTTGGACCAATAATACCATTGATTAGAACGAATAATTCCTGTGATTTTGTCATTTTCTTCCAGGGATTTGGACCAATAATACCATTGATTAGAACAAATAATTCCTGTGATTTTGTCATTTTCTTCCAGTGATTTGGACCAACAATACCACTGATTAGAACGAATAATTCCTGTGATTTTGTCATTTTCTTCCAGTGATTTGGACCAATAATACCATTGATTGAACAAATAATTCCTGTGATATTGAGGTGTTTGTGTCGTTTAGCTTAGCCGTCCAGCGACCACAGTGCACCTCTTTTTCTCTTTTCTTTGCATCATGTGCTGTTTGGGGCCAATTTTTTTAAGTGCCATCCTGTCTGCTGACACTGCAGTGCCACTCCTAGATGGGCCAGGTGTTTGTGCCGCCTTCTTGGGTCGCTTAGCTTAGTCATCCAGCGACCTCGGTGCAAATTTTAGGACTAAAAATAATATTGTGAGGTGTGAGGTGTTCAGAATAAACTGGAAATGAGTGGAAATTATGGTTATTGAGGTTAATAATGCTATAGGATCAAAATTACCCCCAAATTCTATGATTTAAGCTGTTTTTGAGGGGTTTTTGAAAAAAACCCACCCAAATCCAAAACACACCCGAATCCAGCAAAAAAAATTTAAGGGAGGTTTTGCCAAAACGCGTCCGAATCCAAAACACGGCCGCGGAACATGATACATGTATTTGTCTAGCAAGTGTACGTTAGGGTGGAGGGTCCTGGTACATAGAGACTGCACGGCTCTTAAACTATTTTATTGTTTCACTTTTTCAATCTCACAGTATTGGCCTCAGCGTGGACTGGCATCCTGGTTGCCGAGGCAACTGAGAGGCGCAACTTTAGTGAGGTCATCAGAGATGGACTGGAAGTACAGCGGGAATCCGCGTCTCCGGCCACGAGCAGAGCACTGGCAGGCTTCTTCTAGATAAAAGGTACGTGTTTCTTTTTGCACATTGGGGGTAATTCCAAGTTGATCGCAGCAGGAATTTTGTTAGCAGTTGGGCAAAACCATGTGCACTGCAGGGGAGGCAGATTTAACATGTGCAGAGAGAGTTAGATTTGGGTGGGGTGTGTTCAATCTGCAATCTAATTTGCAGTGTAAAAATAAAGCAGCCAGTATTTACCCTGCACAGAAATAAAATAACCCACCCAAATCTAACTCTCTCTGCACATGTTATATCTGCCTCCCCTGCAGTGCACATGGTTTTGCCCAACTGCTAACAAAATTCCTGCTGCGATCAACTTGGAATTACCCCCAACACCTTGACAAAGGGGCATGTGAGCCCCGAAACGTTGGCTCTCTGTGTACCATGAATACACACTATTGATTTCACAAATCCTCGAGTTCCGCTGTCATCTATTGGGAGTTATATATATACACGTGTGTGTTCCCCATATTATATAATAGCACAGAAAAGTAACATTACCATGTGCAGAGTTAATACAATATACATGTTAGTCGAATAATCTTTCACGCAGCATCCCTCCAATCTCCATTCCTCAATGTAACTGCAGTATCTGCATAAGAATATAAACAGGGGACGCACAGTAGTAAAGTACGATTATATCAAATTTAGTGAACATAACAACAACTCACATATCATAGATTTCCTGGCTGGAATCCTCTGCATTTTGAATACCCCGCTCGCTGCTTATAAGTTTAACCTGTATTCACCTGGTGTTGTAAATCTTGCACTCCTTCATTGGGCAAAATTGGCATATAATGAGGGTCATTCAGTTATGGTTGGAGTCGCCATTGCTTCTGAATACATAGAAGCAGCGACAGTATTAATATGGTAACAAAGCAGAAGGCGTCATGACTCCTGAATGTATTACCAATACGAGCTGCATCCAAGGACGTAATATCATCTCCGACACTATCAGCTGGCTGCCTGACCCGTGGGGTCACACAAGCCAGCCACCACAGCCAGCTCCAACCCAGAGGCTAGAAAACCTCCATCCTCTGATGGAGATCCAGGCACCCCCCCCCCTCCCCCCACAACAGCGGTGACATGTCTGAGTCTGGAGAAAAGGGGGCCACCGCCACCTCCTCCACAGGGCCGTCTTAACAGCAGTGTAGGTCCCTGGGCAAAGCAATGCACTGTGTCCCCTATCCATCCCCCAGCATTAGGGGGTGGTGCTATTAGTGGCAGCTTTGATGTCCCGTGGGCGGTAGAGGGTGTTCTACCTTCCACTCAGCATGTAGGACCTGGAGCGGTAATTTGTGCTAATTACTCCATTATTGTACAGATAGTGGGAGATGGGGCGGGAGGGAGAACAATAAACTGTACAAGAAGGCATTGAAGCGTCCCCGGTACATGAATTCCAGTGTGGTAGGGGGTGTTTAATACACAGGGGAGGGGTGGATAGTGGAGTGGGCTTAATACTAGAGATGTGCACCGGAAATTTTTCGGGTTTTGTGTTTTGGTTTTGGGTTCGGTTCCGTGGCCGTGTTTTGGGTTCGAACGCGTTTTGGCAAAACCTCACCGAATTTTTTTTGTCGGATTCGGGTGTGTTTTGGATTCGGGTGTTTTTTTTCAAAAAACCCTAAAAAACAGCTTAAATCATAGAATTTGGGGGTCATTTTGATCCCAAAGTATTATTAACCTCAATAACCATAATTTCCACTCATTTTCAGTCTATTCTGAACACCTCACACCTCACAATATTATTTTTAGTCCTAAAATTTGCACCGAGGTCGCTGGATGACTAAGCTCAGCGACCCAAGTGGCCGACACAAACACCTGGCCCATCTAGGAGTGGCACTGCAGTGTCACGCAGGATGGCCCTTCCAAAAAACACTCCCCAAACAGCACATGACGCAAAGAAAAAAAGAGGCGCAATGAGGTAGCTGTGTGAGTAAGCTAAGCGACCCTAGTGGCCGACACAAACACCTGGCCCATCTAGGAGTGGCACTGCAGTGTCAGGCCAGATGGCCCTTCCAAAAAATACTCCCCAAACAGCACATGACGCAAAGAAGAAAAAAAAGAGGCGCAATGAGGTAGCTGTGTGACTAAGATAAGTGACCCTAGTGGCCGACACAAACACCTGGCCCATCTAGGAGTGGCACTGCAGTGTCACGCAGGATGGCCCTTTCAAAAAATACTTCCCAAACAGCACATGACGCAAAGAAGAAAAAAAAGAGGCGCAATGAGGTAGCTGTGTGACTAAGCTAAGCGACCCTAGTGGCCGACACAAACACCTTGCCCATCTAGGAGTGGCACTGCAGTGTCATGCAGGATGTCCCTTCCAAAAAACACTCCCCAAACAGCACATGACGCAAAGAAAAATGAAAGAAAAAAGAGGTGCAAGATGGAATTGTCCTTGGGCCCTCCCACCCACCCTTATGTTGTATAAACAGGACATGCACACTTTAACCAACCCATCATTTCAGTGACAGGGTCTGCCACACGACTGTGACTGAAATGACGGGTTGGTTTGGACCCCCACCAAAAAAGAAGCAATTAATCTCTCCTTGCACAAACTGGCTCTACAGAGGCAAGATGTCCACCTCATCATCATCCTCCGATTCATCACCGTGTACATCCCCCTCCTCACAGATTATCAATTCGTCCCCACTGGAATCCACCATCACAGCTCCCTGTGTACTTTGTGGAGGCAATTGCTGCTGGTGAATGTCTCCATGGAGGAATTGATTATAATTCATTTTAATGAACATCATCTTCTCCACATTTTCTGGAAGTAACCTCGTACGCCGATTGCTGACAAGGTGAGCGGCGGCACTAAACACTCTTTCGGAGTACACACTTGTGGGAGGGCAACTTAGGTAGAATAAAGCCAGTTTGTGCAAGGGCCTCCAAATTGCCTCTTTTTCCTGCCAGTATACGTACGGACTGTCTGACGTGCCTACTTGGATGCGGTCACTCATATAATCCTCCACCATTCTTTCAATGGTGAGAGAATCATATGCAGTGACAGTAGACGACATGTCCGTAATCGTTGGCAGTTCCTTCAGTCCGGACCAGATGTCAGCATCAGCACTCGCTCCAGACTGCCCTGCATCACCGCCAGCGGGTGGGCTCGGAATTCTGAGCCTTTTTCTCGCACCCCCAGTTGCGGGAGAATGTGAAGGAGGAGATGTTGACAGGTCGCGTTCCGCTTGACTTGACAATTTTCTCACCAGCAGTTCTTTGAACCCCTGCAGACTTGTGTCTGCCGGAAAGAGAGATACAACGTAGGTTTTAAATCTAGGATCGAGCACGGTGGCCAAAATGTAGTGCTCTGATTTCAACAGATTGACCACCCGTGAATCCTTGTTAAGCGAATTAAGGGCTCCATCCACAAGTCCCACATGCCTAGCGGAATCGCTCAGTGTTAGCTCCTCCTTCAATGTCTCCAGCTTCTTCTGCAAAAGCCTGATGAGGGGAATGACCTGACTCAGGCTGGCAGTGTCTGAACTGACTTCACGTGTGGCAAGTTCAAAAGGTAGCAGAACCTTGCACAACGTTGAAATCATTCTCCACTGCGCTTGAGACAGGTGCATTCCACCTCCTATATCGTGGTCAGTTGTATAGGCTTGAATGTGGCCTTTTGCTGCTCCTCCAACCTCTGAAGCATATAGAGGGTTGAATTCCACCTCGTTACCACTTCTTGCTTCAGATGATGGCAGGGCAGGTTCAGGCGTTTTTGGTGTTGCTCCAGTCTTCTGTACGTGGTGCCTGTACGCCGAAAGTGTCCCGCAATTCTTCTGGCCACCGACAGCATCTCTTGCACGCCCCTGTCGTTTTTTAAATAATTCTGCACCACCAAATTCAAGGTATGTGCAAAACATGGGACGTGCTGGAATTTGCCCAGATTTAATGCACACACAATATTGCTGGCGTTGTCCGATGCCACAAATCCACAGGAGAGTCCAATTGGGGTAAGCCATTCTGCGATGATCTTCCTCAGTTGCCGTAAGAGGTTTTCAGCTGTGTGCGTATTCTGGAAAGCGGTGATACAAAGCGTAGCCTGCCTAGGAAAGAGTTGGCGTTTGCGAGATGCTGCTACTGGTGCCGCCGCTGCTGTTCTTGCGGTGGGAGTCAATACATCTACCCAGTGGGCTGTCACAGTCATATAGTCCTGAGTCTGCCCTGCTCCACTTGTCCACATGTCCGTGGTTAAGTGGACATTGGGTACAACTGCATTTTTTAGGACACTGGTGAGTCTTTTTCTGAGGTCTGTGTACATTTTCGGTATCGCCTGCCTAGAGAAATGGAACCTAGATGGTATTTGGTACCGGGGACACAGTACCTCAAACAAGTTTATAGTTGGCTCTGCAGTAATGATGGATACCGGAACCACGTTTCTCACCGCCCAGGATGCCAAGGCCTCAGTTATCCGCTTTGCAGCAGGATGACTGCTGTGATATTTCATCTTCCTCGCAAAGGACTGTTGGACAGTCAATTGCTTGGTGGAAGTAGTAAAAGTGGTCTTACGACTTCCCCTCTGGGATGACCATCGACTCCCAGCAGCAACAACAGCAGCGCCAGCAGCAGTAGGCGTTACACTCAAGGATGCATCGGAGGAATCCCAGGCAGGAGAGGACTCGTCAGAATTGCCAGTGACATGGCCTTCAGGACTATTGGCATTCCTGGGGAAGGAGGAAATTGACACTGAGGGAGTTGGTGGGGTGGTTTGCGTGAGCTTGGTTACAAGAGGAAGGGATTTACTGGTCAGTGGACTGCTTCCGCTGTCGCCCAAAGTTTTTGAACTTGTCACTGACTTATGATGAATGCACTGCAGGTGACGTATAAGGGAGGATGTTCCGAGGTGGTTAACGTCCTTACCCCTACTTATTACAGCTTGACAAAGGCAACACACGGCTTGACACCTGTTGTCCGCATTTCTGTTGAAATACTTCCACACCGAAGAGCTGATTTTTTTGGTATTTTCACCAGGCATGTCAATGGCCATATTCCTTCCACGGACAACAGGTGTCTCCCCGGGTGCCTGACTTAAACAAACCACCTCACCATCAGAATCCTCCTTGTCAATTTCCTCCCCAGCGCCAGCAACACCCATATCCTCCTCATCCTGGTGTACTTCAACACTGACATCTTCAATCTGACTATCAGGAACTGGACTGCGGGTGCTCCTTCCAGCACTTGCAGGGGGCGTGCAAATGGTGGAAGGCGCATGCTCTTCACGTCCAGTGTTGGGAAGGTCAGGCATCGCAACCGACACAATTGGACTCTCCTTGTGGATTTGTGATTTAGAAGAACGCACAGTTCTTTGCTGTGCTTTTGCCAGCTTAAGTCTTTTCATTTTTCTAGCGAGAGGCTGAGTGCTTCCATCCTCATGTGAAGCTGAACCACTAGCCATGAACATAGGCCAGGGCCTCAGCCGTTCCTTGCCACTCCGTGTGGTAAATGGCATATTGGCAAGTTTACGCTTCTCCTCCGACGATTTTATTTTAGATTTTTGAGTCCTTTTTTTACTGATATTTTGTGTTTTGGATTTTACATGCTCTGTACTATGACATTGGGCATCGGCCTTGGCAGACGACGTTGATGGAATTTCATTGTCTCGGCCATGACTAGTGGCAGCAGCTTCAGCACGAGGTGGAAGTGGATCTTGATCTTTCCCTATTTTTGGAACCTCAACATTTTTGTTCTCCATATTTTAATAGGCACAATTAAAAGGCACCTCAGGTAAACAATGGAGATGGATGGATACTAGTATACTTATGGATGACGAGTGACTGACGACACAGAGGTAGCTACAGCCGTGGACTACCGTACTGCGTCTGCTAGTATAGAAATGATAATGATATAAAAAATATATATATATCACTACTGCAGGTATATATTATATAATGACGGACCTGCTGGACACTGTCAGCAGACTCCTAAACTACTAGTATGAAGAAGATAGAAAAAAAACCCCCACCACAGGTAGGTATACAATTATGGACGAGCACTGACGACACAGAGGTAGCTACAGCCGTGGACTACCGTACTGCGTCTGCTAGTATAGAGATGATAATGATATAAAAAATATATATATATCACTACTGCAGGTATATATAATATAATGACGGACCTGCTGGACACTGTCAGCAGACTCCTAAACTACTAGTATGAAGAAGATAGAAAAAAAAAAACCACCACAGGTAGGTATACAATTATGGACGAGCACTGACGACACAGAGGTAGCTACAGCCGTGGACTACCGTACTGCGTCTGCTAGTATAGAGATGATAATGATATAAAAAATATATATATATCACTACTGCAGGTATATATAATATAATGACGGACCTGCTGGACACTGTCAGCAGACTCCTAAACTACTAGTATGAAGAAGATAGAAAAAAAAACCCCACCACAGGTAGGTATACAATTATGGACGAGCACTGACGACACAGAGGTAGCTACAGCCGTGGACTACCGTACTGCATCTGCTAGTATAGAGATGATAATGATATAAAAAATATATATATATCACTACTGCAGGTATATATAATATAATGACGGACCTGCTGGACACTGTCAGCAGACTCCTAAACTACTAGTATGAAGAAGATAGAAAAAAAAAACCCACCACAGGTAGGTATACAATTATGGACGAGCACTGATGACACAGAGGTAGCTACAGCCGTGGACTACCATACTGCGTCTGCTAGTATTGAGATGATAATGATATAAAAAATATATATATATCACTACTGCAGGTATATATAATATAATGACGGACCTGCTGGACACTGTCAGCAGACTCCTAAACTACTAGTATGAAGAAGATAGAAAAAAAAACCCCACCACAGGTAGGTATACAATTATGGACGAGCACTGACGACACAGAGGTAGCTACAGCCGTGGACTACCGTACTGCATCTGCTAGTATAGAGATGATAATGATATAAAAAATATATATATATCACTACTGCAGGTATATATAATATAATGACGGACCTGCTGGACACTGTCAGCAGACTCCTAAACTACTAGTATGAAGAAGATAGAAAAAAAACCCCCACCACAGGTAGGTATACAATTATGGACGAGCACTGACGACACAGAGGTAGCTACAGCCATGGACTACCGTACTGCGTCTGCTAGTATAGAGATGATAATGATATAAAAAAAATATATATATATCACTACTGCAGGTATATATAATATAATGACGGACCTGCTGGACACTGTCAGCAGACTCCTAAACTACTAGTATGAAGAAGATAGAAAAAAAAACCCCACCACAGGTAGGTATACAATTATGGACGAGCACTGATGACACAGAGGTAGCTACAGCCGTGGACTACCGTACTGCGTCTGCTAGTATTGAGATGATAATGATATAAAAAATATATATATATCACTACTGCAGGTATATATAATATAATGACGGACCTGCTGGACACTGTCAGCAGACTCCTAAACTACTAGTATGAAGAAGATAGAAAAAAAAAAACCACCACAGGTAGGTATACAATTATGGACGAGCACTGACGACACAGAGGTAGCCACAGCCATGGACTACCGTACTGCGTCTGCTAATATAGAGATGATAAAGATGATAGAGATGAACAAAAAAAATATAACACTACTGCAGGTAAATATTTATATAATATAATGAATGACGGACCTGCTGGACACTGTCAGCAGAATGCGTTTATAGAATAAAAAAAAAAAACACCACAGGAGTGTTTAACTTTTTCAGGCAGACAATATACTGGTGGTCACTGGCCAGTCACACTGGCAGCAAAAGTGTGCACTGTACTCCTGCTATAACTGCACCCCAGTCTCCCCCACAATTCAGCTGTGTGAGCAGTGAGCACTCAGCACAGTCAGATATACATAGATGATATTATCATGCAGCACACTGAGGCTGAGCACAGATATGGTATGTGACTGTGTATCGTTTTTTTCAGGCAGAGAACGGATTATATTAAATAATAAATAAAACTGGTGGTGGTCACTAGTAACTATCAGCAAAACTCTGCACTCTGAGTACTCCTAATGCTCCCCAAAATTACTAAGTTAGTAGTAAATCAACTCAAGTGTCTCTATCTATTCTAACGGAGAGGACGCCAGCCACGTCCTCTCCCTATCAATCTCAATGCACGTGTGAAAATGGCGGCGACGCGCTGCTCCTTATATAGAATCCGAGTCTCGCGATAGAATACGAGCCTCGCGAGAATCCGACAGCGGGATGATGACGTTCGGGCGCGCTCGGGTTAACCGAGCAAGGCGGGAAGATCCGAGTCTGACTCGGACCCGTGTAAAAAGGCTGAAGTTCGGGGGGGTTCGGATTCCGAGGAACCGAACCCGCTCATCTCTACTTAATACTAATAATTTTCTTTCTTTTTTTATTCAATAATCTTTTATTAGTTTTCCTTTTTAATTTAAACCAAAAAAAAAAAAAAAAACAGAACACCAAACAAAAATACATTTCCAAAACTAAGGGAATACGCAGATTCCCAAATCTAAGAACTTCCAATTACAGTATTAGAGATGTGCAGTCTTTATTTCCAAGGTAGACATATATAAATCAGGAAAAATGTCACGTCATCACAGATTATTCAAATACAATATACATATACTTCTCAGGTATCTAGCTATATTAATTATGCAATACAAATCATCGAGTACGGGCAGAGGAGTTGCTGGCCGCGGGCCCCAAGTAGCGCTATACAAGAAGGTGAGGCAAATCTCCCGGTACAAATCCAGCTTCCATAATCCTACCCAATCCCTGTGGTATGCGTCATAATCTTCTATCGCACCCAAATATCGATCACACAATGGCGAGTAATCAGTCACTCCGGTTTATTGAGTGTGGGGACTCGCAAGTCGTGATATTTACCCCACAAGTCGTGATATTTTTTCCTTGCTTTCCTGGCTAAGTATTAGAGATGTGCAGCGGGCATTTTTCGGTTTTGTGTTTTAGTTTTGGATTGGGGTCCGCAGTCGTGTTTTGGATTCAGACGCGTTTTGGCAAAACCACCCTTTCGAATTTTTGTCGGATTCGGATGCGTTTTGGTTTTGGGTGTTTTTAAAAAAAAAAACCTCAAAAACAGCTTAAATCATAGAATTTGGGGGTCATTTTGATCCCATAGTATTATTAACCTCAATAACCATAATTTCCACTAATTTCCAGTCTATTCTGAACACCTCACAATATTATTTGTAGTCCTAAAATTTGCACCAAGGTCGCTGGATGACTAAGCTAAGCGACCCAAGTGGGCGGCACAAACACCTGGCCCATCTAGGAGTGGCGCTGCAGTGTCAGACAGGATGGCACTTAAAAAAAATAGTCCCCAAACAGCACATGATACAAAGATAAATAAAAAAAAAGAGGTGCAAGATGGAATTGTCCTTGGGCCCTCCCACTCACCCTTATGTTGTATAAACGACTGTGGCTGAAATGACTGGTTGGTTTGGACCCACACCAAAAAAAGAAGCAATCAATCTCTCCATGCACAAACTGGCTCTACAGAGGCAAGATGTCCACCTCATCCTCATCCCCCGATTCCTCACCCCTTTCACTGTGTACATCCTCCTCCTCACAGAGTATTAATTCGTCCCCACTGGAATCCACCATTACAAGTCCCTGTGTACTTTCTGGAGGCAATTGCTGGTAAATGTCTCCACAGAGGAATTTATTATAATTCATTTTGTTGATTCTTCTCCACATTTTCTGGAAGTAACCTCCTACGCCGATCGCTGACAAGGTGACCGGCTGCACTAAACACTCTTTCGGAGTACACACTGGAGGGGGGGCAACTTAGGTAAAATAAAGCCAGTTTGTGCAAGGGCCTCCAAATTGCCTCTTTTTCCTGCCAGTATACGTACGGACTGTCTGACATGCCTACTTGGATGCTGTCACTCATATAATCCTCCAACATTCTTTCAATGGTGACAGAATCATATGCAGTGACAGTAGACGACATGTCAGTAATCATTGGCAGGTCCTTCAGTCCGGACCAGATGTCAGCACTTGCTCCTGACTGCCCTGCATCACCGCCAGCGGGTGGTTTTGGAAATGTTATCCTTTTCCTGGCAGCTCCAGTGGCAGTAGAAAATGAAGGAGGACTTGACAATTGTCTCACCAGCAGGTCTTTGAACATCTGCAGACTTCTGTCTGCCGGAAAGAGATACAACATAGGCTTTAAACCTAGGATCGAGCACGGTGGCCAAAATGTAGTGCTCTGATTTCAACAGATTGACCACCCATGAATCCTAGTTAAGTGAATGAAGGGCTCCATCCACAAGTCCCACATGCCTAGCGGGATCGCTCTGTTTTAGCTCCTCCTTCAATCTCTCCAGCTGCTTCTGCAAAAGCCTGATGAGGGGAATGACCTGACTTAGGCTGGCAGTGTCTGAACTGACTTCACGTGTGGCAAGTTCAAAGGGTTGCAGAACCTTGCACAATGTTGAAATCATTCTCCACTGCGCTTGAGTCAGGTGCATTCCCCCTCCTTTGCCTATATCGTAGGCAGATGTATAGGCTTGAATGGCCTTTTGCTGCTCCTCCATCCTCTGAAGCATATAGAGGGTTGAATTCCACCTCGTTACTACCTCTTGCTTCAGCTGATGGCAGGTCATGTTCATCAGTGTTTGCTGGAGCTCCAGTCTTCGGCACGCGGTGGCTGAATGCCGAAAGTGGCCCGCAATTCTTCGGGCCACCGACAGCATCTCCTGCACGCCCCTGTCATTTTTAAAAAAAATTCTGCACCACCAAATTAATTGTATGTGCAAAACATGGGACGTGCTGGAATTTTCCCACATGTAATGCACGCACAATATTGGTGGCGTTGCCCAATATCACAAATCCCCAGGAGAGTCCAATTGGGGTAAGCCAATCTGCTATGATGTTCCTCAGTTTCCGTAAGAGGTTGTCAGCTGTGTGCCTCTTATGGAAAGCGGTGATACAAAGCGCTGCCTAGGAACGAGTTGGCATTTGCGAGATGCTGCTACTGGTGCCGCCGCTGTTGTTGCTGCGGGAGGCAATACATCTACCCAGTGGGCTGTCACAGTCATATACAGTAGTCCTTAGTCTGCCCTGCTCCACTTGTCCGTGGTTAAGTGGACAGTGGGTACAACTGCATTTTTTAGGACACTGGTGACTCTTTTTCTGATGTCTGTGTACATTCTCGGTATCGCCTGCCTAGAGAAGTGGAACCTAGATGGGATTTGGTACCGGGGACACACTACCTCAAGCAATTCTTTAAGTCCCTGTGAACTAACGGTGGATACCGGACACACGTCTAACACCAACATAATTGTCAAGGCCTGAGTTATCCGCCCTGCAACAGGATGATTGCTATGATATTTCATCATCCTCGCAAAGGACTGTTGGACAGTCAATTGCTTACTGGAAGTAGTACAAGTGGTCTTCCAACTTCCCCTCTGGGATGACGATCGACTCCCAGCAGCAACAACAGCAGCGCCAGCAGCAACAGCAGCAATAGGCATTACACTCAAGGATCCATCGGAGGAATCCCAGTTAGGAGAGGACTCATCAGACTTGCCAGTGACATGGCCTGCAGGACTATTGGCGTTCCTGTGTAAGGAGGAAATTGACATTGAGGGAGTTGGTGGTGTGGTTTGCAGGAGCTTGGGTACAAGAGTAAGAAGGGATTTAGTTGTCAGTGGACTGCTTCCGCTGTCACCCAAAGTTTTTGAACTTGTCAATGACTTCTGATGAATGCGGTCCAGGTGACATATAAGGGAGGATGTTCCTAGGTGGTTAACGTCCTTACCTCTACTTATTACAGCTTGACAAAGGCAACACACAGCTTGACACCTGTTGTCCGCATTTCTGTTGAAATAATTCCACACCGAAGAGGAGATTTTTTTTTGTATTTTGACCAGGCATGTCAATTGCCTTATTCATCCCACGGACAACAGGTGTCTCCCCGGCTGCCTGACTTAAACAAACCACTTCACCATCAGAATCCTCCTCGTCAATTTCCTGCTCAGCGCCAGCAACACCCATATCTACATCCTGGTGTACTTCAACAGTGACATCTTCAATTTGAATATCAGGAACTGGACTGTGGGCAGGGCCGTCTTAACAGCAGTGTTAGCCCCTGGGCACAGCAATGCCGTGGGCCCCCTACCCATCCTCCAGCGGCAGCTTTGATGTCCCACGGGTGGTAGGGGATGTTCTATCTTCCGTTCAGCATGTAGGACCTGGAGCAGTAATTTCTGCTAATTACTCCTTTACTGCACAGATGGTGGCGGGAGGGAGAACACTAATCTGTAGAAGAGGGCTGCGGGCTGAATGAAGGGGCCCTGGTACATGACTTCTAGGGTGGTAGGGGTTGTTTAATATGCAGGGGAGGAGTGGATAGTGGAGTGGGCTTAATATTTATCATTTTACGGTGGGAGGGCAGCTTGCTTGATTGCAGATCTCTCAAGATCCTGAAAATATATTTCTTAGATTTGAATGGGATAAAAAACGAAAGAGTCCCACCTTTCGAGAGGTACTGGGGACTTGGGGGTCAGAGTTCATGAGCCAGAGCAATCCACCAATGAAAATCTAAAACTGCATATTAGGCATGTGGAGCTGGAGCAGGGACCAGCTGCTAGAAGGCTGATATCTCTGGTTCTGGGTATAGCAGAGACAAGCTGCCAGTGTCCACCAAAAGGGAAGAGTCCCAGCTTTTGGAGTATATCCTCAGAAAAACTCTAAGTCAGACAGAACCAGAGATATCTGGCTGGGAAGAGCAATTAACAGGCTTGGTAGGGGAACGCTGCTTTCAAGTCAGATATCTCCAGTTCCCCAGAGCCGATTTTCAAAAATTTGGTACCTCTGGAAAGAGGGGACCCTCAGCTATCAGCCTAGGGCCCTTATACTCCTGGGGCCCTTGGGCAAGAGCCCATTGAGCCCATATGAAAAGATGGCCCTGACTGTGGGTACTCCTTCCAGCACTTGTAGGGGGCGTTCAAATGGTGGAAGGAGCCACTTCTTCCCATCCAGTGTTGGGAAAGTCAGGCATCGCACCCGCTGACACATTTGGACTCCTTGGGGATTTGTGATTTAGAACGCACAATTCTTTGCTGTGCTTTTGCCAGCTTAACTCTTTTCATTTTTCTAGCGGGAGGATGAGTGCTTCCATCCTCATGTGAAGCTGAACCACTAGCCATGAACATAGGCCCGGGCCTCAGCCGTTCCTTGCCACTCCATGTCATAAATGGCATATTGGCAAGTTTACGCTTCTCCTCAGACGATTTTAATTAAAAAAATTTGGTCAATTTACTGAACTTTTGCTTTTTGGATTTTACATGCTCTCTACTATGACATTGGGCATCGGCCTTGGCAGACGACGTTGATGGCATTGAGTCGTCTCTGCCATGACTAGTGGCAGCAGCTTCAGCACTAGGTGGAAGTGGATCTTGAGCTTTCCCTATTTTACCCTCCACATTTTTGTTCTCCATTTTTTAATGTGTGGAATTATATGCCAGTAATATATCTGGAATTAGACAGCGGTAATGTCTGGAATTAGATACCACTAGATAGATACCAGATACCACTGTGACTGGAATGATGATGACCTATGCACAGTGACAGGACACTACCACAGCACCCTACAGCAGCAGCAAGATGCAGCAAAAGACACTGGACTATTAGTAATGTACTGTAGTATACTGGCCACCACAATGCAGCACAAGACAATGAGCAGTGATACTGAGCACTGATGAGGATAATACTGAGAACTGACACAGAGCAGCAAGATTCAGCACAAGACACTGGACTATTAGATATGTACTGTAGTATACTGAGCATCACAATGCAGCACAAGACAATGAGCAGTGGTACTGAGCACTGATGAGGATACTAGAACTGACACCGAGCAGCAAGATGCAGCACTGGACTATTAGTAATGTATTGTAGTATACTGAGCACCACAATGCAGCACAAGACAATGAGCAGTGATACTGAGCACTGATGAGGATACTACTGAGAACTGACACTGAGCAGGAGAGACACACTACTAGTATTACTGAGCAGCAATAAGTAAGCACTGATACTGAGCACTGATATTGAGATTTCCACTGAGAGAACGTAGCCACGTCCTCTCTGCTCTCTCTACAATGCACGAGTGAAAATGGCGGCGACGTGCAGCTCTTTATATGGAATCCGAATCTCGCGAGAATCCGACAGCGGGATGATGAAATTTTCCCTCGTTCGGGTTTTCAGAGTCAGGCAGGAATAACCGAGCCTGCCTCGGACCCGTGTAAACCCCGTGGAGTTCGGTGGGGTTCGTTTCTCGGAGAATTGAACCCGCTCATCTCTGCTAAGTATACATATTTCTTGTGAGAGGCCGTTTCATTAACAAGCGAAACCCGTGACTGTAATGTGGGAGCATCTTTAGCCAACCAGAGCCTGGTGATACACACCTTGGCCAGGCCACAGAGATTAATTATATATCGTCTGCTAGGAGCATCCAGGGTATCTTCCTCTATAGCTGACAACACACATACCACTGGGGTACACACAAACGATGGAATTCCAGTCAACACTAAGACATTAATAACACCAGATCAGAATACTACTATCTTGGGGCAAAGCCAGATAATGTACCAGAGATCTGCATCCAAACTGCCACATTTAGGATATCTGGTAGAATGAGTACCCCCTATGCGGCACAATCTCACTGGTGTCATATACACTCTGTGTATAATAAACAATTGGATTTGCTGATATCTAGTGGTGGTAGTAGATAACCGTGGAGAGCATAGAGCACCTTCCCATACCTCATCTGAAATTGATCCAAAGTCTGATTCCCACTTATTTCTAAGAGAAGACAGTGGGTCAGAGTAGTGAGACCGAAGTACACTTGTATAAATATTGGATACCAAATGCCCATTCCCCAGGTTTTGTAAAAGGGACTTGACTGGGGAGTCGATAATCATCGGAGGGGTATTGAAAAACTGTGCGTTATTCGCATGTCTCAATTGCAGGTAGCAGTAGAAATTAAAGGAGGGTATATTATAGTCCTGTTGGAGCTGCTGAAAAGATTTCGATATATCGCCATTATACAAGTGTCCCAGGGATGTTACACCCCATCTCCCCCACACCGCCCTAGGTTGTAGCGAGGCTAATTCTGGGAAACCAAGGACATTGTATAATGGAGTATCTGGGTCTGTACCTTGGCCTAGTAAGATAGTATGTACCTGTTTTCATACAAGAATGGCCTGTTTTATTATAGGGATCTTGGATAGTTTAGTGTTCCCCCAGAGTAACATTTGTAAGGGTGTGCCATCAGGATACTCCTGCAGAAACATTTGTGAGTGTATAGTGAGAGTATTGGAGTCAGTCACCCATTCCCAGATATGCGCTAACTGCGCAGCGTAATAATAAAATGTAAAAATAGGGAGGGCTAAGCCTCCCATCAATCTTGGTCTAGACAAGGTGTCAAGCCTCAACCGTGCTCTCCTGCTAGCCCAAATCAAGGAAGATCGCAAGCTGTCAATTTACCTGAAAATTTTTAAGCCAATATATATAGGTGACTGCTGAAGGACATAAAAGAGCTTAGGTAGATACACCATTTTCACCAAGTTGACCCTACCAGTAACAGTCAGAGGCAAAGTCCCCCAAACCTTGACTTTCGAGCGAAGATACACAATCTGCAGCATAACATTAAGAGAAACACAGGTACAAGGATCATTCGATACCCATATATTTGAAAGAATCTACCCATTTAAGTGGGATATGGATCAATGGGGCTACCGGGATTTGGCCCCTAAGTGGAGTGAGGTTGGATTTATCCCAGTTAATTTTGAGCCCGAAGAAGTGTCCATAGGTATTTATCAAATCTAGGAGTATAGGCATAGAGGAAACGTAATCATCAACGAATAGTAAGAGGTCATCAGCGTATAATGCTATTCTGTCCTCTCTTGCACCCACCCTAATGCCCAGAATGTCGTGACTAGCTCTAATCAAACATGCCAATGGCTCAATAGCAATGGTGAACAGAGTGGGGGACAGAGGGCAGCCTTGTCTCGTTCCCCTAGACAGGGGGAAGGAGTGCGACACATACCCATTCACTGAAACTCTGGCCATGGGCAGGAAATATAGTAATTTACCATAGCCGATAAAATTGGGACCCATGCCAAATCTACTCATAGTTTCCCATAGGAAGGCCCATTCCGCCGAATCAAAGGCCTTTGCGTCATCTAAAGAGGCTACAATGAAAGAGCAGGCCTCCCCCCGAGACACCTGAAAATGAGTGAACAGGCGTCCTAAATTAACAGCAGTGGACTTACCAGGCATAAAACCTGTTTGGTCAGGGTGATTGATTTGGGTTATAACCCGACTGAGTCTGGAAGCCAGGACCTTGGCTAGGATTTTAATATCTGTGGGCAGCAGAGAGATAGGACGATATGACTCAACCCTCTTGGGGTCCTTATCAGGCTTAGGAATCGCTATGATTAATGCCTCCGCCATAGATGGGAGAAGCATGTTTTGGGCAAAGATTGTATTAAATAAACTAAGCAGCTGGGGGGATAAAAAATTGAGTGTGCTTCTTATACAACTCTGATGGAATGCCATCAAGGCCAGAAGCCTTACCATCTGGGGAAGCGGTGATCGCCGCTTCAATCTCCTCCAATGATATAGGAGCATCAAGAAGAGCTCTGACATCACTTGAGATACAGGGCTATTAGATTCCATCTAAATAATCACTCAATTCTAGCGGGGAACAGTTTAATTTGGAGCTATACAGCGCTTGATAATACGATACAAATTCCGCTACAATTTGGGGGGTGCGGTCTAACACAGTCCCGGCAGAATTCACAACCTCCACTACCGTATGAGAGGATCGGTCCCCTCTTGCAAGATTAGCCAAATCAGAACCCGGTCTACCCCTGCATAGGCACGCGCAGGGGGGGTTTCTGGTTGCCCAGAAACCCCCCTTCACCTGGCCAGAAGCTTAAATTATGACCACTATAGCAATAGCTAGAGCTGCCACCACAACATACAGTGTAAGAGACAGTTCTGTCTCCTACTGGTTCTATTATGTTTGTGTAGTTATTTATTATGGGATGTTTAACCTTTTGCTGACCACTTTTGTTATTTATATTAGTTTAATACGTTTGATACAGCGTATAACATGCACTATAAATATTGTAATTATTAAAACAGTACTCCATACACTATCCAGTGTATAAAAAGACCAAGAGGTACATATGTATGTCCAGGGTAGGTACTTCTACCGGTCCCCCAGACTCCTGCACTTGTTCCAATGTTCCACAGGGTGGGAGATTGTGGATTGCATTTGGAAACCCCCCTCTAGAAATCCTGCGTTTGCCCCTGACCTGTAGCGTATTGGACATGCGAGGAGAAGAGAAGTCTGTGCTGGGTTTTCCCCCACAGATACTCCTTCCATTCTTTTTGAGCATTGAGCCAATCCAGCTTAGAGGTATCCAAGCCATCCTGCATATATACCATCTCAGAAGCAACAACCCGGGCCTCTAACTCAGCTTCACGTTTCCTAAAGGAGGATTTAAGACTTCCCACCCTTTTGATCGAAGTCCCTCTCAGAAAAGCTTTAAATGTGTCCCACAGCAGGGAGAAATCAGTGGTGTCTTTATTGAAATCAAAGAATTCTAGCCAGCTAGCTTCCAATTCAGATCCCTCACCCATATGCGTCAGCCAGAAAGGGTTAAATTTCCACACTGCCTGTCCTTGCTGACAGTTTAAGTCAATATGTACCGATATAGGGGAGTGATCCGAAATACCCCTAGTCTCATACCGAACATTATGAACCTTAGGCAAGAGCTCCCGAGAAAGGAGAGCCAAGTCTATCCTAAAGAAGAAAGAGTGTGAGTGTGAAAAACACGAATATTGCCTCAAATCAGGATACTTAAATCTCCAGGGATCAACCAAACCCAGCTCAGAGACAGTATCTGCAAACGGAGATCGCTTTGGCTGTGGGTTGGAGGATGCCGCAGACAACCTATCCAACTCATGGTTTAAAACATTGTTTCTCTAACGTCCTAGTGGATGCTGGGGACTCCGTAAGGACCATGGGGAATAGACGGCTCCGCAGGAGACATGGGCACTTTAAGAAATAATTTAGATTCTGGTGTGCTCTGGCTCCTCCCTCTATGTCCCTCCTACAGACCTCAATTTGAGACTGTGCCTGGACGAGCTGGGTGCTGTTCAGTGAGCTCTCCTGAGCTTGCTGTGAGAAAGTATTTTGTTAGGTTTTTTATTTTCAGGGAGCTCTGCTGGCAACAGACTCCCTGCATCGTGGGACTGAAGGGAGAGAAGCAGCCCTACTCTATGAAGCTAGGTCCTGCTTTTTAGGCTACTGGACACCATTAGCTCCAGAGGGATCGTACGCAGGATCTCACCCTCGCCGTCCGTTCCCGGAGCCACGCCGCCGTCCCCCTCGCAGAGCCGGAAGACAGAAGCCGGGTGAGTATGAGAAGCAAGAAGACTTCGAAATCGGCAGCAGAAGACTCCGTTCTTCACTGAGGTAACGCACAGCACTGCAGCTGTGCGCCATTGCTCCCACACACCTCACATACTCCGGTCACTGTAAGTGTGCAGGGCGCAGGGGGGGGGGGGGGGGGCGCCCTGGGCAGCATATGGACCTCTTTTGGCAAAAGTACACATGTATACAGTTTGGCACTGTATATATGTATGAGCCCCCGCCAAGAAAATGCATATTTGAGCGGGACAGAAGCCCACCATCGAGGGGGCAGGGCTTCTCCCTCAGCACTCACCAGCGCCATTTTTTCTCCACAGCTCCGCTGAGAAGAAGCTCCCCAGGCTCTCCCCTGCAGATTCACGGTAGAAGAGGGTTAAAAGAGAGGGGGGGGCACATTAATTAGGCGCAAAAACACAATATACAGCAGCTACTGGGTTAACATTAAGTTACTGTGTTATTCCTGGGTGATAGCGCTGGGGTGTGTGCTGGCATACTCTCTCTCTCTCCAAAGGGCCTTGTGGGGGAACTGTCTTCGAAAAGGGCATTCCCTGTGTGTGTGGTGTGTCGGTACGCTTGTGTCGACATGTCTGATGAGGAAGGCTATGTGGAAGCAGAGCGGGAGCAAATTAATGTGGTGTCTCTGCCGACGGCACCGACACCTGATTAGATGGATATGTGGAAGGTTTTAAATGATAGTGTGAATTCCTTACATAAAAGGTTAGAAAAAGCTGAAGCCTTAGGACAGTCAGGGTCCCTGCCCATGCCTGATCCTATGTCGCAGAGGCCGTCAGGGTCTCAGAAGCGCCCACTATCCCAAATTGTTGACACAGATACCGACATGGATTCTGACTCCAGTGTCGATTACGATGATGCAAAGTTACAGCCAAAATTGGCTAAATCCATCCGTTATATGATTATAGCAATTAAGGATGTGTTGCACATCACAGAGGAAATCCCAGTCCCTGACGGGAGGGTTCATATGTATGGGGAAAAGAAGCCACAGGTAACCTTTCCCCCTTCACATGAGCTAAATGAGTTATGTGAAAAGGCTTGGGAATCTCCAGATAAAAAACTGCAGATTTCCAAAAGGATTCTTATGGCGTATTCTTTCCCGCCAACGGACAGGTTACGCTGGGAATCCTCCCCTAGGGTGGACAAGGCTTTAACACGCTTGTCCAAGAAGGTAGCCCTGCCGTCACAGGATACGGCTACCCTCAAAGATGCTACGGATAGAAAACAGGAGGGTACCCTGAAGTCCATTTATACAAATTCAGGTACCTTACTGAGGCCGGCAATCGCGTCAGCCTGGGTGTGTATTGCTGTAGCAGCATGGACGGATACCCTATCTGAGGAACTTGATACCTTAGACAAGGATACTATATTAATGACCCTGGGGCATATAAAAGACGCTGTCCTATATATGAGAGATGCTCAAAGAGACATTAGTCTGCTGGGTTCTAGAATCAATGCTATGTCAATTTCTGAGAACAAATGTGAATGGAACAGAGAATAGCGCTTGGTGGACCGAAGCAGCCTGGGTGTATTCTGGTGGTACCCAATCACCTTAAAGACTAATAAACAACAAATATTTGTGAATACACCGTTGGCGCTCCACCCTTTCAATAGAAGTCACATAGAAATCTTGATAAGTAATCCCGAAATGAGTCCTATGTTTCACTTGTAGGGTTCTTCTTTCTAAGTGTTCTTCTCCAGGAATTAATTCAAGATTTTTCTTGTGTGGAGATATTCATCATAGAGAGAAGAAATAGCACATATAGTGTAGTAATTTGAGTAAAAAGTGAGTTTTATTGAAGTGCATAAAATTCTTGTATCCAATAAAAGTGGCAAATTCACACTATAATAAAATTGGAACCGTACCGTGACGAGCTCCCAGCATGGAGCAATGAAAAGAGTAAAATTGGAAGGTTCCGGAATTCCTCCCTCCTCCCTTCACGCAAAACACCGGCCGCAGGACCTGGTAGGGTTCTCCTATTATTCAAAATGCAGGTAGATGGATCATTAGATGCCGCCAACGCGTTTCGAGTTGTATATAACTCTTCCTTTCTGCCAGAAGGGTCCTGTGGACTCGGCAATGGACAGGTGATGCCGACTCAAAAAGGCATATGGAGGTTTTACCTTACAAGGGTGAGGAATTGTTTGGGGAGGGTCTCTTGGACCTGGTCTCCACAGCTACTGCTGAAAAGTCAAATTTTTTGCCATATATTTCCTCACAGCCTAAGAAAGCACCGTATTATCAAATGCAGTCCTTTCGATCTCAGAAAAACAAGAAAGTTCGAGGTGCGTCCTTTCTTGCCAGAGGCAGGGGCAGAGGAAAGAAGCTGCACAAAACAGCTAGTTCCCAGGAACAGAAGTCCTTCCCGGCCTCTACAAGATCCACCGCATGACGCTGGGGCTCCACAGGCACAAGTGGGTTCACTCCCAGTTGGATCCCTGGGCAATAGAGATTGTGTCTCAGGGATACAAGCTGGAATTTGAAGAGATGCCCCCTCACCGATACCTCAAATCGGCCCTGCCAGCTTCCCCCCAGGAGAGGGAATTAGTGTTAACTGCAATTCAAAAATTGTATCTTCAACAGGTGGTGGTCAAGGTTCCCCTCCTTCAACAGGGAAGGGGTTATTATTCGACCATGTTCGTAGTCCCGAAACCGGACGGTTCGGTCAGACCCATATTGAATTTAAAATCCCAGAACATGTACCTGAAAAGGTTCCGGTTCAAGATGGAATAGCTGAGAGCGGTTATCGCAAGCCTGGAAGGGGGGGGGGGATTTTATGGTGTCTCTGGACATAAAGGATGCATACCTTCAGGTCCCCATTTATCTGCCTCATCAGGCGTACCTCAGATTTGTGGTACAGGATTGTCATTGCCAATTTCAGACGTTGCCGTTTGGTCTCTCCACGGCACCGAGAATATTTACCAAGGTAATGGCGGAAATGATGGTACTCCTGCGAAAGCAAGGGGTCACAATTATCCCATACTTGGACGATCTCCTCATAAAAGCGAGATCAAGAGAGCAGTTGCTAATCAGCGTAGCACTTTCTCTGGAAGTGTTACGGCAACACGGCTGGATCCTAAATATTCCAAAGTCGCAGTTGGTCCCTACGACTCGTCTGCCTTTCCTGGGCATGATCCTAGACACAGACCAGAAAAGGGTTTATCTCCCGATAGAGAAAGCTCAGGAACTCATGACTCTGGTCAGGCACCTATTAAAACCGAAACAGGTGTCTGTGCATCTCTGCACTCGAGTCCTGGAAAAGATGGTGGCATCATACGAGGCCATTCCCTTCGGCAGGTTCCATGCGAGGACTTTCCAATGGGACCTACTGGACAAGTGGTCCGGGTCACATCTACAGATGCATCGGTTAATCACCCTATCCCCCAGGGCCAGGGTGTCTCTCCTGTGGTGGCTGCAGAGTGCTCACCTTCTCGAGGGCCGCAGATTCGGCATTCAGGACTGGGTCCTGGTGACCACGGACGCAAGCCTCCGAGGTTGGGGTGCAGTCACACAGGGAAGAAATTTCCAAGGTCTGTGGTCAAGTCAAGAGACTTGCCTTCACATCAACATCCTGGAACTAAGGGCCATATACAACGCCCTACGTCAAGCGGAGACCCTGCTTCGCGACCAACCGGTTCTAATTCAGTCAGACAACATCACCGCAGTGGCTCATGTAAACCGCCAAGGCGGCACAAGGAGCAGAGTGGCGATGGCGGAAGCCACCAGAATTCTTCGCTGGGCGGAGAATCACGTAAGCGCACTGTCAGCAGTGTTCATCCTGGGAGTGGACAACTGGGAAGCAGACTTCCTCAGCAGACACAACCTCCACCCGGGAGAGTGGGGACTTCATCAGGAAGTCTTCGCACAGATTACAAGTCGGTTGGCACTGCCACAGGTGGACATGATGGCATCCCGCCTCAACAAAAAGCTACAGAGGTATTGCGCCAGGTCAAGAGACCCTCAGGCGATAGCTGTGGACGCCCTGGTGACACTGTGGGTGTTCCAGTCGGTCTATGTATTTCCTCCTCTTCCTCTCATACCCAAGGTGCTGAGGATAATAAGAAAAAGAAGAGTGAGAACAATACTCATTGTTCCAGATTGGCCACGAAGGACTTGGTATCCAGATCTGCAAGAAATGCTCACAGAGGACCCGTGGCCTCTTCCTCTAAGACAGGACTTGTTGCAACAGGGGCCCTGTCTGTTCCAAGACTTACCGCGGCTGCGTTTGACGGCAGAGAAAGGCATTCCGGATGAGGTCATTCCTACGCTGATAAAGGCTAGGAAGGACGTGACAGCTCAACATTATCACCGTATATGGCGAAAATATGTTGCTTGGTGTGAGGCCAGGAATGCTCCTACGGAGGAATTCCAGTTGGGCCGTTTCCTTCACTTCCTACAGTCCGGAGTGAATTTGGGCCTAAAATTGGGTTCCATTAAGTTCCAGATTTCGGCCCTATCCATTTTCTTTCAAAAGGAGTTGGTTTCTCTACCTGAAGTTCAGACGTTTGTAAAGGGAGTGCTGCATATTCAGCCCCCTTTTGTGCCTCCAGTGGCACCTTGGGATCTTAACGTGGTGTTGAGTTTCCTGAAATCCCACTGGTTTGAACCACTCAAAACGGTGGAGTTGAAATATCTCACGTGGAAGGTGGTCATGCTATTAGCCTTGGTTTCGGCTAGGCGTGTGTCAGAGTTGGCGGCTTTGTCACATAAAAGCCCCTATCTGGTTTTCCATGCGGATAGAGCAGAATTGCGGACCCGTCCACAATTTCTGCCAAAGGTGTTTTCATCCTTTCATATAAACCAACCTATTGTGTAGTGATGTGCACCGGAAATTTTTCGGGTTTTGTGTTTTGGTTTTGGGTTCGGTTCCGCGGCCGTGTTTTGGGTTCGAACGCGTTTTGGCAAAACCTCACCGAATTTTTTTTGTCGGATTCGGGTGTGTTTTGGATTCGGGTGTTTTTTCAAAAAACCCTAAAAAACAGCTTAAATCATTGAATTTGGGGGTCATTTTGATCCCATAGTATTATTAACCTCAATAACCATGATTTACACTCATTTCCAGTCTATTCTGAACACCTCACACCTGACAATATTATTTTTAGTCCTAAAATTTGCACCGAGGTCGCTGGATGGCTAAGCTAAGCGACACAAGTGGCCGACACAAACACCTGGCCCATCTAGGAGTGGCACTGCAGTGTCAGGCAGGATGGCCCTTCCAAAAAATACTCCCCCAACAGCACATGACGCAAAGAAAAAAAGAGGCGCAATGAGGTAGCTGTGTGAGTAAGCTAAGCGACCCTAGTGGCCGACACAAACACCTGGCCCATCTAGGAGTGGCACTGCAGTGTCACGCAGAATGGCCCTTCCAAAAAATACTCCCCAAACAGCACATGACGCAAAGAAAAAAAGAGGCGCAATGAGGTAGCTGTGTGAGTAAGCTAAGCGACCCTAGTGGTCGACACAAACACCTGGCCCATCTAGGAGTGGCACTGCAGTGTCACGCAGGATGGCCCTTCCAAAAAATACTCCCCAAACAGCACATGACGCAAAGAAAAAAAGAGGCGCAATGAGGTAGCTGAATGAGTAAGCTAAGCGACCCAAGTGGCCGACACAAACACCTGGCCCATCTAGGAGTGGCACTGCAGTGTCAGGCAGGATGGCCCTTCCAAAAAATACTCCCCAAACAGCACATGACGCAAAGAAAAAAAGAGGCGCAATGAGGTAGCTGTGTGAGTAAGCTAAGCGACCCTAGTGGCCGGCACAAACACCTGGCCCATCTCACGCAGGATGGCCCTTCCAAAAAATACTCCCCAAACAGCACATGACGCAAAGAAAAAAAGAGGCGCAAGCTCTTCCCGTCCAGTGTTGGGAAGGTCAGGCATCGCAACCGACACAATTGGACTCTCCTTTGGGATTTGTGATTTCGAAGAACGCACAGTTCTTTGCTGTGCTTTTGCCGCAAGTCTTTTCTTTTTTCTAGCGAGAGGATGAGTGCTTCCATCCTCATGTGAAGCTGAACCACAAGCCATGAACATAGGCCAGGGCCTCAGCCGTTCCTTGCCACTCCGTGTCGTAAATGGCATATTGGCAAGTTTACGCTTCTCCTCAGACGCTTTTAATTTTGATTTTTGGGTCATTTTTTTACACATCTTTTGTGTTTTGGATTTTACATGCTCTGTACTATGACATTGGGCATCGGCCTTGACAGACGACGTTGATGGTATTTCATCGTCTCGGCCATGACTAGTGGCAGCAGCTTCAGCACGAGGTGGAAGTGGATCTTGATCTTTCCCTATTTTTTTAACCTCCACATTTTTGTTCTCCATATTTTGCGCACAACTAAAAGCCACCACTGTTAGGCGCCGGGGTCCGCTCGTCGCTGCGGCCCGGCGCCTAGCAACCAGGGACGCCGTGCGCGTACAGCCGCCGGCTCCCTGGCAACGCTAGACGCCGGGCGCACGGAGCCGCACGGACCCTAGCAACGGGGACGCCACTTACGGACTGCGTTCCCCGTTGCTGGGTTCAATTTCCATGGTCTCATATTTCCATGGATTTTGTGGTAGACCTCCCTCTGTCAGCCGGATTCCGAGTCATATGGGTGGTAGTGGACCGTTTTAGCAAGATGGCCCATTTCATTGCTCTTCCCCGACTGCCATCTGCCCAGGGATTGGCAGTTTTGTGTTTCCGCCATGTTTTCAGACTTCATGGGTTACCCACTGATATTGTTTCTGATCGGGGTCCACAATTCATTGCACAATTTTGGAAGTCTTTTTGTGCCTCATTAAAGATGAAATTGTCTTTAACGTCCGGCTACCATCCCCAATCCAACGGGCAGACCGAGCGAGTTAATCAATCATTAAAACAGTATTTGCGTTTGTACTCAGCCAAACTCCAGAATGATTGGTCCGAGTTTCTTCCTTTGGCGGAGTTTGCGTACAACAATTCTTGTCACTCCTCCACTAATGTGTCTCCATTCTTTTCAGTTTTTGGTTTTCACCCCAGAGCTAATTCTTTTTTTCAACATTCCTCTGTCTCCTCGCTAACCTTAACCTCTCATCTCAGACTCATTTGGAGAAAAGTGCACCTTGCTCTCAGAAAAGCGGCATTTCGAGAGAGAAAATTTTCTGACAGGCTCCGGCGGCCTTGCACTTTTAAGGTGGGAGATAGGGTATGGTTGTCGACTCGTAACATTAAACTTCGACAAACCTCAGCTAGATTGGGCCCCAAATTTATTGGACCATTTCATATTATTAAAAAAATCAATCCAGTTGCTTTCCGGTTACGTTTACCAAGAGCTCTCCGGATCGGAAATACGTTCCATTGCTCCCTGTTGAAACCATACGTTTCATCCAGTAGATTTCCTCGGAAGATCTCTCAGGGGAAATCACCAGTAGATGTACAGGGTCATCAGGAGTTCTTGGTAGAGAAGGTTCTCGATTCCAAATTGTCCCGGGGTCGGCTTTATTTTCTGGTGCACTGGAGAGGCTATGGTCCAGAAGAAAGGTCTTGGGTCCTGGATAAGGATCTCCATGCCCCGAGGCTCAAGAGGGCATTTTTTCGGGAATTTCCTCGGAAACCTGGCTTTAGGGGTTCCTTGACCCCTCCTCAAGGGGGGGGTACTGTTAGGCGCCGGGGTCCGCTCGTCGCTGCGGCCCGGCGCCTAGCAACCAGGGACGCCGTGCGCGTACAGCCGCCGGCTCCCTGGCAACGCTAGACGCCGGGCGCACGGAGCCGCACGGACCCTAGCAACGGGGACGCCACTTACGGACTGCGTTCCCCGTTGCTGGGTTCAATTTAAATAATGAGATGTCTGTTTTCCTGGCCATGCAGCTTGGCAGCTGTATGGCATTTAATCCAATCAGCCTCCAAACAGCTGATTGGAGGACTCCCTGTTAAATACACTTCCTGGGCTTCTCACAGACGCCGGTAATAGCTTCCTGAATGCTGAATCTGTTTGCTGAAAGTGTTTCCAGTCCTGCTGTATCCGGTCGTTCCTGTTCTCAGTTGTCCTGTACTCGGAAGTCGTCATCTGTTCCTGGAGTCCTGACTGAGCACCTTTGAACATCCAGTGGTGTTCGTGAGTCACGGCGTAGCCGTGTGTTGCGGCTTGGGCCGCTTAATTATTTATCATTTATTATTTGTGTTCCGGAGCTTTTGCGGAGGATTCCGCTCCCACAGATCCACTCTGGTATCCAGCGGTGCTGGGTAGGAGTACGGACTAGTGGATTTTGGTTGTCCTTTTCCCTGGCGGGTTACCGCACATACCTCAGGTTTAGTCAGTTAGCTTGTAGCCCCTGGCCTGGTTGTTTAGTCAGAGGGCCCCTTGTTATCACCCTGTCTCGGATTTCCCTTTGTCTCCCATTAAGACCTGAGGGGGCATCGGAGTTGGGCAGACATAATCCGCCCTTCAAACGCGGCTGCCATGGGCTCAAGCAACCATAGTCTCGCAGGGGATTTCTGACCACACGGGCGAGACAACGGAGTTAGGGCGCCAGGGGCTACTTTCTATTCCCGCTCCCTTCCCCAGCATTCCGTTCCAGTGCTCCGGTCCTTGCAATAGGACCACCTCGGACCAGAGTGCTGGAATCATAACATTATTACCGGCCACACCAAAACTTAAAATTAAACAGGGTTTGATTTTTTCCCTTATTCAGTTTTGTAAGGTTTGTCGGCCTCATGAATCCCACTGGTTTAGGGCCAAATCCTGGCCAGCTTCTAGTTAGCCAGATTCAAGAACTTACTCAAATGGTTCAGGATCTTTCCCTTCGGGTGAAGTCGCAGGAAGATCTTTTACGAACTTCTCCGGGGGTAGTTCCTGAACCGAAAATGCACTTGCCTGACCGTTTTTCTGGTGATAGGAAGCAGTTTTTTAATTTTAAAGAGTCCTGTAAACTTTATTTTCGTTTAAGACCTATCTCCTCAGGTACTGAATCTCAGCGGGTCGGAATTATTATTTCTTTGCTCCAGGGGGATCCCCAGACCTGGGCTTTTGGTTTAAAAGCAGAGGATCCGGCATTGTTGTCTGTAGACGCCTTTCTGGGGTCTTTAGGGCTTTTGTATGATGACCCTGATAGAGAGGCATCCGCCGAGAGTCAGTTACGCGCTCTCAGACAAGGTAGAAATCCTGCAGAGGTTTATTGTACAGAGTTTCGCCGTTGGTCGAACGACTGTGGCTGGAATGACCCAGCCCTGCGCAGTCAGTTTCGCCTCGGCTTATCTGAGTCTATAAAAGACAGTCTCCTTCAGTATCCCGCTCCTGAGACTCTCGATAAACTCATGGAGCTTTCTATTAAGATTGATCGTCGTCTCAGAGAGCGGAGGGCTGAAAAAGGAGCACCTGTCAGATCTACTCCGTGTGTATTTTCCATTCCTGAGGACATAGAGGAGCCCATGCAGATGGGTCTCTCCAGGCTGTCTCCAGAAGAAAGAGCCAGAAGGCAAAACTCTGGTCTTTGTTTGTACTGTGGGGGTAAGGGACATTTTGCCCGTAATTGTCCGAACAAGTCGGGAAACGCCTCGACCAAGTGAATTGTGAGGGGGTTCACTTTGGTCTACAGCTTATCTCCTCGAATAACTCCCTGTTAGTCCCAGCTAAAGTTTCCTTTGGCAGCCTCAGTTCTTCGGTGTCGGCTTTTGTTGACAGTGGAGCTGCAGGGAACTTTATGGACTTAACGTGGGCCAAGGCCTTAGGTATTCCTCAGTTAAACTTGGGTAGGTGTGTCACCATGCATGGTTTAGACGGGAGTCCCTTGTCCAATGGGGTTATTTCCCTCTGTACACCCCCTGTACTACTTACGGTAGGAGCTCTTCATTCCGAAAAGATTGAGTTTTTCCTTACCCATTGCCCAACAGTTCCAGTGGTTCTGGGTCACCCTTGGCTGGCCTTTCATAATCCCATCATTGATTGGCAGTCGGGGGAGATCTCACAATGGGGTACCATCTGTAATAAGGAATGTATTACGTTTCCCGTCAGAATAGCTGCTGCCATTCCCGAACCCATTCCCGTGGAATACCAGGACTTTGTTGATGTATTTTCCAAGGGCAATGCGGACAATCTGCCTCCCCATCGGCCTTATGATTGTGCTATTGAGCTAATTCCTGGTGCCACATTGCCAAAGGGAAGGTTATATGCATTGTCCGGACCAGAAACTGCGGCCATGAATGAGTATGTTAAGGAGAGCCTAGGGAAAGGATTTATTAGGCCATCTAAATCCCCTTTAAGTGCAGGCTTCTTCTTTGTGGAGAAGAAAGATGGATCACTCAGACCTTGCATCGACTTTAGAGCCCTGAATAAGATCTCAGTTAAAAATACTTACCCTCTGCCGCTGATTTCTGTCCTCTTTGATCAGCTGCGTTCGGCTGTGATCTTTTCTAAGATTGACCTGAGGGGAGCGTATAACCTCATCCGAATCAAGTCGGGAGATGAGTGGAAAACGGCGTTCAGTACTCAGTCGGGTCACTACGAGTATCTGGTGATGCCGTTCGGCTTGTCTAACGCTCCGGCAGTTTTCCAGGATCTCATTAACGATGTGCTCCGTGATTTTCTTGGAAGATTCGTGGTCGTTTACTTAGACGATATCCTGATCTATTCTGACTCTATTGAACAACATGTTACCCAGGTGCGTCAGGTTCTTCAAAAATTACGTGAAAATCACCTATATGCCAAGCTGGAGAAGTGTGAGTTTCATGTCACGGAGGTATCCTTTTTAGGGTACATTATTTCCCCTCGGGGATTCTGTATGGAACCAAAGAAGCTCCAAGCCATCCTTAGTTGGGCGCAACCCACCAACTTAAAAGCAATTCAGCGCTTTTTAGGGTTTGCGAATTATTATAGAAGATTTATTCATTCTTTTTCCGACCTGGTTGCTCCCATTGTGGCACTGACTAAGAAGGGAGCGGATCCTACCAACTGGTCACGTGAAGCTGAGTTATCCTTTCAGGCCTTGAAACAAGCTTTCGTCTCAGCCCCAGTCCTCAGACATCCCAACCCAGAATTGCCCTTCATTGTTGAGGTTGATGCCTCGGAGGTTGGAGTGGGCTATCCTATCCCAGAAGGATCCCTTCATTGTTGAGGTTGATGCCTCGGAGGTTGGAGTAGGCTATCCTATCCCAGAAGGATCCAGACTCTCTAGAATTACATCCTTGTGCCTTTATGTCCAGGAAATTCTCATCCGCTGAATCCAACTACGATGTTGGTAACCGGGAGTTACTGGCTATTAAATGGGCTTTCGAGGAGTGGAGGCATTGGCTTGAGGGAGCAACACATACCATTTCAGTATTGACTGACCACAAAAATCTTCAGTACATCGAATCAGCTAAGCGGCTGAATGCCCGGCAGGCTCGTTGGGCTTTATTTTTTACTCGTTTCAAGTTTATTATCACCTTCAGGCCAGGTTCCAAGAATACCAAGGCGGATGCCCTGTCACGCAGTTTTCTTCCAGTTCATAATAACAGTCCTGTTACTCCCATACTTCCGTCTTCAGCCATTTGGGCAGGCCTCACACAAGATTTATTTACCCAGTTAAAGCAGCTTCAACATCAAGCTCCTGGGAATACTCCTGCTGGTCGTCTTTATGTCCCTGAGTTTTTGAGAGCTACTGTTTTGACTGAGTTTCACGATAGCAAAGTTGCCGGGCATCCGGGGATCTCTAAGACTTTGGAATTAGTCTCCCGCTCAGTATGGTGGCCTGGTCTTTCTAAAGACATTAAGGAGTTTGTTTTTTCTTGTCAGGTCTGTGCACAGCATAAAGTTCCCCGTTCCTTGCCTATCGGGCAACTTATGCCCTTAAATGTTCCTCTCAGGCCATGGTCTCATATTTCCATGGATTTTGTGGTAGACCTCCCTCTGTCAGCCGGATTCCGAGTCATATGGGTGGTAGTGGACCGTTTTAGCAAGATGGCCCATTTCATTGCTCTTCCCCGACTGCCATCTGCCCAGGGATTGGCAGTTTTGTGTTTCCGCCATGTTTTCAGACTTCATGGGTTACCCACTGATATTGTTTCTGATCGGGGTCCACAATTCATTGCACAATTTTGGAAGTCTTTTTGTGCCTCATTAAAGATGAAATTGTCTTTAACGTCCGGCTACCATCCCCAATCCAACGGGCAGACCGAGCGAGTTAATCAATCATTAAAACAGTATTTGCGTTTGTACTCAGCCAAACTCCAGAATGATTGGTCCGAGTTTCTTCCTTTGGCGGAGTTTGCGTACAACAATTCTTGTCACTCCTCCACTAATGTGTCTCCATTCTTTTCAGTTTTTGGTTTTCACCCCAGAGCTAATTCTTTTTTTCAACATTCCTCTGTCTCCTCGCTAACCTTAACCTCTCATCTCAGACTCATTTGGAGAAAAGTGCACCTTGCTCTCAGAAAAGCGGCATTTCGAGAGAGAAAATTTTCTGACAGGCTCCGGCGGCCTTGCACTTTTAAGGTGGGAGATAGGGTATGGTTGTCGACTCGTAACATTAAACTTCGACAAACCTCAGCTAGATTGGGCCCCAAATTTATTGGACCATTTCATATTATTAAAAAAATCAATCCAGTTGCTTTCCGGTTACGTTTACCAAGAGCTCTCCGGATCGGAAATACGTTCCATTGCTCCCTGTTGAAACCATACGTTTCATCCAGTAGATTTCCTCGGAAGATCTCTCAGGGGAAATCACCAGTAGATGTACAGGGTCATCAGGAGTTCTTGGTAGAGAAGGTTCTCGATTCCAAATTGTCCCGGGGTCGGCTTTATTTTCTGGTGCACTGGAGAGGCTATGGTCCAGAAGAAAGGTCTTGGGTCCTGGATAAGGATCTCCATGCCCCGAGGCTCAAGAGGGCATTTTTTTCGGGAATTTCCTCGGAAACCTGGCTTTAGGGGTTCCTTGACCCCTCCTCAAGGGGGGGGTACTGTTAGGCGCCGGGGTCCGCTCGTCGCTGCGGCCCGGCGCCTAGCAACCAGGGACGCCGTGCGCGTACAGCCGCCGGCTCCCTGGCAACGCTAGACGCCGGGCGCACGGAGCCGCACGGACCCTAGCAACGGGGACGCCACTTACGGACTGCGTTCCCCGTTGCTGGGTTCAATTTAAATAATGAGATGTCTGTTTTCCTGGCCATGCAGCTTGGCAGCTGTATGGCATTTAATCCAATCAGCCTCCAAACAGCTGATTGGAGGACTCCCTGTTAAATACACTTCCTGGGCTTCTCACAGACGCCGGTAATAGCTTCCTGAATGCTGAATCTGTTTGCTGAAAGTGTTTCCAGTCCTGCTGTATCCGGTCGTTCCTGTTCTCAGTTGTCCTGTACTCGGAAGTCGTCATCTGTTCCTGGAGTCCTGACTGAGCACCTTTGAACATCCAGTGGTGTTCGTGAGTCACGGCGTAGCCGTGTGTTGCGGCTTGGGCCGCTTAATTATTTATCATTTATTATTTGTGTTCCGGAGCTTTTGCGGAGGATTCCGCTCCCACAGATCCACTCTGGTATCCAGCGGTGCTGGGTAGGAGTACGGACTAGTGGATTTTGGTTGTCCTTTTCCCTGGCGGGTTACCGCACATACCTCAGGTTTAGTCAGTTAGCTTGTAGCCCCTGGCCTGGTTGTTTAGTCAGAGGGCCCCTTGTTATCACCCTGTCTCGGATTTCCCTTTGTCTCCCATTAAGACCTGAGGGGGCATCGGAGTTGGGCAGACATAATCCGCCCTTCAAACGCGGCTGCCATGGGCTCAAGCAACCATAGTCTCGCAGGGGATTTCTGACCACACGGGCGAGACAACGGAGTTAGGGCGCCAGGGGCTACTTTCTATTCCCGCTCCCTTCCCCAGCATTCCGTTCCAGTGCTCCGGTCCTTGCAATAGGACCACCTCGGACCAGAGTGCTGGAATCATAACATTATTACCGGCCACACCAAAACTTAAAATTAAACAGGGTTTGATTTTTTCCCTTATTCAGTTTTGTAAGGTTTGTCGGCCTCATGAATCCCACTGGTTTAGGGCCAAATCCTGGCCAGCTTCTAGTTAGCCAGATTCAAGAACTTACTCAAATGGTTCAGGATCTTTCCCTTCGGGTGAAGTCGCAGGAAGATCTTTTACGAACTTCTCCGGGGGTAGTTCCTGAACCGAAAATGCACTTGCCTGACCGTTTTTCTGGTGATAGGAAGCAGTTTTTTAATTTTAAAGAGTCCTGTAAACTTTATTTTCGTTTAAGACCTATCTCCTCAGGTACTGAATCTCAGCGGGTCGGAATTATTATTTCTTTGCTCCAGGGGGATCCCCAGACCTGGGCTTTTGGTTTAAAAGCAGAGGATCCGGCATTGTTGTCTGTAGACGCCTTTCTGGGGTCTTTAGGGCTTTTGTATGATGACCCTGATAGAGAGGCATCCGCCGAGAGTCAGTTACGCGCTCTCAGACAAGGTAGAAATCCTGCAGAGGTTTATTGTACAGAGTTTCGCCGTTGGTCGAACGACTGTGGCTGGAATGACCCAGCCCTGCGCAGTCAGTTTCGCCTCGGCTTATCTGAGTCTATAAAAGACAGTCTCCTTCAGTATCCCGCTCCTGAGACTCTCGATAAACTCATGGAGCTTTCTATTAAGATTGATCGTCGTCTCAGAGAGCGGAGGGCTGAAAAAGGAGCACCTGTCAGATCTACTCCGTGTGTATTTTCCATTCCTGAGGACATAGAGGAGCCCATGCAGATGGGTCTCTCCAGGCTGTCTCCAGAAGAAAGAGCCAGAAGGCAAAACTCTGGTCTTTGTTTGTACTGTGGGGGTAAGGGACATTTTGCCCGTAATTGTCCGAACAAGTCGGGAAACGCCTCGACCAAGTGAATTGTGAGGGGGTTCACTTTGGTCTACAGCTTATCTCCTCGAATAACTCCCTGTTAGTCCCAGCTAAAGTTTCCTTTGGCAGCCTCAGTTCTTCGGTGTCGGCTTTTGTTGACAGTGGAGCTGCAGGGAACTTTATGGACTTAACGTGGGCCAAGGCCTTAGGTATTCCTCAGTTAAACTTGGGTAGGTGTGTCACCATGCATGGTTTAGACGGGAGTCCCTTGTCCAATGGGGTTATTTCCCTCTGTACACCCCCTGTACTACTTACGGTAGGAGCTCTTCATTCCGAAAAGATTGAGTTTTTCCTTACCCATTGCCCAGCAGTTCCAGTGGTTCTGGGTCACCCTTGGCTGGCCTTTCATAATCCCATCATTGATTGGCAGTCGGGGGAGATCTCACAATGGGGTACCATCTGTAATAAGGAATGTATTACGTTTCCCGTCAGAATAGCTGCTGCCATTCCCGAACCCATTCCCGTGGAATACCAGGACTTTGTTGATGTATTTTCCAAGGGCAATGCGGACAATCTGCCTCCCCATCGGCCTTATGATTGTGCTATTGAGCTAATTCCTGGTGCCACATTGCCAAAGGGAAGGTTATATGCATTGTCCGGACCAGAAACTGCGGCCATGAATGAGTATGTTAAGGAGAGCCTAGGGAAAGGATTTATTAGGCCATCTAAATCCCCTTTAAGTGCAGGCTTCTTCTTTGTGGAGAAGAAAGATGGATCACTCAGACCTTGCATCGACTTTAGAGCCCTGAATAAGATCTCAGTTAAAAATACTTACCCTCTGCCGCTGATTTCTGTCCTCTTTGATCAGCTGCGTTCGGCTGTGATCTTTTCTAAGATTGACCTGAGGGGAGCGTATAACCTCATCCGAATCAAGTCGGGAGATGAGTGGAAAACGGCGTTCAGTACTCAGTCGGGTCACTACGAGTATCTGGTGATGCCGTTCGGCTTGTCTAACGCTCCGGCAGTTTTCCAGGATCTCATTAACGATGTGCTCCGTGATTTTCTTGGAAGATTCGTGGTCGTTTACTTAGACGATATCCTGATCTATTCTGACTCTATTGAACAACATGTTACCCAGGTGCGTCAGGTTCTTCAAAAATTACGTGAAAATCACCTATATGCCAAGCTGGAGAAGTGTGAGTTTCATGTCACGGAGGTATCCTTTTTAGGGTACATTATTTCCCCTCGGGGATTCTGTATGGAACCAAAGAAGCTCCAAGCCATCCTTAGTTGGGCGCAACCCACCAACTTAAAAGCAATTCAGCGCTTTTTAGGGTTTGCGAATTATTATAGAAGATTTATTCATTCTTTTTCCGACCTGGTTGCTCCCATTGTGGCACTGACTAAGAAGGGAGCGGATCCTACCAACTGGTCACGTGAAGCTGAGTTATCCTTTCAGGCCTTGAAACAAGCTTTCGTCTCAGCCCCAGTCCTCAGACATCCCAACCCAGAATTGCCCTTCATTGTTGAGGTTGATGCCTCGGAGGTTGGAGTGGGCTATCCTATCCCAGAAGGATCCCTTCATTGTTGAGGTTGATGCCTCGGAGGTTGGAGTAGGCTATCCTATCCCAGAAGGATCCAGACTCTCTAGAATTACATCCTTGTGCCTTTATGTCCAGGAAATTCTCATCCGCTGAATCCAACTACGATGTTGGTAACCGGGAGTTACTGGCTATTAAATGGGCTTTCGAGGAGTGGAGGCATTGGCTTGAGGGAGCAACACATACCATTTCAGTATTGACTGACCACAAAAATCTTCAGTACATCGAATCAGCTAAGCAGCTGAATGCCCGGCAGGCTCGTTGGGCTTTATTTTTTACTCGTTTCAAGTTTATTATCACCTTCAGGCCAGGTTCCAAGAATACCAAGGCGGATGCCCTGTCACGCAGTTTTCTTCCAGTTCATAATAACAGTCCTGTTACTCCCATACTTCCGTCTTCAGCCATTTGGGCAGGCCTCACACAAGATTTATTTACCCAGTTAAAGCAGCTTCAACATCAAGCTCCTGGGAATACTCCTGCTGGTCGTCTTTATGTCCCTGAGTTTTTGAGAGCTACTGTTTTGACTGAGTTTCACGATAGCAAAGTTGCCGGGCATCCGGGGATCTCTAAGACTTTGGAATTAGTCTCCCGCTCAGTATGGTGGCCTGGTCTTTCTAAAGACATTAAGGAGTTTGTTTTTTCTTGTCAGGTCTGTGCACAGCATAAAGTTCCCCGTTCCTTGCCTATCGGGCAACTTATGCCCTTAAATGTTCCTCTCAGGCCATGGTCTCATATTTCCATGGATTTTGTGGTAGACCTCCCTCTGTCAGCCGGATTCCGAGTCATATGGGTGGTAGTGGACCGTTTTAGCAAGATGGCCCATTTCATTGCTCTTCCCCGACTGCCATCTGCCCAGGGATTGGCAGTTTTGTTTCTCCGCCATGTTTTCAGACTTCATGGGTTACCCACTGATATTGTTTCTGATCGGGGTCCACAATTCATTGCACAATTTTGGAAGTCTTTTTGTGCCTCATTAAAGATGAAATTGTCTTTAACGTCCGGCTACCATCCCCAATCCAACGGGCAGACCGAGCGAGTTAATCAATCATTAAAACAGTATTTGCGTTTGTACTCAGCCAAACTCCAGAATGATTGGTCCGAGTTTCTTCCTTTGGCGGAGTTTGCGTACAACAATTCTTGTCACTCCTCCACTAATGTGTCTCCATTCTTTTCAGTTTTTGGTTTTCACCCCAGAGCTAATTCTTTTTTTCAACATTCCTCTGTCTCCTTGCTAACCTTAACCTCTCATCTCAGACTCATTTGGAGAAAAGTGCACCTTGCTCTCAGAAAAGCGGCATTTCGAGAGAGAAAATTTTCTGACAGGCTCCGGCGGCCTTGCACTTTTAAGGTGGGAGATAGGGTATGGTTGTCGACTCGTAACATTAAACTTCGACAAACCTCAGCTAGATTGGGCCCCAAATTTATTGGACCATTTCATATTATTAAAAAAATCAATCCAGTTGCTTTCCGGTTACGTTTACCAAGAGCTCTCCGGATCGGAAATACGTTCCATTGCTCCCTGTTGAAACCATACGTTTCATCCAGTAGATTTCCTCGGAAGATCTCTCAGGGGAAATCACCAGTAGATGTACAGGGTCATCAGGAGTTCTTGGTAGAGAAGGTTCTCGATTCCAAATTGTCCCGGGGTCGGCTTTATTTTCTGGTGCACTGGAGAGGCTATGGTCCAGAAGAAAGGTCTTGGGTCCTGGATAAGGATCTCCATGCCCCGAGGCTCAAGAGGGCATTTTTTCGGGAATTTCCTCGGAAACCTGGCTTTAGGGGTTCCTTGACCCCTCCTCAAGGGGGGGGTACTGTTAGGCGCCGGGGTCCGCTCGTCGCTACGGCCCGGCGCCTAGCAACCAGGGACGCCGTGCGCGTACAGCCGCCGGCTCCCTGGCAACGCTAGACGCCGGGCGCACGGAGCCGCACGGACCCTAGCAACGGGGACGCCACTTACGGACTGCGTTCCCCGTTGCTGGGTTCAATTTAAATAATGAGATGTCTGTTTTCCTGGCCATGCAGCTTGGCAGCTGTATGGCATTTAATCCAATCAGCCTCCAAACAGCTGATTGGAGGACTCCCTGTTAAATACACTTCCTGGGCTTCTCACAGACGCCGGTAATAGCTTCCTGAATGCTGAATCTGTTTGCTGAAAGTGTTTCCAGTCCTGCTGTATCCGGTCGTTCCTGTTCTCAGTTGTCCTGTACTCGGAAGTCGTCATCTGTTCCTGGAGTCCTGACTGAGCACCTTTGAACATCCAGTGGTGTTCGTGAGTCACGGCGTAGCCGTGTGTTGCGGCTTGGGCCGCTTAATTATTTATCATTTATTATTTGTGTTCCGGAGCTTTTGCGGAGGATTCCGCTCCCACAGATCCACTCTGGTATCCAGCGGTGCTGGGTAGGAGTACGGACTAGTGGATTTTGGTTGTCCTTTTCCCTGGCGGGTTACCGCACATACCTCAGGTTTAGTCAGTTAGCTTGTAGCCCCTGGCCTGGTTGTTTAGTCAGAGGGCCCCTTGTTATCACCCTGTCTCGGATTTCCCTTTGTCTCCCATTAAGACCTGAGGGGGCATCGGAGTTGGGCAGACATAATCCGCCCTTCAAACGCGGCTGCCATGGGCTCAAGCAACCATAGTCTCGCAGGGGATTTCTGACCACACGGGCGAGACAACGGAGTTAGGGCGCCAGGGGCTACTTTCTATTCCCGCTCCCTTCCCCAGCATTCCGTTCCAGTGCTCCGGTCCTTGCAATAGGACCACCTCGGACCAGAGTGCTGGAATCATAACATTATTACCGGCCACACCAAAACTTAAAATTAAACAGGGTTTGATTTTTTCCCTTATTCAGTTTTGTAAGGTTTGTCGGCCTCATGAATCCCACTGGTTTAGGGCCAAATCCTGGCCAGCTTCTAGTTAGCCAGATTCAAGAACTTACTCAAATGGTTCAGGATCTTTCCCTTCGGGTGAAGTCGCAGGAAGATCTTTTACGAACTTCTCCGGGGGTAGTTCCTGAACCGAAAATGCACTTGCCTGACCGTTTTTCTGGTGATAGGAAGCAGTTTTTTAATTTTAAAGAGTCCTGTAAACTTTATTTTCGTTTAAGACCTATCTCCTCAGGTACTGAATCTCAGCGGGTCGGAATTATTATTTCTTTGCTCCAGGGGGATCCCCAGACCTGGGCTTTTGGTTTAAAAGCAGAGGATCCGGCATTGTTGTCTGTAGACGCCTTTCTGGGGTCTTTAGGGCTTTTGTATGATGACCCTGATAGAGAGGCATCCGCCGAGAGTCAGTTACGCGCTCTCAGACAAGGTAGAAATCCTGCAGAGGTTTATTGTACAGAGTTTCGCCGTTGGTCGAACGACTGTGGCTGGAATGACCCAGCCCTGCGCAGTCAGTTTCGCCTCGGCTTATCTGAGTCTATAAAAGACAGTCTCCTTCAGTATCCCGCTCCTGAGACTCTCGATAAACTCATGGAGCTTTCTATTAAGATTGATCGTCGTCTCAGAGAGCGGAGGGCTGAAAAAGGAGCACCTGTCAGATCTACTCCGTGTGTATTTTCCATTCCTGAGGACATAGAGGAGCCCATGCAGATGGGTCTCTCCAGGCTGTCTCCAGAAGAAAGAGCCAGAAGGCAAAACTCTGGTCTTTGTTTGTACTGTGGGGGTAAGGGACATTTTGCCCGTAATTGTCCGAACAAGTCGGGAAACGCCTCGACCAAGTGAATTGTGAGGGGGTTCACTTTGGTCTACAGCTTATCTCCTCGAATAACTCCCTGTTAGTCCCAGCTAAAGTTTCCTTTGGCAGCCTCAGTTCTTCGGTGTCGGCTTTTGTTGACAGTGGAGCTGCAGGGAACTTTATGGACTTAACGTGGGCCAAGGCCTTAGGTATTCCTCAGTTAAACTTGGGTAGGTGTGTCACCATGCATGGTTTAGACGGGAGTCCCTTGTCCAATGGGGTTATTTCCCTCTGTACACCCCCTGTACTACTTACGGTAGGAGCTCTTCATTCCGAAAAGATTGAGTTTTTCCTTACCCATTGCCCAGCAGTTCCAGTGGTTCTGGGTCACCCTTGGCTGGCCTTTCATAATCCCATCATTGATTGGCAGTCGGGGGAGATCTCACAATGGGGTACCATCTGTAATAAGGAATGTATTACGTTTCCCGTCAGAATAGCTGCTGCCATTCCCGAACCCATTCCCGTGGAATACCAGGACTTTGTTGATGTATTTTCCAAGGGCAATGCGGACAATCTGCCTCCCCATCGACCTTATGATTGTGCTATTGAGCTAATTCCTGGTGCCACATTGCCAAAGGGAAGGTTATATGCATTGTCCGGACCAGAAACTGCGGCCATGAATGAGTATGTTAAGGAGAGCCTAGGGAAAGGATTTATTAGGCCATCTAAATCCCCTTTAAGTGCAGGCTTCTTCTTTGTGGAGAAGAAAGATGGATCACTCAGACCTTGCATCGACTTTAGAGCCCTGAATAAGATCTCAGTTAAAAATACTTACCCTCTGCCGCTGATTTCTGTCCTCTTTGATCAGCTGCGTTCGGCTGTGATCTTTTCTAAGATTGACCTGAGGGGAGCGTATAACCTCATCCGAATCAAGTCGGGAGATGAGTGGAAAACGGCGTTCAGTACTCAGTCGGGTCACTACGAGTATCTGGTGATGCCGTTCGGCTTGTCTAACGCTCCGGCAGTTTTCCAGGATCTCATTAACGATGTGCTCCGTGATTTTCTTGGAAGATTCGTGGTCGTTTACTTAGACGATATCCTGATCTATTCTGACTCTATTGAACAACATGTTACCCAGGTGCGTCAGGTTCTTCAAAAATTACGTGAAAATCACCTATATGCCAAGCTGGAGAAGTGTGAGTTTCATGTCGCGGAGGTATCCTTTTTAGGGTACATTATTTCCCCTCGGGGATTCTGTATGGAACCAAAGAAGCTCCAAGCCATCCTTAGTTGGGCGCAACCCACCAACTTAAAAGCAATTCAGCGCATTTTAGGGTTTGCGAATTATTATAGAAGATTTATTCATTCTTTTTCCGACCTGGTTGCTCCCATTGTGGCACTGACTAAGAAGGGAGCGGAACCTACCAACTGGTCACGTGAAGCTGAGTTATCCTTTCAGGCCTTGAAACAAGCTTTCGTCTCAGCCCCAGTCCTCAGACATCCCAACCCAGAATTGCCCTTCATTGTTGAGGTTGATGCCTCGGAGGTTGGAGTGGGGGCTATCCTATCCCAGAAGGATCCAGACTCTCTAGAATTACATCCTTGTGCCTTTATGTCCAGGAAATTCTCATCCGCTGAATCCAACTACGATGTTGGTAACCGGGAGTTACTGGCTATTAAATGGGCTTTCGAGGAGTGGAGGCATTGGCTTGAGGGAGCAACACATACCATTTCAGTATTGACTGACCACAAAAATCTTCAGTACATCGAATCAGCTAAGCGGCTGAATGCCCGGCAGGCTCGTTGGGCTTTATTTTTTACTCGTTTCAAGTTTATTATCACCTTCAGGCCAGGTTCCAAGAATACCAAGGCGGATGCCCTGTCACGCAGTTTTCTTCCAGTTCATAATAACAGTCCTGTTACTCCCATACTTCCGTCTTCAGCCATTTGGGCAGGCCTCACACAAGATTTATTTACCCAGTTAAAGCAGCTTCAACATCAAGCTCCTGGGAATACTCCTGCTGGTCGTCTTTATGTCCCTGAGTTTTTGAGAGCTACTGTTTTGACTGAGTTTCACGATAGCAAAGTTGCCGGGCATCCGGGGATCTCTAAGACTTTGGAATTAGTCTCCCGCTCAGTATGGTGGCCTGGTCTTTCTAAAGACATTAAGGAGTTTGTTTTTTCTTGTCAGGTCTGTGCACAGCATAAAGTTCCCCGTTCCTTGCCTATCGGGCAACTTATGCCCTTAAATGTTCCTCTCAGGCCATGGTCTCATATTTCCATGGATTTTGTGGTAGACCTCCCTCTGTCAGCCGGATTCCGAGTCATATGGGTGGTAGTGGACCGTTTTAGCAAGATGGCCCATTTCATTGCTCTTCCCCGACTGCCATCTGCCCAGGGATTGGCAGTTTTGTTTCTCCGCCATGTTTTCAGACTTCATGGGTTACCCACTGATATTGTTTCTGATCGGGGTCCACAATTCATTGCACAATTTTGGAAGTCTTTTTGTGCCTCATTAAAGATGAAATTGTCTTTAACGTCCGGCTACCATCCCCAATCCAACGGGCAGACCGAGCGAGTTAATCAATCATTAAAACAGTATTTGCGTTTGTACTCAGCCAAACTCCAGAATGATTGGTCCGAGTTTCTTCCTTTGGCGGAGTTTGCGTACAACAATTCTTGTCACTCCTCCACTAATGTGTCTCCATTCTTTTCAGTTTTTGGTTTTCACCCCAGAGCTAATTCTTTTTTTCAACATTCCTCTGTCTCCTCGCTAACCTTAACCTCTCATCTCAGACTCATTTGGAGAAAAGTGCACCTTGCTCTCAGAAAAGCGGCATTTCGAGAGAGAAAATTTTCTGACAGGCTCCGGCGGCCTTGCACTTTTAAGGTGGGAGATAGGGTATGGTTGTCGACTCGTAACATTAAACTTCGACAAACCTCAGCTAGATTGGGCCCCAAATTTATTGGACCATTTCATATTATTAAAAAAATCAATCCAGTTGCTTTCCGGTTACGTTTACCAAGAGCTCTCCGGATCGGAAATACGTTCCATTGCTCCCTGTTGAAACCATACGTTTCATCCAGTAGATTTCCTCGGAAGATCTCTCAGGGGAAATCACCAGTAGATGTACAGGGTCATCAGGAGTTCTTGGTAGAGAAGGTTCTCGATTCCAAATTGTCCCGGGGTCGGCTTTATTTTCTGGTGCACTGGAGAGGCTATGGTCCAGAAGAAAGGTCTTGGGTCCTGGATAAGGATCTCCATGCCCCGAGGCTCAAGAGGGCATTTTTTCGAGAATTTCCTCGGAAACCTGGCTTTAGGGGTTCCTTGACCCCTCCTCAAGGGGGGGGTACTGTTAGGCGCCGGGGTCCGCTCGTCGCTGCGGCCCGGCGCCTAGCAACCAGGGACGCCGTGCGCGTACAGCTGCCGGCTCCCTGGCAACGCTAGACGCCGGGCGCACGGAGCCGCACGGACCCTAGCAACGGGGACGCCACTTACGGACTGCGTTCCCCGTTGCTGGGTTCAATTTAAATAATGAGATGTCTGTTTTCCTGGCCATGCAGCTTGGCAGCTGTATGGCATTTAATCCAATCAGCCTCCAAACAGCTGATTGGAGGACTCCCTGTTAAATACACTTCCTGGGCTTCTCACAGACGCCGGTAATAGCTTCCTGAATGCTGAATCTGTTTGCTGAAAGTGTTTCCAGTCCTGCTGTATCCGGTCGTTCCTGTTCTCAGTTGTCCTGTACTCGGAAGTCGTCATCTGTTCCTGGAGTCCTGACTGAGCACCTTTGAACATCCAGTGGTGTTCGTGAGTCACGGCGTAGCCGTGTGTTGCGGCTTGGGCCGCTTAATTATTTATCATTTATTATTTGTGTTCCGGAGCTTTTGCGGAGGATTCCGCTCCCACAGATCCACTCTGGTATCCAGCGGTGCTGGGTAGGAGTACGGACTAGTGGATTTTGGTTGTCCTTTTCCCTGGCGGGTTACCGCACATACCTCAGGTTTAGTCAGTTAGCTTGTAGACCCTGGCCTGGTTGTTTAGTCAGAGGGCCCCTTGTTATCACCCTGTCTCGGATTTCCCTTTGTCTCCCATTAAGACCTGAGGGGGCATCGGAGTTGGGCAGACATAATCCGCCCTTCAAACGCGGCTGCCATGGGCTCAAGCAAAGATAGTCTCGCAGGGGATTTCTGACCACACGGGCGAGACAACGGAGTTAGGGCGCCAGGGGCTACTTTCTATTCCAGCTCCCTTCCCCAGCATTCCGTTCCAGTGCTCCGGTCCTTGCAATAGGACCACCTCGGACCAGAGTGCTGGAATCATAACAACAACAGGTATACAATGTAGATGGGTGGATAGTATAGTATTATATTACTTATAGACGACGAGTGATGACACAGAGGTAGGTACAGCCGTGGCCTACCGTACTGCTGCTTATATATATAATATACTGTATAACGGACCTGGTGGACACTGTCAGCAGACTGCTAAACTAGTATGAAGAAAAAAACAACAACACAGGTATACAATGTAGATGGATGGATAGTATAGTATTATATTACTTCTGGACGACGAGTGCACTGACGACACAGAGGTAGGCACAGCCGTGGCCTACCGTACTGCTGCTTATATATATAATATACTGTATAACGGACCTGGTGGACACTGTCAGCAGACTGCTAAACTAGTATGAAGAAAAAAAAAACACCACAGCTATACAATGTAGATGGATGGATAGTATAGTATTATATTACTTATGGACGATGAGTGACGATACAGAGTTAGGTACAGCCGTGGCCTACCGTACTGCTGCTTATATATATATTATACTGTATAACGGACCTGGTGGACACTGTCAGCAGACTGCTAAACTAGGATGAAGAAAAAAAAAAACACCACAGATACAATGTAGATGGATGGATAGTATAGTATTATATTACTTATGGACGACGAGTGACGACACAGAGGTAGGTACAGCCGTGGCCTACCGTACTGCTGCTTATATATATAATATACTGTATAACGGACCTGGTGGACACTGTCAGCAGACTGCTAAACTAGTATGAAGAAAAAAACAACACAGGTATACAATGTAGATGGATGGATAGTATAGTATTATATTACGTCTGGACGACGAGTGCACTGATGACACAGAGGTAGGTACAGCCGTGGCCTACCGTACTGCTGCTTATATATATAATATACTGTATAACGGACCTGGTGGACACTGTCAGCAGACTGCTAAACTAGTATGAAGAAAAAAACAACAACACAGGTATACAATGTAGATGGATGGATAGTATAGTATTATATTACTTATGGACGACGAGTGCACTGACGACACAGAGGTAGGTACAGCCGTGGCCTACCGTACTGCTGCTTATATATATAATATACTGTATAACGGACCTGGTGGACACTGTCAGCAGACTGCTTAACTAGTATGAAGAAAAAAACAACAACACAGGTATACAATGTAGATGGATGGATAGTATAGTATTATATTACTTATGGACGACGAGTGCACTGACGACACAGAGGTAGGTACAGCCGTGGCCTACCGTACTGCTGCTTATATATATAATATACTGTATAACGGACCTGGTGGACACTGTCAGCAGACTGCTAAACTAGTATGAAGAAAAAAAAAACACCACAGGTATACAATGTAGATGGATGGATAGTATAGTATTATATTACTTATGGACGACGAGTGCACTGACGACACAGAGGTAGGTACAGCCGTGGCCTACCGTACTGCTGCTTATATATATAATATACTGTATAACGGACCTGGTGGACACTGTCAGCAGACTGCTAAACTAGTATGAAGAAAAAAAAAAACACAGGAGTGTTTTTCAGGCAGACAAACGTATACGGGACTGGTGGTCACTGTCAGCAAAACTGTGCACAGTACTCCTGCTATAACTGCTCCCCAGTCCCCACAATTAGGCAGTGTGAGCAGAGCAGTGCACTCAGCACAGATATATCATGCAGCAGTGCAGCACACTGAGTGAGCACAGATATGGTGGTCGGAGCGTTTTTTTCAGGCAGAGAAACAAAGGATTAAACTCACTGGTGGTATAATCAAAACCCTGCACTGTACTCCCTAACAGCTGCTCCCCGTCCCCAATCCTCCCCACAATTATAACTAACTAAGTCACTCTGTGTTCTACTATAACGGAGAGGACGCCAGCCACGTCCTCTCCCTATCAATCTCAATGCACGTGTGAAAATGGCGGCGACGCGCGGCTCCTTATATAGAATCCGAGTCTCGCGAGAATCCGACAGCGGGATGATGACGTTCGGGCGCGTTCGGGTTAACCGAGCAAGGCGGGAGGATCCGAGTCGCTCGGACCTGTGTAAAAAAAAGGTGAAGTTCGGGCGGGTCGGATTCCGAGGATCCGAACCCGCTCATCACTACTATTGTGGTGCCTGTGGCTACTACTGACTTGGAGGATTCCGAGTTACTTGATGTGGTCAGGGCTTTGAAGGTTTATGTAGCCAGAACGGCTAGGGTCAGGAAAACAGAGTCTTTGTTTATCCTGTATGCTTCCAACAAGCTTGGTGCTCCTGCTTCAAAGCAAACTATTGCTCGCTGGATCTGTAACACGATTCAGCAGGCTCATTCTGCAGCTGGATTGCCGCTGCCAAAATCAGTTAAGGCCCATTCCACTAGGAAGGTGGGCTCTTCTTGGGCGGCTGCCCGAGGGGTCTCGGCATTACAGCTTTGCCGAGCGGCTACTTGGTCAGGTTCAAACACTTTTGCAAAGTTCTACAAGTTTGATACCCTGGCTAAGGAGGACCTTGTGTTTGCTCAATCGGTGCTGCAGAGTCATCCGCACTCTCCCGCCCGTTTGGGAGCTTTGGTATAATCCCCATGGTCCTTACGGAGTCCCCAGCATCCACTAGGACGTTAGAGAAAATAAGATTTTACTTACCGGTAAATCTATTTCTCGTAGTCCGTAGTGGATGCTGGGCGCCCGTCACAAGTGCGGACTTCTTCTGCAATGCTTGTATATAGTTCTTGCTTAAATAAGGGTTATGTTATGGTTGCATCAGGGTTGACCTGTTGCTCTGTTATTGTTCATACTGTTGACTGGGTATGTTTATCTCAAGTTATACGGTGTGATTGGTGTGGCTAGTATGAATCTTGCCCTGGATTACCAAAATCCTTTCCTTGTACTGTCAGCTCTTCCGGGCACAGTTTCTCTAACTGAGGTCTGGAGGAGGGACATAGAGGGAGGAGCCAGAGCACACCAGAATCTAAATTCTTTCTTAAAGTGCCCATGTCTCCTGCGGGGCCGTCTATTCCCCATGGTCCTTACGGAGTCCCCAGCATCCACTACGGACTACAAGAAATAGATTTACCGGTAAGTAAAATCTTATTTAAAGTCACCCATACATATAGCAGCTACCCCAGGGGATGTGGCCATAAAAGCAGACGCCTTTTTAAGTACGTCGTGCGAGTAAGGAGGGGGCACATATATAGCCAGCAACAGTAGGGGGACGGAGTTAATTTTAAATTTTAGAAACACATATCTCCCCCATTAATATGTTTGCACACTATCAAACGAGAAGGAAACATTTTTTTTAATTAGGATCGACACTCCCAGGGACGCTGAGGTATGCATGGAATGGAAAGCCCAGCCCACCCACGGCTTTTTAAGAGACATAATTTTAGTACCCAAAAGTACAAGAAAGCACTGGCTTCTGTCTGGTGCGCAAAGAATAGGTGCAGCCTAAATCAAATTTCCACCATGGAGGCGTCTCCCACACCACCAAAGAATATACAATGCAAAACAGGAGATTGGTGAAAACAATAAATGGCGCTCCTCTAAATGGGTGTTACATTAATATCACAAATTCATATGAAAAGAGTATATCTCAACAATATACATTCCTGTAAGCCACTTCTATCCTCAGCATGTAATAAAATCCACCCACTAAGTGGGTTTCCATTAGGCAGGTTATATATATCCGATGCGTAATGCTTGATCTGTCTAAGTACTAGGGAGCGCTTGATTTTGTCATTGATCCCCCTCACATTCCACGACAGAAGCCTAACCAAAGCCATAACAAAGCATCTTTTTAATAAAGCAAACTACCCCCAACCAGCCAACTCCAGCACACATCAAATAAAATACGCCCATGATTAGTTGCGACAGAAGCATATCAGAAACAAGCACAATGCACATCTGGAAATAAAAACAAAACAATAATACTTTACTAAAGTAACCCCCACCCCGTATACAACTTAAAACTTGCAGCATACCTGGTTCCCTAACGAACAAAACTCCCTGAACACTAACAATAACAACTAAGGCAGAAAATACCTTTACATACTCTACTGGTTCAAAAAGAAACCAAAATCCAAAAGGGGGCCAAGAATTTAATGACATTGAGGCAGGAGAAACTCCCAGCTAAACTCAAATCCCCCCTAAGGCCACTACAACAACCCCAACTGAATACATTTTTGGGACTATATTAGGACAAACACATATTCAGATAGCCCTGAAAATAACAGGTAGAACTATGCGGAGATAATAACCTAAGGCAACAGGGGGCAGATGTACGAACAGAACTGAGCACTGTAAATCGTAATTGAGAGCATAATAACAATACAGAAGTATTAACAAGTACTCTCACCGTTTACACATGACTATACATTCCCATCAACGTCTTGTAAAAAGCCGCAGAGAGCCTCCAGAGATCCAGTATAGCAACACAGCACGAGACACCAACTCAAGAAACTCCCGAGACAACACTCATATATATTATATAACATAACAGGCATTAGAGAAGCAGTATACTTGCTAGTAGAGAAACTATTGCAAGGGTTCAATCAGCGGCTAACGGCCGCCGAGCCGGAAAGCGTCTATCTAGCCACACTGATGCTTCACGGGGAGTCATGAAGAATTTAGTTTCTCCGTCCGAAACCACCCGTAGTTTAGATGGGAAAAGCATGGCATAAGGGATATTCAGTTCTCGCAGCCTGCGTTTCACAGGGACAAATTGAGCTCTATCCTTCTAAACGTCAATAGCAAAGTCTGGAAAGACTGAAATCGGGGATCCGTTCCACTTGAGAGGACCCTTAGTGCGGGTCAATTTCAGAATCACATCCCTATCACGGTAGTGAAGAAGCTTGGCAATGAACGTACGGGGAGGTGCCCCTGGAGGTAATGGACGCATCGGGACTCTTTGAGCGCACTCCACTGCAAAATGTGAGGTGAACTCCTCCACTCTAAACGTATCCAATAGCCAGTGTTCAGGAAATTTTTCGGGGGAGGCACCCTCCTTTTTCTCAGGCAGGCCAACGAAGCGGACATTGTTCCGTCTCAATCTTCCCTCCATATCCATCATCTTTTTATGTACCTCCGTCATCTGGGACTCCAGAGCAGTGGTACGTCTACCAAGTGGCGAAACTGTGTCCTCCAGCTTGGTAATGCGCGTTTCAACTTCACCGACCCTTTCCTGCACCTGCTGAAGGTCTTGGTGTATAATAGATAAGTCCGCCTGGACCTGACCGATCCTGTCGGCCAAGCAGGCTTCTCTGGCAGTGACTGCGTCTAGCACTTTCTGCAAAGCAGCATCCGTAGCCCCCACAGATGAGGAGCTTTTAGAAGGTGATGGCGGTGACGAGGCTGATTGTGCCTCCTCTCCTCATTGGGTCCGCGCCGGAGGGTTTCTGGCATATTTCTCTAATTTCGCTGCGGCCACAGCATTTTGGTGCTGTCTGACCATCATAGCCAAGCTAATGGCGGGAATCAGAGAAATATAGTATATCAAAACTGTCCAGTTGCTGCCTGTGAAGAAATATAGTATATCAAAACTGTCCAGTTGCTGCCCTTGATATTATCCACAGGACACCAACAGGATATAATATAGAGAGCCTCTCACTTTTTCCTAGAAGATATGCAACAACAGGGTAACTCCCAGCATAGGAGTCACACGCAGCATGTACTGAGATCAGATATGTCCTGAAGCAGCCTGCCTACCTGAGCTACAAGTGATCTCAGAGTGTGGGGTTGTGAGACTGTCCAACAAGTAGGACATCTAAGGGTTAATACACCATAGCCATCAGTCCCCACAAGATGCAGGGCAGAGCAGCATGTGTAGGAACAAGGAAGCACATATATAGCCCTCCCAGGCTGCGCTCTGTCTCCCCAGTAGTGTGAGAGGTCACCCAGGAGACTGACAAGGGAGACGGAGGCTAAAGGCAGGAGCCGCAGCAGTGAAGGAGAGCGGTGGCGGGACACATGGCAGCGCAGCAGCAGGAGTTCCCTCGGACACTCACCCAGTCACAGGCAGGGGCAGGCAGAGCGCACACCAGAGCCTCCCGCACTTTGGCTCCACACATAGGTGCAGAAGCAGGTACGGGCAGCGTGCAGGGCAGCGG